>NC_056630.2:154811382-155483257 GCF_002870075.4 Lactuca sativa | reverse complement strand
TGTACGCTATGACTTGTACTCACCCTGATGTAGCCTTCGCTTTGAGCATGGTTAGCAGATATCAAGGGAATCCTGGCAAAGCACATTGGATTGCGGTAAAGAACATCCTTAAGTACCTTCGGAGGACGAAGGAATGGTTCTTAGTCCTCGGAGGGAGTGATGACTTGAAGGTGCAAGGGTATAGTGACGCCAGTTTTCAGACCAACAGGGACAACTACCGTTCGCAGTCGGGCTGGGTCTTTACCCTAAATGGAGGAGCAGTGACATGGAAGAGTTCCAAACAGGAGACCGTAGCTGATTCAACGTGCGAATCAGAGTACATTGCAGCGAGCGAAGCGTCGAAGGAGGCAATATGGCTAAAGAACGTCATCGGTGATCTTGGAGTTGTACCTGCCATAAAGGAGCCAATGGATATTTTCTGTGATAACGAAGGCGCGGTTGCCTTGACCAAGGAACTGAGGGATCATGATAGATCAAGACATATCGACAGAAAGTATCACTTCATTAGACATCGTGTAGAAGAAGGACAACTCATAGTTAAGAGGATATCATCAGAAGATAACCCATCAGATCTGCTTACGAAGGGACTGAGTAAGGTTAAGCACTTGCAGCATGCTAGGAGTATTGGGCTGAAGGATGATATTAGCATAGATTAGATAGTATTAGAAACGTGTAATAGATAAATGTAATTAACATTTGATGATTAAATAAAGGAGTTTTATTTATGAGTAATGTTACTATCTTATGTTAATTGTTTAACTATTGTTTCACTTTGCATGTTTTGACTTCCAGAATAATTGAGTTTATTAGGAATAATCGAATTGTTCAAATTGTCCACAATTGTTCATATGTTGGAAGTAGATATGAATGAAGATTGTCATGAATTGGTATGTAGAATGTCTAAATGGTGTTAGACATAGCAAAGGGTTGCTGCAACGTTCATGAGGGCTTATGAACTAGTTTTGAGCATTGGAACAAACCCGCGCTTGCTGGAATCACCTTATGGAATACGATATAAAAGGTGATCGCAAGACGATAATATCATATAGTCTTAAAACCTAGATATATGGTTTGTTATTTGTTAATTGATTGTACATTGATAATGCGAAACCGCATCAGTAACTTGGTGTTATAAAACGCATTGTTGTGTATAGTTGGTTAATAAATAAGTAAATGCATATAAGTCGAAGTTTATCTGTAACTTTTATCTAAGAAGGTAAAAGCGATATCTCAGCCGCTCGATGATTTGATTTGACTTATGTGCCGGGCCCGGTCAGAACTGAATTGATGTGTTCGATTAAGTTCTATGTCAAATAAATCAGAGATCGAGAAACCTAAATGCTTGACTAACCATTCCATAGGATTGTCAGCATGATATCTAACAGAGGACTGTACGATCCCTTATCTAAAGGACAAGATTGATTAGATCAGAGTTGACAGCGTCTTTGAGAGCTATGATTGCAAACCGAACTGTACTTGTGTATATAGTTGCTAGACTTATCCAAGTGGGAGACTGTTGGAATAGTGTCTAAGGCTGCAACTATATTAGGCAAGTATTTGACCCGGTTGTGCATAGTCCTTTTGGGTTGCCTTCACCATAGCAACTTGATAGGATGATTTATTAAGAGAGAGTAAATATTATTAATATATTATGAGAATAATATAATGAATAATATATTGTTATTTGATTAATATAAGTCATAGAATTAATTAGAATTAATTTGGTGACTTAAAGAGATTAATTAAATAAAGGGATATAAATTGTCAATTGTTTGATAGTTAAGCTTTAGACTGTAAATCCTTGTAGATATGCAAGGGATGAATTCTAGAAGCTAAAGGATAGCTAAATTCGTCCAAGGCTTATCTATGGAAAGGATTTGGATAGCCTTAAGAGAAGATTATCCAATTAGGGTTTAGGTTGTAACCCTTAAGGAGTCTACAAGTATAAATAGACCCCATGGCATACGGAAATCGGCACCTCTCCAAAAGCAAGAGAACCCTGACCGATTTCCTCCCCTCTCCTCTCTCCTAAATCATCTTCCTTGCTATTGGTGTTTGTAAGCCATTAGAGGAGTGACATTTGTGACTCTAGAAGCTCCAAGACCTCAAGATCAACAAGGAACTCAAAGGTATGGTTCTAGATCTGTTTCAATGTTGTTATTTAACCTAATTAGTCATTAGAAGTCTTGGATTCAATGCATGCTTATTAGAAAGCCTAGATCCAAGCATTAGGGTTTTGCATGCGCACATAGGAAAGTTCTTATGGCTAAAACCCATCAGGACGTTGGTTAGGCTTTTCTTTTGGACAATGCTGATAGTTTATCAGGAGCATTCCAGTCATGAGCTGAAAGCCAAGTAGCGCATACCAAACTCATGTTGTGGGCTCAGAGGCAATACAGACCTATTGTGAGGACCTTTTAGGGGTATTCCAATCATAGGTTGTGGGACTAGTGATCTTAGTAGTTCATTTCTTCTGTTGGGTCACTTTCGGAATCGACACATCGTTGAGGTTCGGGCGAGCCGTAATCGACTGCAAGGAATCAGAAGATTTTGTGCGGAATACAAGGATAGGTCCTTGAACCACAAATTATGAGTTTAGACTCGAGTTTCGTATATAGTGGTATTCTAATCTAGGGTATTCCATCCCGAGGATGACCGGACCCTATGATTGATTGGACCTAACGTGTTTGGTATTCCAACCCGAGGGTTGATTGGGCCAAACATGTGCATGATACGAGGGTATTCCATTCTGAGGATGACTGGACCTGTCGTGGGCATGCTTGGTATTCCAGCCTGAGGCTGATTGGGCTAGGTATGAGTGTTTGTACTTATGAGACGGTCATTATATGTATGTTGGTCCTAGGGATAAAGGAAGCATTGTCTTGACAAACCTATAAGGGTTTATATCACAGTTTACATCCCATTGTTCATTATATCCCTGGAAATTGGTTACCAAAACGAGTTTCTACTAAAGGAGTACCTAATCTCTTATCGGGAAGAGAATTATAGGTAGCAGTATGGGATTTGTGATTTTGTTTTCGGGTGGGAACCCCAGGTTATTAGTAGTTGAGTAGCCAGTTGGGAGTTAAGTGCAATGAATTCCATCTCAAGACTTCAGATTTCAGATTGAGTAAACGTGATCATATTGTAAGGAATTCATTTATCCTCAGGTTTCAGCATCCTGGGAGGGTTGGATGCGGTTGCCTTGGAAAGGCTGGGTATGCCTATAGTTGTGGCCATGTATTTCAAGTTGTCTGGCATGTAAGGAATAATGAGAAATGATTTCGAGGACGAAATCAAATTTAAGTGGGCGAGAGTTGTAACATCCCGTTCAAAATAGAATAAATAAATAATAAATCCGGAACCCCAAGATGTAATTTTATTATTATTTTATATCCAAAATCAAATAATAATTAGTGGGGTGTTGGTTTCGGGGTGCCAAATGATATACTTTTGATTTCCGAGGGTTGAAGTGTAAGTTCGAGACTTATTTTGTAAGAATTTTAGAAGGCAGAGTGTAATGGGTAACTTCTGGACTCATTCTGGAAGGATTTATGGGAACTTGGGTATAAAGAGTAAATATCAGACTTACATTGAAAAGATCTTGGATGATGGGGGCTGATTTGTAAATTCTAGCCTTACTATGAAAAGAAATTGGGAAGGAGGGGCCAAAGGTGTGCATTGAAGGAAAATTGGTTATGATCGGGTATTACACCTGTCACCATGCATCGGCCATAATCCCTAACCCTAAACCTTATGTGCAGTCTCTATCTTCTTCCCCATCGTCCAGCCTCCACCTCCCTTCCTCAAATTGCTGCTCCAATCGCCCAAGGCCACTGACAGACCTTGCTGCCGGACAACGTAATCGAATGAGAGAGAGAATCGTTGAAGATCGTTTTGGAGCTATAAACACCGACGTGTGTGTTATGAATGACTGAAGTCGCCGGCGCCGCTGCTGACGTCGTCGGTGCTGTTCCAGCGGCCCTTGTCATCGACTCCATTCTACAGCAGGTGGTTGTCGCCGCTAGTCACCGTGAAGAGCGACCGGATTCAGTTCATCATCGGGGGTGTGTGTGTTGTCGATGCTGTTAGATGGGATTCGTGTGTATGTCTTTGTTTGGCTAGAAAAAACCCCGAGAAAACCACCATGGCTGCCGACCATGGTGGCTGTCGCAGATGGCGCTGCTGCTGCCGCTTTCCTGCCACCATCTCCCACCACTTGCCGCGTCTAGGTTGCTAATGGATGTGTTTTACATGGCCAGTTCATGTTGTGTGCGTTTTGGGTGTTTTTTTGACCGGAAAAGCCACCACCACCATCGTGAGGTGGTGGCTGCCACCATATACCGCCACAAGGGTGGCTCTGCGTGTGTGTGCTTATCAATTAGTGTGTGTTATTTTCTTGATTAAAGCATTGTAACATGTAATTAGAGATTAGAATAAGGAACAGAAAACTAAAACCACCACCGTCAGGTGGTGGCTGCCGCCTCCCGCCGCCACCAGCCACCGTGTTGGGTGACGGTGTGCCTACTTTGCGTTTTGACTCGTTTGGGATACTTGGACAGAATGGGCCTGACGAAACCCTAATGGGCACAATGAAACCCTAATGGCCCCAATGAAGCCGTAATTGACTTAAAAGCCTAACCATGTAATTAATGGGATAGTATTTGGTAGGAAACCCTAATTAGGGTTTGGAAAACCCTAATGGCATAAAACCCTAATTTTTGGGAATTGATCAAGACACACACATGAATTATTTAATAAAATTAAAATATTAAATAATAATCATTGGCATATTAACCTAAGGCAATATTGGACTTAATGGATTAAGTCTTTACTGGGTTAAGTAAAAAACACTTAAGCCTAATCGTCATTTCATGTGAAACCCAAATTTCACTTGGGCCTGGATTTGGGCCTTCCTATTGGGCCTTGATGGTTGGACTATTCATGGGATATCCAAGAACAAGTAAATGGACCAAAATAATTGGATGAGTTTTAGAGTAAGGCCCATGTGAAGGACTTGGGCCCAATTTGGAAAATTGGGCCATAGGTGGGCCATAACTGGGCCTTGATGATTATGTAATATTGGGCCATGGGAATACCAAGAGGTTGTACTAGAATAATTGGATGGGCCTTAAGGAAAGACCATGTAGAGTTCTGGGCCCAATTTGGAAAAATAGGCCATATGTTGGGCTTTGGCCCATTACTTGACTTTTGGGCCTTTGGAGTGTGAGTTGGACCTTGGGCTTGGAACCCAATTATTAATTCGGTATTGTTTGATGTTGGCAGTTTGGGAATTTGTCAACCAACAGCTGGAGTTTATTCCACGAGAATTTCCAGGTGTAAAAATGATGGTCACTTGTGTAAAGTGGGTTATGTAACCGTCATTACACTGAATTCAAATGTTGCACCAATCAGACAAAGTCACGTGTAAAGTGGGTTATGTAACCGTCATCACACTGAATTTCCAGGTGTATAAATGATGATCACTTTTTTCCTTGAGCCATGAGAAATATTGAACTTTCCGTCTAAATATACTTCGTCCTTCCCAATAAAAGTAAACCGTCACATATTTTGTTACACAAAAAGAAGCATTCGTGGTTCTGGAGGTAAGGCTCATTCACTTATGGGAATGATAAGTAAATTCATTTTCCAGACTGTGCAAAATCTAGGTATGATTTGGTAATACCCATGACCTTGAGGATTTCAGTGCTTATGTGTTTCAGAAGAAATGATAGAATCCAATTAGAAATTTTTTGGACAAAGTGATATCAAAGAAACTTTGATATAAAAGTAGATAGATCCCAGGAAAAGATACTCTTCATTTGTCATCTAGAGAAATGTCAAATTTATTGTGTGCGTTCCTATGAATTACAATCCAATACTCATTGAGGAGTAATGAAAGGCCGCTTTATTAAGCTTCGTAGGTGGCTTCATTTTCAAACAAATTCACAACTTGACATAAGTGCAAACAATTGTTCAAAAATACTTGTATGACTAATGTAGCCAAGAACAAGTAAGCTTTGGAAGTAGGTTGTCCAAGAAAAGGCCATGTCCATGTAAGTAGATTGCTATATCTCGAGATTGTGTCCATTTAAGGCATGCAAAGCCATCAAATTGTCGACTTTATAGAAATAGGTTATGGAAACAATATGGATATGTATTCTGGAACCTTAGATATGAGGAAAGGGCTGAGTAGACTAGAAATGCAAGGGAATCGGCGAGTTCATAGAGGAACTCGACGAGTTTGATCGAACATTCTCGATTCTGTTCATATAACTCAGCGAGTCCACAAGGGAAATCGATGAGTTGTACCAGGAAGTTCTGTTTCTATTGAGAATGAGGAACTCAACGAGTTGGAGGAAAACTCGACGGGTTAGATCGCGATTTCACGATTATGTGATGCATGAGAACTCGACGAATTGAGTCAACTTGGAGCGTTGACTTTGACTTGACCAGAGTTAACCCTTAAGGGTTATAAGTACAGAGTGGTATCTAAGGGGTTGTTTTGGTTTAGGGAGTGAGTAGAGGTGATTCTTGGCAAAGATGTTTCAACTATCATACGACATTGAGGTGAGTTTCCTCCTAGTTGAAGGGGTCGAAGGCACCAAGGTCGGCCCGTATATGTTATGTGTATTCATTAGTAGCTGAGTGTGGGCGGGGCGGTATCTCATAGCATTATTTGAGTATGTATATACGACTGATTGATAGATTTGGGTATACTTGGTGTCTGTGTGATACTTTTATGTAAGTTTAGTAGCTGAGTGTGGGCGGGGCCCGTGTCTCATAGTTAGCCGAGTGTGGGCGGGGCCCATATCTCATAATTAGCCGAGTGTGGGCGGGGCCCGTATCTTGTAGTTAGCCGAGTGTGGGCGGGGCCCATATCTCATAGTTAGCCGAGTGTGGCTGGGGCCTATATCTCGTAGTCAGCAGAGTGTGGGCGGGGCCCATATCTCCTAGTTAGATGAGTGTCGGCGGGGCCCGTATCTCCTTGGATGAGATTAGCATGCTAATCTCAAGTAAGTTCTCCCAAATTACCCATACAAGTTTGTTATGTTATGATTATAAGAATTGCATGCTAGATTAGGGATAAGGATCTAGGAATGATGCCTTGTATGCCTGTTATATGTGCATGAGAACTTCATGCTAGTTTAGGGCTAAAGATCTAGGAAGGATGCCTTATTTGCCTGCTTTATGAGCTTATTGAACTGTATGCTAGTACTGATTAGTCAGCAATATGATGGCTTGAGTAGGATATGGTTGATTATGGTTACTCAATGCTCGAATGATGCTTTCTTTGTGCTTTTAGGACTTCTAGCTATCTTTAACTAACTAGTAAACGAATATGCTAAGTTACATATTACGAGGACCAAATAATTTCAGAAGGTTAGGTTTAGCCTTATTTCGCAGCTCTTGTCTGAGTCCAACCATCATAGGGAGATACCTCTCATTCAAAGAAGTATCTAGTCTTAGTAATATGTAATGGTATTTGCGAGCTAGTTAAGATGAGATAGCAAGGACTTCTTATGCAGATTATAGTGGAGAGTGGGTCGGAGATTACCCTAGGGCAAGCCTAGGATGAGATTAGTATGTGAGGTTGTAGTAGTGAAAGGGACTTGGTGGAGTCGAGGCAGTTCTTGAGGAAAGTACGGATATATGTGGAAGGTAGATTGAGCCCGTATTACTGAAAGCAGAGGATCCATACTCGAATCAAGGAAGGCCGAGATGAACCCAGGGAACTTGTAGTATGTGTGATCCCTCGAGTTATGATAAGTATACAGGTGTTTGTTATGGTGTATTTTAGTATGGTGATGCTACGCACTAGGCCAGTTGGCAGCTCTGGCTCAGGTGAGGGATCAGGCTCGGCTCTAGAGCCGGGTAGCCCAATGATCAGATGAAGGAGTTCATTTCATCTGAGATCACGCACAATATATCGGATCAGACTCCTGTGATCTTTCCTACAATAAAGGAGGGAATTCTGGAGATTCTTGACGAGAGGTTGAGTGCTTTCCACACTGAGATGGCGGCCATGATGGGGGGCGTGCTCGATGACATTCAAGGAGTTCCGAGCTTGTGGGGCTCCAGACTATCATGGGTCTCGGGACCCCATTGTTAGCAGTAGGTGGTTGGATGATGTCGCCAATGCCTTTCGTACTAGCATATGTCCCGATGGGGGACAAGGTTTGACTTGCTTCCTGCCTTCTGAAGGACAGGGCGCGTGATTGGTGGGAGGAGGTTGGAGATGCCATTGGAGATGATGTAGCCCTCGATCCAATGACTTGGAGTGACTTTTCGGTGAAGTTCAGGCCCGAGTTTGAACCTTTGATTGAGGTACAACAACTTGCTAGGGAGTTCCAGGATATCCAGCAGACGAATGAGACGGTGACAGAGATCACCGCTATGTTTAGGGAGTGGGACCTTCTTGATCCGTAGTATGTGGCGGACAAGGAGATGAAAAAGGCCATGTACCATGAGATGTTGAGGAATGATATTCGGTAGTTTGTGAGCCGATCCAGCTGCAAGACGCTGTAGGATATGATTGCTAGGGCTAGGGAGAGAGAATGAATTAGAGATGGAGAGGAAGAGGAAACCAGATGTGGCATTTGGTGCGGACGGTTTGGGCAAGAAGCACAAGGTAGATTCCTAAGGGAAGCGCCAGCAGGGCTGAGGCCACTACGACAATTATGGTAGGTCGCACGAGGGGATGTGTAGGGCAGGTAGTTCGGGCTGCTTCAAGTGTAGTTGGACTGATCATGTTAGCAGAGACTGCACTGCTACCACCACCGCCCCGACAATATCTGATCTGATTTGCTTTCATTGCAATCAGAGGGGCCACAAAAGGTCCCAGTTTTCGAGTTTAGCAGCAGCAGAACAGGTAGCGGCACCCGCTCCTGCTACATTGAGGACTACTGATGGCCATCAGGGCCAGGCACAGGCGCCAATGGCGAAGTGCAGAGCTTTCCAGTTGACCACAGAGGAGGCACGTGCAACACCCAATGTTGTGACGGGTATGTATCTTCTCCTTATCTCTTTATTGATATTTACTGTTTCTTATGTTTATGTGTTTCATTATAGGATCGTTCCTTATGAACGACATATTTGCTCTAGTGTTCTTTGACTTGGGGGCTACCCGATCTTATGTATTGCTCATGCTTAGTAAGCGATTTGTTGGAGCTCCGGGGGAGCTGGACTATCCTCTTGATGTAAAGATAGATGATGATAGGACGATACGAGTTGCGAGGGTTCATTAGGAATTTACTCTACAATTCTTTGATAAGCAGTTTTATGTGGAAATAGTCCCTACTCCCTTGCGAGGGAATAAGGTTATCATGGGTATGGACTAGTTGAGCCCCAATGGGACAGTGATCGACTGCGAGCAGCAGTTTGTACACGTTCGGACCCCGAGTGGAGGAGGCTTAGTGATTCAGAGAGAGAGGCCGCATGATGGACCGACTTTGTGTTCAGTAGTGAGGGTGAGATCAAATGATGCAGAAATGCAAGATTTATCTAGCCAACTAAGCAAACTTCTCGACAAATGATTCATCAGGCCAAGCTTTTCATCTTGGGGAGCACCGGTCCTGTTTGTCAAAAAGAAAGACGGATCTTTCAAGATGTGCATCGACTACCGGGAGTTAAACAAGCTTACTATCAAGAATCGATACCCACTCCCTCGAATCAATGATCTATTTGGTCAGCTACATGGAGCCAACTACTTCTCCAAGATAGATCTAAGGTCCGGATACCACCAACTAAGAGTCTGAGAGGAGGATATTCCGAAGACTGCTTTTCGAACCCGTTATGGGCATTTCAAGTTCGTAGTCATGCCTTTTAGTCTCAAAAATGCACCCGCAACCTTTATGGACCTAATGAACCGAGTCTGTCGGCCGTTTCTCGACAACTTCATGATCATTTTCATCGATGATATACTCGTTTACTCTAAGAGTGAGGAATAGCACAGCCAACACTTATGATAGATTTTAGGAACATTAAGGGTTGAGAAGCTATACGCCAAATTTTCCAAATGCGAGTTCTGGATTCGCAGAGTGGAATTCTTGGGTCATGTATTTAGTGAAGAGGGAATACATGTGGACCCTACCAAGATCAAAGCTATTGAGGGCTGGGCAACTCCAAGAACCCCAACCGAAATCCGCAAATTTTTAGGTCTTGCTGGTTATTACCGAAGGTTCATCCAGAATGTTTTCAAAATCGCCAAGCCTCTCACCACTCTCACCCAGAAGGGTGTATTTTTATAGTGGAATGAAAAACAAGAAGCTAACTTCCAAACCATGAAACAAGCCCTCTGCAGTGCTCCGGTGTTGTCCTTGCCAGAGGGAATGGAAGACTTCGTAGTATATTGCGATGCTTCTAATCAACGGTTAGGTTGTATGGTTATGCAGTGCGGAAAGGTGATAGCTTACACATCTAGGCAACAAAAGACCCATGAAGTAAACTACACTACCCATGATCTCGAGCTGGAGCTGTGGTCTTCTCCTTAAAGATTTGGAGGCACTACGTGTATGGTACAAAGTGCACCATTTTCACAGACCACAAGAGCCTTCAGCACATTCTGAATAAAAAGAATTGAACATGAGATAGTGGATATGGGTCGAGCTACTAAACGACTATGAATGCGAGATCAAGTACCACCCAGGCAAGGCTAACGTGGTAGCCGATGCCTTAAGCCAAAAGGAATACTCGAGTCGCCGAGTAAAGACGCTGACAATGACCGTCCATTCCCATCTATCCTCACAAATCAAGGAGGCTCAACAGGAAGCCTTGAGACCGGAGAACCTTGCCAATGAAGCATTGCGCAGAATTGAAAAGAATCTGATGATCAAAGAAGATGGATCCTATTACCTTATAGACCGGATCTAGACATGTAAGTCCCCAAAATTGCTTGTGTATCAATCAGATCCAATTGATGGTGCAGAATCCCAATCAATTGGATGATGTCAGATCAAATAGAAGAGAAGGTGAAGAAGAATAACTTGAATCTAATGATGTATTGATGATATGAATTATGCTCCTTATAATAGATTCTCTCTCACACACACTTCTTCTCTAGTTTCTCTCTCTTCTCTAGCCTTCTCACCTTACACTCCTCTATTTATATGGACCTCCATCCATACACATATGTACAACCGCACACCCTGTGTACGGCCGTACACACAAACCACAAACACATACAACATTACATAAAAATATATTTTCCTAGAAAAGCAAATTATAAACCATATTTTTGACCCAACAATCTCCCCCTTGGTTTATAGCTTTCTTTTCTAATTGGCCCAACAAGCTCCCCCTAAAATGTAGTTGACTTTTCTTGTTAATCATCATTGGGAGCTTGGCTTCAGCATTAATCTTCAAATTGCTTCACAGCATCAAGATGAACATATGAATCTTCAATAAATGACTTCATCTTGAGCAGTTGGGAACTCTGCAGAATTTGAAATTGAACGCACATTGGGTGAGGAGGCTTCTTGTACAGATTCTTGAAAGATAGCGCTTCAGCTTGAGAATCTACAGAGAGAACAAATCTTCTGGATCACTTCAGCAGGTACAAAGATAGCAACAGATTGATTGAGGAGGCTTCAATGCAATCTGTGACATAATCTTCAAGTACAGCTTCACCATGCTTCTGGGGTTGACAGATTGAATGTTGAAAGAATAATCTTCATTTCTTGCTCCTTCGAATGTGAATTCTTCGATGGTTACGGACGAGGCTTTGGCTCAGAAATATTCAACACAAACTCCATGAGTCTTATCTATACCTGAAATCACTTTTCAAGACAAAACAAAACTAAAAGAAAACTTAGCACACAAATGAAAACAGAAACAAAAAATTTTTTTGGATTTTTGATTTTTCTGAACAAGAAATAAAATAGAAATAACACTATTTTTGGATTTTTAAAGTTTTCTGATTTTTCTTTGATTTTTTTTTTGATTTTTGAATTTTTTTGATTTTTTTAATTGTTAATTCTCCCCTAATATTTAAATTAGAAGAAACTATGACAAATTTAACAAAAATAAAAATGATATCTAACTTTAAGTGAGATTTGGGATCAAAGTTTTTAGACAGCCTTTATCCATTTATCGGTACCTTTCATATTTCACATCTTTGTCTGGTCGATCATCGGTATTGTTGTCCACTTAAACACGAAAAATTGTGACAAATTTAGGACATACTATTTGTTACAAGACAGGTGAACTTAAGTTCCTAAAAATTATATCTGATCCTAATTTCTTAGATACTATATCTTAAGGACCATTCATCTGACGACGACCAAGGATATTGTTATCCACCTAAATTGAGTAGCGAGATCTATAGACAATCTGTATGTGTTCAATTTTAAGTGTACTAGAACGTGTTTCCTGCTTCCTGATATGCCCCAGCCATCAAGAACTTCCAGAGTACTCTTTACACCGGGTGAGCAGACAACCATTCAGAGAGAGGATAGATTTAGAATTCTATTAATTATTACTTATTACTTCAGAGGGGTTGAGAAATAGAAGGTTGCATATGCTATGTACCAGGTCGGATTAGAAGTCGCGCAAAGGAGACAGCATATGGATAACAAATAAGAAGTTTTTCACACACACACACACACACACACATATATATATATATATATATATATATATATATATATATATATATATATATATATATATATATATATATATATATATATATATATATATATATATATATATAACATGCAGAGAAATAGAGTTGCATATGTTGTGTACCAGGTCAGATTGGAAGTCGTGCAAAGGAGACAACATATGACTAACAGACGGAAAGAAAGAAAATGATATTCTACAGACCTAATTTATCGGAATTTACCAGTCGCCCCATCCAACCGGAATTAAGGATAGAATCCGCACATCGAGGAAAAGTTAAGCCACGGTTCCAAGTATGGGTTCAATTATTATGACGAGTAGATTCCCATATATATCTCCCTGCTCAACCTATCTGAGCGTCGTATTGTCAGGCTGAACGGATCTAACAAGGTCAAGATTTGTCAAGTCTATAAATTTCCTAAGTTCAACTCTCCCTAGTCAAGTCCATTGAAAAAAAATTTGTGCCTATCGATGTATCAAACCAGAGCATAGACCCTTCAACTTCGGGTACGTTACGCAGACTTAGGTTGCATGTTATCACTTTATCATATCACTTCCCAAAACATCTCCCTCAAGCACATTCCATAACCAACATATTATTATTTTGATTTTCTATTTTTTTTTTAATTTTTAATTTTTGTTTTGTTTTTATTTCTCCCCCTAAATTTGTGCATAGGAGAGAAACGAAAGTAAATGCGCAAATTTAAATTATCCTAAAACAAAAATTTGTCTTTAAAGTGAATCAGCTTAAGAAAAACTTAGGAGTATAGAGAAGAAAACTTAAACCGTAAGTCACCGATTGAATTTGCATCCAGAAGGTCTGAGAATAGCACGCGTAAACTCATAATAGATCCGAAAATTCTTCATGTCATTAAGCACAAACCCATGAGTGATCACTTCCTTTCTTCCCTTCCTGCAAAGGACACATACTCTCAAACAAATGTCTGAATGTTGTACAGTTGAGAGATGCCTCCTATCAAGTGTTTGGAGCAGCCACTATCAACAAACTGAAGTCTGATGATAGGCCTCCATAGCTGTTCCGACACCCAGCAGGATCAGTTGGTCTTTGGAACCCATTCCATTTTGAAACTGGGTCGACCTTTGTCATCTTTGCACGATACTATCTCCCATGACATGTCCTGTTTATCACAAACAAAAGATGAAGAAATATTAGAGTCATTAGTTTATTTGGGAGAGAGAGCCTTTGGAACCCATTTGTAGTTGGGTTTAACCCATTTCTTTTTTGATCTGATGGGTGGCTCAGCACTTGATTTTGAACGTGATGTCGGCCGTTGAGATGACTTTGATTTTGGCTTTATGGGAGCATCTCTTGGATTTGGCTTCTTGGCCGACATTCCCTTCTTGAACTTGGGAGTTGATTTCTAGGCATTGTGGGGTTGATTTGTGGCCTTCATGGCATTCCAGTCGCTATTTTCTTAATATGGCCTTGAGGGGTTTCTTTTGGAGTATCTCCCTCTTGGTGTTTTCTGCCAGCCATGTACGTAGTAGGGAACGTATGCGCGATTTGGAAAATTTCTGGCAATGTGTCCAGGCGTTCCACAATGAAAACATGTCTTTTTATTTACTGTGGAGTTGTTTCTTCCTGCCCCTAGTGGCGTGTCTTTGCCTTGTCTCTTGTTGTTCCCACATGCACACTTGCAACAAGAACTCTGTTGCGTTGGAATTAGTGGCCTGTATTTCTCAACGGCAGGTTGATCAGAAGCAACTGAGTTCGAAGCAACAGATTCAGAGTTCAAGGAGATGTTGGTTTGTTCAATGGTGTTCTCCTTGTTCTCATCCTCTGCTACTTTACCTGCACAAGAAGTAGAATCATTAGTATCGTTCATCTCAACATCCTCAATTGCCTGTTCAACAACTGGTTTACCATATACCATAAATGGTTCTTAGTCAATCTCTTCCTGAGTCAAAGGTATGGATATATAGTTATGATTGAAAGGGGGAGGAACACTATCATACCCAAGACCCTTGTTTTGATTATCTTTGAATTTCAATTGATTTTCAAACAAGGACTCGACTGTCTTACTTGACGCAGTGTAATTTTTGAAACTAACATCTGTTTTTCCACACTTTATTTTCAAAGCGTCAAGTTCTTCAGTTACAGCAGCAAGTTTTTTCTTAATGTGATCATAATTTTCACACTTGTTGCTGTAATCTTTTTGGAGTTTTCGGAAATCCTTGATTTTGGTTTCTAATTGAGCTTTTAACGGTTTTTGTTCTTTCCTAATGGTGTATCTTTCATATTTTAGGTCTTCATTTTCCCTTTTTAGCAAATTAATTTGTTCGCGAAGAAATTTAATCGTAGCTATACAAGATGGAGTACATGAAACTTCATTTACCGGAATTGATGTGGAACTCATTTTTTTATTTTTTTATTTTTTTTGTTTTGTTTTTTTTAAAATTTTTTTTAATTGCCCTTTGACTAAAAACTCAAAAGTCAACCCTAAAAGTCAAACTTGAAAAGTCAAACCGAAAAGCTAAATATGAAAAATTAAAAGTCAAACGAGAAAGTCAAAGTTTAAAGTCAAATGTCAAACTTGAAGGTCAAAGTCAAAATTTTAAAGTCAAAAGTCAAATATAAAAGTCAAAATTAAAATCAAAAAATTTTGGGTTGAAAATGAATTTTAAAAATAAAATTTTGAAATTTTGGGCTGATATTGTCAATTTGCGAAAATATAAACCGACAATCACAGCTTATGATTTATGTTTCGAAGGGATGACACAAAAGTTGTGGTAGTCGAGTTGGTAAGGCGTGTTGTACAATAGACAAGCTACCCGGTTTCGATCCCCGGCAGCCATAAGCTCCGTTTCTATTTTTATGGATGCTGCGAAGCGAGGATGAGCTGCGAAGTGATGCAAGGACGCTGCTGCGAGGACGAGGCTGCGTGCGAGCCGGACGTTGTTTAGCCGAGAGCCAACCTGAGCCTTGGATTCCGAGGCGAGACCGAGAACGGAAGACCTAGCCGCACACTCCGAGTCGTAATCCGAGACCGCACACCGGGACAGCACACGTCCGAGCCGCACACCGAGCCGCACACCGAGGCGCACACTCCGAGCCGCACAACGAGCCGGCCGCACAAACCGAATCGCACACTGCTGAGCCGCACACCTTCAACCAGCCTCACTCCTTCAACCGGGCCACACACCTTCAACAGATTCACAAAAAAAACGACGTTTTTCACCCTTTTTTGCTCCAAAACTCGATCAAAAACTCGTTTTTATGAAAAATGCAAAGAAGTAACCCCCTTTATTTTTGCGAGATCTGTCCAAAAACGCTATTATCTTTTCAAAATAAGATCAAATAAGCTCCAGATCTGAATAAATTGATTGATACAACCAAGTTTTGATACCAATTGTAAGTCCCCAAAATTGCTTGTGTATCAATTAGATCCAATTGATGGTGCGGAATCCCAATCAATTGGATGATGTCAAATCAAATAGAAGAGAAGGAGAAGAAGAATAACTTGAATCTAATGACGTATTGATGATATGAATTATGCTCCTTACAATAGATTCTGTCTCACACACACTTCTTCTCTAGTTTCTCTCTCCTCTCTAGCCTTCTCACCTTACACTCCTCTATTTATATGGACCTCCATCCATACACATGTGTACAACCGCACACCTTGTGTACGGCCGTACACACAAACCGCAAACACATATAACATTACATAAAAATATATTTTCCTAAAAAAGCAAAGTATAAACCATATTTTTGACCCAACAAGACACCGAGATTCGGTGGGTTCCGAGACGTGATAATGAATGAGGCTCACAAAACAAGGTACTTTATCCATCCGAGTCGCTCCCTTTGAGGCCTTGTATGGCCGAAAATGCAGATCGCGCCTCTGTTGGGCTGAGGTGAGAAACACCCAGCTGGCAAAAGGGCAAACTCCCAACAGCACACTCACTGGACCTAAGATTATACGAGAAACCACAAAAAAGATAGTCCAAATCCGAGCACGATTCCAAGCATCGCAGGACCGACAAAAGAGCTATGTAGATAAAAGGCAAAAGCCTCTAGAATTCCAAGTGGGTGATCGAGTGCTATTAAAAGTCTCCCCTTGGAAAGGAATGATTTGATTTGGAAAGAGAGGTAAACTAAATCCCCGATACATCGAACCATTCAAGATCCTTGCCCGGATTGGTCTGGTAGATTACAAACTCCAACTACCCTCAGAACTTAGTGATGTACACCTTGTATTCCACGTGTCAAACCTAAAGAAGTGTATATCAGACAAAACCCTCATAGCTACATTAGATGAGATTGAAGTAATCGAGAACCTTCTATTCGTCGAGCAACCTATCGAGATTATGGATAGAGAGGTCAAGCGCACGAAACAAAGACGCGTCCCCATTGTGAAGGTTAGATGGAATGCCAAGTGCGGACCGAAATTCACGTGGGTACGCGAGGATCAAACGATGCAAAAATACCCTCATTTTGTCGCTAGTATGTAAGAATGACGTCTAAAAAATTTCGGGACGAAATTCCCTCTAACGGGGGGATGATGTCGCAGCTGGAAATTTTCAAGTCTAGAAACCAAGCCAAAAGAGTCACGTATATGTAATAGTGTATCGATGCTATTATTATGATTTGTTAATGAAATGTTTTTGAGAATTATACTATCCTAAAGCCTCCTAAGTCAATACAAACAATAAGAAATTTAAGTTATGTCAAATACAAATCACATAAACAACAAAACACACATATTAAAATTCTGATACATAAAGACCATGAACACTACCCTAGGAATCAATGATTGGCTGTGAACACACCCCAAGAACCCACTTAGGACGTAAACTACTTCAAACCACCATAAGTGGACCGTGAACCACCCTAAGCATCCAAACATTGGCCGTGAACACCAACCTAGGCCACTTTAAGGCCGTGAACACCATAAGGGACCCCCTTAGGCTGTAAACCACCTTAGTGGGCCTTCCTTTGACCGTGGACCAAGGTTTAAGGTCCATCTAGACTGTGAACACCTTCCAAATTAAGTGTGTGCATGGTGGTTATGAGCTGTAATGCGTAGATTTCCAATACATATCTCAGTAATTCATGCATTATCCAACAGTAAACCAAGCAAACATCACATCCAATTCGTATCCCCATATTAAGGAGCGTAAGCTCCTTAACTCATTTCCACAATTCATTTTGCATACTGTGAACCTTCGTAAACTCTCCCAAGAAAGCTCAAGACTTAGTCCCAGAAACCATTTTCTTCACAATCATCCATAGCGTTTGGTAAGTAATTCATGCCTTGTAATGGTTCATACATTTAATTAATGTGAATCTTCTACTCACACATAAATTATGTGTTCATAACCTTATGCTAGTCAATCGGCAAGATGTTCATCCAACACTTCAAGTGTTCTAGTATCAAACTTCTCATCACACCACTTCATCTACACATTCTCCTACCCAAGGTGAGCTTCATACCCCTCTTTTTGATGTTTTCATGGTTTTTTTTTTTTGGGGGGGGGGGGGATACAAGTCAAAGTTTTGTTTAAATCTTGATATATTTGCTTGTTATACATGTATGCTAAGTTATATATGTATTAAATCTATGGAAACTCCATATGAACTAGTCCTAGAATTCGAAATTTGGTGCAAGTTTCAAGTGCTTGAACTATAATCTACAAATGATGTATAAAACCAAGATCTAATATGTTACAATTCATGAGTCACAAATTATTATGACAAAAACCATAAGGATTGCTTCAAAATTTTGCTTAAAACAAGTTGATGAAGAAAATATTTGGAAATAGTTAGTTTATGGGATTAATGATAGTTTTAGGGCCATTTTTGACCATATAAAAATATAGGGACTATTTTGAATCATGGGATAAATTTGGGAAATTATTGAACATCTCAACTTTTAAAGGATCAAAAATGAAATTTTTTGATAAACAAGGGCCTTTTTGAATATTTTCTCAATTGTAAGCGTAAAATTAGTATTTTAGAAGAAATAGGCCATTTTCAACAATTCGCCAAGTGTTGAACCACTTATGACACTTTTTGGCAAATATGGGTCTTATTTGATACTTTATAAAAAGAAGGGCCATTTTTGCCAATACCGATAATATTGGGTCATTTTTTATAATTATGATTCCAAGTGGATTATCCTCAATAAACAAAAATGATAGATCTATTCAATGAGTACAACTATTTTTATTTATTAAATGAATAAAGGATTTTCACGATTTGCTCAAAAACCTGTTAGTATTCTAGTCAGACTATTTCCAATGTATATATATATATATATATATATATATATATATATATATATATATATATAAGTGTACGATTAAAGTCCTATAACAAGTTATAACCAGAGTCTCCTGGAAGGAGGGCTGAAATTTGTGTATAGATCTATACGGGGCTTACACCCCGCACCTTCGTTGTTCGCTACAGCTAGACCGGCCAGTCTAGGGTGACAAATGTCTTTAAACTAACGCAGGCGCCTAAGAAACGCCAAGACAGGCGTCCGTCATATTATTATGGTTATACCTAGGGATGAGATTTAGAACCGGAAAACCGGAACCGGAACTGTTAGAACCAGAATATATAGAACTGGTTCCGGTTCTGGTTCCGGGTTTAAAAATGGTCTTTATCCAGGTTGCGGGTAATCCGGGTTTGGGTCCATCGGCTCCGGGTAAACCGGGTCTAAAAACCGGAACTGGAACCACTTTTAGGGCCGGATCCTGTTTTGTGAAACATTTAAAAGATGCATATCTCATTCGTTTCAACTTCGGTTGACATGAGGTTTTTTTCCAACATGTAGTTTAGAGTTTGTACATGATTTTAGATTAAAAATTTGCCATTTTTAGTTTTATATTCACTAACTTACAATCTCCTAAAATGATGTTTTTATACTTCAAATGTTATTAGATAAAAAAAAATAGACAACAAAAGATATTTAATGATGTATTGTAATTTGAATATTTTATATAAAGTTTAGAAAACAAAATTTATTTATATATTAAACAAACTATATTTGCATGATTATGAAATACCAAAGCTGGAAGTTTTTAGTTTTTCAGTTTTTTTGTATTCGGTGAAAGTTTTAAAACATGCATATCTAATTCGTTTGAAGTCGGATTGACATGCGGTTTTCTCCAACTTGTAGTTTACATTTTGTACATGAGTTTAGACTATAATTTGGTTATTTTTGGTTTAATATTCAATGATTTACAGTTCAACGAAGTCGGGATATAAAAACTGAAAATATTTAACTTTTCAGATATTTGCTTTTGTACTTTGTGTTCTGTGAAAATGTTAACCCATGCATATCTCAATGGTTTAAATTCGGATTGACATGCGATTTTTTTAGAGTCTATTTTAGAGTTTTTACATGATTTTAGACTATAATTTTGTTAATTTTGGTTTCATATTCAATGAGTTACAGTCTCCCAAATTCGGGATATTAATATGAAAATTTTCAAACTTCAACCCATTAAGTTGTAAGTAATTACCAAAAAATTCTAATTTTTCCGGTTCTAAACCCACTTTATCCGGTTCCAACCTACCCATTTTGATGTTTCTGGGTTTTCCGGTTCTAGACCCACTTTACCAAGTACCGTACCCGGAACCGGTTCCTATATACCGGTCCGGTTTCCGGTTCTAAAAAATCTCGTTAACCAGTTTCGGGTTTTCCAAGTCTGGGTCCATCCGGTCCGGGTTTGGACCCACTTTCATCCCTAGTTATAACAACTCACTTAGAATATAACAGTGAATTGTTTAGAAATAAACATAAGTTACACCTTTCGACTATAACAACGATTGTTTGGATACTTTAAACGAAGCTTTTACCACACAAGTATTAGGGTTTTAATACTACTATTTTTACACATCAGAAAATATATGATTTTCCGGGGAAAACTGTTGTATACGATTTGGAAAACGATAAACTAACACACACAAGCAACTATACTTGATTGAAAACGAGACTTACAACTATCTTGACAAGAAAATATTGGATTTTTTGGTTTTTCCAACTATAACAGATTTTTATACAAAATGATTATGAACTCACTAACATATTTTATATTGACGCTTTTCAAACGACTTGTATACTCAGGAAATCAGTAAGAAGGTTTGTGGACCGCGAATGCTGAATTATTTAGTTGTAGTTTGAAATTTACTCACCATTGTTTCTTTTGTGTAATTCAAAAACATGAACATCATGTAAAACAATGTAAGTTTGATATATTGATGTATGATGTTTGGATTTGCTATGTTTCATTTATATCTAATTGTTATAATACTGCACAATGAAGTCACCCGCCTCCAGACGTTTCCGCCGTCTGGTCCGGGGGTGTGATAGATTGGTATCAGAGCATTGTTTATAGTGAACTAGTATATCTAGCCATGCAAGATATACAACTATAAATAATATGAGACTAAAACACTCTGACCAAAAGTATACATACTTGCTAGAATCGTATCATAACAAGGGCAAAACAAAAGAACTTAAAAGTTGAACACTACAGTCAAACCTGGACAGTTATGGAATCAGATCTAGAATAAATATAGCCTGATCAACTATATTTATTTGAGATATGACCAACATGTGTTTGGGAGTGGTAGTGGTGTTGCAACAAGTCTAAAACTCCCCAACTTGTTATCCCAAAAGTTTTAAAAAACAAACATAAACAATTAAAAATACCACAAGAGTATTTTGTCGCTTCGAAAATTTTCTACACTCTTGTAATGCCCTATACTCGTACAGACGACATGGCAGGATTTCATTTGTCAGGCGATCCCTATTTCTTTAATTAGGGAAATGGAGGGTGGATCGAAGAAGACCCAAATGAAGAACCTATGGAAGAACTTGAGGATGAAGATATCAGTGAGGAGGATGACTTGTCGAACGCCGAGTCCGAAGTCATCAACCCTCCTGATGTCCATAGGTTACCTCCTCATCGTCTAGGCGCCAATGGTCCTATACCACCATGGGCTCATGACATCGAGAGATGGAGAAGGCATCAACAACAAACACCACCTTATGGGATGGACCAAAGATTTTACGATCTCTGTCACTGTGGACCCGTTGACCGCGCTCTTCCGGTTGTGGTCCGACGAATCAGAGATATTGGCAATCAGGCGCAAGTGACCGCAGACCAAATGGTCCAAATGAGAGCTATCTTGGAACAAGCGAATGCTTGCATCCAAGACCTTGAACGAAGCTATGTACAAATGGAGCGCCTGATTGAAGACTTTACCGCTGCACGAGAAGAGGTAAGAAAATACCAGGTGCGACACACTACCCTTGAAGAGAGGGTGCGTATCGCTAAGCGCCGAGTAGCCAAACTTCAGGGTTCATACTCACCTCAAGTAGAACCCGTTTCACATGCTGCCGTTAACAACAAAACTCCCTTTTGCTTGTGAATGTAGAATTAACTCTAAAAACTAAGTAACCACCCTCCTCGTCGAATCTATGTGCTAGAAGAGTTTTTTTTCCCTATGTATCAAATGCCTTTCAAAGGAAAATTTTCATGTGTGTACTAAGAAATTATCGTTAATGCAATAGTTCTGTGTTTTATGTCAGACGTGTCTGCTATGTTCTCTAACATTAGGTTGGGTTGTGTAAGCAAACCACCACGATCTCTAAACAATCACTGATATCTGAAATCATTGTATACTCATTATCTTTCTGTTCCATGACAAAGAGATGCCGAAGAGACCAATCCATAAGAATAACAACACAGCACCACCACCGCCGCCTATGCCGGATATGAATTCTGCTGCATTCCAAGCGGCAGTTTCAGCTGTGTTGACAGCAGTCCTAGCCCACATACAAACCGGAAACATCGGTGGCGGGAATGGTCAAGAGACGGAAAGCTCCCACCAAGGGATGAATCAACGGCCTGCAATGGTCTATACCTACAAGGACTTTTCCAATGCAATACCCCACACTTTCAACGGGACTGGAGGAGTCATAGCTTTGAACCGATGGATCGAGAAGGTTGAGTGGGTATTCGAAAGTTGCGAGTGTCCAGAAGGGAGTAAAGTGAAATTTGCGGCCTGCACATTCATCAGCCAGGCCTTGTCATGGTGGAACGGACACATCGAGGCCACGACACTCCCCGTTGCAAATGCCATGTCCTGGGAAGAACTCAAGGAGATGCTAATCGTGAGTACTGTCCCCGAGGGGACATACAAAAGCTCGAACAAGAGCTGCGGAACCTTACGATGCAGAACTCGGACATTGACGCCTAGATATCTAGATTCAGCGAACTAGCACTCTTTTGTCCAGGTATTACATCCGAGGGAAAGAAGATCGAACGTTCATGTGGGGATTGACGCCTCCCATCCAAGGTATTGTGATTGCCTCGAAACTCGAGACCTATGACATTGCAAAGCGCCTAGCCAAGAAGCTTTATGATCACAATGACAAGAAGAGTACCAAAGCAACCGAGGGAGAAAACAAGCAAGAGGGAGGGAACAAGAAGAACTAGGAGAACAAGTGAAAAAAGGGACGGAAATCAGGGTCATCTCAGAAACCACAGATAGTAGTGGTCCATTCTGTTACCGCTCCAGCCACACCAGCTCCACCCGCCTCAACCTCGACCACAACAGCACCTGCCAAGTCATACACGGGTTCCAATCCCAAATGTGACAAGTATGACTACCACCACTTTGGGGCATGCAAGGACTTCCACTACACCAACTGCAATAGAAAAGGGCACACTATCCAATATTGCAGGATGCCCCCACAGCAAAACAAGCAACCCACTGACAACAACGCTGGAGCCGGCCGTGCATGCTACGAATGCAGAGAAACCTGCCTTTTTAAATGCAACTGCCCCAAGAACAACAATCAAAATGCAAGAAGAGTCCTAGCCATAAGACAGGGAGAGGCAGTGCAAGATCCAACCGTGGTGACTGGTATGTTTCCCCTCAACAACTCTTATGCGTGTATTTTATTTGATAGTGGTGCTGAGCGGATCTTCGTGAGCCACAAATTCAAACACCTACTCACTCAACATCCCCACAAATTGAACGAAACTTTTACGGTCGAAATGGCCAATGGTAAAACAGAATCAACCAACGATAAGGGAGAGGTAGTGCAAGATCCAACCGTGGTGACTGGTATGTTTCCCCTCAACAACTCTTATGTGTGTATTTTATTTGATAGTGGTGCTGAGCGGATCTTCGTGAGCCACAAATTCAAACACCTACTCACTCAACATCCCCACAAATTGAACGAAACTTTTACGGTCGAAATGGACAATGGTAAAATAGAATCAACCAACGATATCTACGCAGGGTGCACATTAGCATTAAATAATCACTCTTTTTCAATCGATTTGATGACTGTTAATATTAGAAGATTTGATGTGATTGTTGGCATGGAATGCTTAAGCCCCCACAATGCGGAAATTATGTGTCACGAGATGGCCGTTCGCCTTCCTCTTCCCAACAACGAAACCCTAATAGTTTATAGCGATAAACCTGAGACAAACCTACGACTCATTTCTTGCATCCAAGCACAAAAGTGCTTGCATAAAAAGAATCATGCCTTTCTTGCTCATGTTGTGGATAAAACAAAGGAGGAGAAAAACATTAACAATATTCTAGAAGTACGTGATTTTCCCGACGTATTTCCTGAGGATTTGCCAGGAATACCCCCCGAGCATCAGGTCGAGTTTCGAATTGATCTTGTACCTGGAGCCACTCCAATTGCCAAATCACCTTACAGATTAGCTCCTGCCGAAATGAAAGAGTTATCTAGCCAACTAAGCGAACTTCTCGACAAATGATTCATCAGGCCGAGCTTTTCATCTTGGGGAGCTCTGGTCCTGTTTGTCAAAAAGAAAGACGGATCTTTCAGGATGTGCATCGAATACCGGGAGTTAAAGAAGCTTACTATCAAGAATCGATACCCACTCCCTCGAATTGATGATCTATTCGGTCAGCTCCATGGAGCCAACTACTTCTCCAAGATAGATCTAAGGTCTGGATACCACCAACTAAGAGTCTGAAAGGAGGATATTATGAAGACTGCTTTTCGAACCCGTTATGGGCATTTCGAGTTCGTAGTCATGCCTTTTGGTCTCATAAATGCACCCGCAACCTTTATGGACCTAATGAACCGAGTCTGTCGGCTGTTTCTAGACAACTTCGTGATCGTTTTCATCGATGATATCCTCGTTTACTCTAAGAGTGAGGAATAGCACAGCCAACACTTATGACAGATTTTGGGAACTCTAAGGGTTGAGTAGCTATACGCCAAATTTTCCAAATGCGAGTTCTGGATTCGCAGAGTTGAATTCTTGGTCATGTATTTAGTGAAGAAGGAATACATGTGGACCCTACCAAGATCAAAGCTATTGAGGGCTGGGCAACTCCAAGAACCCCAAATGAAATCCGCCAATTTTTAGGCCTTGTTGGTTATTACTGAAGGTTCATCCAGAATTTTTTCAAAATCACCAAGCCTCTCACCACTCTCACCCAGAAGGGTGTATTTTTCCAGTGGAATGAAAAGCAAGAAGCTAACTTCCAAACCCTGAAACAAGCCCTCTGCAGTGCTCCAGTGTTGTCCTTGCCAGAGGGAATGGAAGACTTCGTAGTATATTGTGATGCTTCTAATCAGCGGTTAGGTTGCATGCTTATGCAGCGCGGAAAGGTGATAGCTTACACATCTAGGCAGCAAAAGACCCATTAAGTAAACTACACCACCCACGATCTCGAGCTGGAGTTGTGGTCTTCGCCTTAAAGATTTGGAGGCACTACCTGTATGGTACAAAGTGCACCATTTTCACAGACCACAAGAGCCTTCAGCACATTCTGAATAAAAAAGAATTGAACATGAGACAGTGGATATAGGTCGAGCTACTAAAGGACTATGAATGCGAGATCAAGTACCACCCAAGTAAGGCTAACGTGGTAGCTGATGCCTTAAGCCGAAAGGAATACTCGAGCCGCCGAGTAAAGACGTTGACAATGACCATCCATTCCCATCTATCCTCACAAATCTAGGAGGCTCAGCAGGAAGCCTTGAGACCGGAGAACGTCGCCAATGAAGCATTGTGCGGAATTGAAAAGAATTTGATGATCAAAGAAGATGGATCCTATTACCTTATGGACCGGATCTGGACACCAAGATTCGGTGGGTTTCGAGACGTGATAATGAATGAGGCTCACAAAACAAGGTACTCTATCCATCCGGGTTTCGATAAGATGTACCTAGATATCAAACAACATTATTGGTGGCCAAATATGAAAGCGGAGATTGCCACTTACGTGGGCAAGTGTCTCCCTTATGCCAAAGTTAAAATGGAATATCAAAAGCCCTCAAGACTACTTCATCAACCCGAAATACCCAAGTGGAAGTGGGAGAGGATAACAATGGAATTTATAACCAAATTACCCAAGACGGCCTGGATGTTATCTGGGTGATCGTTGACCGATTAACCAAATCTGCCCATTTCCTGCCAATAAAAGAGACGTACAAAATGGAAAGACTAACGCGAATATACCTGAAAGAAGTAGTGAGACTCCATGGGGTGCCCATATCTATTATCTCTGATAGGGATAGCAGATTCACCTCTCGTTTTTCGCAGTCGCACCAGAAAGCTTTGGGGACCCAACTAGATATATGCACCGCCTACCACCCTCAGACTGATGGCTAAAGCAAGCAAACCATTCAAACTCTGGAAGGAATGCTTTGGACATGTGTAAAAGATTTTGGAAAGGCTTGGAATACTCACCTGCCCCTAATCAAATTCTCATACAACAACCGCTACTACACGAGTATAGGAGTCGCTCCCTTTGAGGCCTTGTATGGCCGGAAGTGCAGATCGCGCCTCTGTTGAGCTGAGGTGAGAGACACCCAGCTGGAAAAAGGGTAACTCCCAACAGAACACTCACTGGACCTGAGATCATACGAGAAACCACAAACAAGATAGTCCAAATCCGAGCACGACTCCAAGCATCGCAGGACCGAGAAAAGAGCTATGCAGATAAAAGGCGAAAGCCTCTAGAATTCTAAGTGGGTGATCGGGTGCTATTAAAAGTCTCCCCTTGGAAAGGAATGATTCGATTTGGAAAGAGAGGTAAACTAAATCCTCGATACATCGAACCATTCAAGATCCTTGCCCGGATTGGTCTGGTAGCTTACAAACTCCAACTACCCTTAGAACTTAGTAATGTACACCCTCTATTCCACGTGTCAAACCTAAAGAAGTGTATATCAGACGAAACCCTCATAGTTACATTAGATGAGATTGAAGTAAACGAGAACCTTCTATTCTTCAAACAGCCTATCGAGATTATGGATAGAGAAGTCAAGCGCACGAAACAAAGACGCATCCCCATTGTAAAGGTTAGATGGAACGCCAAGTGCGGACCGAAATTGAGGTGGGGATGCGAGGATCAAATGATGCAGAAATACCCTCATCTTTTCGCTAGTCCGTAAGAATTACTTCTAATAACGGGGGGATGATGTCACAGCTGGAAATTTTCAAGTCTAGAAACCAAACCAAAAGAGTCATGTATATGTAATAGTGTATCTATGCTATAATTATGCTTTGGTAATGAAATGTTTTTGAGAATTATACTATCCTAAAGCCTCCTAAGTCAATACAAACAATAAGAAATTTAAGTTATGTCAAATACAAATCACATAAACAACAAAACACACATATTAAAATTCTTATACATAAAGACCATGAACACTACCCTAGGAATCAATGGTTGGCTGTGAACACACCCCAAGAACCCACTTAGGATGTAAACTACTTCAAGCCACCATAAGTGGACTGTGAACCACCCTAAGCATCCAAACATTGGCCGTGACACCAACCTAGGCCACTTTAAGGCCGTGAACACCATAAGGTACTCCCCTTAGGCTGTAAACCACCTTAGTGGGCCTTCCTTTGACAGTTGACCAAGGTTTAAGGTCCATCTAGACCGTGAACACCTTCCAAATTAAGTGTGTGCATGGTGGTTATGAGCTGTAATGCGTAGATTTCCAATACATATCTCAGTAATTCATGCATTATCCAACAGTAAACCAAGATAACATCATATCCAATTCGTATCCCCATATTAAGAAGCGTAAACTCCTTTCATCATTTCCACAATTCATTTTGCATATTGTGAACCTCCGTGAACTCTCCCAAGAAAGCGCAAGACTTAGTCCCAGAAACCATGTTCTTCACAATCCTCCATAGCCTTTGGTAAGTAATTCATGACTTGTAATGGTTGATACATTTAATTAATGTGAATCTTCTACTCACACATAAATTATGTGTTCATAACCTTATGCTAGTCAATCCCCAAGATGTTCATCCAACACTTTAAGTGTTCTAGGCTCAAACTTCTCATCACACCACTTCATCCACACATTCTCCTACCCAAGGTGAGCTTCATACCCCTCTTTTTGATGTTTTCATGGTTTTTTTTTTGGGGGGGGGGGGGGATACAAGTCAAAGTTTTGTTTAAATCTTGATATATTTGCTTTTATACATGTGTGCTCAGTTATATATGTGTTAAATCTATGGAAACTCCATATAAACTAGTCCTAGAATTTGAAACTTGGTGCAAGTTTCAAGTGCTTGAACTATAATGTACAAATGATGTATAAAACCAAGATCTAATATGTTACAATTCATGAGTCACAAATTATTATGACAAAAACCATAAGGATTGCTTCAAAATTTTGCTTAAAACAAGTTGATGAAGAAAATATTTGGAAATAGTTAGTTTATGGGATTAATGATATTTTTAGGGCCATATAAATAAATAGGGACTATTTTGAATCATGGGATAAATTTGGGAAATTATTGAACAACTCAATTTTTAAAGGATCAAAAATGAAATTTTTTGATAAACAAGGGCCTTTTTGAATATTTTCTCAATTGTAAGCGTAAAATGAGTATTTTAGAAGACATGGGCCATTTTCAACAATTCACCAAATTTTTAACCGCTTATGACAATTTTTGGCAAATATGGGTTTTATTTGATAATTGTGATTCCAAGTGGATTATCCTCAATAAATGAAAACAATATATATATGCAACGAGTACAACTATTGCTATTTATTTAATGAATAAAGGATTTTCACGATTTGCTCAAAAACCTGTTAGTATTCTAGTTAGATACGGGGTTGACACCCCGCACCTTCATTGTTCGCTACAGCTAGATCGACCAGTCTAGGGTGAGAAATATCTTTAAACAATCGTGGGCGCCTGAGAAACGCCAAGACATGCCTCCTTCATATTAGTATGGTTATAACGACTCACTTAGAATATAAAAGTGAATTGTTTAAAAATAAACATAAGTTACACCTTTCGACTATATCAATGATTGTTTGGATACTTTAAATGAACCTTTTACCACACAAGTATTAGTGTTTTAACACTACTATATTTACACATCATAAAATATAGGATTTTCTGGGGAAATCAATTGTATATGATTTGGAAAACAATAAACTAACACACACAAGCAACTAATACTTGATTGTAAACGAGACTTACAACTATTTTGACAAGAAAATATTGGATTTTCTGGTTTTTCCAGCTATCACAGATTAATATGCAAAATGCTTATGAACTCAACAAAATATTTTAAGTTGATGCTTTTCAAACGACTTGTATTCTCAGGATATCAGTAAGCAGGTTTGTGGACCGCGGATGCTGAATTATTTTGATGTTGTTTCAAATTTACTCACCATTGTTTCTTTTGTGTAATTCAAAAACATGAACATGATGTAAAACAATGTAAGTTTGATATATTGATGTATGATGTTTGGATTTGCTATGTTTCATTTATATCCAGTTGTTATGATATTGCACAATGAAGTCACCCGCCTCCAAACGTTTCTGCCGTCTGGACCGGGGTGTGACATTATGGGATTAAAGGAATTGATTGAAAGTACGGGTACTGGCTTTGCAAATCAATGATAGTTGTAGACGTAGGTTGATGGACTCCTATAGAAGGGAGTGACGAAATCGATACGAGGCCTTATAGAGTTTCGTCCAAGGCTTCTATTGTGGAGGTCCATGAACTGCTTAAGGCCTAAGCAATCAAATTGAGGTTTCCACCTACAAACCCTAGTAGCCTCAGCTATATAAAGACCACTCTGACATGTGATTTTCGGCTCTAAGCTTCTAGAAGAAACCCTAGCCGATTTTTATAGTGCCTTACCACCTCTCTCCTCTCCTTCTTTGCTATTGGTGTTTGTGAGTCCATTAGAGCTGCAACACTTGAGGCACTAAAGCTTTCAAGAGTTAAGATCATCCAAGGAATACTTGATATTATGAGATAGCAAGCAAGTTAATATTCTAACTCTAGTTTTCATATATATTTCGTAATTTGCATGCTAGTATTAGGTTTGTTGCTTTGGAATTTCTATTTGCGTGTATAGTGAGAGAAAAAAATAGAACCAAAGCAATTAGGGTTGCATGATCACATAAGAATGTTGTTATTCTCAAAACCCATCATTATCATCATTCAATCTTTAAACTTTATGTCAGAAGTATGCCACCATGTAGAATTATTAGGCGTGTCAAAAACACATCAGCGGATCCACCACTACAGCCACCACCTCCACAGATGGACTCTGCTGTCTTCCAAGCCACAGTAGCAGCCGCTAAGGCACAAATCAGTACAAATGGTACAAATAGGAATGGAAACGGTATCAAATAGTTCTAATCAGGGCAAAATCTATGGACGCCAAAGAGGATGCTCCTACAAGGACTTCTCAAATTCCAAACCCAAGTCTTTCTATGGCAGCGGAGGTGTCATATCCTTGACTAGATGGTTTAAGAAGACAGAATCGGTGTTCGAGATCTGTGTATGACCGGAAGAAAGCAAGGTAATGTTCGCCGCCTACACATTCTGTGACAACCCGAAATTTCCATTATGAACAAACCATATCAATTCAATAGAAGTTAGAACAGTTACAGTGAATTTCCATACTTTTGGGTATAAGTTTGAGCATTTTAGGATTTACACTTAAAGAGATATCAGGAGAGAGGATGCACTAGGGTTTTGTGCAACTCTGTTATTCCAAAACTCTATGATATTAGAGTTCATTTCGTGAATAAGATATTTTCTGCCAAAAATCCCAGGACTATATATATAGGATTCTGAACCATATTTGTTCATTAGTTACATTTCCAACTAGAGAAAAGCCGAATTCTCTCTCACGGATCTTTGGGTTTTCATCCCAAATCATGAGTACTTCTATCTAGTTGTATTATATAGCTTAGATTGTGCTTAATAACATCAAAATCATAACAAAACAACAATATTTGTGAGTTTACTGCCCAAGAACACCCTGGGGAGTAAACTCTTTTATAAGGGCCAAATGGTGCCTAGTCCTTCCTTAAGCAATGAAACTAGTTTGGACTTGTACACTAATGAGTTTAGGGATAGAAAACAACCTCAAAACACCAAGTAAATGGTGTTCACGGCCCAAGATCTTCTTGGACCGTGAACACTAAATTTAGGGCCAAAGTGTGCCCAATGTCTCTCCAAACTTTGGAACAGAACCTAGAGATTTCCCATGGCTTGTTTAGACATCAAAAACAATAATAATCAAGGGCTAAAAGTGAGTTCACGGCCAAGGATGTTCTTGGGCCGTGAACTCCATTTTAAGTTGCCAAAATGCCCTAAATGCCTTCATTGAGCCAAGAGACTAGCATAGCACTTTACCTTGATGTGTCTAGGACCCAAAACAATCAAAATACCAACACCCATAGGTGTTCACGGCCGCAAACACATGACCAAATGGTCCATGGGCTGTAAACTCAAGTAAGGGGTGTTTTGATGCCACAAACACTTCCTAAGGCTTAGGCTTGAAGTTAGAATGCTTCCTTATGACCTTTAGGACCCTCATAAACATAAATGGCCATGAGTTTATGACAGTAAACTCATTAGGGCCGTGAACTCCTCAAAAACTCCAAAGAAGGTAGTCTTTTTCATCCTAGGTTAGAGCTAATGTCCCTAAATCATTCCCTAGCCTTCAAACATGCATTCCCACATGAGTAGCCATGAGTTTAAGGCCGCAAACTCCCTTGGGCCGTGAACTCAAGGTAGTAAACTCATGTGAGTGCCTTTATACCTGCCTATGTTGAATCACATGTGATTCCAACACTTAGTCAAGGTGTTTCCTAGTCCCGGAAGTTGTTTCCTTTCATATAGATGTTATGAACACTATATTCATGTCAATATGTGTCCTTATATGTCATTTAGGACTTATTGTGTCTCGGGACTTCATTCGTGGAACTTCTCATCCCTACACGCATACCCGTTAGAACCACTCACAACAGGTGAGTTCATACCCCTTAATCAATGTTTTAAATGATTTGAAATGCTTTAATGAGGGGGGGGAATACAAGTAGAAAAAAACATGTTATTAAATCAATCATATGTATTTATAACTGTGTTTTCATTCATCAGATTTCACATACTACAAAATGTGATGCATGAAATGGTTTTATATCTTAAAATACCTTGATAGCAAAAGTATTATGTTTTAAATGTTTATTAAAATGACATCAAGTCATTGTTAATTATTGTTCAAAACTCTTAGATGTCTTACAAAACCATTTTTACCTTCTTGAACCAAACTATATCTATACACTTATGTTCTTATATATGTATTGATATTATAGTTTTCATCCTTCATTTAGTTTCCCACACTCTTGTGTATCAAGGGTGTATAAACCTGTTTGGACAATCAATTACCTTCCTATTAACTATTATAGGGACAGTTAGGAGATACAAAACAATATTCCTATTACAAGGAATTACACCAGAGTCAGTTCATTCATGAGTCTATACTATACATTACATGTTACATGAATACGTCTACATAGATACGCTTACATGAATACCTTACATGAATACCTTTACATAGATACATTTACCTGTATACACTTACATTAATACATGTATCTCGATTCACTAGGATGAATTATTAGTACCTTCTGTGTAAATTGTCCTGCCTATCCCAGTTCAACGGGATATCTAGACGGGACTAACCATTCTGAAACCCACCTGTTAGCAATAGTGGTAGATGAACATCAACGGATGCCTACGGTTATTACTTATACTAGGGGTACCTTTACGGGACTAACCATTCCTTTAGCCTACTGTTCGCTACAGAGGTAAATGACCATCTACGGATGCCTACGGTTAATACTTATACTAGGTGTACCTTTACGGGACTAACCCTTCCTTAAACCTGCTGTAGCTACAGAGGAAAATTGGACAATCTACAGATGTTCAAAGGTTATATATTTCGCTAACCGCGATGTCGTGTTAATCCTAATACAAAAGGATAACAACTACATGATTACATTATTCCTATTATGTCACAACTTGGAATTTCAAGCCTTGTAAACATTGAACAAAGATAACAAATGTAAACCAACAATGGGAAAGCATGTAAGATGCTTATTCATTAACAACAAAATCTCAATCAAACACATCATACATGCACTGCAAATAGCCAACAAACAATTGGAAACCCTAGAAAAATCCTTGTTTGAGTCCATTTTGGACTAGGATTTCATTATGGGGCCCAATGGACCAATAAGCTTCCAATTGGACTATCTTGGGCTTAGAACTCTTGAATGGACTCTAATTGGACCCACTTTCATTTATTTTAACATTTTGGGCCATATTGGGCCTAGAATGAAATAAAATACCTTAATGGACCTCAGTGGGCCATAACTAACCTAATTAGCCCTAATGCGCCATAAAAATCATTTCTAGATTTATTTTGGGCCAATAGTTATCTAAATTATTTGTGATTTGGACTTACGCATTTAAGGGCCCAATTCTTTCCTTTTCCCTCTCCAAATCTCGGTCCAAGCCCAAATGAAAGGAGGAGTTGACTTCTCATGGCCACCGCATCTTTACATAATGGTCTTCCATGCAACTTATCCCATGTCTCCATGCACACATCACCTTAAGATCTCTCTCTTCTCCTCTCTCTTTCTCTCAGCTGAAACAACACCAACACACACACTTCACTCAAAAATCTCTCAAAGAAACTCTCTCCATTCCTCTCCAAAATTTTCGAGATCTAGGGAGCTTTCAAGGAAATTATCCCACAAATTCTTCATCTAAGGTAAGATCATGCTTGGATCTTTGATCTAGATTCTTTGTTTTATCAAAAATCTCTTCCTAACCCATGCAAAATCATGATCACTCTCTTAGAAACCCTCTATGTTCGAAATCAACAAAGGAGGGCTTGTTAGGTCCGAATGTAACATCAAACTTCTCCCAACATTCTTCAAAACCGAAATCACAACTCAAGGTGAGTTTCATACCCCTTCCTTTTTGATTTTTATGAGTTTTATGGGGGAGAATACGAGAAAATATGTAGATCTATGTGTAAATGTATGTTATGTGTGATTTGATGCATGTATGTGTGTGTTATCATGTGTTTTGGGATGAATATGTTATCAAAAAGTGTGTAAAAACCGAGATCTAAGACATGATAAAGGAAATAAACATAACTTAAGCTATTATACACTAATCAAGTCAAGAAAAATAGTTTATAAGTGTCACACCCCCAAACCAAGGATGGCGGAAACGTCCAGGGGTGGAGGACTTCATGTACAGTATCACAACAACGTGTATAATAGTGCTCAAAGTATTTACAACCATCATAAATATAATTGAAAGAGTTACATCAAAGTGTATGTTTACATGTTTCAAAATCAATTACAATATGATGACAAAAATAAATTGTTGACGGTTTATCGTCCCATCCTCAAAGCGCTGAAATTTTCCTGTTTCACTGATTTCCTGAGAATACAAGTAGTTTTGAAAAAGAGTGTCAACAATTAAGTTGGTGAGTTCATAAGAGTTTTGTTTGGAGTAGAAACCGTTTTCCTTTTTTTTAAAATCGATGAAGTTTGATTTCCAGAAAATCCAATATTTTCTTAGTTAAGTGTAAACAGAATAATCCTAAATGATACGTTGATGTATTCTAGATTTACCCGTAGATTTCCCCTATAATTGTCCAGCCTATATAAGTTATATAAGATTTAGGTTAGATAAAACGTCGAATGTAATGGGTCCGCCCTAGGTCCACAACCAAACAAGGAACAGGAGATGAGGCGGGCACCACCAATTCCAAGCCAATCCAGACTAAATTCTTGTATGACTCAAGCATATACGCTCAACGATTATAGTTGAAGTCTGACCATATGAAAATCTATTGTGATTATAACCTATACATATCATAGTTCACCGGGGAATGGTAGAGATTAGTGAACCTGAACTATGCATATGAATAGCTTATCGAAAGTGATGGGAATATGACCTATATGATGTATTAATGTGAATATAACCTATACATATCATAGTTCACCGGGGAATAATAGAGATTAGTGAACCTGAACTATGCATATGAATAGCTTATCGAAAGTGGTGGGAATATGACCTATATGATGTATTAATGTGAATATAACCTATACATATCATAGTTCACCGGGGAATAATAGAGATTAGTGAACCTGAACTATGCATATGAATAGCTTATCGAAAGTGGTGGGAATATGACCTATATGATGTATTAATGTGAATATAACCTATACATATCATAGTTCACCGGGGAATAATAGAGATTAGTGAACCTGAACTATGCATATGAATAGCTTATCGAAAGTGATGGGAATATGACCTATATGATGTATTAATGTGAATATAACCTATACATATCATAGTTCACCGGGGAATAATAGAGATTAGTGAACCTGAACTATGCATATGAATAGCTTATCGAAAGTGATGGTGAATTCCTTTCTTGTAATTAAGTTCCTAGAGTAGATGAAACATAAACTATACCTATTATAGTTTATTACTTTGTTTGTAATATGTATTTACCATAACTATACCAATTATAACTATCAAGTTCGTTTGTGGGGGTATAATGGCTTAACTATACTTATTATAGTTTATCTTAATCGTCCATAGCGGCAATAACTCTTTTGTAAGTGTAAGACCTTTAATATTGTGTTTGTTATATGAATGGCCCTAAACTATACCTATTATAGTTTAACGATTGATTTCGTGGGAATGAGCATAGGCCTTACTTGTCATAATTTATCAATGTTTATATTTTAATGAATATAGCCTCGTAATATCGTATTTATATATATATATATTTGTCATACTTGTGAAGATGTAAATCCATGTGTTTTCTGATGTATGTCTATGTAGGAATACAAAATTTGTCATATATTGCGACTACACAAAATCAACTAACGATGTATACCTTGCTCGACATGTTACAAGGTGAAATGAAATTTATTGTGTTTTTCTGTTAATAACCTTTTCTGTAACTGATATTGGAAAAATTGTAGAAAAATCATAAAATGTCCAAATCAGGTTCTGTAACTTCTGAGAGTTTGGAAAATGAGTCTAGTTTGTTCATAATTTTTATTATAATTTTTAATGATCCCTAACTTGGGTGAAAAAGTCCATAATCACAGACTGGTCCGGATTGATGTTTGAAATGATAGGCGGTTTTGTAAAAATCACCATAAATTGTAGAAAAATCGTATGGAGATGTGCAAGTAGTCATTTTAAAGCTAAGAAGTGGAACTACATGCACCTAAAACAGTTTTGAAAACAAAAATATTTAAGATGTCCAAAACAGTCCGTAAATGGAGTGAAACTTTTCTGATAAAAGCTGTTAGAAAAATGTAGTTATGTTCTAAGCATTTTAACTTGTATTCCCCCCCCCCCCCCCCCCCCCCCCTAAAAACTTGAGAAAACGTGAAAATGTAGGGGTATGAACTCACCTTGTGTGATTTCAGTAGATAAGTGATGAAGAAGAGAAGTGTTCAACCCAAGAACACTAGAAGAACCGTTTGAAGATTCGAAGCTCTAACACAAATATAATGGAGTTTGTGTAAGATATCCATGATTTGAGTGGAAATAATAAAGGTAATCATAAATGAAATGGATTATGCTTACCAAAGGTGGAGGAAACTCTCAAGATCATCCCTTGAATCTTGGATTTCTAGAGAGAGAAAGTGGGAGAGAAAGGAGTTTGATCTTCTTGTGAAAATGAGAACAAATGAGAGAAAATGAGGAGAGAGGGTGAAAATCCAGCTCTCAAAGCATGGAGGTGGCTTGTGAGGGAGGTAAAAAGTACAAGGTATGGTGGGGAGGAGTGTGGGTTGATCATGGAGTGGGTATGGGGTTGCTTGTGTCATAAAATAAGGTAAAGTCAACACTCTTCTTTTTGTACTTTATCAACTCCTTTTTAATAAGATTTTATCCTTAAAATGTGATTAAATCATTAATTTAGGGGCCTTATATTTAAAAATAAAGTTTTGGGTGAAAATCCCATGTTAAAATAATTAAAAATGGGTTTAAAACGCAAAAATATGCAAAAACGGGCGAAAAATGTAATTTCCAGCAAGTTTCTTCGGACCTAGGCCGAGGCTCGGTCCCTAGGCCGAAGTCTGGTCCGGCGGCGCTTGGGTTCGGACGCGGGTGGCTGGTCTCGGAAGCGAAGGCGCGAGCCAGAAGAAGGGGCGAGGCGAGGGTCTGGTCCGAGGCGATGCAGTCCGAAGCGAAGTGGGAAGCGAAAGCAGGTTCGGTCCGAGGCAGCTATCCGACGCGAAGGTAGAGTTCGGTCCGAAGGGTGGCTAGAACCGAAGCTACTGTTGTGAACAGTAGTGAACAGTAACTTCGGTTCGGACCTTCCTTCCATGTGAGGTTCGGTTCGGACCTTTCTTCTTAGCAGGGTTCGGTTCGGATCTCTTTCATGGCCGGGTTCGGTTCGGATGAACAGTACTTTCGGTTCAGCTCATGAACAGTACTTTCGGTTCGGACCCTCATGAATAGTGCTTTCGGTTCGGAGGGTTCGTTCCCTTAAGTCCGTTTTTCGCGTAGACTTCCGTTCTTGGGCTATTTTCGCCAAATTCGAGGGTCGGGATGCCCCGAGTGATTATAGAAAGTTGGGAGAGATTTCGAGAGAGATTTGAGAGAGATTCCTCGTTCTCAGAGAGATTTGGGAGAGATTTGACGTACTTGGAGAGATTTCACATACGAAGAGATACGTGAGAGAGATTTCACATACTTGGAGAGATTTGGGAGAGATTTGACATACTTGGAGAGATTTCACATACGAAGAGATACGTGAGAGAGATTTCACATACTTGGAGAGATTTGGGAGAGATTTGACATACTTGGAGAGATTTCACATACAAAGAGATATGTGAGAGAGATTTCACATACTTAGAGAGATTTGGGAGAGATTTGACATACTTGGAGAGATTTGGGAGAGATTTGACATACTTGGAGAGATTTCGCATACAAAGAGATATGTGAGAGAGATTTCACATACTTAGAGAGATTTGGGAGAGATTTCACATACTTAGAGAGATTCGGGAGAGATTTCACATACTTAGAGATATGTGGGAGAGGTTTCACATACTTAGAGATATGTGGGAGAGGTTTCACATACTTAGAGATATGTGAGAGAGGTTTCACTGGTGACCTTTTTGAGTGTCCGGCTACGCACTGCAAGGTCCTTAAACCCAGTTAAACCTTGATTAGGGATCTTGCATACTCCCGATGAGTATGTAACATTGTTGTATCGGTTTGGCTTTCTACGTACCACCGTTTTAGGTTAAGGAGATTTAGATGAACGCACTTTTCGATTTATGATCTCTCATTAGAATAGAGAGTTGTTTAGAAGTTACTTAACGTAAACTCTAGTACTCACGGCAAATTGGGTTGACCGGTTTGACTTGTTGACTTTTGTTGACTTTGACTTGACCGAAAATTGACGGTTGTCACATCATCCCCCCGTTAGAGGGAATTTCGTCCCGAAATTCGAATTTAGGCAAGGAGTTTGAAAATGACTAAGGTCGGCTCTACATTATTTTGATTCTGACTAAGAGACGAGTTATCATACATGAAACTTAGCTTATACACATTATGATATAACCAATACTGGGCGGATAGTAAAATGTGTGATTCTATTTCAGTTTCACATCCCAACGAGGAAAAGAAACTAAGTCAGAATTCCCACATTTTATTATCTACCAGGTATTTGTTATATATAACTGGGGAATGTATAAGCGAGGAAATCATAACAAATAACTTAGTAATTCTTCTTAATGAATTAGAGTTCCTAGTCAGGGCTAACATTGAACCTAGATGTATTTTAACCGCTCACCTATAAAGTAGAAACATGTTCTCGAAAGTTTGACCTACATCCCTATGATGCAGTCCCACTGCGGAGTCGAAGCAAATTCCTAGAATGGTCTTATGACGGCCTTGGGATTTCCTATTGTTTATGCTCTCAGTTTAATCCTTGGCATTACTACTATGCATGCTTTAATTGATGCTAGACTTAATTAAATAAAGAAATTTGGAATTTAGTCGTCGATGTTAGAAACACGTACTATTATTTGCGGGCAGTTCCGGGGTGGCCTCTCCTTCGGTGATCGCAAGTACCCTTCCACCACCACTGGCATCCCTTGCTCTTGGGCAGTTCCTTTTAAAGTGGCCTGTTTCCCCACATTTGTAACAGGCTGGGCTTACTCCAGAGCCGGGGAACTGGTTGATGGGTCGTACCGGTGCCTTACAGAAACGGGTAGTGTGTCCTTTTCTATTGCAGTTCTTACAATACAATTCTCTACAAGCCCCAGTGTGATGGAAGCTACACTTGTTACATTTCGGAAGGGTTCCAGCATATTGCTTTATGGGAGTTGATGTGGTGAGGGTTGTGGCAGCATGAATCGCGACAATTGGCGTGGTTGTCGAAGTGTCACGGCTGGCTCGATGGTCGATCAGTTGTTGTGCCAACTCCTTGGCGCTGTCGAAGGTAGTTGGTCTTGAGGCCAATACACTATCATGAATCTGGGATGATAGCCCCCAAAGGTATCGTTCTATCTTCTTCTCCTCTGGGGTGACCATCGCAGGACAGAGGAGTGCTAGGTCATTGAATCGGGCAGTATAAGCTTCGAGATCCATTCCCGACATTTTGAGGTTCCAGAGTTCCTCTTCTAGTTTTTGCACTTCGCCTCTTGGGCAATACTCTTTTAGCATTAAAGCTTTTAGATCCTCCCAGCTTATAGAGTTAGCCACTGCAGGAGTAAGTGACTTAACTCGGCTATTCCACCAAGTAAGAGCTTTTCTTGTAAAAGTGAATGCCGCATACTTGACTTTGCTCGCTTCGGGACAAGCGCAGATTTCAAAGACTGCTTCGGTCCTTTCAAACCATTGCATCAGCGCGATGACGCCCCCCGCTTCCGTCGAAAGAATCGGGCTTGCCATTTGTGAAGTCTTTGTAAGAACACTCCTTAGTGCGTCCTGTGCTGTCCCCCTAATTCGAGTTAGTATTCCCGGATCCGAAGCCGCCGGATCCATTTGTACCCATTTGCGACATTGCTGCCGCCACTGCTGCTGTTACGGCAGCTTGAAACATTATGGGATCAAACTGCGGAGGGGGCGGTGCTGTGCTCCCGGAGGGTCTGGACTTTTTCTTTGGCGGCATAGTCCTGTCATAAGTTGGTAGAGACGTACAAACGATAAGTTTTTAATAATAGAGACAAGTCAGAAGTTATCAAGCCAGACTTGTCTGTATCATGTTCTGTTTTAAAAGTATTTTGTATGTATTTCGCAACAAAGTCCTCGTGAATGAATTTTAGTGGTGGTGACTCAAATGCAACTAGTGATTCGTTTCGCCTGATCCCTTTCTAAATTACTTTATACATATTAAGAATTTCTTAGAGTTACCATATGTATATTGTTTGTAGTATAGGGTTCGAGGATAATAGGTTTACATCTCATTAACGTAAGGAAGGTTTTGGGCAAAGCTACGGTTCCCTTGAATAGTGTAGTCTCCGGATTCTGAAAGATTCGAATGTCTCCACTTAACAACCTAGGTTGGTCGTGTTCTTCTTTCCAGGTTTCCAAGCACTCTACCTAAGGAGGCGTTGGGCCTTGAATAACCGGACGAGGGTTAGGATTTGGAACAAGGGCTATCAGGGTAGGTTCTCCACTTCAGGGTTGGGGTCAGGGCCATCAGCGAAGCCTTCAGCTTGGTGATCATCCAAAGGGATTTGGTACTCACCCTATGGCTCCTCTCCGAGCCATTCAGTATTGCCGTGGTTAGGGTAGTACGGGTCGTCGTGGAGAAGGAATTTAGCCATAATATCTTTGCGAGAAATGGGGATATAAAAGATAACTAAGTAGACGTACTAATTAGATAATTATAAGGTGATCTTTATCAGGTACTTCAATATATTATTTAGGGTATACTAGTCACATGTATTTGGGACAGGATAGACCTTCGAATAAGCGATCCTAACTCTAAATCCCCAATCCAACGAGAATAGGAAGTAAAGCAAAGATTCACAGATTCTAAGCCTATGACGTCCTGGATACATATAGTTTTATTGTATCCTCTAGGCAGTTATTGACCTATTGATAAAACTCTATTTAGTTCTCACATAAGTAATTATAATAATTCCAAATACCCCTATGGTATTTCATTGTGGTAGTGTTGGTAAGTTTTTAGACTTGTTGCAACTCCTACGACCATTCCTGGGCATATGGTAATCATTTCTGGGTGAGACATAGTTGATCAGGATATGTCATTCCCAGTCCTGACTATACATCCCCAAGCCTACTCGTATTGTTCAACAATTACTACTTTTGTCCCATCCCATCGTGATACTGACCCTAGTGTGTGTGTGCACATGCTCTTACTTTTACCGAGGGATTATTTATTTCTAAAAGTATAGTTGTTTTGAAAACTTTAAATCAGAGACTTTCGGTCCCAATGTATTTATAGTTTGTATATCTTATGTGGATCGATATACTGAGTTCACTATAAACAATGCTCTGATACCAATCTGTCACACCCCCAAACCAAGGATGGCGGAAACGTCCAGGGGTGGAGGACTTCATGTACAGTATCACAACAACGTGTATAATAGTGCTCAAAGTATTTACAACCATCATAAATATAATTGAAAGAGTTACATCAAAGTGTATGTTTACATGTTTCAAAATCAATTACAATATGATGACAAAAATAAATTGTTGACGGTTTATCGTCCCATCCTCAAAGCGCTGAAATTTTCCTGTTTCACTGATTTCCTGAGAATACAAGTAGTTTTGAAAAAGAGTGTCAACAATTAAGTTGGTGAGTTTATAAGAGTTTTGTTTGGAGTAGAAACCGTTTTCCTTTTTTTTAAAATCGATGAAGTTTGATTTCCAGAAAATCCAATATTTTCTTAGTTAAGTGTAAACAGAATAATCCTAAATGATACGTTGATGTATTCTAGATTTACCCGTAGATTTCCCCTATAATTGTCCAGCCTATATAAGTTATATAAGATTTAGGTTAGATAAAACGTCGAATGTAATGGGTCCGCCCTAGGTCCACAACCAAACAAGGAACAGGAGATGAGGCGGGCACCACCAATTCCAAGCCAATCCAGACTAAATTCTTGTATGACTCAAGCATATACGCTCAACGATTATAGTTGAAGTCTGACCATATGAAAATCTATTGTGATTATAACCTATACATATCATAGTTCACCGGGGAGTAATAGAGATTAGTGAACCTGAACTATGCATATGAATAGCTTATCGAAAGTGATGTGAATATAACCTATTTGATGTATTAATGTGAATATAACCTATACATATCATAGTTCACCGGGGAATGGTAGAGATTAGTGAACCTGAACTATGCATATGAATAGCTTATCGAAAGTGATGGGAATATGACCTATATGATGTATTAATGTGAATATAACCTATACATATCATAGTTCACCGGGGAATAATAGAGATTAGTGAACCTGAACTATGCATATGAATAGCTTATCGAAAGTGGTGGGAATATGACCTATATGATGTATTAATGTGAATATAACCTATACATATCATAGTTCACCGGGGAATAATAGAGATTAGTGAACCTGAACTATGCATATGAATAGCTTATCGAAAGTGGTGGGAATATGACCTATATGATGTATTAATGTGAATATAACCTATACATATCATAGTTCACCGGGGAATAATAGAGATTAGTGAACCTGAACTATGCATATGAATAGCTTATCAAAAGTGATGGGAATATGACCTATATGATGTATTAATGTGAATATAACCTATACATATCATAGTTCACCGGGGAATAATAGAGATTAGTGAACCTGAACTATGCATATGAATAGCTTATCGAAAGTGATGGTGAATTCCTTTCTTGTAATTAAGTTCCTAGAGTAGATGAAACATAAACTATACCTATTATAGTTTATTACTTTGTTTGTAATATGTATTTACCATAACTATACCAATTATAACTATCAAGTTCGTTTGTGGGGGTATAATGGCTTAACTATACTTATTATAGTTTATCTTAATCGTCCATAGCGGCAATAACTCTTTTGTAAGTGTAAGACCTTTAATATTGTGTTTGTTATATGAATGGCCCTAAACTATACCTATTATAGTTTAACGATTGATTTCGTGGGAATGAGCATAGGCCTTACTTGTCATAATTTATCAATGTTTATATTTTAATGAATATAGCCTCGTAATATCGTATTTATATATATATATATTTGTCATACTTGTGAAGATGTAAATCCATGTGTTTTCTGATGTATGTCTATGTAGGAATACAAAATTTGTCATATATTGCGACTACACAAAATCAACTAACGATGTATACCTTGCTCGACATGTTACAAGGTGAAATGAAATTTATTGTGTTTTTCTGTTAATAACCTTTTCTGTAACTGATATTGGAAAAATTGTAGAAAAATCATAAAATGTCCAAATCAGGTTCTGTAACTTCTGAGAGTTTGGAAAATGAGTCTAGTTTGTTCATAATTTTTATTATAATTTTTAATGATCCCTAACTTGGGTGAAAAAGTCCATAATCACAGACTGGTCCGGATTGATGTTTGAAATGATAGGCGGTTTTGTAAAAATCACCATAAATTGTAGAAAAATCGTATGGAGATGTGCAAGTAGTCATTTTAAAGCTAAGAAGTGGAACTACATGCACCTAAAACAGTTTTGAAAACAAAAATATTTAAGATGTCCAAAACAGTCCGTAAATGGAGTGAAACTTTTCTGATAAAAGCTGTTAGAAAAATGTAGTTATGTTCTAAGCATTTTAACTTGTATTCCCCCCCCCCCCCCCCCCCCCCCCCCCCCTAAAAACTTGAGAAAACGTGAAAATGTAGGGGTATGAACTCACCTTGTGTGATTTCAGTAGATAAGTGATGAAGAAGAGAAGTGTTCAACCCAAGAACACTAGAAGAACCGTTTGAAGATTCGAAGCTCTAACACAAATATAATGGAGTTTGTGTAAGATATCCATGATTTGAGTGGAAATAATAGAGGTAATCATAAATGAAATGGATTATGCTTACCAAAGGTGGAGGAAACTCTCAAGATCATCCCTTGAATCTTGGATTTCTAGAGAGAGAAAGTGGGAGAGAAAGGAGTTTGATCTTCTTGTGAAAATGAGAACAAATGAGAGAAAATGAGGAGAGAGGGTGAAAATCCAGCTCTCAAAGCATGGAGGTGGCTTGTGAGGGAGGTAAAAAGTACAAGGTATGGTGGGGAGGAGTGTGGGTTGATCATGGAGTGGGTATGGGGTTGCTTGTGTCATAAAATAAGGTAAAGTCAACACTCTTCTTTTTGTACTTTATCAACTCCTTTTTAATAAGATTTTATCCTTAAAATGTGATTAAATCATTAATTTAGGGGCCTTATACTTAAAAATAAAGTTTTGGGTGAAAATCCCATGTTAAAATAATTAAAAATGGGTTTAAAACGCAAAAATATGCAAAAACGGGCGAAAAATGTAATTTCCAGCAAGTTTCTTCGGACCTAGGCCGAGGCTCGGTCCCTAGGCCGAAGTCTGGTCCGGCGGCGCTTGGGTTCGGACGCGGGTGGCTGGTCTCGGAAGCGAAGGCGCGAGCCAGAAGAAGGGGCGAGGCGAGGGTCTGGTCCGAGGCGATGCAGTCCGAAGCGAAGTGGGAAGCGAAAGCAGGTTCGGTCCGAGGCAGCTATCCGACGCGAAGGTAGAGTTCGGTCCGAAGGGTGGCTAGAACCGAAGCTACTGTTGTGAACAGTAGTGAACAGTAACTTCGGTTCGGACCTTCCTTCCATGTGAGGTTCGGTTCGGACCTTTCTTCTTAGCAGGGTTCGGTTCGGATCTCTTTCTTGGCCGGGTTCGGTTCGGATGAACAGTACTTTCGGTTCAGCTCATGAACAGTACTTTCGGTTCGGACCCTCATGAATAGTGCTTTCGGTTCGGAGGGTTCGTTCCCTTAAGTCCGTTTTTCGCGTAGACTTCCGTTCTTGGGCTATTTTCGCCAAATTCGAGGGTCGGGATGCCCCGAGTGATTATAGAAAGTTGGGAGAGATTTCGAGAGAGATTTGAGAGAGATTCCTCGTTCTCAGAGAGATTTGGGAGAGATTTGACGTACTTGGAGAGATTTCACATACGAAGAGATACGTGAGAGAGATTTCACATACTTGGAGAGATTTGGGAGAGATTTGACATACTTGGAGAGATTTCACATACGAAGAGATACGTGAGAGAGATTTCACATACTTGGAGAGATTTGGGAGAGATTTGACATACTTGGAGAGATTTCACATACAAAGAGATATGTGAGAGAGATTTCACATACTTAGAGAGATTTGGGAGAGATTTGACATACTTGGAGAGATTTGGGAGAGATTTGACATACTTGGAGAGATTTCGCATACAAAGAGATATGTGAGAGAGATTTCACATACTTAGAGAGATTTGGGAGAGATTTCACATACTTAGAGAGATTCAGGAGAGATTTCACATACTTAGAGATATGTGGGAGAGGTTTCACATACTTAGAGATATGTGGGAGAGGTTTCACATACTTAGAGATATGTGAGAGAGGTTTCACTGGTGACCTTTTTGAGTGTCCGGCTACGCACTGCAAGGTCCTTAAACCCAGTTAAACCTTGATTAGGGATCTTGCATACTCCCGATGAGTATGTAACATTGTTGTATCGGTTTGGCTTTCTACGTACCACCGTTTTAGGTTAAGGAGATTTAGGTGAACGCACTTTTCGATTTATGATCTCTCATTAGAATAGAGAGTTGTTTAGAAGTTACTTAACGTAAACTCTAGTACTCACGGCAAATTGGGTTGACCGGTTTGACTTGTTGACTTTTGTTGACTTTGACTTGACCGAAAATTGACGGTTGTCACAATAAGGTTAGGATGAACATACTTGAACATGAGACCCATTTTTGGGCTTAAATTGTCAAAAATGCAAACTTGGGGTGAAAATCAACAAGTCACGGTTTATGGTAGGTTAAAAGGGGCCAAAACAGTTTCCATAAATATTTTCCTGATTTTTAGAAATTTCTAAGGACTTAAAATGTAAATTTTTAACCTAATGGGCTAATTTTGGGCTTTTCAGCCCAATAAGCCTCAAAATGCGAAAATTTTACAAGTTGAGGGGCTGGAAAGGAAATTTTATGTAAAACAGGGAGTAATTAGCATAATAAAATGTTTATAAGGTTCAAAAATGCTTTTCATTATCAAAAAGGACTAAAAATGCAAACTTTTTAGATTTTGTGCCAAAACTGTAAAAGTTGTGAAAAATGGGTCCTTAACTGAGAATCACTATTCTAGAGGGGCTGAAGCTGTCAACTAAATAAACTTTGGGTTAAAATCGTGTTTTCATCAAATAAATTATACAAAAGTGTCAAGAAAAGTGTTTTAAGGACTAAAAATGAAATTCTTTTATATAAAAGGACCAAAAGTGTTATTTTTATAAAAGGAAGAGTAATGAAAAGGGTCAAACTCTACTTACAAACAAATCAAATCAAGATACAAGATTCACGACTACCGATGAAATGGAAAAAAAAATACACTCTCAATAACACATATCGTTACAAAACGAATTGATTCGGTCTCGAATCAATAACCACACAAAATCGTTAAACCAAAGTAATTCGTTAATCACGCGATAACTACAATGAGTCAACATACAAACTTCAGGCTTGAAAGTTTCAAATCATACTTGTTGGGCCTTGCTAGCCCATCAACATGATCTTTGGGCCCAAAGGGATTATGCTTACGTGATATTGGGCCTTCTATGACCCAATTCCATGTAAAAGGACTTTCAATAGCTCTAATGTGTTATTGGGCCCTAATGGCCCATTAGTACTGCTAGTGAGGTCGAGAAGTCAAATGCGAGTTGGGCCAAGTATCTTTCGTATTCCCGATAGCCTTGAATAACTCTTGGAAATAAAGGGGGCCTCGTACCCTCCTTTTTCCTCAGTTGTTGGGCTTATGAGAAATCAAGTAAACAGATTCATGGCGTTAATCAGGAGAAATCAGGGTGGTTGTATTAAGTGAGTAGTACGGACGACGCCTTAAGGATCGTTCGTAATCTGTAGTTATAAACTAGTAATTTCTTTAAATGCGTGATTGTAACGACTCACAAACCCTAATTAATCCAATGTCACCCGGGTAATCAAAACATTCGTCGTATCAGTATACCAATAAACAAGTCATGAAATTTACGTATTGGGGAAAACATCGGGTTTTCCCGGGAAGTTCAACATTTTCACTTGTGTGACGTAGACAAAGTTCAACAATTAAACATGCTTTGAAAATCAACAAGCACATTTACGGATCTTCACACTTTTTATAAACAAACATTTTTTTTTCAGAAACTATTGGATTTTCTGGGTTTTTCAAACGTCACCAAATCATTTTACCATAACATTACTTATGAACTCACCAACATTTCATATGTTGACATTTTCCAAAATAACTTGTATTCTCAGGTAACAGGTAAGCCGAAGAATAAGTATCAAGAAATGTCATGGTGTTTTGCTTAAATTATATGTCAGACAGTTTATGTTATGGATTTGGAATGTCTAAAACAATGTACTGAATGTAAACAATATCAGTTGTAATATTCCAGTGCATGGTGATGAATTATGTTATGATTCATGTATATTCATTGTGATGGTACTAAATTTGAGTCACAAGAGCCCTCGGACGTTTCCGCCGTCCGGTTCGGGGGTGTGACAGGTTGGTATCAGAGCTCTGTTTATAGTGAACTAGGATATCTAACCACTCATTAATATGCAACTATAAACCAAAAAGAGGGACTAACACAACTCTGAACAAAATAAGTAAAACATACTAATAAAAACATTCTTGCTTGTATTAGGAAAAAGAACATAATACCGAACCAAACAAGATAATGCTAGCATCTCGGTTAAGCTGGGACTGTTCTTAGTCATATCAAGGAGTGGATGTTGCCTGATCAACTACATTTCCTCCAAGGTACAACTATCACATGTCCCGAGGAAATCGTGATGACTTGGGAACCTAAGAACATACCCCTTTATCACCAAGAAGAGAACATTCGTTCAATCTATACAATAGTTGTAGCGTCCTAGGAATAATGTTAGCATATTTACACACACTCGCAGACAGCATGGCTGGTTTCCATCACCCCGGAGATCCTTACTTCCCTAACCAGGGGAATAATGGATGGTTGGAAGAATCCGAGGAGGAACCCGAGGAGGAATCCAAAGGGGAACCTGAGGCGGTAGCCGAAGGCGGGCCTGCCGAGCCAGTGGTAGACCAAGAAGAGGAGGAAGTCAAAGGAAATCTTGAGGAGGAACCCAGCGATAACGAAGAGGGTGATTCGGACGCAGAGTCCGAAGTCATCAACCCCCCTTATCCGATTAGAGTGCCTACTTACCAGGTGGGCCCCACTGGTCCTACACCCCCCTGGGGTGTTGATCTTTGGAGGTGGAGCAGACAGCAGGGACAGTGACCCCCGTTCGGCATGTCACGCGAGTTCTTTGACCTGAGGGACGGAGGATTGGCCGATCGTGCCCTTCCGGTCATGGTGAGACGATTACTGAACACAGGCGACCTAGCTCAGAGTACCGCCGATCAGGTGTGTCAGATGTGGACTAGGGTCGAGCGTGCAAAGCAAGAGACACGAGACGTCCTTCGGGAGCTCCACATGAGGCAGGTAAGGTGGGAGTCCCGACTCCAGGATGCAGAACGACAGGTGGCTCGTCTTCAGGGAGCATCCACTTCCTCAGCACCACCCCCGGGCACATCTCACCGCGACTAGGGTTAGCTGTATCAGTCTTTAGTACTATGTTATTGGGATCTATGCTATGTACCCCGACTCTATGTTTAAGTAATTACACTACTCATAGAGCCGTTATGCTGTCGAAATAGTACCGCTTATGTATTCTCTTTTGAGCAAAATTTTCATGTATCAAAGTGCGGGTAATAGTAATGAAAGATTTTACATGTTTTAATGTGGCGTTATAATCTACTATGTGTTACGTATCTATGATTGTATGCTAAATTGTGGAATTACTTAAGTTTGTGCCACACACCTAGTTTATAGGATCACAACCTCACAAAAACCACCGACACTCAACATCTTTCCGTTCCATGACAGAAAGATGCCTCAACGACCCACTCGCAAAAAACCTGGGCCAACCCCACCCGAAGTCGACTCAGCTGCATTCCAAGCAGCTATATCTGCTGCGGTCACCGCAACGATGGCACAAATTCACCAAGGGAACAATGGAGGAGTCAACGGACAAGGGGATGGAAGTTCAAACAACGGGATGAATCAAGGACCTACCAAAGCATGTTCCTACAAAGACTTCACCAACGCCAAACCACGAACCTTTAACGGTACTGGAGGAATGATCACCCTGAAACGATGGATCGAGAAGGTGGAATTGGTATTCGAGATGTAATGACCATAAAATTACAACCAATTTTAACTTTTTCAAAAACAACCCATTTTCTTAATGTTATTACAAAAAGATTTTCAATACAACTATTATCAGAGTCTTCCCAGAATCACATCATAAAACATAATCATGAGGAGCGGTACGATCACGCCTTTGCCTTGCCATGGTCTCCTGAAGAACCTGAAAAACATTAAACCACAACTGTAAGCCCGAAAGCTTAGTGAGATACCCCCAAAATACCAACCACATATACCATACATGCATAACATGCCATATCATATCAGAACACAGAACAACGATGCACTTCGGATCTACTATGTGACTGGTCCGCCGCACCGGCCAATAGTTCACCTGGTCCACCCTCCGAGTCTCGCCATATACATCGAGTATGCAGTGTGATTGGTCCGCCCGCACCGGGCCTTCAATCCACCTGGTCCACTCTCTGAGTCTACAATATGACTGGTCCGCCCACACCAGGCCTTCAGTCGGCCTGGTCCACTCTCTGAGCCTCGGCACGCCTGGTCCGCCCTCTTGGGGCCTACAGCCTATTCGGACTGCTCGTTGGGGCTTCAGGACAACCGGTCCGCCCTAGGTATGTTGGCCTACAGCACAAAGCAGGACCCGCCTCAACCCAACCCCAGTCCAACAACCATGTGCACATAAACATTCAATCATATAACAATTTACACTCAATCAACCGATCTATCAGATCACATCACATAACATCCTCCCTACCAGGATACCGACCTAACCGGTCACTAGCATAGCATCATCCTATATACCAGGATACCGACCTTTACCGGGTCTCTAACATAATACCATCCTAACTAGCAGGATGCAAACATAGCAAAGCAATAACATAACAATGATACTTGGATCTCAGTCCGATAAAAGGGCCGACCTTGGTGCCTTAGACCCTGTTGATATAGTGAGGATAACTCACCTCGCAACTGCCGAAACTCTGAACTGAAGAAGCAGATTCCCGAATCACCGCCTCACCAAAAATCCCGAACTAACCGAAGAAGCAAAAATAACCATTATACCAAGAACAATATCCTTCCAAGGGTAAATTGACCAATTTACCCTTAACTCAATTCGGCCCATGACTAAGGCCAACAATCAAATTATGAAACGCCCAACACTAGATAAGCTCTCAAGCCCACTAATGGCCCAAAGACCAAAAGTCCGAAGTAAAGCCCACTATTGGCCCAATTTACTAAATTGGGCCCACCTCACCAATTTGGCCTAGACCCATGGTCCATAATAATTAATGGGTCCACAATACTCCATCCATAATGTCCGGTCACGACCCAAAATCCAGCAGCCCAATAACAGCCCAATCCCTAAGGCCCAAAATGAAAACCCAACAGCGGGAGTACGCTGGGCGTACAACGCTGATTCCCAATTGGGGATCGGGGCACTGACCCACTACGCGGGGCGTACTCCTTTGTTACGCGGGGCGTAACCTTGCTGCTCAACAAGTCCACATAACTTCTTAATGGCTTAAGCTCTTAAGCCCAAACTTCAGATCCTTAGGCCGAATATGCCTAGGATTCATAAAGTCTCAAACTTTATTACTTGGGACGTTCATAAAGCTCTTAATCCAAGGTCTTAATCCATTAAGACCTACTTATCTCACACATGGAACAACCACAGCCCTTGGGACCTCATTTTTCTCACTCAATACCTCTCCTAAGGTCTGAAAGGACAGATGATCTCGACCAACTCGAAACATGCATCAAGATGAGGAATTTTGGGACAAGAATGGTGTCAATACCTCACAACACATAGATCTATTCAATATAAATGTCAAGCAAGAGACTTTATACCTCAAAAGGGCTCCAAAAGATGATGTTATTCTAGATCTAAAAGCTCTAACTTCCCAAGTCCTTCTTTGAAAACTCCCTCATTTCCTCTTCCAAGCTTAAACTTCCAAAATGAGCTTCCCATGGTCAAGATCTCACAAAAGGAAGGAATAGGCGTTCTAGGGTTTCTCTGAGGTTGGGGAGTCTGATAATGAGGCTTGGGTTTGAGCCATTATGTTCCTTTTATAGTGGCTTATCCTCAAATTAGGGTTTAAAGACTCTGGACGTACGTTGGGCGTACGCCCCCACAAACCCGCGTTCATTTACCCACTTACGCTGGGTGTAACCCAGCCTATGCTGGGCGTACCCAGCGTGTCCCATTCTTCATACTTGGCCTTCTTTTTCCACTTTTCCCATTAAGGCTATAATTGATAATATCTTCGAAATGCCAAACTCCACTATTCTAAACCCGTTCTCGATGAACTCTATATCCACATCAAGGACCGAAACGTCCTTACCCTTGCTCTTGGAAACCCATACATAGATATTTCAAGAACGGGGCGTTACACGAGATATGCGATTGCCTCGAGGAGATGAAGGTGAAGTTTGACGCATGCACTTTCGTTGACCAAGCGCTCACTTGGAGGAACGGACACGTGGAAGCCATGAGACTCCCCGTAGCCAATTCCATGCCATGGACAGAGATGAAAGAAATGCTGATGGCCGAGTATTGCCTTCGAGGCGAAATTCAGAAAATGGAACAAGAGCTGTGGAATCTCACTGTCCGAAACGCTAATATAGATGCATACACATCAAGGTTTAGCGAATTGTCTCTGTTGTGCCCTAGCATGATCACCTCAGAAGGCAAGAAGATCGAACGATTCATCTGGGGACTAACCTCCCCGATCCAAGGAAACGTGATAGCTGCAAATCCCGAAACTTTCGACAGTGCCAAGAGATTGGCCAAGAAGCTGTATGACCACAACAAGAAGGGTGAGAAGCCAGTGGAGACTGAAGTTAAGAAGGAAAGTGACAACAAAAAGGGAAAGAACAGTAAGAGGAAAGGACGTCAAGGCTCCGAATCATCCAAGAAACTGCAAACGGTGGCAGTTAATGCTACAACAACTCAAGTTCCATCCACACCACATGCTCCACCCTTAGCTGCTCCAAGTGCTCCTAGACCTTATTTCGGTAATCTTCCTAAGTGCAATAAATGCGGTCTCCATCACAATGGAGAATGCAGAGAGATGCAATACACCAGTTGCAATCGGAAGGGGCACACGACAAAGTATTGCAGGACCTACCGTCCTCAAAACCAACAACAGGGAAACAACAACATCAATAACCGTAACAACAACAACACCAACAATGGTGGCAACAATGCAGGACCTAGCCACACCTGCAATGGATGTGGACGGACTGGGCATTTCCGTCGAAATTGCCCCAACAACAACAATCCCGGAAATGAAGGAACAGGAAGGGTGCTGACCATGGGTCAGGGAGAAGCGATTCAGGATCCCGCTGTTGTTACCGGTACGTTCCTCCTAAACCACACTTATGCATGAATCATATTTGATACCGGAGTAGAACGAAGTTTTGTGAAACCTTTACGGTGGAAATGGCCAATGGGAAAACCAAATCCACTGGGGAAGTCTACATCGGATGTACCCTAACTCTAAATCAACACGTCTTCCGAATAGACTTAATGCTTGTTTCCATTAGGAGTTTTGATGTGATTATTGGCATGGACTGGTTAAGCCCCCACCATGCTGAAATTATGTGTCACGAGAAATTTGTTCGCCTTCACCTTCCAAATCATGAAACCCTAGTTATTTATGGAGACAAACCTAGCATGAACCTTCGTCTCATCTCGTGCGTCCAGACACAGAAGCATCTGCGAAAGAACGATTTGACGTTCCTATCGCATATTGTGGATAAAACCAAGGAAAAGGTTAATGTTCGAGACATTCCTGTAGCACGTGAATTCCCAGACATATTTCCTGAAGATCTTCCTGGAGTACCCCCAGAGAGACAAGTTGAATTCCGAATTAATCTTGTTCCAGGAACTACTCCCATCGCTAAATCGCCTTACCGATTAGCTCCTACTGAGATGCAGGAATTGTCCAGCCAACTCAGTGAACTCCTGGACAAAGGATTGATCCGACCCAGCTTCTCGCCATGGGGAGCTCCAGTCCTATTTGTCAAGAAGAAGGACAGGATTACAGGGAACTAAACAAGCTCACTGTCAAAAATCGCTATCCACTCCCACGAATCGACGATCTATTTGACCAGCTCCAAGGAGCCAGTTACTTCTCTAAGTTAGATCTACGATTTGGGTACCATCAACTCAAGGTCCGGGAAGAGGATATTCCCAAAACTGCTTTCCAAACTCGTTACAGACATTATGAATTGGTCGTAATGCCCTTCGGTCTAACGAATGCCCCTGCCGTATTCATTGACCTAATGATTCGAATCTGCCGACCATTCGTCTACAACTTTGTTATTGTTTTCATTGACGACATTCTAGTCTATTCCCAAAGCGAAGAAGAGCATGGCCAACATCTCCGACAAATCCTGGAAACCCTGCGAACTGAGAAGCTATACACAAAACTCTCCAAGTGTGAGTTCTGGCTCCGTAGCGTGAACTTTTTTGGTCATGTTGTTAGTCAAGAAGGAATACATGTGGATCCTTTGAAGGTCAAAGCCATCGAAGGATGGGCAGTCCTGACAACACCCACAAAAATTCGCCAATTCGTAGGACTAGCAGGTTACTACAGGAGGTTCATTCAAAACTTCTCTAAGATCGCCAAGCCATTTACCTCACTTACACAAAAGGGCGTACCATTCAAATGGACGGACAAACAAGAAGTTGCATTCCGAACTCTGAAGCGAGCACTCTGTAGTGACTTGGTACTATCACTACCAGACGGAACGAAAGATTTCGTAGTCTACTGTGACGCTTCATATCAGGGTTTAGGTTGCGTTCTCATGCAGCGTGGAAAGGTGATAGCTTACGCGTCCCGACAACTCAAGACACATGAAGTGAATTACACAACCCACTATCTAGAGTTGGCAGCAGTGGTCTTCGTGTTGGATTAGGTGTCTAAGACCATAACTATAATTGGTATGTACTTAAATTGATAGCAGCAGAGTCCTTTTGGGTTGCCCTCAAACCTAGCAACCGGACAAGGAAATTATGAAAGGAGAGATATTAATTTATTATAAGATTAATAAATTAATATAAATGAATTTATTAATATGTTAAAAGATTAATATATTAATAAGAAATCATTTTGTTTAATTAATTGTTAGCCAGAAATTAATCAGAATTAATTTTGGGGTTAAAAGAATTAATTATAAAGTGCAGGGACTAGTTTGCAATTATCTAATAGTTGAGTGGAAGGCTCCAGAACCTCCTTGGAAGGAGGTGGACGAAATCTATAGGGGAAACCCTAAGGATTTCGTCCAAGGGGGCTTGGATAAAGCCTTTGGCTTTGCTTAGGCCCTAAGCAAGGAGCATTAGGGTTTTTCCTAAACCCTAGATCCCTCAACTATATAAGGAGCCTCCTGGTTCACATTTTGGTCACTCTTTTTTTGGAAGAAACCCTTAGGGCCGAAAATTGCATACTCCCTCTCTCTCCTTCTACTTTCCTTCTTGCTAGTTTGGGTGTGATTCCATTAGAGGCATTACACTTGTGGTGCTAAGCTTCCAAGAAGATCAAGATCAAGATCAAGGGAATTATCAATTGTTTACTATAACAATTGAAAGGTATGTAATTTCTAAACCCTAGTTTGTGAATTTCGAAAATAGCCTCTCTCCTCTAGGGTTCTTGTTTTGCAATTCAAAGTTGTATGTTCAATAGCTAAAACATAGATCCAAAGTAAGTTGCATGTGAACTTAGGAATTGTATTCTAGTTTATTTGTTTTACCTAAAACCCATCAGTGGTATCAGAGCCATTGTTTGTTTTAAATTGAATGGGTATCCACTCTTACCCACCGCACTCTTGACTAGTGGAGGGTCGTTAGCCGAACGGGTAGGATAGGACAGAGACCTTCCATTATAAGTATAATGAAGTACAAAGTAACTAAATGCTTTTTCAAATTCCCAAATCATAGTTACTTTAGGAAAATGTGAAATTGTATGTTAATCCATAGAATTACACTACGTACCCCTGTCAAACGTTAGTGGAGCGTGTGTGGTTAACCGGCACACTAATTTGGGGATGACATTGGTAGCGAAGGGTGACTCCATGTTTGTCATAGATCAATGGAGCGTGTGTGGCTAACCGGCACATTGATTAGGTGATTGTAGCATTGGGTGCACCACGTGATTTGTATGGTTATTCACACCTTATTTGTGATCCTCGGCATCCCAGTCACAAATAGTAGGGCATAATCGAGATTAAACATGCCATTGAAAAGTTCAATGAATCTCAAAAGATCTAGGAGTTTCAATTCCTTTAAAACTTAATCTTCTTTTTTGTTTTTCATGATGGAAATTGGTAAATCGTCATTTACCTACCTTCAAATATTCTGCAACTAGATTACGGCATCCCTCTTCTAGGTTGTAGAGTATTGTGTTGGATCCTAGCTTGATGTTTCATTTGGGTGTTGCATCAAGAGTTCTAATCAACTTAACTTGAATTTCTCCCGTTTTGTAGATGTCTGACTCTAACCATGGTATTCCCGAATCCCAAGGAAAAAGTGTTCCTAATGAAAGTGAAAGCTTGATTCAAAGTGAGAGATCAATGTGGACTAGCTTGATTTCACTTCCTCCTCTTCCTCCCGTTGTTCTCCCTAACCCAGATGATCGAAGATTTGAAAAGTTCAAGATCGCCGAATCCCTATTGGCAATGGAACATCAAGATGGTAAACCCGTGTGTGCTCACATCCTAGGGATGAAATCGCACATTGATAGGTTGATTATGTTGGGTGTGTCTATCTCAAATAAGTTGGCTGTGGACTGGATTCTTCAGTCACTCCCTGAATCATATGATGAGTTCGTAAGAGAGTATCATATGATGAAGCATGACGCAACCCTCATTGACTTGACTTACATGCTTATTGCTGCTGAATCAGAAATGATTTGGCGAAGTAATGGAGCATATTTGTCTGATAATTCAACCAACCATGCTTCCGTGGACAATCTAGGAGAATCCACATGTTCCTGCTGCCAAGGAAAGGGGAAATGGATACGAAGCTGCCCGAAGGACCTGAAGAGTCTAAGAGATGGGAGAGTCGATAAGTATGGCTCTACTTCAGGTATAAAATCCACTATCTAACTCCATCAAGTTCCTATTCATTGATTCTTAATACATAATGTGATAAGATTACATTTGAATGTTTTGCAGGATCAGAGAAAAGAGAGGAAGCTTGATGGAAAAGCAAGATGAGTCTGATCACGAAGAAATGGATCACCGTCGCATGGATTCGAAGATCAGATTTTGATCTTAGAAAGTTATGATAGATTTGTTAGGAGCATATGATTGCATAGTCTTTCATTTGAATTTTGCATTGTAAGGACATGTTTTCCGCTGCTTTTATGAATAAAATAAAATTTTTTGGTTTGAATAATTTTATATATCCTTGCAATGAAGTTGTTATGGAAAAAATGATGTATTGTTATCAATAATGGATTTGATTCTTAATTATGTCATTTGTGGAAATGTCGAGAATTTGCCAAATGAGGAAAGATTCTCATCGCCCAAGCTTCAATTGGACAGAAACTTGGAGTCATGCAACTTGATTGCGTGATGAATGAGAAACTTCATATTTGGAAATTAGACTAATTCTTTGACAAAGTGTCAAGAGAAGAACTAGGAGATCAAGTACACTAGGTTGTACATTGATCAAGTTCACCACGAGAGTGATAAAGATATTTGTCATGATTTACTAAAGTTTAGTGAATATGGTTATGCTTATAAGATTAAATATAATTCTGAGTTGATTGAAAGAATTTCAATCAATGGCAGAACGAATAAGAAGAATCAAGTAGGCAGAAAGATAAAAGTATCTCTATTCTAAGAAGAAGGGAGAGTAACTTTTATTGTGTTTTATGATAAGTCTTAATGATTAGGAACCATATCTCAATTGATCCTCTAAGTAAGTCTTAGTACATTTGCATGTCTAAGAAGAGGAATCGAGAATTGTGGAAATGGTTAAAATCAAGAAGTCAATCATACTTCGTTCCAACATCAAGTCTTAGAGTTATACTCCAAGATTGTGAATTGACTGACAAGTCTCAAGAAGGTTTATAACACTCATCAAATGTGGAATTTGGAAAAGTTTTCTTATTCTTTCACATTTAAAATTTGTAAGTTGTGATGTCTTGGATAAGACAAAGACCAACTAGGACAAATATTGTGATGTGTTTTGTCTTGATAAGAACCACACTAACTCTTGAATATTTGTTTTGTCAAGGAAAGTTTCCTGACAAGAGAATCGTATATGTCAAGAGGTCAGTGGGAGTTTTAATGATCTTGAAAAAGGTTTCAAGAACTAATCAAGAATAAACCTTATCGATCATCACTAGCACACGACTTGAGGTTTATAGCCTATCGTGGATGACATACTCCTTTTCTATGCCATTCCAATTGAATCAATTATGCAAGTGAGTTCTATGAGTTCTCATGTGAATGCATAAAGACATAGCACCTTGATCAATGGAAAGTACATTGATAAGTAAGGATGAGTTGATAAACCACTTGGAAGACATGGTGGGCACTCGTGTTACCATGAGGCAAGAAATCGAGATTGAGAAAGTTCAGTCCATATGAGTTTGGATTTGTCACAAACTTTGGTTTCGACAAATTCACATGGATAGGAACTTATACACCACAAAATCTAAGTGTCATAAGATTACCTCCTTCATGAAAATGACTGTGAGGAAATGCTTTCACTAAGAGAGATTTTAAGAAGATAGCAATTGTGGAAATTTTATTCTCAAATTCGATTATGGTTACGGCATCCCTTTCCATAGTTCGAATTATGAGATTTGACAATTAGTCTGAACATTTGGGACTTAGTGACATAAGTTCTGAATTTGTCTAGACACACATATGAGCTTTCTAAGGCAAAGGTGTATGATTTTAAGAAGCTTTGATAAAGGCTTATCAAAGCATTAGGTATTAGAAATATGAACTTAAGGAATTCAATAAGCATTGTTCTCTGGAGGTTTAATTGTTTTCTAAATACATGTCAAAGCTAGTGGGAGCATAAGTGTTATGCTGGTAAGAAAATAATCATCATGTTAGTGGGAGCATGATTATTATGGGAAAGTATTGCGAGTTAGCAATATTAATTATAGAAAACAAAGATTCACTTTGCAAAGTTGTAATGTTTGAAAAGTTGTTTTGCTATAATTAAGGGAGAGAATATTATACTTCATTTCAAAATTCTAAAGCTTAGATCGAGAAAAGTTAATAAATTTAGTCAAGGATATATAGTGCATTCTCAAATTCGATTATGATCACGGCATCCCTCTTCATAGATCGAATTGTGGGAACAGGACACATAAAATATTATGGCAGAAGGATGATAAAGTATCACTTCTTTATGTGAGACATTATGCATCATGTCCAATACGCTTCGGGTATAGGATCGATTGCATATGCTGTAATATTTTACCATTATAAAATTTTCCAAATGCCTAGGGCATTAAGAGGGAAAAAGGAACTAGAATCGGTTTTGACTAAAATAATTAAACAACTATCAAAAGAAAATCTGAGGTTCACTGAGGATTTGTCGTTTGTGAGTAGTTAGAAGTATAGTACTGAATGGGCTATATTGACATTATTATGAATAGATAAGATTCTATTAAGAATAAGCTGTCATATGGCAAATATGGAAATGTCTCCATATTGGGAGTTGGATGTTGAGAGTCTGTGTCTAGATTAGAAACTTTTATGCAAGAAGGATATTCAAAGGAATGTACTTTGAATGTGAGACTTCACGTCTGTGGAATTATCTTGTAACAATTTCCGATAGAGTACTTTGTAATTTCATTGTCCAAAGTCTTGGTGACTTTTGTGCTATGACTTTGTGAAAGGATCGTTGCATAAAATGTTAGAATCTAGCATATTCTCGTAGTTGCAAGAACCTTGTGTTCTAACACTAATAATAGGGATTGGGAATTGTGAAATGAGCATCATTGGAAAGGTTTTTCAATTGATTTATTTCACAAAGTATGGACCATAGGAAACCAAAGTGTGCATGCTTGGAGCATGGGACAATTGTGGTTATAATTCAAGTAATAAGTTGATTTTCTGAAACTGTAAGCAATGAATAATGAGTAATCAATATGGTGTTTAAATAAAAGTGTTTTTATTTACGCTCAAAAGCTTTGGGGCCATATAGGATTAATATTATTATTGCGTTTCACTTTGCATGTTTTGACTTCCCGAATAATAAGATTATTCAAACTCCACAGTCACTCGTACTTTTGGAAGTAAGTAGTGAATCAAGACTGTCATGAACTGGATTGTAGAATTGTCTAAGGATAGACATGGCAATAGATTTGCTGCAACGTTCATGAGTACTCAGAAATTGAGATTTGAGTATTGGATAAACCCACGCTCAGAGTATTACTTCATGGAATTCATCACGAGTAATACTGAGACGATAATATCTATGATCTTGAAACAGAGATATATGAGTTGTAATTTGCAAGTCGGCTATACATTGGTGATACGAAAACGCATCAGTAACTTGGTGTTATAAAACGTATTGTCATGTATGGTTTGATGAGTAAAAGATACAAGCATATGAGTCAATGTTTATTCGTTCCTTTTTCCTTAACCGGAAAAGCGATATCTGTGGGCCCCTCGATGATTTGGTGTTGACTTATGTGCTGGGCCCAGCCAGGACTAATTGATGTGTTCGATTAGAAGTCCTATATCATCACAAATCAGAAATCGGGAAACATAGATTCTGGACTAAGAGATTGATTGTATTCCATGTCTTATGTCTGGGGATATCTTGCAGAACGAAGGATTATATGATCACTTATCTTAGGACTCGTAACTGACTGGGTCAGAGTTCGGCAGCAGCTTTTTGGAAGCTACAATTTGCTGGTCAAATTTAGAAGGCATACTAGCAATTATAGTTACAGACTTATCCAAGTGGGAGACTGTTGGATTAGGTGTCTAAGACCATAACTATAATTGGTATGTACTTAAATTGATAGCAGCACAGTCCTTTTGGGTTGCCCTCAAACCTAGCAACCGGACAAGGAAATTATGAAAGGAGAGATATTAATTTATTATAAGATTAATAAATTAATATAAATGAATTTATTAATATGTTAAAAGATTAATATATTAATAAGAAATCATTTTGTTTAATTAATTGTTAGCCAGAAATTAATCAGAATTAATTTTGGGGTTAAAAGAATTAATTATAAAGTGCAGGGACTAGTTTGCAATTATCTAATAGTTGAGTGGAAGGCTCCAGAACCTCCTTGGAAGGAGGTGGACGAAATCTATAGGGGAAACCCTAAGGATTTCGTCCAAGGGGGCTTGGATAAAGCCTTTGGCTTTGCTTAGGCCCTAAGCAAGGAGCATTAGGGTTTTTCCTAAACCCTAGATCCCTCAACTATATAAGGAGCCTCCTGGTTCACATTTTGGTCACTCTTTTTTTGGAAGAAACCCTTAGGGCCGAAAATTGCATACTCCCTCTCTCTCCTTCTACTTTCCTTCTTGCTAGTTTGGGTGTGATTCCATTAGAGGCATTACACTTGTGGTGCTAAGCTTCCAAGAAGATCAAGATCAAGATCAAGGGAATTATCAATTGTTTACTATAACAATTGAAAGGTATGTAATTTCTAAACCCTAGTTTGTGAATTTCAAAAATAGCCTCTCTCCTCTAGGGTTCTTGTTTTGCAATTCAAAGTTGTATGTTCAATAGCTAAAACATAGATCCAAAGTAGGTTGCATGTGAACTTAGGAATTGTATTCTAGTTTATTTGTTTTACCTAAAACCCATCACTTCGCCCTGAAGATTTTGAGGCATTACCTTTATGGTACGAAGTGCACCATCTTCACAGAACACAAGAGTCTCCATCACATCTTGAATCAAAAAGAGTTGAATATGAGGCAACGAAGATGGGTTGAACTATTAAACGATTATGAGTGTGAAATCAAGTACCACTCAGGCAAGGCCAATGTGGTAGCTAATGCCTTGAGTCGGAAAGAGTACTCTAATCGTCGTGTGAAAACTCTCTCAATAACCATCCAATCCCACCTAACCACTCAGATCAGGACAGCCTAGTCAGATGTTATGAAGGCGGAAGACAAAACGAGCGAAGCATTACGCGGAATGGAGAAGAATCTCGAGGTGAAAGAGGGCGGAGTATACTATTTCATGAACCATATTTGGGTCCCTAAACTTGAAGGATCTAGGGAGGTAGTCAGGAGTGAAGCTCACAAGACGTGATACTCCATCCATCCGGGTTCGGACAAAATGTACTTGGATATTAAACAACATTATTGGTGGCCTAACATGAAGGCAGAAATTGCCACCTATGTTAGCAAATGCCTTACTTGCACCAAGGTAAAGGTGGAATACCAGAAGCCCTCGGGGTTATTACAACAACCAGGAATTCCCGACTGGAAATGGGAAGGGATTTCTATGGACTTTGTGACCAAGCTACCCAAGAAGTCAGATGGATTGGACACTATATGGGTAATAGTTGACCGACTGATGAAATCCGCTCATTTCCTTCCAATAAAAGTATCCTACAAGATGGAGAGACTGACAAGAATATACATTCGAGAAATCGTGAGGCTTCACGGAGTACCAGTGTCTATCATCTCAGATAGAGACAGTAGGTTCACTTCACATTTTTGGCAATCACTTCAGAAAGTACTGGGAACCCATCTCGACATGAGCACTGCTTATCACCTACAAACGGATGGTCAAAGCGAACGAACCATTCAGACGCTAGAAGACATGCTTCGCGCATGCGTGATAGACTTTGGGAAGTCCTGGGATACCCATTTAACCTTAGTTGAATTCTCGTATAACAACAGTTACCATTCGAGAATCAAAGTTGCTTCTTTCGAAGCGCTATATGGACGTAAGTGTAGATCACCGTTGTGTTGGGCTGAGGTGGGCGACACCCAGCTAGCGAGGGAACTAGCATCAGACAAGACGTTAACAGGACCGGAGATCATACGTGAAACCACGGAAAAGATAGTTCAAATCAGAGCTCGACTACAAGCATCGCGCGACCGAAAAAAGAGCTACGCTGATAGACGGCGAAAGCCCTTAGAGTTTCAGGTCCGGGATCGAGTGCTGTTAAAAGTTTCTCCCTAGAAAGGGGTCATTCGTTTTGGAAAACGGGGAAAACTGAACCCACGATACATTGGACCTTTCAAGATTCTTTCCCGAATTGATCCAGTGGCGTACAGGCTGCAGCTACCCGCTGAGCTCAGCAGTGTACACCCCGTGTTCCATGTTTCCAATCTAAAGAAGTGCCTATCCGATGAAACTCTCGTCATTCCCCTTGACAAAATTGAAATCAACGAGAATCTCCTATTCGTTGAAGAACCAGTCGAAATCATGGACAGGGAGGTGAAGCGTACTAAGCAAAGTCGCATCCCGATCGTGAACGTACGGTGGAACGCGAAGCGTGGGCCAGAATTCACGTGGGAACGCTAAGATCAAATGAAGCAAAAGTACCCTCATCTATTCTAACATTCTCAAATCAGGCTTTCAAAAGAATTTCGGGACGAAATTCCCTCTAACGGGGGGATGATGTCACAACTAGGAATTTGAAGCCTTGTAAACATTGAACAAAGATAACAAATGTAAACCAACAATGGGAAAGCATGTAAGATGCTTATTCATTAACAACAAAATCTCAATCAAACACATCATACATGCACTGCAAATAGCCAACAAACAATTGGAAACCCTAGAAAAATCCTTGTTTGAGTCCATTTTGGACTAGGATTTCATTATTGGGCCCAATGGACCAATAAGCTTCTAATTGGACTATCTTGGGCTTAGAACTCTTGAATAGGCTCTAATTGGACCCACTTTCATTTATTTTAACATTTTGGGCCATATTGGGCCTAGAATGAAATAAAATACCTTAATGGACCTCATTGGGCCATAACTAACCTAATTAGCCCTAATGCGCCATAAAAATCATTTCTAGATTTATTTTGGGCCAATAGTTATCTAAATTATCTGTGATTTGGACTTAGGCATTTAAGGACCCAATTCTTTCCTTTTCCCTCTCCAAATCTCGGCCCAAGCCCAAATGAAAGGAGGAGTTGACTTCTCATGGCCACCTCATCTTTACATAATGGTCTTCCATGCAACTTATCCCATGTCTCCATGCACACATCACCTTAAGATATCTCTCTTCTCCTCTCTCTTTCTCTCAGCTGAAACAACACAAACACACACACTTCACTCAAAAATCTCTCAAAGAAACTCTCTCCATTCCTCTCCAAAATTTTCGAGATCTAGGGAGCTTTCAAGGAAATTATCCCACAAATTCTTCATCTAAGGTAAGATCATGCTTGGATCTATGATCTAGATTCTTTGTTTTATCAAAAATCTCTTCCTAACCCATGCAAAATCACGATCACTCTCTTAGAAACCCTCTAAGTTCGAATTCAACAAAGGAGGGCTTGCTAGGTCCGAAAGTAACAACAAACTTCTCCCAACATTCTTCAAAACCGAAATCACAACTCAAGGTGAGTTTCATACCCCTTCCTTTTCGGTTTTTATGAGTTTTATGGGGGAGAATACAAGAAAATATGTAGATGTATGTGTAAATGTATGTTATGTGTGATTTGATTCATGTATGTGTATGTTATCATGTGTTTTGGGATGAATATGTTATCAAAAAGTGTGTAAAAACCGAGATCTAAGACATGATAAAGGAAATAAACATAACTTAAGCTATTATACACTAATCAAGTCAAGAAAAATAGTTTATAAGGTTAGGATGAACATACTTGAACATGAGACCCATTTTTGGGCTTAAATTGTCAAAAATGCAAACTTGGGGTGAAAATCAACAAGTCACGGTTTATGGTAGGTTAAAAGGGGCCAAAACAGTTTCCATAAATATTTTCCTGATTTTTAGAAATTTCTAAGGACTTAAAATGTAAATTTTTAACCTAATGGGCTAATTTTGGGCTTTTCAGCCCAATAAGCCTCAAGATGCGAAAATTTTAAAAGTTGAGGGGCTGGAAAGGAAATTTTCTGGAAAAGAGGGAGTAATTAGCATAATAAAATGTTTATAAGGTTCAAAAATGTTTTTCATTATCAAAAAGGACTAAAAATGCAAACTTTTTAGATTTTGTGCCAAAACCGTAAAAGTTGTGAAAAATTGGTCTTTAACCGAGAATCACTATTCTAGAGGGGCTGAAGCTGTCAACTAAATAAACTTTGGGTTAAAATCGTGTTTTCATCAAATAAATTATACAAAAGTGTCAAGAAAAGTGTTTTAAGGACTAAAAATGAAATTCTTTTATATAAAAGGACCAAAAGTGTTATTTTTATAAAAGGAAGAGTAATGAAAAGGGTCAAACTCTACTTATAAACAAATCAAATCAAGATACAAGATCCGTAACTACCGACGAAATGGAAAACAAATACACTCTCAATAACACATATCGTTACAAAACGAATTGATTCGGTCTCGAATCAATAACAACACAAAATCGTTAAAACAAAGTAATTCGTTAATCACGCGATAACTACAATGAGTCAACATACAAACTTTGGGCTTGAAAGTTTCAAATCATGCTTGTTGGGCCTTGCTAGCCCATCAACATGATCTTTGGGCCCAAAGGGATTATGCTTACGTGATATTGGGCCTTCTATGACCCAATTCCATGTAAAAGGACTTTCAATAGCTCTCATGTGTTATTGGGCCCTAATGGCCCATTAGTACTGCTAAGAGGTCGAGAAGTCAAATGCGAGTTGGTCCAAGTCTCTTTCAAATTCCCGATAGCCTTGAATAACTCCTGGAAATAAAGGGGGCTTCGTACCCTCCTTTTTCCTCAGTTGTTGGGCTTATGAGAAATCAAGTAAACAGATTCATGGCGTTAATCAGGAGAAATTAGGGTGGTTGGATTAAGTGAGTAGTATGGACGACGCCTTAAGGATCATTCGTAATCTGTAGTTATAAACTAGTCATTTCTTTAAATGCGTGATTGTAACAACTCACAAACCCTAATTAATCCAATGTCACCTGGGTAATCAAAACATTCGTCGTATCGGTATAACAATAAACAAGTCATGAAATTTACGTATTGGGGAAAACATTGGGTTTTCCCGGGAAGTTCAACATTTTCACTTGTGTGACGTATACAAAGTTCAACAATTAAACATGCTTTGAAAATCAACAAGCACATTTACGGATCTTCACACTTTTTCTAAACAAACATTTTTTTTTTCAGAAAATATCGGATTTTCTGGGTTTTTCAAACCTCACCAAATCATTTTACCATAACATTACTTATGAAGTCACCAACATTTCATATGTTGACGTTTTCCAAAATAACTTGTATTCTCAGGTAACAGGTAAGCCGAAGAATAAGTATCAAGAAATGTCATGGTGTTTTGCTTAAATTATCTGTCAGACAGTTTGTGTTATGGATTTGGAATGTCTAAAACAATGTACTGAATGTAAATAATATCAGTTGTAATATTCCAATGCATGGTGATGAATTATGTTACGATTCATGTATATTCATTGTGATGGTATTCAATTTGAGTCACAAGAGCCCTCAGACGTTTCTGCCGTCCGGTTCGGGGGTGTGACATATTACTTTATTTTGTGATACATTCACATAAATGATAAGTTAGACTAAGTACTGTTAGTAATAGTCAAAAAGTAGGAAAAACCATCTTTGTTATAGCAAAACACACGAGTCTTGGTAGAAGACTACTTACAAAACACACGAGTCTTGGTAGAAGACTACTTACACAGCACATGAGTCTTGGTAGAAGACTACTCACATAATATTTAGGTCTTGGTAGAAGGCTACTCGTTATACTAATAGAAATCATAGGGATTTGCTAGAGTATTCAAACATTTTCAACTGCTTTCAAACAATTCACATTTATACAGTCTTTTTCCAAAGGTTTCCAAGTCATTACGTTACAGTTTTTGCAAATCAAAGACACATTAATACTTATGAATTCACCATCTTTACGCTGATACTCTCTTTCAAAATAACTTGTATTCTCAGGTCACCAGTTAGACAGGTACGATGGCCAGGCTTTGAGAAGACAGAGCACAGACAAGACTCGTCTTTTATTTTGATTACATATTTTGATGTCTTATTACAATGAAAGAACACACATGTATTATAACTTTACTTTTAATGCAATGGATGATGTTGTTGCTTGTTTACTACTTTACACTGTTATGATACTTTACATGACGTCCTCCACCCCGGAACGTTTCCGCCGTTCTGGGTTTTGGGGTGTGCCAGATTGGTATCAGAGCACTGTTTATAGTGAATTAAGTATATCAACCCATAAAAGATATACTAAATATAAATACATTGGGATTAAAACACTCTGTCTAAGGTTTATACTTTAAATAGTAAAATATTTAATTTAGTATACGTGCCTGCATTCATACTAAAATCCGTGTCACAATGACAAGAACAAAAGTATTACGATTGTTGAACATCACAAGTAAGCCAGGGGATGTATGGTCAGTCATGGGAGTAGCATAGCCTGATCAACTATGATGTTCCGAGGAGTGATTAGCACATGCCCAAGAATGGTTGTGATATGGCAACAAGTCTAAAAACTTACCAATATTACCAAAATGAGAACATTATAACAGAATCTAAGTTTAAAATACCATAAGGGTGTTTTGTGTTACCATAGTTACTTACTTGAGAACTAAAAAGGGTCTTCATTACTAAGTTGATAGTTGCTAAGTGGATACACTAAGGCTATATGTAACTAGGATGTTATAGACTTAGAATCGGTGAAATTTTGCTTTACCCCTATTCCTTGTGAATTTGGAGTTAAGGTCACTTATTCGAAGGCCTATCCTATGCTGATTACATATAACTGGTATGCACTTTACAAATAGCGATATAACTAATGAAGATTTTCTAATAATTACCTAGATAGTTCGTCTAATAATTATTTCCTTACCCAAATTCTTACGTAGATAACATGGCTGGACTCCATCCCCACGACAACCCGTACCTTCCGAACGAGGTCATTGCTGGATGGTTTGAAGAAGAGCCAGAGAATGATCATCCTATCCCTGTGAATGATCACCATGGCGAAGACCTTTCAGACGGTTCTAACTCCAAACCCGAGGTTGAGAACCTACCCCAGGCAGCTCCCTTTCCAATTCCTAACCCTCGTCCAGCTTTTCATGGCCCGACGCCTGAGTGGGTGGAATGTTTGGAAACATGGAGCCAAGGACAAGATCAGCCCATGCCATTTAATGGTGACCGAAACTTCTATGACCTGAGCAATGGGGGCTCAGCAGACAGAATCTTGCCAATCTTGGTCCGCAGAGTGGCCCGAAATGAGATTCAAGGCAGGACAACCCTACATCAGATCACTGAAGTTATCGCCGATGCGAGAATGCACACCCTCCGCACAATTCGTCTAGAAGATGCTCGGGAGAGATCTGAGAGAAACCATGAAACCCTGCTGCAAGCACTGGCTGAATCACGAGCCGAAGTCATAGAACTTCGAGTACGCCAGAGGGTGTACGAAAGACACCTACTTGATGTGGAACGCCAACTGGCTGAACTGAGAGTTCACCAGAGGGATGACCGTCGCCAGTAGTAGATGCTTTACTTTATTTCGTTTTTAGAAAGGAATTGTTTTCTGTCTATGCTCGATGTGGCATTTTCTATGAAACTATCTTGTACTGTAAGTACTTTTGGTTAGGTCTTTATGCTGTCAAGAACTATCTTCTCTGGATAAGATGTAAGACCTTTTACAATGTCATTTTCCCGAACTTATACGTCGTGAATATCAAAGATATTGATAGTCGGCTAACTTCTGTGTCGTTTTCCTCATTCAAGTACTATTATCATACTTCCATTAGAGTTTATCTAAAACATGCTTTAGTCAAGTCATTGGACTATAGCAATTTAACTCCGGAGACATTTCCAAGTCTCTTTTAATGGTTGGATCATGTTATTCACCAACCAACGATACCTCGGCTAGAACGACAATCATCTTGAGACCATTGTACGAACTTATTTCTGATCTTTGCTAGGACTGCATCATAGGGATGTAGGTCAAACCTTCGTGAACATACTTCTATTCCGTACTAGGATTGCATCATAGGGATGTAAGTCAAACCTTAGAGAGCACACTTCTATTCTTTACATGAGCGATTGAACTACGTCTAAGTTCAACCATTCTCGCTCACAAATTCATTTTTCTTTCCGTGTAACAGAATCATGTCGCCAAAGAAAAACAATCAACCCTTCAACCAAACACCAACTCTTCAGATTGATGCAACTACCTTTCAAGCTGCAGTCTCGGCTGTCGTGTCAGCTATTCTGACCCACCTAAACGCTAACAACGCAAATGTTAGCAGGATTTTTAACAACAATTCCAATCCGGGTAACAATCAAGCACCTCAATAAGCAGCAAACTACCACGACACCCCGAGTCCCGAGGCCAAGAGAAACAAACAGAAGTCTTGGGCTAAATCTAAAGACAAATCGCTTCGAAGGGCGAACATGAAACAACTACCAGTAACAACCTTCACAGCCACGACATCGATACCTCCTACTACCATCCCTTCGGGTATCCCAATTGTCCCTAACCCAGCCAGACAATATGCTGGAAATCTCCCAAAATGCATCAAATGCAGTTATCACCACCATGGACCTTGTCGGGAGATGCAGTGCTCAAACTGCAACAGAAAGGGGCACACCATACGTTACTACAAGAGCCAAACAAGGCCGATCAACCAAGTGCCCAACACCGGTGTGAACCAGGCTTGCTACGGTTGTGGCAAGGTTGGTCCCTACAAAAGGAACTGCCCAGAGGCAGCAAATGCTGGCACAATCGGAAGTATGCTACCGACCACCGCCGCAAGAGAGACTACTCCGGACCCACGTTAATGTAATTTAGGCATTTCGTTGTAACAAACTTATGAACCACCCAAAACTAGTGCAACCAGAGTCTTATATTTTGCGAGATCCCGTTCGTTATGGGATGCTCGTACTGTGTATACTTGTCTTTTGTAGTATACCTTGTTCGCAGCAATAGTCTTGTAGTAAATCTTAAGTACAGTAACTCTGTTAAAGGTTGCACTATTGTGTTTTGTCTATAATGACTTATGTTCAAATCTAATGTCTTTAGTTTCCATATAATTCTGACTTTATCATACGACTCGAGTAAATTCGATTCTCGCAATATCAGCTTCATACGTACATCCCTTTCTTCGAGATCGCTTTTTCAGCGAAGCCGCCATATCAGAAGACCGAAGTACTCTTGCATGGAGTACCTTATAGTTGTTTTCCTTTCCAAAGGAATCCCCGCAGTCTCACTCGTGCAGTACGTCAAGTTCAATCCAAAGATTCATACGGTTGATCTATCACTGAAGAATGAATACATAGGGGTGATATATAATCAAGGTTCTACGAGTTTAGAATTGATGATTCCATTTTAACTTCTTTTCTCTCAAGGGGATGTGAGCTTAAAGAAGAATCAGTTATTCGACTACCTTTTCAATCATAATTGTATATGACTCGTATACACGAGATTGTGATCGTTGAACCATGTATGAATTCTAATATGAACTTCAGGACGGAGACTGCCCAAGACTACGAGTAATTGCATTGGCATGTGGACAAACTTAGAACCTAGTATGACTCTTATAACCAGATCGCCTTACAGTCTAAACACCTATGGAGATACAAGAACAGTCCAGACAACTCAGCGAGCTACTCAGCAATAGAATTGGAAGACCAAGCTTCTCGCCCTTGAGAGCTCCGGTCTTATTCTTCCAGAAGTCGACAGATTGCATCATATGTACCTCGACGATCGGGGACTCCATTAAGATTTCCTTTAGAAATTATATCCCTGCCTCGCATAGATGAGTTGCTTAAGGAAACGCAGGGAAAGAATTACATTCAGAAATGGACCTGAGATCCGAATATCACCAGTTCGAGTGTTAGGGAAGGATGTCCTAAAGACTACCCTCCGAACTCGATGCGGACACTTTGAGTCCATAGTGATACCCCTCGGATAGGACCAATACGCCCATAGTATCCATGAGCTAAATGAGTATGGTACGTCTTTCTTACTGGGATCAGTTCGTCATTCTCCTTTTAATGACTTACTTATCTACCCTCGTAGTAAGAAAGAAACCATAGAAACATTACCTTCAGAGGAACTTTCGCGAAGTTCTCTAAACACGAGTTTTGAAATTGAAGAGTCAGATTCCTAAGACACACTGTTAGTGATGTGGGAATTTTTTAGTACTCTTTCAATTTGTCAAAACCGTTGAGAATTTGTCAACACCAGAGACGCCGGCAGAAATTCGCCAAATTCTAGGTCGTGCAGACCTACTATCGTAGTCCATTCAGAACTCCTCGCAAATCATAGAAACCCTTTCGACTTTGACCCCGCAAGGGGTGGTCCTTGACTGGGAAGTTAAGCAAGAGAAAGAATCATTGGAATTCCAAGTGAGAGACCAAATTCTTTAGGAAATCTCACTCAGGGAATGGCTTAATACGCTTCGTAAAGCGTGGAAAGCTAAATTTGTTGGGTCGTGTTTTGTATTTTGTGTTGCGTCTATTGGGCTCGTTAGCTAGTCCAATATGTATCTCCGGAATGGGCCTGTCCATCCGTGAGTTTTATAGGGTTTAGTATATATAGGTGCTTGCATTCATCCTAGAACGAGACGATAGAAGAGGACGATCAAAGATTTATTATTGAGCAAGTTTATCGTTCTTGTTTTTGTAACCCTAGAATCCTCTACAGCGGAAGTTCTTAGTCGAGCTCTGCTGAGGATTGAGTAATCTAATCATTCTACACATCTTGATTCATACTTGTGTTATTTACTGTTTTTACATTCATCGTATTACCTATTACAAAGATCTAATCGATCATCAAGTTAGTTTATAACTTATCAATTGGTATCAGAGCGGGTATTTGAAGATCTATTGATTTTTGAAGTATCGGTTCTTGATTTGATGATTTTCTACACAAGTTACTGAAGATTATTGATGTTTTGGCGGTTTGGAATCAAGATTCTTGTTCAAGAAACTGTTCATGGAGACTTATCTATTATGTTCCTGTGGTATTATTTCAATCCGATTTGTTTTTGTGTTCAAATTTTTTTATTTGATCTGATCATTTGGTTCATGTCAATGGATCTATTTCTCTTGATTTAGTCCATTTATTCAATTCCATATTGTTCTTGTGCCCTAACTAGTTTCATTCACTGTTCATTCTTGAGCCCATCATCGATAGTTTATGATCTCTATTTAACCCAACAAAACCGATGATTTAAGTTTTGACTGTGCTTTTGCCCACTATTATTGATCTGTGTTTATTGGTATAAGCCTTTCATATCGTATATTACAAGTCGACTCATCTGTAAATTTCGTATCTTGAATTTCTGGTTCTTCCATTCTTGAGTCGTCATTTGTAAATGATACTATTGCCAAATCAATTTTTGATTTTGGGTCAAACTTGCCTATCTGTTCTTTCATTGAATATCGATTTTGTCTCATGATTGTATTGATTTGAGAAAGTTGATTTTGGTGCTTGACGGCAATTGGATTTGAGTAGTCAAACAAGAAAAGTCAAAATTGAAAGTTATGAAGATTGAATCGGTACTGTGAATTTTTTTTTGAATGGTGCTCTCATCTGCGAAGAAGTTAACAGAAGTAAACTATGGATTGCGATTGTTATGCACTGAAATTCGATGTTGGTATGTTTGGAGACTGAAATGTCTTGATGCAGTGTAAACCGAGTCGCAATCGAAACTGCGAATGGACTCGGAATCAGTGTCCCTATCGGCTCGGATTCGCAACTCACAAATGAACTCAGGGCTGGGAATGAATGATTGATCAAGGATTGCAGTTTAGATTCGGAGTTCGTGTTTTCGTTACCTGATGTGAGGATACGTTCTTTTATTAGGGGTAAATGAGGAAGAAGGTGTTAAGCTTCAATTTTGGTCCCTATAACTTTAGCATATTGACAGTTTGCATCCCTTTTCGAATTTGTTAAAAAATCAATGGGATAATGTTGCTGAATTACCATTTCAGTCCCCTGACTTTCAGCAAATGACAGTTTCTGCCCTATATTCAGAAAAGTTTACAAATTTGAGGGCTGGTGAACAGTTTTGAATTCTTTAACGCACATATTTTTTTCGTGAACAGAAAATTATGGATTCCATCAAGTCTTGGCCGTTCGGAAAGTCATTTTTCATGATAACGTCAAATTTTCATGACTTTTTCGGATTTTATACTTCATCGTTAATATCATTTTGTCACGGGGGAGCTTAGTAAATTTTTATCCATTCAAGATCATTCTCATGACCATTTGAAGGCTTTATAATCATGTTTTTGATTATAAATCGGGGGAGAATTTGGTATGGTCATTTGAAATTGGATTTGTGACTTTTCAAAGTTGAAGATTTTTGATAAAGCTTGTGGTAGAATTATGAAGGTAGCTTTTACAGCGGAAGTTCTTCATCGAGCTCTGCTAAAGCTTTTACAAAGAAGTATCCTTTACAGCGGAAGTTCTTTATCGAGCTCCGCTATGGACTTGTTATATCTCTGACTTCTTGTATTTTCTCGATCAAGTGGCGTTATGAATCTTAAAGTTTGGGTTGTTACATGATATTTTTTGATGGCTTATATCATTAGCTTATTTGAAGATCATTGTGACTTGGAGGGGGAGCTCTTCAAAGACAAGAAGTGATTCGGTTTCTTTGTTATGAAATGGGTTTTTCTGGCGGGTTTGGTTTTCATGAAGATTCTTTGGGATTACGTTCGAAAATGAAGTTTAAAGACATTACTTCAGTGCTTGAATTATATATCCTAGAGCCCGTGTTTGAAGACTATTGAAGAATCAAGATTCGTGGATTGCTTCATATATTCCTCGTTGCAGATCTTTTTATTTGCTAGATGCTTGTTTTGGAAGGAAAGGATTGTCATCCATTCCATACTTTGAGGGGGAGATTATATGGTTTCAAAGCACTCCATGGATGATGGCAATGGGCCCCTTTGATGAATTCTAGGTTAAAAGCCCAAGACTTGTCTTTTCCCTATAAATAGTCATGTATTATTCACAATTAGGGTGAAGAGTGAGACAAAATGTAGCCGCCACGTGAGGTTTCTTATGTAGTGTTAGATTCTTTAGTCTATGCTGAAAGTGTAATTTATTCCTCATATTTGAATAAATCGAGTGATCATTCGACATAATCTTCATATTTGTGTTTGTTCTTATTTTCTGCTTATGGGTAAATCATTTCATTAGCTAAGTGTCCCTAGAAGCTTGCTGCTGTATGTGTCCAAAGCCTCACCTGATTCTGAATAATAGCCTTACTGACTTGGTATAAACAAACCTTGTCTTCCCAATTAGGCTCTCATATTTATTCTAATCATGAGCTACGTAACTCTCCTCTCACATGAGATAAGAGTTTTCTGTTTGGTCCTTATCTTCACAGCAGAGGTACTTTGGTTTCTTTACACCATCTACATTACATTTCTCCATCTTATTCGCTTCACCAACGTAACCCTTGAGACTCTCAGAAATTACCACTGAGGTTTATGGTTACACAATTTCTGTGTTTATGATCTTAGTGTCGTGCCACTACGTGCTAAGTGAAACCCAAAATTCAATACCCAATACGCATTGACGGTGAACAATTAATTTGCTCTAGTTTTCACTAATGAATTGACGGACGTACCTCCTTGAAATCTCTATTTTTCTTTTGAGTGATTCCTATGAAATTGTTAAAACCAATAACATTTCTTCCCTTGGGATCCAGTTTTAATTTCTTTTGAGATTTTATAAATTTCCTTGTCAAATTAAATTATCTCCAACATACTTGTTCAACAGACTACACCGGTCTCACAAGTACTTCGTTCGATTTCTGTCTTATATCAAGATTAGGAGTTCTGAATCGAAGCGAAAGCCACCCCCCATAACTTCCACTACTGAAATCCCATCCACTTCTATCCCAGTACCACCACCCATATTTACCGAAGCAACCACAACCACCACTGCAGAAGTGAGAACCAACGTATCTGATACGGGGGTTCATACTGACGCACCCGAAACCACCCCAGCACCTGAACCCACACCCACACCCAAACACACAACCCAACCCGAACCTACCCATACTACCGAACCACCAACTTCACCACCACCATCTTCTCCTACTCACGCATCAGAGGAAGAAGAACCACTCCTTGGCGGTGAGAATATAACTTTTGACTCGGTCTATTACAGCCCGTTTCAAGTTCAAAGTGATGACGATGACAACGCTCCTGTCACCAAAAGGCATCTCAAGGAGCTACATGACAAAATCGAATGGCTCATCGCCTCCTCTTCCGCTACTCAGTCATCCATATTTGAAGCTGCAGTTCAGAAAATTGTTGACGCTTTCTCCAAAGCTCAGCAAGCTTCCCTTGATTCAGCCACCACTGCCATAGATGCCTCCACCAAAGCCTGTCAGGCTGCGACCGAAAAAGTCGATAAACTATTCACTGATGCCTCTTCCCTGTTGAAGTCTTTACAGGAAAGTGCTGAAGCCACCAAGACTACGCTAGAACCCATTGTCAATCAATTGGCTACATCAGTCGCTTCTGAGCTGAAGTCGTTCGCTTCCCTCAGACAATCCATTTCTGAAGACAACTCAGCTCTCATAACAACTATCGAGGAGCGTATCTTCAAGCTTCAAGAAGACTTGGCTGCCGATAACACTCTAATGGATGTTCTTGCAAGGAAAACTACTGCTCAAAAGATCAAGAGCATTCAACTCTCCAACTCTCAACAGGAGATTGAATGTCTTCGATCTGAAAGAGAGGTGATAAAATTGTGTGTTTCGGATGTCCACTCTTCTATCTCAAACATCCTTGAAGCACATGATCCAATTCTCAACTACACTATGAGGCGTGACCTTGCAGAGAAGCTCGCTCCCACCCTCTCTCTACTCAGCAAAATAGAAGGGCTCCTTGATTTCGTGTCCATTCCGAAACAAGGGGGAGAAAAAGAACAAGTGTCTCAACCACCTCCTACTTCAACAGCAACACACACAACCGAACCTCCTCCAGTAGGCCAACCTCCTGTTCCGGTGTGAAAGACAAAGGAAAAAAGATTGCTGAGGAGAGTGAAGATGATGATAAAGAGACAATTGCTGACATTCTGAAGCGGCAAGGTCGAGACAAAGAGGCTGACATCAGTGCTCGTGTGGCTAGAGAGGCTGAAGAAGCCGAACGTAAACAGAAAGAAGCCCACGACCTTCTTGAGAGCAGGAAAACTCTTTTTCCTTCCTGGACTCTTGAGATGCTGATTAAAGAAGCCATCAACACACCAAGTATCTTGTGGCTAGAACCTGTGATCTCTCTAGATCGTTCTAACACTGTCGACTCACAGTTCGACATGCCACTGACCCGAAAGGCGTTTATCTTTCATGCCTTTTCCAACGTTGCAGAGTTCCCTCATCCTCATCCACAGGTTGATTGGGACTTAATCGATTTCTATCTGAAGGCTGCTCGACCCCAATACCAGACTGGGAGCGCTCAGAAAATCGTCAACGTTCGGGCCTTGAAGCTGTATAGGGAATGTAACTTCACCAATGTTCGGTTCAAGGTACTTCGGTGATATGCCAAAACCGAACATGCTATCTCACTTGCAGATCTTCCCAACCTTAATCCCCATGATTGGATTATCTTGCACAACATCCTCCTCACTAACGAAGCTAAATACGGTCCGATCATCGACCACTTTAAGAGGATGCTCGTGTGCTACATCATGGAAGTTGATTTGATGGATCAGGAGATTGCGAGCGTATTCAAGAAGAAACCTACCATATCTCCTGTTGGCTCTGCCAGTGATCTCAACATGATGCAGATGGGGAAGATTGACCCAAAGAGAAACTCGGTCATGTTTGCCAGGAACGAAGGACAGAAATGTATTTTCGCCTTGGCAGACAAACATCTCTACACCACTACCTGTTTGGAACACGTTTTGGGGATCATCCATTGATGTAAGCAGAACACAGCGGATGATGTTAAGTAATTTGATGATATGATTCAATGGTACATTCGGTTCAGACAGACTATCCTGGCACTGATCTCACGTCTGTTTGATACAACGAAGAAAGTTCCCGCTGCTGGCCCAAGCAAGAAGAAGAAGTAGTCTCGCTCCAATTTGACGCAAAGGGGGAGATTGTTGGGTCGTGTTTTGTATTTTTTGTTGCGTCTATTGGGCTCGTTAGCTAGTCCAATATGTATCTCCGGAATGGGCCTGTCCATCCATGAGTTTTGTAGGGTTTAGTATATATAGGTGCTTGCATGCATCCTAGAACGAGACGATAGACGAGGACGATCAGAGATTTATTATTGAGCAAGTTTATCGTTCTTGTTTCTGTAACCCTAGAATCCTCTACAGCGGAAGTTCTTAGTCGAGCTCTGCTGAGGATTGAGTAATCTAATCATTCGACACATCTTGATTCATACTTGTGTTATTTACTGTTTTTACATTCATCGTATTACCTATTACAAAGATCTAATCGATCATCAAGTTAGTTTATAACTTATCAAAATCCAATATAGTTAGGACCTCCAAGATTCTTACCAAAATCGGTCCTGTATCTCACCAACTAGACCTACTCCGTGAACTCAGTAACGTACATTTTACTCTTCGCGTCTCGATTTTTTTAAATCGTACCTTTCCGTTAGGACTCTCGTAAGCCACTTGACGAGATCGAGATTAACGAGATCCTTGCCTTCGTATTAGAACCGTAGTGACTCTCGACCGAGAGATCAAGCGGACGAAGCAACGCCGTCGCCCATTAGTGAAGGTTCATTCGGATACCAACCGAGGACCCGGATTCACTTATGAGCGCGAGAACCAATCGATTAGGAAGTTGCCACCTCACGACTCGATCACTTCTACCTACTTCCTTACATAGATTCTAATTTCGGGACGAAATTCCCTCTAACAGGGGGATAATGTGACAACCTGAAATTTCCATTCTGAACAAACCATATCAAGTCAATAGAAGTTAGAACAGTTACAGTGAATTTCCAGACTTTTGGGTATAAGTTTGAGCATTTTAGGATTTATACTTAAAGAGATATCAGGAGAGAGGATGCACTAAGGTTTTATGCAACTCTGTTGTTCCAAAACTCTATGATATTAGAGTTCATTTCGTGAACAAAATATTTTCTGCAAAAAATCCCAGGACTATATATATAGGATTCTGAACCATATTTATTCATTATTTACATTTCCAACTAGAGAAAAGCCGAATTATCTCTCACGGATCTTTGGGTTTTCATCCCAAATTGTGAGTACTTCTATCTAGTTGTATTATATAGCTTAGATTGTGCATAATAACATCAAAATCATAACAAAACAGCAAGATATGTGAGTTTACCGCCCAAGAACACCTTGAGGAGTAAACTCTTTTATAAGGGCCAAATGGTGCCTAGTCCTTCCTTAAGCAATGAAAATAGTTTGGACTTGTACACTAATGAGTATAGGGATAGAAAACAACCTCAAAACACCAAGTAAATGGTGTTCACGGCCCAAGATCTTCTTGGACCGTGAACACTAAATTTAGGGTCAAAGTGTTCCCAATGTCCCTCCAAACTTTGGAATGGAACCTAGAGATTTCCCATGGCTTGTTTAGATATCAAAAACAATAAGAATCAAGGGCTAAAAGTGAGTTCACGGCCAAGGATGTTCTTGGGCCGCGAACTCCATTTTAAGTTACCAAAATGACCTAAACACCTTCAATGAGCCAAGAGACTAGCATAGCACTTTACCTTGATGTGTCTAGGACCCAAAACAATCAAAATACCATCACCCATAGGTGTTCACGGCCGCAAACACATGACCAAATGGTCCATGGGCCGTAAACCCAAGTAAGGGGTGTTTTGATGCCACAAACACTTCCTAAGGCTTAGGCTTGAAGTTAAAATGCTTCCATATGACCTTTAGGACCCTCATAAACATAAATGCCCATGAGTTTACGACAGTAAACTCATTAGGGCCATGAACTCCTCAAAAACTCCAAAGAAGGTAGTCTTTTTCATCCTAGGTTAGAGCTAATGTCCCTAAATCATTCCCTAGCCTTCAAACTTGCATTCCCACATGAGTAGCCATGAGTTTAAGGCCGTAAACTCCCTTGGGCCGTGAACTCATGGTAGTAAACTCATGTGAGTCCCTTTATACCTGCCTATGTTGAATCACATGTGATTCCAACACTTGGCCAAGGTGTTTCCTAGTCCCGGAAGCTGTTTCCTTTCATATAGATGTTATGAACACTATATTCATGTCAATATGTGTCCTTATATGTCATTTAGGACTTATTGTGTCTCGGGACTTCATTCGTGGAACTTCTCATCCCTACACGTATACCTGTTAGAACCACTCACAACAGGTGAGTTCATACCCCTTAATCAATGTTTTAAATGATTTTAAATGCTTTAATGGGGGGGGGGGGGGAATACAAGTAGAAAACAGCATGTTATTAAACCAATCATATGTATTTATAACTGTGTTTTCATTCAGCAGATTTCAAATACTACAAAATGTGATGCATGAAATGGTTTTATATCTTAAAATACCTTGATAGCAAAAGTATTATGTTTGAAATGTTTATTAAAATGACATCAAGTCATTGTTAATTATTGTTCAAAACTCTTAGATGTCTTACAAAACCATTTTTACCTTCTTGAACCAAACTATATCTATACACTTATGTTCTTATATATGTATTGATATTATAGTTTTCATCCTTCATTTAGTTTCCTACACTCTTGTGTATCAAGGGTGTATAAACCTGTTTGGACAATCAATTACCTTCCTGTTAACTATTATAGGGATAGTTAGGAGATACAAAACAATATTCCTATTACAAGGAATTACACCAGAGTTAGTTCATTCATGAGTCTATACTATACATTACATGTTACATGAATACGTCTACATAGATACGCTTACATGAATACCTTTACATAGATACATTTACCTGTATACACTTACATGAATACTTGTATCTCGATTCACTAGGATGATTTATTAGTACCTTCTGTGTAAATTGTCTTGCCTATCCCAGTTCAACGGGATATCTAGACGGGACTAACCATTCGGAAACCCACCTGTTAGCAACAGTGGTAGATGAACATCTACGGATGCCTACGCTTATTACTTATACTAGGGGTACCTTTACAGGACTAACCATTCCTTTAGCATACTGTTCGCTACAGAGGTAAATGACAATCGTGAATATATTGACAAGAAGAACCGCGTCAACCCATAGAAGATTAAAATTTAAAAGGCCTTGAATCTCGTAAAATCTAATATTCACGACGTGAGTGTTGAATAATTCACGACGTGAGATCGATCTGAGCATATTCTGAGAACCTCCTGATAACTGACTCACGACGTGAATTAGAAATGTTCACGTCGTGAGAACTGGACAAGTAGAAAACATTGCTCAATCCTTCTTCTAATGTCTTAATGTATTAAGACTCTTCCAAAGTCATCAGTTTATGACTATTTCGCTGACACTCCACTCTATTAACTCACCCCACACTTATTTTGAAAATAAGGGTCTCGACTCTCGGAATTAAACACTCTCAGCTAAAAACGTACGCATTCATAACTCGCTATCCCTCCTAGGCACTCCGTAGCAATTTCTGAGAAACAACGAAGAATAAAAGTAACATAATATTCAAAGTAGTTCTACAATCCCATAAAAACAAACTAAAAAAAACAAACTAAACACAAATCAAACAAAAGAAATAACGATCAAGCATCCTCCTCATTGCCATGCGCTCCACTGGTACCAGCTCCATCACCTCCACGACCACCATACTCCGACCATCGTGGGCAAATCGGGTAATGATACCCTAAATGAGGCGGCTGCTCCACCCCAAGATGCCGAACCACATTCTCCATCGTGCCGCCTATCCAATTCACACTCAACGATAACTGGTCAAAGTAACCAGCCATATCACCCCCAAAAGGTGCACCACCCATGGAAGCAGGTGGGTGTATCGGCTGCCCGCGGTCTCCCCTTCCTCTCACGTTCCTGCGCCTCGGTCTCGGCTCTGGCGCAGGTTGATCGGCTGGCTGATCATCCTCATCTTCACCCTCATTATCTGATGGAACTATTCCCCAATGCGATCCAAAATTTCTGACCACCCGCATAGTCTCCAAATATCCCATACCAAAGTCATGCTCATCCACACACGTCATAGATCTAGTAATATCGGGAACAATCAGATGATAAGAACGGGCTAAACGAGTAACAAAATGCCCTCCACAAATAGGGCTCCCAGGGCGCGTACTCGCGGCAGACCCGGCCAGAAAACGGGCTAGAAAATACGGGATGTTGCAACAGACACCAGGCTGTAAGATGCACCATAAGAAAAATAAGTCCCGCTTAGTCACTTTGTCTCCATGCCTCTTATGGTTGATGGAAAAGGTAATGAACCGGTGGAGTAAACGATGGATCGGGGACCGAATACTGCTCTCAGGAGATACTCCGGAATTAAACATCCCGGAGGCAATGTTATGCCAAAACGAATATCCCGTGACACCCTCCGCATATCCTCTAGCAGCCTCACCCAAAAACATGCCAAACTCGGGAGTCATAGCCTCCTGTTGATCATACAGTCCTACTCTCCAAGCAAACTCAACTAGGCTACACTCCCGGTAATCACCCCCCAATCGAAATACCAACGCCTGTGGCCAATGTGGATCTTGGACTGTTTCTTGAAATGTCACCGTTGCGAAAAACTCGACACAAAATTCCTTGTAAACCCGCTCTTGCACCCGGAACAGATTTTGCCAACCAGAACAGGTGAACGAATACCCATCTCCAATGAATATCTTTGTCAAGAACGGGCCCACCCGGTCTACAAGCCCTACTTCCCTCAATCTTGTCCAATTGACTGTTGGAGCAACTGCAATTTCCCTGTTGTAAAGCCACCCCAATCTGTTGTTCCAACGGGTCAAAACATCACGGGCCATTGTCGTGGGAAAATTGTAAAACGGGTGCAAACCCGCAACCCCAACCGGAACCTCTCTTCTTGGAGCCATTCCTGCAAAAGCACGAAAAAGAAACAGCCAAAACCGATATCCACAAATTAAACATAGATAAAAAAATGAATTCTGTTTAGCCCTAGAATTCACGTCGTGAATCATATAGGATTCACGTCGTGAGTTCGTAATCGCAGAAGGCAGAATCTTAACAATCGGGGAAAATCCAATAAAAATATCCTTGGGTTTTACTCCTATACCACTTCCAAAAACTTAGCACGAACATTCCAAGGTTATTACGAATTGTAAAGAATTAATTTCGTCTTTTAACAAACCCTAACCCTAAATTCCTCTTCTAGAACCAAAAATTAAACTTAATAATCAATAATTGGTACCTTTGTTAGAAGTATTACGTAAGCACAATGGTGATTAGTGGAATTGTCAGCTAAAATCGCAGCAATGGGGACCAAGGGGGACCAATTTCAGTTTCCACTTCGTGAACAATAAACAAATGAAAGAGTTTACTGGTTTCCAGGGACTTATCATGTGGTCCCGTACTTTTGAACATTCACGTCGTGAATTCTATAAAATTCACGTCGTGAATAGTGTCTGGGTTTAAGTTTGGGCCATGTACTCACGGACTGATCTTGGGCTTGCTAGTCTAATGGGTTAAGCCATATCATGGATTATGTGTCCGGTTCATTCACAATTCATGTCGTGAACTGCTAACTATTCACGTCGTGAATAAAATCTGGAAAATAATTTTAGAGTTTGAACTAAGTTCTTAATTATTACTACTTTCGTTTTAAGGTCCCCACATTTTGTTCTAATAGAGTTGGATGACTTGATCTAAGTTTTCAAAACTAAAAAGCAAAAAGAAAAAAAAAATTCAAACCAAACTCGGGTTGCCTCCCGAGAAGCGCTTCTTTTTTCTTGGAGTCTTGAGCTGGACTCCGTGCCTCTTACGTTGAGCCTTCAGAGGAGTCCTCCACCAAGATCTTTTGTTCCTTGAACCGCCTCTTGTAAGCTTGAACTCACCTTTTATAAGCTTTCTTTGAATTCTCCTTTTTAGCTCTTCCCTCTTCTTCAAGCTTTCGTTTTGTGCCCTTGGGTTCCTCCTTGCATTTTATGTCATTCTCCTCCTCTTTCTCCACCGGCCTTGTTACTATTGAAGTGACCTCCTCTTCATCACTTGTTAATTCCTCTTCCTCTTTGCTTACCCAAGAAGGTGGACTCTTGTAAGTTATGACTTCAATCAAATATGGAACAGATGCCCTTAGTTTTGTCCTTTTGACTTGATGAACTGCCTTTATCTCTTCTTCCATAAGCTTTTCCAGTTCTTCTAGTTCATTCTCTTCATTAATTGTGAACACCTCTTCTCTATCTTCTTGAAAGTCATCCTTTATCCCAAAGACTTCTTGTTCATCTCCAACCCTCAAAGTTAGCTTAGACTCGCGGATATCAACAAGGGCACCAGCAGTGTTAAGCAATGGCCGACCAAGGATTATCGGAACATTCAGATCTTCTTTATTGTCCAAGACCACAAAGTCTATTGGAAAAACAAATTTTCCAATTTTCACCAAAATATCCTCCACTATGCCTCGGGGTTGCGTCACCGAACGGTTCGCCATGTGAATCTTCATTTTTGTAGCCTTCATCTTCTGAATCTCCAATTTTTGATAAAATGAAAAAGGCATTAGATTAATGCTAGCCCCAGAATCGGCTAAAGCATTAACCTTCATTTTGTTCCCAAACTCACATGGAAGAGTGAGGCGTCCAGGATCCTCCATCTTTTCTGGTGTTTCTCCCAACACAACTTTTGAAGTTTGTTCACTTAGAATCACTGTAGACTGCATCTTTAATTGCCTTCAAGTGTCTATCAAGTCTTGTAGTAATTTCTGGTTCTCGGGAGCTTTAGATAACGACTCGACAAAGGGGGTGTTAATCGGGATCCCCTTCACATGCTTGACAAACTCTCTATGCTCTCTCTCCAGTGGACTAAGGATAGCTTGGGAAGGAAAAGGTAAATTTGGCTTATAAACTGGACTGACTGCAGAATTTTTATGTTCATGACGGGCCCACGTCGTGAACATATAAGGTTCACGTCGTGAATTCTGGAACTCAGCAGCTTCATGATGTTCGAGCTTGATCTTCTTCATCTTTTGATCAGGCTTCTGTGGTTCTTCTTCCAATGCTTCCAGGAACTCCGAGATGGCTTCTTCTTCGGTGTCTATGGCCATTACATGAGATTGATTCTTTACTTCGGGATTCTTCGGGGACAATTTTTCATGAACTAAAGTGGCTAGTTGACCAAATTGTACTTCAAGGTTATGGATGGAGGCTTGCTGATTCTTTATCAAAGTTTGTTGTTCCAGAATAGCAGAATCAGTGGCCTCGTGTCGCTTTTCCGATGCTTCCATAAACTTCATTAAAATGGTCTCTAGGTCGGGTTTCTTCTCGGCTGGTGGTTGCTCCTTTTGATAAAGGTCGCGACATGTCTGCCTATACTTCTCTTCTTTTTGCTTCTTATACTCTTCATATGGCAGCCACTCCTTCTTTGGTTTTCTCCAGTCCTCATCAAGCTTATCCCCACTAGAGTAGCACACTTGAGCCTTTTTGTTCCCATAATCATCTATATTACAGTCCTTTGTCAAGTGTGGACCACTGCATCTCTCGCAACCCACTCTTATGGCATGTATCGACTGGTCCATCTGTGTTATCCTGCGGTCCATATTATTTAACATGGCCATGATCGCTGCTATTTCTTCAGTTTGGGACCCTCCTCCGCCTTTGATTCCTTCTTGCCTCGGGTTGTGGTATTCGCGGGAGTGTTTCGCGAACTCTTAAACTAGCTCCTTGACCTCCCTTGGATTTTTCTTTGTCAAAGGTCCCTGAGAATCAAGGAGTTGTCTTGTCATCACGTTGACCCCATCATAAAAAAATGACATCTCTTGCTGCACATTTAGGTCATGTTGAGGGCAATTTCTAAGTAAGCCCTTGTACCGCTCCCATGCTTCGTATAGTGACTCCCCCGGCTGTTGCTCAAAGTTGGCTATTGCCTTCTTGAGTTTGGCTATCTTGGATGGCGGGCAGAACTGATCCAGGAATTGCTCACGCATCTGAGCCCAAGTGGTGATTGTACCCGGTGGGAGTGCTTTTAACCACTCCATAGCAGCTCCTTTGAAAGTGATGGGAAGCATCCTAAGCAAGACTGTGTTTCTGCTGACATTTGGGACATTGAAGTAATCCGCAATGTCGTTGACTTCGTCTAGATGCTTAAAAGCATCCTCATGATTCTTCCCAAAGAATGGGATGTCCTTCAGTGCTGTCAATATGTGTCCCTTCAGCTCGAATGTGGCAGCGGTAGGAATTGCGGGTTGGACTAAACCGGGACCCACATCTTCTCGGATCCGCTTCTTGTAAGCTCCCATGGACATTTCTTCAATTGCTGCCATCTCGTTCCTTGGCTCGTTCTCGGGTTCACTCGTGTGTTCTTCAAATTCTGGCTCGGTATCGCTTTCGGACTCGGTTTGCACGGGTGTGTGATCCAAATGCTCAAGATTGCTCTTGTGCTTTGCTGATGAACTTGACTCTCCTGTCTTCTTTCCCGACTTCCTAGAAAAGGCTGACTTCAATTCTTGCAAGGGCGTCTTTTTCTTGTGAATTGCAGACTCGGGATCTTCAAGTGGTGACACCAAGGGAGTGTTTGAGCTTCTGGTCATGAACTCCTGCAACTTGCTAAACTAAAACGTAAAACTGGACTAAAATAAGAAAAACTAAAAATGAACTCTTCAGATTTCACGTCGTGAGTGTACTAAATCTCACGTCGTGAACGCTGTGGCAGAAAAAGAAACTAAACTAAGATAAGCTAGCAAACAAAATAAATAACCGATTAGACTTTTTGCAGTTTTAATTCCACAAAAAAGGGCGATTAATCTAATGCAACTAAATAAACTAATAATCTGCGTCGTTCCCCGGCAACGGCGCCAAAAACTTGATGTGCACAAAAGTACCCACTAATTTTAATATTTATAACCTAACAAACTTAACTATCTATGCACTTATAGGCAGTGTACCTAGTCAGATTACAGTATAGCTTGGGTAAGTCGGGTGTCGATCACAGGGAACGGTGTTACTAATTAATTTACTTGCTATTAAATTAACCTATTTTATTAACAAATTTAATAAAGGGTTTTATCTGGTTTTACAAAATCAGATGAACTTAAATCAAATTCAATAAATAAAAACACACTCTTGTTTAGTTTGAATCCACTTCTCCCTTATAGCTAGCTAACGATTACGGATTACTAAGTTGGTTTTCAGTTATATTAGTAATTTAGTTCTATCTTACCAATACTTAACTAATTCATGTCAAACCATGTATGTTCACCCATAATTAAACACAGAACTAATTATAGATATAAATATGCTATGTAAGATTTGTTGTGTAAACGCAATTATGATCACAATTTACGTTCTCTAGCACAGCTAAACTTTATTTATTCTAATTACTAACTAAGATTGGTCAATCCTAGCTCTAACAATTCAATGTTCACTAAATTATTAGGTAAACAGGTTCATGCAGTTTAATGGTCACTAAGCTACACAGAACATGCAATTAAGCAATTAGATAAACAAATATTAACATGTTAGGTTATACAAATCATACACAAGCAAATTTTTACCAACTAAACTCAATCCATAATCATATAACTATTCATAAGTTTAAAGCTTCATCTAGCTAAACAAGAGTAGCTAGATTCAGCTGCTCATCATAGTAATTAAACTAACACGGCTAAAACTAACAAAAGACATGTTCTAAAAATAAACCTTTACTTCTTTTGGTGTTGAAAATCCTCTTCCAGAACCTTTCCTTCGCTCTGAAACGTCTTCTGAAAATCCTTCTTTCTGCCCAAAAGTGTCTCTATTCGTAAAGGTCAAGGATTTATATAGTTGCTGATATCCATAAATTCACGTCGTGAATAATCATAAATTCACGTCGTGAGTCTTAGATAACCGTGCCCTTCAAGGATTCCTTCACCCGCGTACATATCTTCTAGAACCAACGATTCACGTCGTGAATCCTTTAGGTCTCACGTCTTGAATAACCTTTTTCCAGATTTTCTTCACTTTTACTCGTTTGATTCCTAAAGTTTCTTTCTTTAACACTTTCAGTCCCCTTTTCTTCAAAATGTCTTCTTTTTGGCTGTAAACAACATTTAAGCTCATAAGTACAATTATTCTAAACAAATTACCGACTTTTTAATAAAAATGTACTTAAATATTGTCTAAAAATAAGTATAAATATGACAATATCACCGCCGTTCTTGGTTTTGGGGTGTGACACATTCGCTGACGGGGCCCTCTCCTGGTGTAGTGGCCATGTCAAATCACTAACTGTCTTAGTGGCCAACTCTATGAGCTGGGAGGACTTAAAAATCATGATGCTGGAGGAATACTGCCCGAGGGGCGAAGTACAAAAACTGGAACAAGAGCTCTGGAGCCTCGCGATGACGGGATCTGATGTAGCAGCCTCTACTACCAGGTTCAACGACTTGGCGGTGCTATGTCCCGGGATGGTCACTCCGAAAAGCAAAAAGGTGGAGAAAATTGTATGACGCTACTTCAGGTACATCCATTATCTAACTTTATTAAGTTCCTGTTCATGGATTTTTAGTACATGATGTGATAAGTTGCATTTTTATGTTTTGCAGAATCTATGAAAATGAAGGAAGCTTAAGAGGATGTAAAGGTTGACTCTCATCTAAAGAAATGGATTTCAGTCACATAGTTCAATGATCAGGATTTGGAGCTGCTACTTAGGAATTATGATAGATTGCTTATGAATATTTAGAAACATAGTTTTCATGTGTAATTGCATTGCAAGGACAAGTTTTCCTCACAATATCAATAAAGTGAAATTTTATGGTTTATCGTATTTACTTTAGGATTACTTGCAATGGCATTTATGAAAAAATGATTTTTATATTTCTATTATTAGCAATGTTGAAAATGGATTTGATTCTTAGTTATATACCTTGTGGTAGTGTCACAATTTACCAAGTCAGGAAGGACTCTCATCACCCAAGTTTCAATTGGACAGATGCTTGGAATCATACAATTTATTTTGTGATGTATAAGAATCTTGATCTTTGGTAAATTGAGACTAATTCCTTGTTCACATGTATATGTGAGTCAAGTGAAGGATTAAAGGATCTAGTACACACTGATGTGATCTGGTCAGATCCACCACAAAGGATGATAAAGTATATTCGTCATGGTTTACTGTTGATTCATTAAATATGGTATGCTTACAAGATTAAGTATAATTATATGATAACTTGAAAAGTTTTAAGGTATAGCAGAACGAATAAAAAGAATCCATTGGGCAGAAAGATAAAAGTTTCTCCAATCTAAAAGGAAAGGAGAGTACTTTAGTATCATGGTTTATGATCATCCTAAAGATTATGAAACCATGTCACAATTAATCCTCTAAGGACACCTTAGTGCATTTACATGACTAAGAAGAGGGATCAGGTACTATTGAAATGGTTAAATCAAAAAGATGAGTCATACTTCGTTCCAGAATAAGTTTTAGAGTCATACTCTAGTTACTTCAAGTTGTACCTTGAATAACATGTTCTAAGTAGGTTTACAACACCTCATGAAATGTGGAGTAGAAATCTTTTCTTACTCTTGCACATTTGAAATTGGTAGTTGTGATGTTTTGGTTTAAACAAAGACCAACTAAGACCAATTATATGAAGTGTTTTCTTGATAAGAACCCACACTAACTCTTGAATATACGTCAAGGAATGATCCTTGACAGAGAATCTTATATGTCAGGAAGTCAGTAGGAGTCTTATTGATCTTGGAAAGTTTCAGGAAGACAATCGAGAGTGAGCCTATTAGTAATCGCTAGCACATGACCCGATGTTAATAACCTATAGTGTTGATACATTCTTATTTCTGTGTCCATTCGAGTTGAGTTAGCAATGCTTATGAGTTCTATGGTTTTCATCCGTCTGCATAAAGCAAAGCACCTTGATCAGTGAAAGTACATTGATATGTAAGGGTGAGCCGTTCAATAACTTGGAAGCGTTGGTAGGCCCTTGTGCTATCGGATGGCAGGAAATTAAGATTAAGCAAGTTTAGTCCATATGAGTTTTAATTTGTCATAAACCTTGTCTTATGATAGTGGTTGGAAATGACAAATTAACATGGATAGGAACACAAACACCATAAAATCTAAGTGGTAAGAGGTTTCTCTCTACTTCATGAAAATGATCATGAGGAAACGATTTCATGGGTAGGTTTTAAAGGATTGATTAATATCATTAGAGTTAGCAGTTATGATAATTGCGTTCCCAAATTCGAGTTTGATTACGACATCCCTTTTCATAGTTCGAATTGTGAGAAATGGCAATTAGTTTGAACATTCAGGACTTATTGCCATAAGTTCTGAAAGGGTTTAGACACACACATAAGTTGTCTAATGAAGTGTGTATGAGCTTGAGAAATCTATATAAAGACTTATCGAAGCATCACATATCATAAATCTGAACTTTGGTAAGAAAGTCAACAGGTATTGATTTCTAGAAGTTCAGCTGATTTCTGACTACATTTCAAAGCTAGTGGGAGCATAATTGTTATGCTGGTAAGAACATAATTGTTATGATAATGGGAGCATGATTACTATGTTAAGTGTTGAAAGTTAGCAATGTTATTTATAGGAAACAAAGTTCTGAATTTGTAAAGTTGCAAAGTTTGGAAATTGTTTCGCTATTGTAAGGTTTAAGGGAGAGGATAATTATACTTCATTTGAAATCTAAAAGTTTAGATTGAAGTTTTAATAGAAATTGGTCATGAAGGTATATGAATATCATGTTGAAGTAATTCAATATAGGAAATTATATATATATATATATATATATATATATATATATATATATATATATATATATATATGTGTGTGTGTGTGTGTGTGTGTGTGTGTGTATTATAGCAAGAGACTGATCAAGTATCATGTCTCTATGCAAGGCATTATATATCAGATCCCATATGATTCAGGTATAGGATCGATTGCATATGCTATAATATCCACTCGTTCTGATTTTTTAAATGCCTATGGTATTAAAAGGGAAAAATACTGGTACCAGATATGACTAAATTTGTTAAACAACTGTCAAGGATAATCTGAGGTTTACCAAAGATTGGTTGCTTGTGAAAAGTTGGAAGTATAGTATAAATTTGGAAGGACCATATTGACATGTTCTGAGTGGAGGTAACTCTTGCTCATAATTGATAGTCATATGGAAATATGGAAATGTTTCCATAATGGGAGTTGGATATTGAGATCTAAGGGTGAGTTAGAAACTTTAATGCAAGAAGGATGTTCAAGGAAGGCTCCTTGAATATGAGACTTCATTTCCTTGGAATAGTTTTGTAACCAATCTCAAATGGAATGTTTTGTAGTATCAATGGCAAAGTCTCTTTGACTTTGGTGCCTTGAAAATACAATAGGATCATTGCATGTAAGTTTAGACTCTAACGGATTCTAATAATGGTAAGAATTTGGTATTCTTACACTTGCGATAAAGATTTGGAATTGTGAAATGAGCATCATTGGAAATGTGTTCAATTGATCTATTTTACAAAAGAAAGGACCATAGATAAACATAGTGTGCGTGCCTGGTGCATGGCATGACTATTGTTTTTAATTCAAGTATTAAGTTGATTACTTGAAACATTATATAATGAACAATGTCTGATTAATATGGTGATTAAACAATAAGTGTTTTATTTATATTCAAAAGTTTTGAGACCATAGTTAATTAGATCATTCTTGTGTTTCACTTTGCATGTTTTACTTCCTGAATAACTACGTTATTCAAACATCCACAGTCGATTATACTTTTGGAAGTAAGTAGTGAATTAAGACTGTCAAGAATCACATTGTAGATTGTCTAAGAGCCTAGACATGAAAAATGTTTGCTGCAGTGTTCATTAGTACTCCTAAAATAGGAATTTGAGTATTGGACTAACCTACGCTCAGAGAATTAATTCATGGATTTTATTACGAGTAATCCTTAGATGATAATATCTTATATTCTTGAAACGGAGACATATAAGTTGTTGTTTCCGAGTCGGTTGTGCATTGATAATACGTAAACGCATCCGTAACTTGATGTTATAAAACGTATTGTTATGTGATTTGATGAATGAATTGTACAAGCATATGAGTCGAATTTTATTCGTTCCTTTTACCCTAAATAGGATAAAAGTGATATATGTGGTGCCCTCGATGATTTAGTGATGACATCTAAAGCACTTAGCCAAGCCTAGACTAAGTTGATGTGTTCAATTATAGTTTAAGTCAGTCGTCATGAATCGGAAATTGGGAAACAACTCTTGGACAGAGATTGATTATAATCCATGTCTCATGTCCATACGATATCTTGTATAATGGTGGGATATTTTATCACTTATCTAAAGGATGCGTCATTGACTAGTTCAGAGTTCGACAATGGCTTTTGAAAGCTATGATTGCTAATTGGATTATGAAGTCATACTTGTGATTTTAGTTATTAGACTTATCCAAGTGGGAGACTGTTCGATTAGGTGTCTAATCCCATAACTATAATTGGTATGTACTTAATTTGATACTAGCATGGTTCTTTTGGGTTGTCATCACCATAGCAACTTGACAGGATGATTTTTTGGAGAAAGAGGTTAATAAATGATTTACTAATATATAATAAGAATAATATATTAATTAGAAATCATATTATTAAGTTAGTATTTAATCAGAAATTAATTTGATATTAATTTTGGGATTAAAGGAACTGATTGAAAGTACAGAGACTGGTTTTGCAAATCAATGATAGTTGTAGAGTTGGGCTGATGGACTCCTTTAGAAGGGAGTGGACGAAATATATAGGAGGCCATATAGAATTTCGTCCAAGGCTTCTACTGTGGAGGTCCATGGACTGCTTAAGGCCTATGCAATCAAATTAGGTTTTCCACCTAAAAACCCAACCAGCCTCAGCTATAAAGACCCCTCTGGCATTTGATTTTCGGTTATAAGCTTCTGGAAGAAATCCTAGCCCATTTTAATAGTGCCTTACCACCTCTCTCCTCTCATCCTTCGCTATTGGTGTTTGTGACTCGGTTAGAGGTGCAACACTTGAGGCACTAAAGCTTTCAAGAGTCAAGATCATCCGAGGAAAACTTGATACTACAAAATAGCAAGCAAGTTAATATTCTAACCCTAGTTTTCATATAGTTTTCGAAATTGTATGCTAGTATTAGGGTTGTTGCTTTGGAATTTCTATTTGCATGTATAACTATAGAGAAACATAGATCCAACGCAATTAAGGTGAATGTTGTTATCCTCAATACTCATCATTATCATCATTCCATCTTTGAACTTTATGGCAAAAGTATGCCACCACGCAGAATTAACAGGCGTGTCAACAACACATCAACGGATCCACCGCCACCGCCACCACCTCCACAGATGGACTTTGCTATCTTCCAAGCCGTTGTGACAGCCGCTGTGGCAGTCGCCATGGCACAAATCAGTAAAAATGGTACAAATGGGAACAGAAATGGTACCAATAGTTTTAATCAGGGCGAAAGCCATGGAAGCCAAAGAGGATGCTCCAACAAGGACTTCTCAAATTGCAAACCTAAGTATTTCTATGGTATTAGAGGTGTCATAGCCTTGACTAGATAGTTCAAGAAGACAGAATCGGTATTCGAGATCTGTGCATGCTCGGAAGAAAGCAAGGTCAAGTTCACGGCCTGCACATTCGCTGACGGAGGCCCTCTCCTGGTGGGATGGCCATTTCAAATCACTAACTCTCCTAGTGGCCAAATCTATGAGCTGAGATTAAAAATCATGATGCTGGAGGAATACTGCCCGAAGGGTGAAGTACAGAAACTGGAGCAAAAGCTGGAGGACCCTCACGATGACGGGCTCCGATGTAGCAGCTTATACTACGAGGTTTAGTGACTTGGTGGTGCTATGTCCCGGGATGGTCACCCCGGAAAGCAAAAAGGTGGAGCGTTATATCTGGGTACCGTCCCCCCCCCCCCGGCGATTAAAGGAAATGTGGTATCTCCAAACTCATCCACTTTTGACAGGGCCAAACGCTTGACACAAAGCCTTGTGGATCATGGTGTCCGCCAGGGCACTATGACACCTACCCCCGAGAGAAGAAAAGGGGGAAACAACAAAGGAAACTTCAGAAAAAGAAGAAGGCCCAACCGACGGAAGAGCTCGCAAATATAAAAAAAAATTGTGACAGTCCATGCTACCACTGTCCCTGCCGCCCCAACACCAACGAAGCAACGGAGCAATATGTTGGAAGATTAATAAAAATACCTTCAGGACCCTGTCTAATATTCAAGCCAAGGAAAAAGTTAATAGAACCCATTGAGCTCATTTCAAATTTAGTCTCCATCAACTTCCTAAATTCAGCTGTTAAGCTAGGATTTGTGGAGCCGAAGATGATGTCATCGACGTAAATTTGAACTATCATAAGGTGGTCACCTGTTTCCTTCGAAAGAAGGTTGGGTCAACCGAACCTTGCTTAAACTTGGACATTTTAAGAAATCTAGTTAGAGTTTCATAGCATGCCCTTGGTGCTTGCTTGAGACCATAGACTGCCTTGTCCAGAATTTAGCAGTGACCTGGATACTTCTCGTTCACAAAACCCGATGGTTGTTCTACATACACCATCTCTTCTAGTTCTCTATTTTAGAAGGCACACTTCACATCCATTTGGTATACTTCAAAGTTCATGTGTGCAACATAGGCAAGAAAAATACGAACTGACTCTAGCCTAGCTACGGGACAGAAGGTCTCTTCGTAATCAATGCCTTCTTCTTGACAATAACCTTTCACAACCAATCTTGCCTTGTTGCGAATTACATTTCCTTCCTTTTCCATTTTGTTCTTGAAAACCCACTTAAGACCAACCACAGAAGCAAACTTTGGAGTTGGAATCAGTCTCCACACTTTGTTTCGCTCGAACTCATTGATTTCGTCCTGCATGGTATGTACCCAATCAGAATGATCGGGTGTAGTGTTGATCGTCTTCGGTTCAACCTTGGAAACGAACGAATTAAACATGCAAAATTCCACTTTAGAGAATAGTGCAGTTTGTTTCGATTTCAGTTAAGAGCGTGTGAGAACTTTTTCTGATGGTTTACCAATAATTTGTGTTTGAGGAAGATCTTTGGTCCATTTGGTAAGTGGTGGGTAATTAGGATCATAAGAGGGATCTAGTTCATCATCCACTTCTTCTTCGAGTTCTGATTGAATATCATCATCGTTTGAATTTTCATTCTCCCCCTCGAATGATGATACTTCCTTCGGTTCAGGCTCAGAAGACTTTCCATGGACTTGGCTTTCGGTTGATGATGATGGATTCTCCCCCTGGAATGATGATTCTTGGTTATTTGGAGGATACGAACCCTCCACTGAACATAAGAAATGTCTCTAGAAAGTTTTCTTGAGTTAGATTGTTCGTCTGCTTGAGGTTGTTCATCTGCCATTTTCTGTGCAGCTTCATCAATTATCTTCTTCAGGTGATCTACCTTGTTATTCGCAGCTTCAGATTCAAAGTGAATGGCCTTTTCTGGTTCATCAAATAACAACATGTACTGCTCAAATAGATTTGAAATAGGTACCATAACTTGACCAGAAATGGGAAATATTTCCTCCATAGAGCCTTCGATCTTCTTCAGTTTCTTGACATAGTTGTCATCAAAGGTAACATAATAGGTATCCTCTATTTTCTTTGAACGCTTGTTGAGAACTCTATATGCTTTGGAGGTCAAGGAATAAGCCAGAAAAATTCATTTGTCTGCTTTGACATCGAACTTGTTTCGGTGCTCCTTTGAATTGAAGATAAAGCATCTTGAACTGAACATGTGGAAAACCTTTACATTGGGCTTTCGGTTGTTCAAGATCTCATTGGGGGTGATTGAGAAATGTTTGTTCAGATAAGATATTTTCTGTGTAAAACACGTAGCAGCAATTGCGTCAGCCCAGAAGTATAGAGGTAGAGAAGCAAAGCTCAGCATGGTTCGGGCTGCTTCACATAGAGATCGGTTTCGCCTTTTGACAATTCCATTCTGTTGTGAGGTATACGGAGCTGAAAAATTGTGAGTGGTTCCCTTTTCTGCAAGAAAATCTTCAGAGTCTTTGTTCTTGAACTCCAACCCATTTTCGCTTCTAATGTTGCGAACTACCTTTCGAAGTTGAACTTTTATCTGTTTGATAAAGAGTTTAAGTTTGGGAGTGGCCTCCGATTTCTGCTTTAAAAAGAACACCCAAGTAAACCGAGAGAAGTCATCTACAATAACAAGTATGTACTTGTTAACGCCAATGCTTTCGATTGAAGAAGGACCACATAAATCAATGTGCAGTAATTCAAGTGGTTCAATAACTTTTGTGTTGATTCGAGAGGGATGACTCTGCCGACTTTGCTTTCCCATTTCACATGCGGCATACATGTGTTCTTTATCGAACTTCAGAACAGGAAGACCTCGAGCATGATCCCCAAGCACTAGTTTGTTGATGTCTTTAAAATTGAGATGGGAGAGTCTTCGGTGCCATAGCCATCTTTCATTTGAATGAGCCTTTGTTAGCAAGCAAACTGCTGGTTTTCCTCATATGGGATTGAGTTTCAAAGGGTGCATCTCTCCTTTTCACTTCGATTTTAGCAAAATGTTGTTCGTCTTCTTTTCAATAATCTCTTAGCCATCGTCATTGAACGAAACCTTTAATCCAGTGCTGACCACCAGTTGAGAAACACTGATGAGGTTGCGTTTGTAGACCTTCAACGTATGCCACTTTTCGTATTGAAAAATCACCATTGGTAATCATGTCATAGCCTTTGATTGTGCCGAAAGAATTATTACCATACTTGACACATCCACCATCTTGAAGTGACTGAAATTCCATCAGTTCCTCCTTTCTTCCTGTTATGTGAGGCAAGCAGCCATTGTATATATACCATTCATCATCGAACTGCTCGTCACGCATCACCTGCAAAAATTATGCAAATTTATGAACCTAAAGTTTCTTGGGTCCTTGTGAGCCTTTTACATAACAGGGAATAGCAAGGGAAACATCGACCATAAAGGTTCTTTTTATTAGAGTTGTTTCATCTTTTCTTTTTATGGTGAAAACTTTGATTTTATTAGATTTGAACATTTCAGATTCAATTTTTGATTTGACGTCAGCATTCTTTCGGTTCTTCACTTTGGAATCAAATGTCTTCTTCTTTTCAACTTCTGGAAAAAGCTTTCCTTTACCTTTTCTATCATTCTATGAATGAGAGTGAGAAGGATGAGATTTGGGAGAAGTACAAGACTTTTGATGATTGCCCTTACTTGGTTGAGAGCCGAAACTACCTACCCTTTGGTTCCTCTCAATGGTTGATTTAGGACCGAAACCACCCTTTCGGTTTCTCACACATTGAGGACCGAAACTTCATTTTTGGTTGTCGTCCATCTAATAACTGAAACTTCTCTTTTGGTTGACTTCATTATGAGAACCAAAACTCTTCTTTCGGTTGTCTTGACTCTAAGGCCCGAAACTCTTCTTTCGGTTGTCTTGACTTTAAGGAATATGAGGAGCTGAGTTTGCTTTTGTTTCTTCTTTGGACTTAGAAGCCTTTTCATGTCGAACGAAATTAGGATTTTGAGACTGCCAAAATTGCTTCCTTTCAGTGAGATTCTTCTTGTATCTCAAATTTCGTTGATGCTTTCTCTCTAACACTTGTTTTGGAGTTTTATGGATGTTGGCCTTTCGCTTTGGTACTTGAGCATGACTTCCACTCTTTAGAGAAGAGGTTTTGCTTGACATCTTGACTGGTTCGTCTGAGTCAATTTTAGTACCTCTTGTACTCGGTACATCAAATCGAGTAGGATCATTAAGTGGTTCTGCCACATACCTCCCTTTCACTCTCCATGATGTTTTCTGAGACGGACCTTCTGTTTCATCAGCATTATCTATCGGTGCTGACCTGAAAAACTCATCGCAGCCATCAGCATTATCTTCTTTTACTAATGTCGTTAGTTCAGCTGTTTGTAGCTGTGTAACTCCTTGAACTGTGTGAACTTGATTTAAAGTTGGTTGTACCTTTTGATATACAACAATTTTTTCCTTGAGAATTTTGTTCTTGTGTTTTGATGAGCGAGCGAACTCAACAGAGTTTTTAGAAATGAGATTTTTATTCGTTTCGGGTTCGCTCTTGACAAATTCAGAACAATCCACCTCATTTTCTATAGATATCACACTCATATCATCATCCTCATTAAATTCAGAAGTGTTTTCAATATCAATTTTGTTTTTTGAATTCAACTTGGCATTCAAAGAGTCAAATTTATGTACAATTTCAGTTTGGATTCTTAATTTGTCATTCTCATCCAACAAATTTTTTAGCATGTCTTTATGGTCTTTTAACTTAATGAAGGATTCTACTTTGTCAAGGCCAATTTTGTAAGAGGGAGAGATATCATCAGAAGAAATAACATTTTCACAATTGTATGCATCAACATCGATTTCATCCTCCTTGAACTCAGGGAAGGGTAAAATCATACGATGTATCTTCTTTCCTATATCACAATTAAGATGCAGTTGAGTAATGTTTGAATATAATCTTTTAGCAATTAAACAAAAAACATTCCGTTGTTTCAAAAGCTCTAAATTATCTCTTTGCAAATAAATTTTTTCATCCATAGACCTAATCAACTCCATCTACTTTTGCTCTATCCAAATACGACTTTCCTCACTCTTTTGATGATACACTGCTGATTTGATCAGTTAGGTTAGAGTTTGTGACGCGAGTTTGAAATAAACTACCACTTATACTAGAAAATTTTGATTTTAATCCATTTAGTTCCTTTTCATAGTTTGTGATGGGGATATTTAAAGAAACAAGAATATATTGTACCTTCTTGATCAACTCATCGCATTCATTGATCTGCACATTGACAGGTTTCGTTGCAAAACAATTGTCTTCTCGCTCTTTCGCTTCGTGTCGTCCCCCATCGGTGGTATAACCTCTCATTTGTGACACCTCAGAAGTCACCATCAGACACTTTCCAGCAACTTTTTCTTCTTTCACCAACAAATCCCTGCCATGAGTGGGCTTCCTCACATCCTCCTCTTCAGAATCAGTCGACCAAATTTCAACACTGCCAAATTCATCATCAACAGTATTTCCCTGCACAATTAAAGCATTCATTGTGTTATGAGATCCAACTTTCTTTTTCTTGATTTCATCCAATCGATGTAAGAGGCTCGCTTCCTCGTCATCATCGTCATTCTTTACAGACTTCTTTCTTAACATGCAATCTTTGGCAAATTGACTTTTGCCTCCACAATAGTGACAGTTAAAGCCTGAGTCACCACCAAATTTTGTTTCCTTCTTTGGTTCTTCAGACTGAGGAACATTTTTCGGTTTCTCCTTCACCTTCTCAACACTGTAGCTTCCCTGCCAATTGCGGTTCTTGTTGGCTGGGAACCTTCTTTTGATGAACTTCTTGGGATTGGACACCATCAATGTAAAATCTTCACTTGTTAGATCATACTCAGAAAGATCTAAATCTTCTTCTTCTTCAGCAGCATTCTTTCCTTTCAAGATTAGAGCTAATGACCCCATGCTAGAAACCACGTTCGTTTCATTAGATACTGCACTCTCATGTGACTTTGATATTCCCACTAACTTTGCAAGAGAGTAAGCCTTGAATTGTTCGTGTGCCTTCACAGTGGACACCATAGCCATCCATTCAGTTCTAAGGCCATTCATAAATGTGACCTTTTGTTCAATGACATTCCTTTCTATCCCATTCTTTATCATTCTATTTAGGAGATGATTAAAGCGATCAAAAGCTTGAATAAGCTTTTCTTCAGGCTTCTTCTTAAAGTCACCAAATTCCGAGTGCAATAAAGTTTGGATGGAATGCTCAAGATCTTCATCTGTGGAATATAGTTCCTTCAACCTATCACATATCTCCTTCACTGTTGTGCATGAACTCACTAATCGAAACGTTTCCGATTGTAAAGCAAACCTAATCATCCTTAAGGCTTTGATGTTGCACTGAAACTTCTCTGTCTCATCTTAGGGAATATCTTTCACATCGAGGGTGCTTTCAGGAACTCGTCCTGTAGCTAACTGGGTATCACCCACCTCAGCCTAGCACAGAGGGGATCTGCACCTGCAGCCATAGAGGGCCTCAAATGGAGCAGCCTTTATGCTTCTGTGATAACTGTTGTTGTAGGAAAATTCGACAAGGGGTAAATGAGTATCCCATGCCTTCCCAAAGTCGATCATACAGGCTCGCAACATATCTTCCAAGGTTTGAATAGTCCTCTCACTTTGTCCGTCTGTCGGCGGATGGTAGGCTGTACTCATGTCCAGCCTAGTTCCTAGGGAACTCTGTAGCGACTTCCAGAACCTAGAAGTGAAACTACTATCTATGTCCGAGATAATGGATATGGGAACACCGTGCAGTCGTACTATCTCCCTAATGTAAGTTCTTGCAAGTTTTTCCATCTTGTCTGTTTCCTTGATAGGTAGAAAGTGCGCGGACTTGGTCAATCTGTCGACGATGACCCATATGGTATCAAGTCCACCCGTTGTCTTGGGCAACTTGGTAATGAAATCCATAGTGATCCGCTCCCACTTCCATTCCGGGATCTCAGGCTGTTGTAGGAGGCATGAGGGTTTCTAGTACTCGACCTTGACCTTTGCGCAAGTAAGGCATCTACTCACGAAGGTAGCAATCTTTGCTTTCATGTTAGGCCACCAGTACAACTTTTTAAGATCCAGATACATCTTATCTGAACCTGGGTGGACGGAATAACGAGTGTTGTGCGCCTCGTTCATGACCAAGTCTCTGAAACCACCAAGTTTCGGGGTCCAGATCTGATTCATGAGATAATAAGCTCCGCCACCCTTGACTTCCAAGTTCTTATCCATCCCTCGTAGGGATTCACTGGTCACATTTTCAGGTTTCAAAGCGTCGAGCTGAGCCGCTTTTATTTGTGTGGATAAGTGTGAATGGATAGTCATAGTCAATGATTTAACCCTACGACCAGAATATTCTTTCCGACTCAGGGCGTCAGCTACTACTTTGGCCTTGCCGGGATGATTCGAATTTCGCATTCATAGTCACTAAGTAGCTCGACCCACCGTCGCTGTCTCATGTTGAGCTCCTTCTAGTCGAATATTTGTTGTAGGCTCTTGTGGTTTGTAAAGATTGTGCTCTTTGTATCGTACATGTAGTGTCTCCAGATCTTCAGAGCAAACACAACTGCTCCTAGTTCAAGATCATGGGTCGTATATTTGACCTCATGTGTCTTCAGCTGTCTTGAGGCATAGGCGATGACCTTACCCCGCTGCATTAGAACACATATGAGTCCTTGATTTGATGCATCGCAATAGACTACGAAGTCTTCTATCCCTTTGGGGAGGGATAGTATTGGTGCGGTACACAAGGCTCGTTTGAGCGTTTGGAACGCTCTTTCCTGCTTTTCTTCCCAGTCAAAGGATACGCCCTTCTGGGTAAGTGTTGTAAGAGGCTTCGCTATGCGGGAGAAGTTCTAAATAAACCAGCGACAGTAGCCAATGAGGCCTAGAAATTGACGAATTTCTGTAGACGTCTTTGGTGCTGACCAGCTCTCACTAGCTTTAATTTTGGAAGGGTCCACGTGTATTCCCTCTTCGCTAACCACATGCCCTAAGAATTCGACTCGTCGAATCCAAATTTCGCATTTCAAGAACTTCGCATAAAGCTTCTCCACACGCAGGGTTTCTAAGACTAATCGCAGATGTTGGCTATGGTCCTCCTTACTTCGAGAGTAGATAAGTATGTCATCGATGAAGATTGTGAGTATCTCGGAGTGCAAGACCCTAAATGATATGACTTCCATAACTTGAGAGCGGGATATGGACATGGAGCACATTGGTAAGAGGGAACCAAATCAGTTGCTTATAGTGAGGGGTCTTGGGAGGGGACCATAGATTTCAGATTAGCTTTCGAGAGACCACCAGGACCAGATTCGGTGCAGCACTTGTAGGAAACTGCACACAGGAGCCTTTCATTCCATAGGTTTGAGTAAGTGTAACCCTGAGTTATCCTTAGTTTGTGTCTGAATTGTATTTTTATGAGATGTAATATGTTCATTGCATACCGAGAAGCATTGGCGAATATTGATAGACCAATTCCCCAGATTGCGGGATTGGGAGAGTTCAACGTCATCTTGGTTTAATCCAAGACTAAGGAGTAGCACGAGAAACACACTGAGGGAGGTGCTAGAGACTTTAAGGAGGAAGAGAATTTTCGCAAGTTTCTTTAATCGTGAGTTCTGGTTGCGCGGGGTGCAATTTCTTGGGTACCTCGTCAATCGGAAGGATATTCTAGTCGATTAGGCCAAGATAGAGGCCGTGATAAAGTGGGAGATTCTGATGGTATCCAATTGAGATTCAGAGCTTCCTGGGTCTAGCGGGTTATTACCGGAGATTTATTCGGATTTTTAGAGTTGTGTGATCTTTGGGACTAGCTAGTGTTGAAACACTAGCAATGGTAAAGTGTGGTTTCTAGCAGATTGGTCATGGGTGGTGAGAAGGATTGGGAATTCTTCAAGTTTTGTGTGCTGTAGGGCATTAGCTGAATCAAAGTGGGGGAGAATCACCCAAGGATTCAGAAGCGAGGCAGTTTTGAGACTAGGATAAGTTTCGCATCCTTATTGGGAAGGAAGATAGCCCAAGCGGTTGTATGGTTTGAGGATAGTGTGAGATGGAAGTTCGGAAAAGCTTGCCAATAAGGAGATCGCGTTCTCGTGATGTTACTAGCAAGCCTTAGGGAATCAGGTTTGGGATTCTATTCAGGACACGAGTTCAGTTGAGTGCGGGGCAATCGCATGTTCGATCCAGTATTAGAGTGTTGTAAGTCTACGGGTGTAGCCGTAGCATTCACTAGTAGTCAGATAGCATCAGAGTGCTGTAAGTCTGCGGGCGTAGCCGTAGCATTCACTAGCAGTCAGATAGTATTAGAGTGTTGTAAGTGTGCGGGTTTAGCCATAGCATTCACAAGATTAGCAGATAGTACTAGAGTGATGTGAGTCTGTGGGTGTAGCCGCAGCCTTCACTAGGTTGGTAGATAGCGTGAGTGCGTTGTTAGGATGTAGAAAGAACAGTAGTACCCACCAGTTCGGGTGTAGCAGTGAGGAAATGGAAATCCACGAATTGGATTTCGGAATTTCCCAGACAGATGAGACCTGGTTAAGCCAGTGATAAGATTGTAGAAGCGCCATGATAGAGATTAGAGCAATGAAGCAGTGGACTGCTTAAGGTCATTTATGACATAAGGCTATAATTGGTGATGTAGCAATCGCGTTTAGCTTTGGTTTTGGTGACGTCAGGATTCGACGCATGGAACCAATCAGTTAGAGCGGAAGGCCGTTAGGGCCACAGTGTCAGGATAGCTAGTAGCAGCTAGATCCATAGAAGGATTTCGTCCAAAAGTCGTGTGAGGCGACTAAGTAGGGAGTCCTTTGACTCCGCAGTTGGGCTGGAACCCGATATTTTAGATGATTGGCGGAAAATTGAGACCAGGTAGGTCTCGGTAGATGTCAGGAAGCAGCCATGTGGCAGGATACAGTTTCAGGCAATTCAGTGATTCAGGCAGTTCAGTGTTCAGACAGTTCAGTGTTTCAGGCAGTTACAGCTCTTGGGCAATGTTAGTAATTGTGCCCTAAGTTGCAAGTACAGATAGGATAGCTGGTTTATTAGGAAGTGACAAGTCACTCACAGCGGAAATAGCTGAGCATTGGCCATGTATAAGTGATCTACAGGGGTAATTAGGTTGTGAACCTGTTTTGTAGTGGGAATTTTCGAGCTAGCAAAAGTTGAGTAGTCAGTTGAGAGATAAGCAGGTTGGTTTCATCGATAATAAATGGTATGAGTGTTCTGTCAGGGAATCAGACCATCTCAGGGCAGCAAATATCAGACGGATTAGATGTGATCTTGTCGCGAGGGTTGGTTACAGTTACCCTAGAAAGGATAGGGTGTGCCTAGGAAGGTGATCAGGTTACTAGAGTGGTTTGAAGTGCAAGGAATGATAATGAATGATTTCGAGGACAAAATCTAATTTAAGTGGGGGAGAGTTGTAACGCCCTATTTATTTGAATAAATAAATAAATGTATAGAAGCCCTAAAATTAATAATAGTTGAGCAAGGCGTTATTTTTGAGGAGTTAAAGGTCATAATTATAGAAGGTAGGGGTTAAAATGTAAGTTTTGGGTTAGTTTCGTAGATAGTAATGAAGGTAAGGGCTCCATGGTATTTATTGTGAATTAATTTGAAAAGATTTGAAGGCTTAGGGGGTTGAATGGTAATTTCAGGACCTATTATGAAGAGATTCTTGAAGTCAAGGTCTATTTGGTAAATTTTGGATTTAGTTTGAAAAAGAATTGGCAAGGAGGGGCTGGTTGTGACAAAAGTGTAAGGATGTTTGGTATATACATGGGACTTGAACCCGACGGCTTATACCCTCTCGTATGCAGGTTCAGCAGCAAATACCCTAACCCTAAATGATATAAGCGGCCGCCACCCTTATCCCTCCCCTCCTCCAGCCGCCATCACCACCCGACTTCCCTCTTGCCTTCCCGATGAGTCGAAGCTCCAAGACTCCGAATGATCTCCGGTGATTCACGTTGATGACAAGCTGAAGACTTCCGGATTGCGGGGACGTCGCAACAAGTGAAGGGCGGCGGACTAGTCATCGTCGTGTGCTCGTCATCGCTGACGGAACGACCATTCGAGTGACGTCGGTTGCTGCCGGCGAAATCAAGGATTGTTAGGCCGATGTTCGTCTGATGGGAGGTGAGAAATCAAGTCAGTTGCCACCCACGGTTGTTTCTGGTGGCGAAAGAAACCCCCAAGCTCCATCTGCCGCCGCAGGCCCACTCCTGTTTGCTCCGGTCTTCGTTGCCACCCCGAAGGGGTTGTGGTGTTCGCTGTCTCGCTGTTGCTGCTTTTTCCTTCTTCCTCCGCCACAAGCCACCGTGAGAGGTGGCTGTGGGTGTAATTTTGGGTGTGTATTCTTGTGTTATCACGATTCTAGTAGTTATTAGATTGTATGTGCGTTTTGTTTAGCTGGAATTTCCAAGAACAGCCACTGCCACCACCGTGAGGTGGTGGTTGCCGCCAAGCATCGCCGCCGGCCACCATGGTGTGGTTGTGTGCGTAGTTAGCTTAGTTAGTGTGTGTGTGTGTGTGTTAGTTTTGGAGTAAAACTTGTAATTGTAATTAGCTTGGATTATTAATGAAAATAATAATAACCACCACCGTGAGCCGCCATCGACCACCACTACCCGAGGTGGTAGTGGGTGGTGCCCCGCTAGCAAACCCTAATGGGCTTAAAGATTGTTTTGGGCCTATTGGGCCATGTTTGGGTGGAAAACCCTAATTATGAGTATTGCTGCTTTTTGGCAGCCTTTGTCTTCTTTTTCTCATCCCAAAACTTCCGCTTGGACTCAGCGGTTCTGACAGGTTCTGAGATGGCCAGGGTGGTTGTTGCTGTTGCGGCCGGGGTACGAGCCCCATGGTCAATTAGCCGCTGTGCCAATCGCTTGGCACTATCAAATGTAGTGGGATGTGAAGCCAATACATTTCCCTGGTACGGTGGCATCAGTCCCCATATATATCTCTCGATCTTCTTCCCTTCAGTATGTACCATGTTGGGACAAAGGGCCACCAGTTCAATGAACCTGGCGGTGTAGGCGACTACGTTGGAGCCCTTCATGGTTAGGCTCCACAGTTCTTCTTCCAGTTTCTGGATCTCGCCCCTCGGGCAGTACTCCTCAATCATGAGGTCCTTCAAAGTATCCTAGCCCATTGCATTAGCCACTACTAGAGATAGTGACTTAACATGGCTATTCCACCATGTTAGGGCCTTCGTTCAAGGGTGCAAGCAGCAAACTTGACCTTCCTCTCCTCTGGACAGGAGCAGATTTCGAAAAACCAATTCGGTTTTCTCGAACCATTGCGAGAGGGCAATGACTCCGCCAGTCCCCTTGAAGGACAATGGCTTGCAGTTCGCGAAGTCCTTATAGGAGCACTCTCTCGAGCGCACAGGAGCTTCGACTTAAATGGAATTAACAGGGGTTCCGCCTCCTCCAGTGGAACCTGATGCATGATATTGAGCAATGGCTGTAGCCACAGCAGCTTTAAGGCTGTCGTGTCGAACTGAGGAGTAGGTGGTTGAGGAGGTGGTATCGGTGTTTCGTTATTAAGGTTTCTCCTTGGGTTTCTGCAAGGCAGCATCTTTGATCTATAAGTTTATGAAGATGAAAACATTGATAAGAATTTAATGGGAGAATTGATGTGAATGACTCATTAACCAGCTCTTCATAGCCCAACAATACGATTGAATAATATACTTGAATGAAGACAAAAGCAATTTGGATAATAATTTCCATTAGATTAGATATTTGTCAAAGGTACGGGAATTACAGATGTAATAAGTTCGAGAAAAGTGACCTAGAATTAGGTCTTACATCAACCAAGATGGAAAATTTTAATAGAACTACGACCTAATCAAGACCTAACAGGTCTAAGATTTACAAGGATAGGAAATTAAACTAGGGTTGTTAGCATAACTAAGCTATATCCAAAAGAGAAGTTGATGAGAATCTATCGGCGACGAGAACTACCAGAGTGAGTCCTGGATTCCGACAGAAGGCGTTCAATGTCCCTTATACGCCTATCTGATCTTGCTTGCTGAGTTCGAATTTCCCTGACTTCAGCTCGGGTTTCCGCAAGCTCCCTCTGAAGCATTGCATTGCTGACCTGATCCCTTTCCTGAGCAGACTCTAGTTAGCGAATGTGGACAGTATTAACACCAGTGTTGGCATCAATCTCCAAGATTCGATTGATAGATGATTGTCCCAGTATCGTGTTCTGATACATCCTACTAACAAGGATGGGTAGGACTCTGTCAGCAGAGCCTCCATCCGTGAGGTTGTAGAAACTTCTATCTCCATTGTAGGGAATGGGTTGACCCTGCTCATGGCTCCAGGTATTCAAGTTTGTTGCCCACAGAGGTGTGGGTCCTTGAAATGCGGGTCGGGGGTTGTTATTCGGAGCCTGACCTACTTGAGGTAGGTTGTTGACTTCAGGCTCTGAGTCAAAACCATCAGAAAAGCCTTCAGCTTCATGATCATCCAAAGGAATTGGGTGATCATCTTCTGGTGCATCTTCTAGCCATCCTGCCTTGTCGTGGTTGGGGAAGTACGGGTCACCGGGGATATGGAATCCAGCCATTTAATCTATGTGAAAATAGGGATAAGGAAATAATTAATAGACAAACTAACTAGATAGTTATAAGATGGCCTTTACTAGTTACTCCAATACTTGTTTAGAGCATACCAGCTATATGTACTCACAACAGGATAGCCCTTCGAATAAGTAAATCCTAACTTTAAGCCCACAATCAAACAAGAACAGGAAGTAAAGTAAAGATTTACAGATTTTAAGGCTATGACATCCTAGGCCAATATACCCGTAATGTATCCACTAAGCAACTATTGACATACTAATAAAGACCTTTAATTCTCAGATAAGTGATTATTGTAACACAAAATACTCTTATAGTATTTTAAGTATAATGTTATGTTCTATTGTTCTCGTTGTAGTAGTGTTGGTATGTTTTTAGACTTGTTGCAACCTCACAACCACACTTAGGCACATGCTAGTTGACCATCGGATAATATAGTTGATCAGGCTATATCTTCCCAGTTTTGACTATATGTCTCTAAGTCCACTTGTGCTGCCCAACAATCGTAATACTTTTGTTCTGTCTTAGTGACACTAATTTTAGTATGAATGCAGGTATGTATACTTGGTTAAATATTTTATTATTTAAAAGTATAAACTATTTATTAGAGTATTTTAATCCCACTTGAGTTTATAGTTCGTATACCTTTTATGGGTTGATACACTCGATTCACTATAAACAATGCTATGATACCAATCTGTCACACCCCCAAAACCGATGAACGGCGGAAACATTCTGGGGTGGAGGACGTCATGTACAGTATTACAACAATGCAAAGTAGTAAACAAGCAACAACATCATCCATTGCATTAATAGTATAATTTCATACAAGTGTGTTCTGTCAAGTTATATAGACACCAAAAATTATATACATCAAAATGAAAGAGGAGTCTTGAACTAGCTCCTTCTTCTCAAAACCCTGGCACCTGTACCTGTCTACTGGTGACCTGAGAATACAAGTTATTTTGAAAGCAAGTATCAGCTTTAAAGCTGGTGAGATCATAAGTATATTAGTGTCTGTGTTTGTATGAAATCATTTGTAAGATGTTTGTATAAGTTTTGTGAAGTTTGTATTTGTTTGAACTCTCCTAGAAAACCCTATGTTTTCAACTACAAGTAGCCTTCTACTAAGGCATCTAGTATCTGTGTGTGTGTCTCATGTAAGAGTGTGTATTTTCCCAATTCCGACTATCATTAACCAAAAATATAGTTTTTACATTACCATGCATCGTGTGCATGTTCACGAAGTGAATGTAATGGGGAAATATTATAGTACTGTAGTGTTGTTTTAAGTAACTACTGCTGTACTAACTACCTTAAGCAATTGTAATTTTTAAGGTAACATCTGATCGTCCTGTATCCTGCTACCGACTTAGCTAAAAAACGACAATGTAAGATGCCATAAAAATGACGTTTTGCACCCATAGACTTGCAAGTCGCACTGTAGCGAGCAGCAAGGTGTAGGATAGTCAATCCAGTATAGATCTATACACAAACTCATACGCTCCCTAATTAAGGAGATTCTGATACAAAAACAGTCATGACAGGTAGTTCCATGCCCTGCTTAATGGCTCACATAACTGTGTTAATGTATATGTAATGTATATGTGTGCTAGCTGTATTGTATGTTCTTTCTCTGTCTAGCCTGTATGTTTGTTTCTCGTCATAGTGTCTATTGTTTGTTTCTCGTCATAGTGTCTATTGTTTGTTTCTCTTCATAGTGTCTATTGTTTGTTTCTCATCATAGTGTTAACATGTTTGTATACCCTTGCTACCCAAGGGCATTGTATGTCTTGACTCATGTATGATTTGACTCATTGTAGGTTTCATTGTTCTAGTAATAGCATTAGTATCTTCCTAAACTACTCCTATAGTAGTTTACTAGCAATGTATGATCATGTTTGTGTACCCTTGCTACCCAAAGGTATAGATTTGATTGAAGGAACTTTTATGACTATATATGTATACATGATATACAACTAATATTTAAACAACCTTCGGACGGATAACCGATGCCCTAAAGCCACATCCAAACAAGGAAAAGGAATTAAAGCGAGTTGGCCTTCCTAAGTCTTTTAAACATTGCTTATATAACTATACATACATAGACATGCATTTGACAATATATAAGTATGAAAGACTTTAAGTAAAAGTATTTGATAAGTAGAAGAGTTTGTAAAACAGCTTGAAGCAAAACAGTTTGAACAGTAGGAAAACCATTAGTTTTGTAGTTATTAATCACATGTGATTGATGTAATAACTATAAGTATTTAACTTGTATTCCCCCCCCCCTATAAAAGCATTTAAAACATTTAAACCATTCATTAAGGGGTATGAACTCACCTTTAGTGAGTGGTTCTTACGACAATGTTGGATCAGTTGCTAAGTGCCAAGTGGTGACTTGAGTACACGCGCGAATCCTATTTAGCATATATTGATACATATATGAATATAATTACTGTTATGAACAAATAATTAAAGAATTGGGACCACCTTAGGGACTAGTAAACACTTATATTGAAGTGTTACAACCATATATGATTGTATGAAGGGTTATAAGGCTATACAAGAGAGTGTATGGCCAAAATACACACTATATGTGTGTGTGCGGCCATGTGTGCGGCCAAGCGTGCTGCCAGCACGTGTGTGTAGCCATGTGTGCGGCCAGAAGGCGTGTGCTACCAGAAAACATGGTGTTCTTGGTGTTCTTAGTGTTCTTGGTGTTCTTGGTGAAAGATGTTACCTTTCCGGATGATACTTGAGAGGATTTTCGGGTCCTTGCTTTGTAGAAGTGTAAGAAATGATCAAAATGACCAAGGATAGTTTATATAGGAGGGTGAGTGCGGCTGCAGGTGTGTGTGGTTGGCCTGTGTGCGGCTGGCTGGCCGCACACTCTAGTCTGCGGCCGCACACACCTGGTTTAGTGTGTTTGGCCTGATTTTTCGATGCTACACTCAATCTAACCCATCCTCCAACACGTATCTCAATTATACTAAGCTTTAAGCACTCTTTTAGACCCATAACTTCATTATAAAATAGCAAACGAAGCTAACTTTGATAAAAATGAAGAATGTAAGCTAGAAATTTCGGGTTGTCACAGTTAACGAGTTGATTATACTCCTGTTGAGTTTTGACAATTCTTGAAGTGCTAGAATGAGCGAATGAAACAATTGTTATCGCCTCCCAAATCAAGTATCCATTGTCTTCTGAACCAATAACCTAGTCTTCAAAGTGATGCGTCCAGACCTCATAATCCTGAGTGTATAGTATGGGAATTCTCGTCGTCGATCCAATGATGTTGGAGATATTGATTGGGTTTGATTGGGAATCATCCATGGAGATGACGATGTTTGTTTAAAAACTTGCTAAAGATCAGACTTGTAAATAACGTTAGGGTAAGATCTATTTAAAGAACTACGTCAATAGATAATGACGGCTCTAACAAGATCAATCAAAGTGGAAAAACCCTAAGATCTTCTTCAACAGAAGAGATGTGTATGGATTACACAGTCTCCTGCTCTGATACCAATTGTTGAGTTGATTAACTCTTTGATCGATTAGATCTTCAACAGGTTAAGCAGAAAAAGAAAACAAGCAAACACAGAAAAATACAAGACGGAATCAAATAATGCTTAATGATTCAAAGTGATCACGCCTCAGCAGAGCTTGATGAAGAACTTCCACTGTAGAGGCGAGCTAGGGTTTGTAGTACAATTATGAGAATAATAAAAGCAATCCTTTCTAAGGACGCATGCATGCATCTTAAATACTAAACCCCAATAAAACAATCACAGTTGGACAGGCACAAACCGGATAACAAAATTGGGCCAAGGACCGAGCTCAATGAAGCAACACATTCCGACCCAATAGACGTTATCATTGGCATGGACTGGTTGAGTCCTCACCATGCCGATATCATGTGTTATGAAAAAGCCGCCCGACTCAACTTACCGAGTAACGAAACCCTTTTCATCTACGGTGACAAACCCAACACAAACCTCCGAATCGTCTCCTGTATCAAGGCTCAAAAATACCTCCACAAGAAGTACCATGCATTCCTAACTCACATTGTTGACGAGAAGAGAGAAGTAAAAGACATCAAGGATATCCCATAGGTCTGTAAATTTCTCGACGTATTCCCCAAAGACCTTTCGAAAGTACCACTCATGCGACAAGTCGAGTTCAAAATTGATTTGATTCCAGGAGGCACCCCCATAGCCAAATCACCGTACCGATCGGCCTCGGCCGAAATGCAGGAATTATCCAATCAACTGAACGAACTGTTGAGCAAAGGATTCATCAGACCAAGTTTCTCACCTTGGGGAGCACCAGTTTTGTTCCTAAAGAAGAAAGACATATCGTTTCATATGTGCATTGACTATCGGGAGCTGAACAAACTCACCATAAAAAACTGATATCCCCTACCCCGAATCAACGACCTGTTCGACCAACTTCAGGGATCGAGCTACTTCTTAGGCCTTGTTGGCTACTACAGGAGGTCCATACAAAAACTTTCCAAGATCACAAAGCCACTCACTACCTTGAGCCAGAAAGGAGTGACCTTCAATTGGGAGGGTAAACAAGAAACTGCCTTCCAAACGCTAAAACAAGCCCTATGCAGTGCTCCAATCTTGTCCCTTCCAGAAGGGACAGAAGACTTTGTGGTCTACTAAGATGCATCTAAGTAGGGTCTAGGTTGTGTGGTTATGCAATGAGGGAAGGTTATTCACTATTCCTTGAGACAACTTAAGACCCGCGCAGTCAACTACACAATACATGACCTCAAATTGGGAGCGGTAGTGTTTGCCTTAAAGATCTGGAGGCACTACCTCTATGGAACGAAGTGTACAATCTACATGGACCATAAGAGTCTCCAGCACATTTTAAATCAAAAGGATCTCAACATGAGACAACGAAGGTGGGTAGAGCTACCAAATAACTATGAATGTGAAACTCGTTACCATCCAGGCATGGCCAACGTGGTAGTGGATTCCATAAGACGAAAAGAATACTCGGGGCGCCAAGTAATATCCTTAACCATGACCATCCATCCACACCTATCCATGCAAATCAAAGAGGCACAACTTGAGGCTTTGAAACTTGAGAATGTCGCAAGGGAAGCCTAGAGAGGAATGGATAAAAACCTCGAGGTCAACGGTGACGAGGCTTATTATCTCATGAATCGAATCTGGAAACCAAAATTTGGTGGGTACAGAGACGTTATCATGTACGAGGCTCAAAATACCAAGTACTAAGTTCACCTCGGGTCTGATAAGATATATCTAGACCTCAAGAGACTCTATTGGTGGCCAAATATGAAGGTAGAAATTGCTACTTATGTGGGCAAGTGCCTGCACCAAGGTCAAAGTAGAATACCAAAATCCATCGGGTTTGCTACAGCAGCCAGATATACTCGAGTGGAAGTGGGAGCGGATAGACTCGACACCATATGGGTGATTGTCGATAGGTTAACCAAATTTGCGCACTTCTTGCCAATAAAAGAGACAGACAAGATGGAAAAACTAACGAGGACATATATCAAGGAGATCGTACGACTTCATGGTGTGCCTCACAACATTGGAAAATGCTACAAAAGTCTTTGGGAACTAAGCTTGACATAAGTACAACTTACCACCTACAAACCGATGAGAGAGTGAGAGAACCATTCAAACGTTGGAAGATATGTTGAGAGCTTGAGAGCTTGTGTGATAGACTTTCGTAAAGCCTGGGATACCCATTTACCGCTCATCGAATTCTCATACAACAATAGTTATCACACTAGCATCAAATTTGCTCCATTTGAAGCCCTCTATAGGCGCAAGTGCAGATCACCTCTGTGTTGGGCAGAGGTGGGTGACACACAACTAGCAAGAGGACAAGTGCTAAATAGCACACTCACCAGTGCTGAGGTTATATGAGAAACTACTGAGAAGATAGTTCAGATCTGTGAATAACTTAAGGCATCCTGGGATCGACAAAAGAGCTATGCGGATAAACAACGAAAACCCTTGGAATTCCAGGTTGGTGAACGCATACTATTGAAGGTATCACCCTAGAAGGGAATGATACGTTTTGGAAAATGTGGGAAATTGAATTCAAGGTATATCGGAACATTTGGGATCCTCTCCAGGATCGGCCCAGTAGCTTACAAACTTCAACTACCGCAGGAACTCAGTAACGTACACCCCACCTTCCATGTTGCCAACTTGAAGAAGTGTCGGTCTGACAAGACTCTCATCATTCCACTTGACGAAACTGAAGTAAACGAGAGTCTCCACTTCGTCGAGGTATAACATCCCGTTTATTTATTAAATAAATAAATAAATTGATGAATGTATAGTAGCCCTAAAATCAATGACTATATATGCAGGGTATTGGTTTCGAGGAGTTAATTGCCATAATTGAGAAGTTGAGGGTTGAAAGTGTAAGTTCCGGACCCAGTTATAATTACTTAGGAAGACAGGGGCTCCGTGGTAAATATTTGGATTTAATTTAAAAGGGTAACATATGGACTTTATTTGAGAATAAATTGTAAAGGAAGGGCCGAATGGTAACTGTGGGACTAAATATGAAAGGAATTATGTGAGCAGGAGTGGGAAGAGTAAATTATGGCCTTGGTTTGAAAGAAAAGAAAAAGAGAGGGTAGATCTTGGCATTTTGGGATAAATTGTATAGGGTTCAGGGTATAAAACCCATCGCATGGTAAACCCTAACCCTAAAAGAAGTGTCAGCCGCAATCTATCATCTACCCCTCTATCTCCGGCGCTGTTGCCACCCTTATGCCTCCACCACTGGCGTCGTCTGCTGCCTTTGAAGATGTTGAGCCACCACCCGTGACCGATCCAGTCGCCAGCATGGAGTTGCTCAGCCACCAAAGTCAACCACGAACTTGCTGCCGGCACAACCACGATCAATCACTGCCTTTACTTCTTCGCAGCCGATAGACGTTGTTGTTGCCCGTCATCCGTCTTCATGAGTGCAGCTAGCCGCCGCCATCGCCTGCTCAACCAACGAGGAGGTTGTTCCATTGCCTTTCCCTCCGACTGCCATGAGCCACCATGAAGTGGTTGTGTTTGGGAGTGTTTCCCTTGTTCAGCTCGTGTTTGTGGGCGCGTTCATGCTCTCTGATTGACCGCAAAAGCGTGGAAACCACCATGGCAACCCACCATGGTGGCCATTACCTTGCCGCTGCTGTGTAATCTTCCTTTTGCCGTCTTTTGTCGGATCTTGACACCACCAACCACCTCTACAAGTTTGTGTATGGGTTTGTATCATAGTAGACCAGTTGTGCTCGATTTTCATAAGGTTGTGGTGGTTTGTTTTTCTGGAAAAGCCACCACCGCCACCACCGTGAGGTGGTGGCTACCACCTTGTACCACCACCAGCCACCACAAGGGTGGTTGTGTGTGTGTGTGTGTTTATATTGGCATGTGTGTGTGTGTTGTGGAGTTGTAAATTGTAAATTGCGCCCGGAATAATAATAGAAATCTTAAACCACCACCGTAGGGTGGTGGCTGCCGCAACCGGCTGCCATGTCGGGTGGCGGTGTGCCTCGTTGTATGGTGACTCGTTTGTGATGTTTGGACAAGGGACATAAACCCTAATGTGCCCAATGAAGCCCTAATTGACATTAACGCCCAAACATGTGTCTAATGGGCTTAATGGACCCTAATGGACCTAAGGATTTAGCTAATGGCCCTATTGGGCTATGATGGGTTAGAAACCCTAATTAGGGTTTGGAAAACCCTAATTAGGGTTTGGAAAACCCTAATGCAATGAAACCCTAATTTGGGACTTATCGGGACCGCATCAGAATTATTTAATGAACTTAAAATATTAATTAATAATCATTGCAAATTAATCTAAGGCCATGTGGGACTTAATGGGTTAAGTGTTACACTTAACCCTAATCATCATTTTATGTGAAACCCTAATTTCACTTGGGCCTTAAGTTGGGCCTTTTATTAGGCCTTGATGATTGGGTTATTACTGGGCCATTCAAGATCAAGCAAATTGACTAGAATAATTAATAGGCTTTGTGGTAAGGCCCATATGAGGAGTTGGGCCCAATTTGGAAAATTGGGCCATAGTTGGGCCTTAAGGATTATATGATATTGGGCCATTAGAGTGTCAAATGTTGGACCGGAATAAATGGTTGGGCCTTTGAATAGGACCCTGTAAAGGCTTAAGCCCAATTTGGAAATTTGGGCCATATGTTGGGCGTTGATTCCTAGTTTGACTTTTGGGCCTATGGATTGGACCTTGGGCTGGAATAAAGCCAAGCTTGGGGTAATGTAGTAATTATCCAAAGTATGTATTTATGGTTATGTAGTGGAACCCAATTATTAATTGGGTGATGTTTTGATGTTGACAGTTCGGGAACGTGTCAACCATCACTAGAGTTTTATCTGCGGGACTTCAGCAGTGCCAGGTGAGTCTTCTCACCATACCCATGGGTCTAAGGCACCAAGGCCGGCCCATTATGTGATTATGTTATACGTGTTATTTATTCTGTGATTTGATATGATATGTGATTGTGTGTTTTGCATGAAGACCCCGGGGGGAGCCCGTGGCATTGGGTGTAAGAGCATGTAGGGTAACCCATGGCAGTCCTAGGTAAAGACCATGTGGGGTAGCCCATGACATTGGATGTAAGACCATGTGGGGTAGCCTATGGCAGTCCTAGGTAAAGACCATGTGGGGTATCCCATGACATTGGATGTAAGACCATGTGGGGTAGCTCATGGCAGTCCTAGGTAAAGACCATGTGCGGTAGCCCATGACACTATTACAGGTTTTATGTATAAATGGCTTATGTAATATATGTGTAGCTTTTATAGCTAAAAGGATATGTGATATGTGGATTATGTGTGTGGTATGCTCTGGGAAACTCACTAAGCTTCGTGCTTACGGTTTTCAGTTTTGGTTTCAGGTACTTCATTTTCAAAGGAAAGGAGTCAGCTCGATCGCAGCGCATCACACTATGTTTTCCGTACAGGAGGTATTTGGGATTATACTCTGATATTATTTTATGATGACACGCTTGGTTATTGACACACTGGTTTTGACATGAGATATTATTATGAATGTTTTACACTGATGGTTTTATGTAATAACTTAATTAAAACGAAAATTTTGGTCTGAAATTTTGGGACGTTACACGAGGAACCTACGAAAATCATGGACATGGAAGTCAAGAGAACAAAGCAAATCTACATACCCATAGTGAAGGTTCGTTGGAACGCCAAACGAGGACCCAAATTTACATGGGAACGCGAGGACCAGATGAAACAAAAATACACACATCTCTTTCCCAACCCTTGAGGACCCACTTAGAATGCAAATTTTGGGACGAAATTCCTTCAACCAAGTCAACTTGACTAGTATTAGGATTTTACGATAAGCACTATGTTTCCTAGTGTTCCTAATATACAATTCACAATCATAATACAAAGCATCTCTCTGGAATTGCCATTTATCAAATATAAACCCTAATTAGGGTTAACAATATGAAACTCGATAATTCAAGTATATATTATTTTGGTATAAATAATATTTATAACATAATGGGCTTGTATCTTTGATGATATTGAGACTTTTATAATAATTTGAATTTTTATGATTCAAATTAAGTAATTATACATTACTTTACCACACTTTTTATAAAAATATCACTCTTTTATATATATATAAAAAAAAAGATGCCAACTTTATAAAAAAAAATGGGCTAGTTGACTTTTATGGTTGAGAACCCAAAAATGAGACAAATTGGTCCCCTTCTTTCCAACAAGTCAAGTCTCCCACACTTAACCATGCATGCCCACCCTACCCAACCCCAACCCCTTACCCCTCCCTCCATTAGTTGCGGCTGAGAGGCCATTCTTTCATCACCATCTTCATCATTTTCTTCATTTTTGGTTCTTTTTCTCCAAGAAAACCTCCCAACTTTCAACCCTAATTTCTTCCAAGTTGGTTCTTGAGTTTTTGTAAGTACTTCCTTCATAATCTAGTGATTATACACACTTCTATACTAGTTTCAATCCATTTACACACATTATCATGTGTTACTATTAATATGATCCTCAAAATCTTCAAAGTGTTCTTGACTTGAAACTTCTATCTACAACCTTCCATTCATCGAGAAAACATACATAAGGTGAGTTCATACCCCTTCATTTTCGAAATTTCTATGTTTTAGGGGGAGAATATAAGAAAACTTTTAAAAATATACAAGTTGTTATGCATACTTACTTACATGTTGTGTAAAAGTGCTAAATACATGAAATGATGTTATTACCAAGCTTTATAAACATTTAGATGCAAAAGTTTGTTTAAAATACAAATCTATGGAAAACAAGTATAAACATGCTAGATGTTCTTTTGAAAAAGTCATAAACATAAAACTATCAAAAAAAAAACAAAAAAACAAAAAAACAAAAAAAAAACCCTAGGGTTTTTATGAGCATAATATGTTTATTCTAGCAAAAATGGTTATAACCAAGTTATTACACCATTTTTGAGGAATATAAACCAAAATATGCTATTTTGGACATATGTCTTAAAACTAGTAAAAAATACTAAAGATTTAATTTTACAAAAAGAAAACTTCAAAATCTATCCTTTTATGCAAAAAAATGGGTTTTCTAACAAAAATGGTCGTAACTAGGTTATGATACCATTTTTGTGGGTTTTGACCAAAAATATGTTGTTTAAAACATATAAAGTTAACTTGACCTACAAATCATAAAAAGGTAAAAGTAAGTTTTTCATAACTATATTTCATTATTTGTCGTTTGTGACGTTAAAAGTCAAAAACTAGAAAAATGGACATCTTCATACTAAGGACTCACTTATTTATGCTAGATGTAAAATATTTATTATTTATGAATATCTAAGCATGTTACCCTCTACATATGTATATATATATATATGTATATATAGGTACAAAAATCAAATATTACAATAAATTATATAAGTGTAGTTTATGGATCATTAATATTATTGTAACCTGTTGAGCAAAGTGAATAATTATATAAAGATAGATATATAATTATTTTATACTATTTTATCATCATAGAAAAGTGATAATTACACATACAAAGGTTTTCATTACAACAAAACGTAAACTCGTTGAATCAAATTTTGTGAGCCAAAGTTTTCATCGTACCTATCAGTGTACCTAAAAAAGTCTTGTATTATAACCAGAATCTCCCATAAGAGAGTGTAATACTTGTGTATAGATCTATACAGGACTGACAATCTCACACCTAAGTTGCATGCAACAGCTAGACCGGCAGGTTTGGGGTGACAAATGTCTATCATTGCGATGCCTAAATAACGTCGTAACAAGCCATCTAAATCTTTAGCACAGTTATAATAACTCACATGGGGAAACAACGATACATTTAGTTTACAGGGAAACATACATTCAAACGGATTTAATTTGCATAAAACTGCATAATATTATTTTAAGTATGAAAATACTTGTACATTTTGGTCTTAGGGTTTTTAAGACTACAATTCATTTAAAGGAAAATATTGGATTTTATGGAAACGAACACTATCATTTTACAAGGAAACGCTTACAATTCTTCATACAAACTCTTATGAACTCACCAACTTAATTGTTGACACTTTTTCAAAACTACTTGTATTCTTAGGAAATCACTAAAACAGGTAACTACAAGTTTTTGAGGATGGGACGCTAAGGCGTCAGACAAATCTTTTTATCATCATATTGTAATTGATTTTTGAAACATGTAACTCTTACTACAATGTAACTTTTTCAGTTATATTTATGATGGTTGTGTTTGCTTCGATCACTATTATTCATTATGTTATGATATAGTACATGAAAGTCATCCACCCCCGGAAGTTTCCACCATCCTGGTTTGGGGGTGTAACAGGTTGAGGAAAGGATGCAGATTAATAAAAAAATCAAATATCCTGAGGAATGGAAAAAAAATGGCTAACAAGACTATCAAAATGACTAAAAAATGGTTTGCTTAGAAGGATGCATATATAATAGATCATGGGCAGCAAAAGAACTATTTTGAAGTTAAATAAGAATTATTGACGACTATATAACAACGGAGAAATATAAGTATCCATTGCAATTCACTTAAGTTAATTATTGTTGTTGTACGTTTATTATGTGCTTTTTGTTTGTTGTATGTATTATCTTCGAGTTTTAGTTATTACTCTACTAGTAATGATGCACTAATATAATCATATTATTACCCATAATCTTTAAAGTAACCACACCATTTCAAAGTACACAATCAATATCTTCCAAAACATAACATACTTAATTATACATACAACATCAATCATTCAAATCAAACGTTGAACAATAGTCTTCTCTTTGTGTCCCTTGCGTCCTGCGTGTCTCTTGCGTCCCATGTGCCTCCAGCATCTCGTGAGTCCCTTGTGTCCCTTTCCCTTTTGTGTTACTACTTGACGCCATGCTACTTTTTCTAGGCTTCTTTTGCTTCATTGGTACCAATGTCGGACAAGTCGCTGCATTATATGTTGTAATATCACATCTACTACACTTTCTTACTATAGGTTCCTTACCTTGTGACAGGATACGATTTCTGTTTTTCGGTCTACCAGCTTGACGTGTATCCATTATCGGGGGTTTAACAACCATCATCTTAGCAGGAATCTCCCAATCACACGGTTCTGGAAAGGGGTAAACCGCCTCCTCATACGTATTTCAGTATGTTTCCATTTTGTAAGCGTCTATGGCCAGATGTCCAAAGTTAGTTTTTTTCAAGTGCTTTAAGACCATTGTGACATGACTATAAGGCAAACCAGTTCCTTCCCAATAATTTCATGCACAATTCTCTTGCCTCAGATCAACTATGCCACCATGTTTGAAATCATGCACTTGATATATTGCATCTGAAACACCTAAAACGGACCATCTTGTCGTATGCTCTTCATTTTTGCTAACTACTTTTCAACCCACTCTATTAGCACTGTTGAATGTTTCCCTGTAAAAAGATATATATAATTAACTTATGATTCGACATAATTAAAGTCCAAATTAAATTCATACCTCCATCGATGCGATGCTTGTTACACCACTCCTGTGAAATACGACAGAAGAACTCAAGAAGGGGTATTGTAGGCATCTTCCTTGCATCTACAGATAAATCATTCATGGACTCTGCACTGTTCGAGGTCATGTAATCATACCGTTTGGACGGGAAATATGCTCTAGTCCATTTTAGCATGTGGAATTTCACTTAGGTACGCCGCTACTTGTGGCCTAGTAGAAGCCTCCAAAACATTTCTTTTGTAAGCTCTCACAAGCCTCCAAAACAACACTTTTGTTTTATCATTTTTCCCAAAATGATGTACTATGTTTCCTAGTAGATGAAAAGAACACACGCCATGATGAGCATGTGGGAAAACATTTTCAATACTAACCCGGATTGCATCGGCACTATCACCTACAAATGTTAAATCTTGACAATCACCAACACATTCATACAAATTTTCAAGAAACCATGTCTAAGTAAGACCACTCTCTTTTTTGCATATTCCGTGTGCAAGGGGCACTATCTGGTTGTTCCCATCCATAGTTATTGCATGCAATATGGTTCCCTTAAAATCCCCTTCAAATGGGCACTATCCATAATTATGACTTTACGACAAAAAGATTTGAATTCTCGTATCTACAATATTTTAAAATGGAACATATAAACACTCTACATTTTTTTACAAATAAGTATATATTAAATAACAACAAGTTTTTTGTATTTACCGTGCTCCCAATGTCATAAACAGAATACTCGAAACAGTCTTCAGAATCTATTTGTATTTGGTCACTGTATTGGGATTATGCCTCTTCAAATTGTGAAAATAAATAGGAAGTTTTGAAAAACATTCTTCAGAGGATCCTAACAACAGTTCCATAGCATATTGTTTTGCACACCAACCTTGGAATGAGTTTTTCCCATAATCTCATGCAATATATGTCACACCCCCAAACCAGAATGGCGGAAACATTCGGGGGTGGATGACTTCACGTAGTATCACAACCATTGAATATTGTAAAGAAAGTAACACAACCATCACATATATAATGAAAACGTATGTTGTTGCGTTATACATAATAGCAAAAGAATATTACAATGAGATGATAAATGTTCCATAATAAAACATCCTTAGTGTTCCTTTCTCCAAAAGCTGGTGGTTACCTGTATTACTGATTCCCTGAGAAATACAAGTGGTTTTGAAAAAGTGTCAACAATTAAGTTGGTGAGTTCATAAGCGTTTTGTATGGAAAAAGTATGTCCTTTTTGATAGTAAACCGATGAACGAGGTTTTCAGAAAATCCAATATTTTCTATAAATGATTTGAAAATTTTCCCGTGTTGGAGTGCGTTTGTGTTTTCCATACTTGAATAATAGTGATAAAATTTGTGTTAACGATAAAATGGAAAACTGAAATGCATATATGAATCTCGTAAATCTAACTTGTTTTTATACTTTTATGTGAGTTTTATAACCATGCTAATGACATTGTTGGCATGTAACAACGTTCTTCAGGCGTTGGAACTGTTATGACATTTGTCACCCCAGGCCTGCCGGCCTAGCTGTAGCTAACAGCTTAGGTGTGGGATTGTCAATCCCGTATAGATCTATACACAAGTATCATGCTCCCCCTACAAGGGATTATGGTATATAATACAGGACTTAATAATGCATACTCGAACGTACGTGAAGCTGTCTCACATTACTAGGTATAAACAGATTTACGATGATAAAAGACTGTACTTCTTTTGAAAGCATTTCATTTGTCGAGATGTATATGTAAAATGTGTGAATCACTTGAATACTATGCTCATTATAGTTTGTCAAAAATATGTTCCCATTTGGTAATAACAACTTGGTGATATAATATCCCTTTAAAACATAAAGTTATTTTTGTATCAACACTCTATAAGAACGATATTATAAAAATGATACTTTGATTTGTAAGGTACTTGTATCCCCCCCCCCCCTAAAACGTGAAAAGAATTGAAAAGTAGGGGTATGAACTCACTCGTTAAGTTTGAAGAGTGAGGCTAGGGTTGAGTAGAACTTCGACCGCGAATGGTTGCGTCGTCGGCTCTTCGGGGATTCCTGCAGCGTAAATCTTTCGTCGGGGGCTCGAGTGCGGAAACCGAGGTGATGGAATGGTCTCTGGAGCTTTAGAAGAGTGTGAGAGTATCTGGAGGTTTGTGAATGTGTGCTTAAACTCGAAGCTTATGCCTTCTATTTATAGGGCTGGAAACCCCCGTACGCGGCGCGTACTTCCGGAGTACGCGGGGCGTAAGATGGCGTCATGGCTTACGACTCGGGTCTAGCTAGCGTAGCTTGGTCAGGTCGATGGGACTACTGGGTCTAGCCGAGCGTAGCTTGGGCGGGTCGATGAGACTCGACTCTGGGTCTAGTACGCGGGGCGTACTCCCAGAGTACGCGGGGCGTAATCCCTGCTTCCGACTTCTAAATTCCGTAACTTTCGCGTACGAGCTCCGTTTTTCGCGTTCTTTATATCCACGTGTAGGTGAGATTATGCTCTACAACTTTCCTTTAGACTCCGTCGGCTAGTTTTGACTTTATTTTTAATGATATATTTTTAATAGGCCGGGCCTCCTAAAGTTCATTAAAAATTCATAGGTTCTTTATTCGACGTCGGTTTTCGTTTGTCTTTTTATTGTTTTATTACTACTGAGTAGATCTTCAACTTCCGTTTAGGTGGCGATAGCTAAATAACACTCGATCTTCAATCCGAGTTTTTAGTCCTCTACTACTGTAACTTCTTCATACGATCTTCAATCCGTAACTTCTTCATACGAGGTCCAATTTGGGCGATCTTTTTATATACGCTCACCTTTCAACGAGATCTACGACTTCGGTTTAGATACTTAAGGCTAAAATGCATTTTATTGAGATTCTACTTTTTTTACGTCAAATAATGTTTTAACGTCGTGTCGTAAATATACGAGTGGTTATAATTTCTTCAATATAACCCGGTTTTGAGCGTTCTTTATGTTCTTTGAAACCTTGGCATGATATCTAATATTTGATGTATCCCAACTTAGATACTTGAACATTTTATTTTCGAGGTTAATTTCGTTGCTTTTTAGCTTTCGAGTGTTTACAATGCATTTTGGGAAAAATAGGGTTGTCACAATATAGTACTCATGACTTTTTTTTATTTGAGTGCTTATGATTTTAGTGTATCTGTAATGACGAACATGTGTGCACGTTGTTGAAAGTCCTGATTTCAAATTCATCAGTCGGATCAATGCGCTTTGCATATAAACGCCAAGTACAGTTCTCAATTTCACAATATACCTCGTAACGGTTTTTGTTAGAATGTTTGGTCTTAAACTGAAACTTTTCTCTAGTTGCTTTAAGACTTAAAGAAAATATTAGTTGTTGTTTGTTATCATACGTTTGACGAACAAACATATCATCATTTGGACCTAAACTGTGAAATGGTCCAGGCTAAACAATAGGATCAAGACAATCAGGTATGGGAGGCATACCGTAAAAGATGTTTAAAGCTTTTTTTTTTCTGTGTGTGAACTCATCTTCTGACCAGCATTCATTTGACTCTTCATCGTCTGACAAAGTTTTGTCACACAGTCTTCCAAACTCATATAAATTTTTTTCCACCGTATTCACTGCCACAGTTTTTTCTTGTGGACACTCTTCAACATTATCAGATACGATGTCTTCAACATTGTATGGTACAATCTTGTCAACCGCTTATGTCTGTTCGACCCATCCCTCAAACACCTCCAAATACAAATGCACAATCTCCTTTGTTTCAGACATTACATTTCTAAGTTGATGAACATCTGCTTCGTCTACAATATTCAGAACATACCCATGAACTGGGTGTTGAAATGACAATGATATATTACTATTGAACGTATTAGCCTTACTTTTAACCAAACCAATCAATATTTGACGGTCAAAATTTGGCGAAAGCAGTAAACCTAAGTTGTTAAACTTTGGTCTAACGTAGGTGTTAATTCCGTTACTCATCTACCAAAAACCCCTCATACATAAAATGACAAAACTCATATTTTCATTGAAAACAAATTTCAACACAAAAACTGATTGAATATTGCAAATAGATCAAAAAATGAAAAAAAATCGTTTATATCACAAAAAACCATCGTTAATAGTCATGCAACCACCATTCTGCCGAGATTTTTAGGCCTCCGCGGAGCCCCTCTTAACCTCCACTGCGGAGGATTTAATGAATAACCAAACCAGTCACTCCGCGGAGGGCTTAATGTCTCCGCGGAGGTATCAATGCACACAAAGATTTTAAGACTAAAAAAGTACATCATTTATCATTCCGCGGAGGATTCTTCGTTCCGTGGAGCTCCGCAGAGGATCCTCCGCGGAATGCATGTCTATACACGGAAATGTGATTTTTTATGGCTAAAATTTAAAATTACCCCCAAAAAATGATTATAGCCGGTATTTTCCGTTGTTTTATTTAAGTTTTGGATTTATTTCCGTTTGTTTTGAATAGTGTTTCTCGAGAGTGAACATGTAGACGACGAAGAAAAATATGCAGAACACATGTTTACATCTTTTGTATTAAAAAATTATTAATAAAAGTGAAAAGAGATGCTAGCCCGTAAAATGATGTTTAGAGTTTTACCAAAGGCTCCAATTATGAGTGGCATATGATGATTAATTAGCATTATCCTAAAAGAAACTAGGGTAGGGTTAAGAAAATATGATCGTTTTAATGTTTCTCGTGTCATTGGATAGGAGACCAAGCATTTATTATTATTATTATTATTATTATTATTATTATTATTATTATTATTTTATTTTTTTTATTTTTTAGTTAGTAGAATGAGTAGCAACCGGTAAATTTGCTTATGTGTTGGAATAGAAAAGATAGTTGTAGTAGGAGTTTATGGGATAATGACTTAAAAGAGTAATGTATTTTTCGATTTGTATATATTTAATTATTGAGTTTTTTCGTTCATATTTGTCTTTTTAACTTGTTTAACTATATACGTTAAGTCTTTATGAGTGACTGCTTCATGTAAAACGAAAAAAATATTTAATAGGATAATATATTTCTTACTTTGTACATGTTTAGTCCTTAATATTTTTCTGCATATTTCGTCCTTAATGATTTTTTTTGCAAAATAAGTCATTGTTGTTTTTATACACATTCAGTACTTATCAACGAGTTCTTTAGTTTTTTCTCACGACATCTACGTGGATCTATCGTTAATGGGGTGTTTCAGGATGTTCATGCTTATGGTCATCGCGACCTCAGCTGCTTGGTTGCTTAAGTTTTGTGCTTTGAATATCGTAATTTCTCCATACGATCTCAGATTTTAACGATATTTATATTCACACATTCATATTTGTTGTGTTTTGGACGTCGTAACTTCTTCATATGATCTCGGATTTTACCGATCTTTATTTCCACACATTCGTATTTGATTCCACTACAACTTTCATTTAGATTACTCCCGTTAAAAACTAATATATTTTTACTTACAATCTTTATATACATGAGTTCTTTATGAATATATGTATGAATGTTTTTTCATAAAATCGTAAGTAAAAGTATATTAGTTTTTAACAAGAATATTATAAGTTGCTTGGTTGCTTAGGTCTTGTGGTTTGGTTTAGGTCTTGTGTTCTGAACGTTGTTACTTCTTCATACATTCTCATATTTTAATGATCTATACACCCACATGTTCGTATTTAACTTTATTATAACTTTCTTTTAGATTATTCCTGCTAAAAAGTAATATATTTTTATTTACAATCTTATGTACGTGCATTCTCTATGAATGTATGTAGGAACTTTTTTTTTTTTATAAAATCATAAGTAAAATATATTACTTTTTAAATGGATTAATCTTAACGAAAATTATAGTATACTCAAATATGAACGTGTGGATATAATGATCGTTAAAATCTAAGATCATATTAAGAAATTATGAGGTTCAGAACACAATACCTAAACAACAAGCAACCGAGGCCGCAATGGCATAAACATGAACAACCTGAACACCTCATTAATAATTGTCCTATGTTGGATGCTGTGAGAAAAACTAAAGAAACCGTTCATAAGTAAAGAATGTGTACAAATATAATAATGACTTGTTTTGCAACAAAAAATATTAATGACTAAATGTATAAAAAATATAAAATGAGTAATATATTTACCCTAATAAATCATTTTTCCAGTTTACCTGGAGTAGCTGGTCAAAAGGACTGAATGTGTATAGTTAAATAAGTTGAAAGGAGCAAATGTAGACGAAAAAACTCAATAATCAAATGTATACAAATCAAAAAATATATTAACATTTCAAATCATTATCTCGTATATTTGTTGTTGTAGTTTCATTTTGTTGGAGACTTGTTTAATAACTTTAAGGTATCATTGAATCTAATTATTTATTTTTTTTGTTTATTTAAAATGACCATTCGTCTTAAATCAAATCTGAAATACAAAACCATACAAGAACTAAATATGTAAGCTACTTACAGTTGCATATTATATTATTATTTGATATATATATATATATATATATATATATATATATATATATATATATATATATATATATATATCCTTTCTAATAAATGAAAGTTTTTTTTGCGACTTGTCAATCTCTCATGAGTTTTGGCACTTGTCATTTTGTGGTATTTTTTAAATAAATATTATCCACCTGTTAATTTCTGATTTGTTTCAAGTTTTAAAATTAAAGTCATATATTTATATATATAAAAGTATTAAATATAATATATATGAAATTAAATTGCAATGAATATATTTTTTCCTTTCTTATTTTAAAGTTTTATATTAAAAAATATTTATTGCTTAATGTTTAATTTTTTTTAAATTAACTCGTATAATATACAGGTCTCACACCTACTATCTTATAAAACAAGATTTTTTCCTTGAACCTCATGCATTTGAAACTTCCAACACTATTCACCTTATATAATTTAATTTATGATTAATTATAATGTTGTGATTTGTAACTTCCAAAACTCTTCAAATCATGCTATTTAATTGATGGGTGAAATAAAATATTTAGCTTATATAAGAACATTGTAGCTTGCGTATTGTATGTATGTCCACAAAAAATGATAGATTATATTGGTAGAGTTTGAAGAGTTATATAAGTGGTTCCATAGATGTAAGACAGAAATTGCAAGTTTTCTAAATGTAAATGCAAATTTGGTGCATGTAAAGTTTTATATATTAACCAAGTTTCAAATTTGCATATGTGTGTAAAGGTATACTTGAGACAATTTTTTTAATTTTATGTGTTATAGATCTTTTTATAATCACAAGATGATGAAGTGGGACTAATAATTATTTCTCATCAGCTTTTCCTAAATCAATCTTTAAGCTATTTATCAGTTAGAGCAGTTAACTTTGTTAATATGTACGTATCTTTATGTCGTCTTTCTCTTTTATGTTAAGACAATCTATTTTTCTGTCCAAGAGAACATTATTCAACATGTATTTTGTGTTATTAGTTATATACTATTCTAGTTTCTATCGTTTTTTTTATAAATAACATCGATGGAACTTTTGATAATTGATTTTGATAAAAGGAGTTAACAATTGTGATTCCAAATTGTTGTTGATAGTGATGAATGAGACCGAATGATTTTAAATATGATATGGATTTATTGTTGAAAACCAATGATTATTTATGAGTTATAAAAATACACTCATTATGTTCTCGCAAAATTTATACATATGTATTCATTTTTCAAATGTTTTTATAGCAATAAAAATAAGTACTATATTATATCGTATTACATTATTCAATTTCCTTTTTCCTATTCGTTTTCACCATAAAGTTAAATAAAAATAAAGAAAATATTAATAATTTTATAAGAAAATATAACTGATAAAAATATACTTCACGTGTAACACTCCCCACTCCCTAACCCACTTTTAACATTTTTTTTAAAGATTTATCTAGGTAGTTAACAATCACTATAACTTTAAATTTCAAATTACTATTTTACTTGGACCCTTGATTCTATTCCAATGGTTATTTGAAAAGAGTTGAAAAAAAAATGATTTCTATCGTATCAACAGTCATTTCAACGCGATTTTTTTATTAATAATTTTTTTATATATCAAATGTATGTTGGTCTCTAAACATCCATTTTGAATGAATTATAAGTGTTTGATAAGTTTTGATTGTTATAAATGTTATTCTAAATGTTGTAATCATTTTATGTTGTTAAAAGTTATAGTATTTTTCCATATTATTTCTTATTTGTTTTATATTTAAATTAACATATGTTATATATATAATTGCACAACTTAAAACAGTCAATAAAATGATCAGAAGTTATAGTATTTATTTTTTTAATACTACTTTTTTATTTGATATATAGAGAAATCAACATACGTTTGATATACAATTTACACAACATAAAATGGTCTATAAAATCATCAATTAATAGTAGAAATAACTAATGATATAAACTTATTATAACTAATAAAACTAACAGGTTAACTATATGTTTTATTTTACTACTGACATTGGTTTTTGCATGTATAAATTCTAATTATAATTTGTAAAATTTTATTATTTTAATTAAATTATTATATTCACACGCAACGCGCGAGGATTCGCCTAGTCAAACTATACTTATAAAGGATACATTTTTCCTATCACCTCATGCATTTGAAACCCCCACACAAATTTCCAAGCACCTCATGCATTTGAAACCCCCACACATTTTTCACCTTCAAAGTAATTAATCAGACATCATGAAATGTTTTATAACTCATATAATATGTTTGATAAGCAATTAATGGATAATCTACTATAAAAATGTCATTCTCTTTGAATAGACATACAAATATAAATCACATACAAAATTCATAAAGAAAAAAGTTTAAAGGTTTTCTGTTGGTTTGAGGGTTTTGGACCATTTTTCGAGCCATGTTATTATGTTAAAGTTTTTAGTTTGTAAGTTAGTTATATACTAATTATTTTTTTTATATTTTCTTGGTTTAAGTATTCTTCTAAGACAATCATTGTATGTCATGGTTGAAACTTTAATGTAAATTATATTAGATTCTTGTTATCGATCTTATGTTATGAAAACTGATATAGCTAATATTTAATTAAATATTGTATATATGTTTGTATATTTATGTTGCTTCAAAGTAATAATTGATAAAAAAAAAATCATGGATATGCAAAATTATCCATAGTATCCATGTAAGTCTCTTTAAAATGCAAATGTCTATCTTATCACTTTATATTTTTTTGTATATGTTTAACATTTTAATTATAATAATAAGTGTTTTATAAAAGTTTTTTTTTCGTTTATTAATAATAATAAGTGGTTTTAAAACTAATGAACCATAATTATAAATAATAAAATCAAATTATAAAAATCATGGATATGTCATATTATCCATGCAAATCTGTTTTGAAATACAAATTGTCTATCTTATCAATTTATTATTTAGTGTATGTTTCTCATTTTAATAGTAATATTAAGTGTTTCTTAAAAGTCTTCTTTAACTTATTAATAATAATAAGTGGTTTAAAACTAAAGAACAATAATTTTAAATGATAATAACATCAATTTATAAATTACACAACGTTAACAACAAATAAATTGTATTTTAAATGAACATCATTATTGAAATTAGAAAATAATCGCATAAGTAAAAAATTTAAATTAATCAATCATAACAATTGTTAAAAATATTATGAAATAAATAATTTTATTTAATTTTATTAATGAAGAATGTGAGTTGATGTCAATGAATAATATTGTTCAAAATATTATGTCAAATTTAATGTCAATAACATACCCATTTTAAACATACATTTTTCAACATTTTAACAATATATTTTAACATACGTTGCGCAACGCGCGAGAATTCTTCTAGTATACTTAAAAATAAGGCATTTTTACTTGCACCACATGCATTTGAAGCTTCCATTACTTTTTAATTTTTTTCTAATAATTATGATAAATTGGTTAATAATGTTAAATTAATGAAAAAACTAAATTTTAATAAAAATTAACTAACCTACAATATTAAAATATCATATTTTACTTATATTTATAAAATTATGACTTTAACTTTTTAAAATATTATAGTTAACTTATTAGTTTAGATATGTTGTTGTATGTGAAGAATTGTCATTTTAAAGTCACAACTTCTGTATAATTTATGATTTTATGCATAATAGTTAAATTATTAATTTCAATATAATGTTAAACAGTTAACTTAAATCGAAATTTCAGTTAAACATAAAAAATTTGACTATTCTATAAATAAACAAAAGTTATAAATTATAGTGTTAAACCTAGATTGCAATCCTAAATTAACAAAAAAAACCATGAAACTGTTTTTATAATCATTAAGAATTTTAAAATAAATAGCTTAAATTTAACTTACAATAAGAATAGTTAAAAGTAATGTTATATAAAAAATTATAATATTATCTTTAAAAAACAAAGACAATGTTTGTTGTTTTAAATCATTACAATCAAAGAAACTAACAATATTCATCAATAAATTTTAAAAAAGTTAAGTTAATTTCTAAAAGTTACAACAACAAGAGTTAAAAGTAACATTATATACAAAAATTATATTGTTACATTTAAAAACAAAAATAATATTTGATGTTTTAAATAATGTCACACCCCAAAACCAGAACGGCGGAAACGTTCTGGGGTGGATGACGTCATGTCAAGTATCACAACATATGCAGTATAGTAATCAAATTACAACAACCATTGCATTAATAGTAATAGTTTTACATGGTTTACATTACATAGAAACATCAAGTAATACAAGTAATAATGTAGATGCAGCTTGGTACTAAACAGTCTTCATCAAAAGCGCCTGAGATGTACCTGTCTATAGCTGACCTAATATATAACTAATGATCAAACGACCTTCGGACAGACATCCGATATATAACTAATGATCAAACGACCTTCGGACGGACATCCGATCCTACCAGACCACATCTCAACGAAGAAAAGGAAATAGGGCGAACAAGCCTTCCTAAGTCCTTTAAACATTATATATATATATATATATATATATATATATATATATATATATATATATATATACAAGCACAGGCATACATTTAACTAAGTTTAAGTGTTTAACGAAGTAGAAGTGTTTCACAAAGTATAAGTGTTAACAAGTAGGAGCGTATCATGAAGTATAAGCATATCGTGAAGTAGGAGTGTATCGTGAAGTAGGAGTGTATCGTGAAGTATAAGCGTATCGTGAAGTAGGAGTGTATCGCGAAGTATAAGTGTATCGTGAAGTAGGAGTATTAACAAGTATAAGTGAAGTAGAAGCGTTAACAAGTATAAGCGCATCACAAAGTGAAAGCGTTATCAAGTAGGAGTTTAAACTAAGTAGAAGTGAAGCAGTAGTATCTTAACCAAGTAGGAGTATAAAAACATGGGAGAAAACTTTGATGAAAAACTTTAGGAAAAACCTTTATACTTAAGAAAATCACAACTTGGTATTCTTTTGTAAAATAAGTTTGAAAACCTTTAGAAATCCTTTGGGAACCTTTCATAAACAAGTTTTAAAAAAAACTTTGATAAAACAATATAAGTAAAAGTTGAACAAGTAACGACATTTTAGAAAATCATTTACAGTATCATTCTTGGTAAAACAGTTAACAGTGTAATATATCCTTGTGCATACGGGTTATCAATCACATGTGATTGTTATGATAACTGGCATGTTTAACTTGTATTCCCCCCCCCCCCCCCCCATAAAAGCATGTAAAAACATTTAAAAGGTTCATTCTGGGGTATGAACTCACCTGATGTAACTGGATCCGACGAAGGTGCCGGTTGGGTGCTCGGTGTCAAGTAAAGACTTGAACACACTTAGTGACCTATTAACATATGTTTACATACAATTAGTACATATAATACCAATTAAACAAGTATACGCATCCTAAAGTGCGGAAAACACTTTGATTGAGAGCTTGGAGTGTCCCGGGTAACATTTAAGGGCTTGTATGGCTTAGGAATGGAGTTTACTCTTCAAGAGTAAACTCTTATAAGAGTTCACGGCCCTGGGACTAACTCCCCATGAGTTTACGGCCGTAAACTCATGGTGAGGGTGTTCTAGGATGCCTAAATTTCTCATATCATTTGTAGATTTATGCTAGGTCCAAATATAAGGCACATGAGTGGATTTAAGGCATCTAAATGGACCAAATAGGAGTTTACGGTCGTAAGCTCCTATGTACATATTCCTTGGGTGTGTTAAGGGCTTAAATGATAGAGAATAAAATCCTATGCATTTTTCCAAGTCAAATAGGGAGTTTAGGGCATCATTTGGGCATCTTTTAGGAGTTTACGGCCCATGGATCTTTCCTAGGGGGGTTTACAGTCGTAAACTCCTATTTCCTTGGATTTATTGAAGTTTAAAGCCTTTACAACTATGGGATTGCTTCTAGACATTTTCCCAAGGCCATAGGAGGTGTTTGTGGGCATTTCTAACACCTAAAATTGAGTTTACTCCCCATGAAGAGGAGTTTATGGCCCAAGCATGTTCTTGGGCAGTAAACTCATGTTTACTCTCCAAAAACTCGTTTCAAGGTGTTCTAAGTCCGAATGTGTAAGCCTACAAGTCATATCTAAGCCTTAGGGGCAATTTGGAGGGGTTTTGGGGCTTAAAAACCCCATTAAATGGTGTTCACGATCCAAGAGTGTTCTTGGGCCGTAAACACATAATTATGTCCCTATTGTATGTATTAAACTCGAATTTGCGTGCTAGATAAGCTATACAACAAGTTAGGGTAGATGGCTTACTCGTTGGGGCTCGAAACAGACGATTTTGGCTTGAAATTTAGTTGTAGAGAGAGAGTGGAAAACGTGGAAATGAAGTCCACTCCCCCTTATATAGGGGCTTGAGTTGAGGCTCAGTGGGAATCTACCCGATACTGCCGTTAAACGGGGCTTTTGGTCGCACCCGATTTAGTGGTCGTATTTTGACTTGGTTGAAACTAAAAAATTTTAAGGGCATTTTGTGGTTGTTTCTAACTTTTATTTCAACCCTTACCAAGTCATTATAAAAGTCCCAAATTAATTAACCTCTTCCAAAATGTTAACGGACAAATAAATAAAGCGAGGCTTATTAACGGAAGGAGGTTAAAAATGACGGAATAAATTTCGGGTTGTCACAAATAATTACAATGATATAAATTAAAATGACAAGCAAATAATCTTTTTAAAATTAATTAATCATAACAACAACTATAAATGTCATTAAACGATATATTATATTTAATTTTATTCATGAGTAACCCACAGGTACAAACTATTGAGACATCTAAGATTATAGAATTTTAAAAGAAGTATATATTATCATATACTATGCAAAACAAACAATGTTTATACTAACTTATTATAAGATTTATTATATAAGAGCAAACAACAACATCATTAATATATTTGAAAAACATATACTTATAAATATTTCAAATATATTATTGTATTTTACGCAACGCGTGGGGTATTCACCTAGTATCTATCTATCTTTATATACTTATAAAAGAAGTATTTTTCTTTTCACCACATTCATTTGAAACTCCCATGTTTCATTTTACTCAAACCATATTCATTTGAAACCTCTTATTTAAATGAATATCACTCACAAGTCTTTTAATAATGATTTACCATTCAAAGATTTCATAACTTAGATAATATGTTTACTAAACAATTAATGGATAGTCTACTATAAAAAGGTTAATCTCTTTGAGTAGACACAAAAATATCAATCCCATACAAAATTCACAAATAAAACAAGTCTAAAGGTTTTTGTGTTGGTTTGAGGGTTTTGGACCATTTTTTGAGCCATTTATTATGTTAAAGTTTTTAATTTGTAAGTGTGCTATGTACTAATTCATTTTTTCTTGGTTTAAGTATTCTTTTAGTACAATCATTGTATGTTGTGGTTGAAATTTTTAATGTAAATTAGATTAAATTCATGTTGTCGATCATATGTTATGGAAGGTGATAGAGATAATATTTAATTAAATATTATATATATGTTTGTATGTTTGTGTTGCTTCAAAACAATAATTAAGTCTCTTTTAAAATGCAAGGTGTCTATCTTATCACTTTATATTTTAGTATATGTTTTACATTTTAAGTATAATAATAAGTGATTTTCAAAAGTTTTCTTTCACTTATTATTAATAATAAGTGGTTTTAAAATTAATGAACAATAGTTATATATAATAAAATCAAATTATAAAAATCATGGATATGTCATATTATCCATGCAAGTCTCTTTTGAAATGCAAACTGTCAATCTTATCACATTATTATTTAGTATATGTTTCATATTTGAATAATACTATTAAGTGTTTCTTAAAAGTCTTCTTTAACTTATTAATAGTAAAAGTAGTTTAAAATTAATGAACAATCATTTTAAATGATAATAACATCAAATTATAAATTACATAGCGTTAGTTACAAATAAATTATATTTTAAATAAACATCATTAATGAAATTAGAAAATAATTGTATAAGTAAAAATTTAAATTAATCAATCATAACAATTGTTAAAAATAATACTAAATAGATAATTATATTTAATTTTGTTAATGGGGAAGGTGAGTTGATGTACATTATTATTATTGTTCAAAATAGTTTAGATTATATATATATATATATATATATATATATATATATATATATATATATATATATATATATATATATATATATATTAGTGTAAAAATATTATGTAAAAGTTAATTTCAATAACATAACCATTATAAACATATATTTTTCAATATTCTAATAATATATTTTTAACCTTCGTCGTGCAACACGTGGTAATTCGTCTAGTATCATACATACTTATAAAGCTAGCATTTTTTCTTTAATCTCATGCATTTGAAACCCCATTTTTTAACTTCCTCAACCAAATTCATTTGAAACCCCATTTTTTAACTAATGCAACTCAAAAGTTTTCTTAATTATGATTTAACACTCAAAAGTTCTATAACTTATATTATGTTTACTTAGCTGTGACATCCCCAAAATCACGGCCAGAAAAGACCGGTTTGTTTATGCTTTGTTTAAAAATCAGAGTTACATTTTAAATGAAAATCTCGCGGAATTTGTCCCAAAACAAAAATATGATAAAAATTTATCAAAAGCATTTCCATAGAAATGTATTTCATTAAAAGACTCGGGATGTCATGTTCGTACAGATCAAAAGCATAAACAGTACAATATAAGCCTTACTATATTATTTCATATCTACAGGCCTATATCCGTAATCCCTCGTCCAAAACATCACACCTATGCTCATGCGCCACTACCTGTAATACATAAAACTGAGTGGGTCAGGCTTGGGAGCCTGGTGAGCACATAGGGTTTTCAACCCACAATAAATAAGTTTATTAATTCAATCAACAATAACCCGATTACCCGTTCCCGTTATCCTCACTTTACGTCCCTAAACACCTATCATAAGGGACCTAGCCTAAGGATCATCATCGGGACGGACACTACTGCTAAGGGGATTCCTCAGCAATAAATGTCCTAAAGGCAGCCATGTGGGGGATGGAGTACACCGGTGAACACATCGTTCACAAACACCTACAGGTTGCGAGCCTGCTAGTGTTCCACTGGACTGTCTAGAAGAGTCCGTGGTCGTCATCCATACTCCGCTAGATGACAGAAACAACAACATCAACATCGAGACCTCTCATCATTTTATCACACATCAGCTATTACATCTACCCATGTTTTACCCCAACATTTTCGTAGATATAAAATACATATACAGTTTAAATCATTGAAAACATGTATAACAATGTTCATCCAGCATAGATAGCAAGTATTCAGATAATATGCACACATAGCACGTAATTTATATAAAATACTTCATATCTATGTGTAAGCTGAAAGTAACTATGCACTCACCTGATTAGGTGGTGACTCAGCACTCGGACAGCGCTTCGATACTCTCAAAATGATATTCCTTCGATAAAACCTAGTATCAATACCACTAGGGTTTAGTTTAACGATAACCATGACAAATTAATTAGTCCGAGTATTATTAAGCGTTAATAATACTCGATATAACTCATAATAATAGCTCAAATAATTATTTTAAGGACCTAATAACATTCCTATAATTATTTGAAAGCTATATTAAAAATTGCGTAAGCGTAGCACACTTACAGCGAATTTTATCGAGAACCGGGACTTGATTGGAGCAACGTTTCGAAACCGAAAAACTCCTTTTTCTCGGGACTCCGGGAGCCTCGGGGCTTCCCTAGGGTGCTAAGGGGCTTAACTAGGGTTTAGAGGTGTTTTGGGGTTGTAGAGAGAGAAAGAAGTTAGAGAGAGAAGTGAAAAAGGTGTGAAAAATGATGAAGTCTCGGCCTCCTTTTATAGTCCTGCGAGGCCTCGGTACGCTGGGCGTACCTCGGACCTACGCGGGGCGTAACCATCGGATAAGGGCGCCACCTCGGTCCAGCTGGCTTGCACTCCGGAAGAGATAAGGGCGAGGGTACGCGGGGCGTACTGGCTTCGGACGCGGAGCGTACAGCGAGGGCAGGTGTCATCATCCGAAGCGCGTTCCTTCATCAGCGATGGGCGGCCCAGATGCAGCCTCGCAACAGACTTCGCATTTTCATACTTCAACTTTAAAAATCCGTAACTTTCGCGTACGACCTCCGTTTTCGACGTTCTTTATATCCACGCGAAGGTGGGAACGTACTCTACAACTTTCGTTTGGACTCCGTCGGCTAATTTTGGCTTGATTTTAAATTTTATATTATTAACGGGCCGGGACACGATTGGTCCGTTAAATCCTCATAACTTCTTCATCCGACATCCGTTTTCACCCATCTTTTTATCGTTACGCTACCCTTAACGAGATCTTCAATTCTCGTTCAGGTCGTGTCGGCTAAAAACCGCTCGATCTAATATTCAAATTTCGGGCTGTACACTGCTATTCCGAAACTTCGAAAAATCATAACTTCTTCATACGAAGTCAGATTTGGGCGTTCTTTTTATCGATGTTCTTATTTTAAGATATTCTACGACTTTCGTTTAGATCGCTAAGGCTAAATCTCTCTCTATCGTAAATTCACTATTTACGCTTCCCGGTGCCATGCCGGTTTTACCGTAAAACTTCGACGGGTCATAACTTCTTCGTTATAACTCGGATTTCGGCATTCTTTATATGTATGGAAACCTTGAGACATATTCTACAACTTTATGTAGAGATATCGGGATTATCTTATACTTTAATTTTGACGCTTATTTTTATTATTTATTAATTATACATTTATAATTTAAATTATAAGCACATAAATACACATAATTCACATAATACTCAAATATTTCATCTTTATTACTTCAAAAAGAGTTACAAGAGTTGACATAGACTATTACATTCACAAAAATGCTTAGCCCTGAAACCCGGGCGTTACATTTAGTGAAACGACTATCACGATCTGATACAATCGTAAGAGGAACACCGTGAAGTCTTACAATTTCCTTCACGTAAGCATTTGCGAGCTTATCCATAGACCACTTCTCGTTGGCTGCTATGAAGTGTGCACTCTTGGTGAAACGATCCACGACTACCCAAATCATGTCGTGACCGTTCTTCGTCCTGGGCAGTTTAGTCACAAAATCCATGGTGATGTCTTCCCATTTACCCATGGGTACAGGTAAAGGTTCTAAACTCCCATACGGTGTCTGATGTTGTGCCTTAACCCTCGCACATGTTACGCACTCGGCCACATACTTCGCAACATCGAGCTTCATCATCGGCCACCAGTAGTAGGGTTTTAGGTCCCTATACATTTTAGTGCTACCGGGATGAATCGAGTACATGGTCTTGTGTGCTTCTTCCATCAGAAGATCTCTTATTCCTCCTGTCTTAGGTACCCAAATTCGATCTTGGAATACCTTCAGTCCTCGACTGTTTGTACCGAACACTAACGTTCTTCCCAAACGTTCTTCCTTTCGGTCATTTTTCTCTAGAGCTTCTTCTTGAGCTTTCCTGATACTTTCCACAATCGTCGAGAAGACTTTAATTCTTAACGCTCTTGGCCTTTTCCTTTCAAGATTGACTTTCCGACTGAGAGCATCAGCAACAATATTTGCTTTACCTGGGTGGTAAAGTATCTCACAGTCGTAGTCCTTGAGAAGTTCTAGCCAGCGTCGTTGCCTCATGTTCAACTCCTTCTGATTAAAGAGGTACTGGAGACTCTTATGATCAGTGAAGAGCTTGAACTTCGTGCCGTAGAGGTAATGCCTCCATATCTTTAAGGCAAATACTACCGCTGCCAACTCCAGATCATGAGTGGGGTAGTTCTTTTCGTGCTCTTTCAATTGTCGAGATGCGTATGCTATCACCTTTTCTCTTTGGGTCAGAACACAACCCAACCCGACTCCAGATGCGTCACTGTAAACCGCGAAATCTTCGACTCCATCGGGTAGAGAAAGTATTGGTGCTTCACATAACTTCTTCTTTAGCTTCTCTAATGCCTCATCGTGTTTCTCAATCCATGTATACGTAGCTCCTTTATGAGTCAAAGTTGTTAATGGAGCAGCTATCGAAGAAAAGCCTTGGATAAATCGTCGATAATATCCGGCTAATCCTAGAAAGCTTCGAATCTCCGTGGGACTCTTTGGACGTTCCCACTTCATTACAGCCTCGATCTTTGCGGGGTCAACCATTATTCCCTCCTGGTTAACAACATGACCCAATAATTGGATTTCCCGTATCCAAAAGTCGCATTTGGAGAACTTTGCAAAAAGCCTCTCCTTCTTCAACACTTCTAATACTTCCCGTAGATGCTTGCCATGCTCTTCTTGGCTTTTCGAGTAGATGAGAATGTCGTCGATGATCACTATCACAGATTTATCGAGGAATGGTTTACAAACCCTATTCATCAAATCCATGAATGCTGCGGGAGCATTGGTTAGTCCGAATGACATAACCAAGAACTCGTAGTGTCCATATCTTGTTCTGAATGCAGTCTTTTCAATATCCTGCTCCTTCACCTTCAGCTGATGATATCCTGACCTAAGATCGATCTTTGAGAAGTAGCTCGAACCTTGCAGCTGATCGAATAGGTCATCAATCCTCGGCAATGGATACTTGTTCTTCACCGTTGCCTTATTCAGCTCTCGGTAGTCTATGCACATCCTCATGCTTCCGTCCTTCTTCTTTACGAATAACATCGGAGCTCCCCAGGGTGATGAACTAGGTCGAATAAAACCGTTGTCCAACAGCTCCTGAAGTTGCGTCATGAGCTCCTTCATCTCCGTCTGTGCTAATCGGTAAGGTGCCTTTGCTATTGGTGTTGTTCCTGGTAACAAGTCTATACGAAACTCCACTTGTCTATCAGGTGGTAATCCGGGAAGATCTTCGGGAAAGACTTCCGGATAATCACACACAACCGGTATATTCTGCACCTCTTTCTTCTCCTTCTTGGCATCGATTACGAATGCCAAGTATGATGCACATCCCTTTGACTAACATTTCTTGGCTTTCATCAGGGACATGATTCCAGAATTCACTCTGCATTTTTCCCCGTACACCATAAATGATTCTTTTTCGGGTGGGTTTACCTTTACTATCTTCTTTCGGCATTGAATCTCAGCATCGTTAGCGCTAAGCCAATCCATACCCAAAACGATGTCGAAATCGTTTAACTCAATGGGTAATAGCTCTTCGTGGAATTCGTTTCCGTTTAGGTCAATGACGATGTTCCTAATATGATTACTAACAGGTACGAATTTGCCACTGGCAACTTCTACAATCAGGGTATTATCTAGTTTTTCTACAGGCAATGCTAATTTCCCACCAAATTTATGCGACACAAAGGAGTAGTTGGCTCCGGAATCAAATAGTATATTTGCAGGCAAACCATTTACAAGAAAGGTACCTGAAGCGACGTCTGCTGCCTCCTTTGCAGCCTCGAGTGTCATCTGGAAGGCTCTTGCCTTCGGCTTCGGTGGTATGTTGGGTCTTCCCGTCTCCTTCTTCTTCGGTCAATCCCTTGAAATGTGCCCCTCCTCGTTGCACTCATAACAGACCTTCTTAGTGAACGTGCATTCATTGGCATAGTGCCCAGGCTTTCCGCATTTGTAACAAGTGACCCCTCCATCACACTTCCCAGAGTGCTTTTTCTTGCACTTGTTACACCACTTCGCTTTTGATCCTCCTCCTCTCGAACCAGACTTCGAGAATCTACCCTTCTTACCGGACCTTGAGGATCCGTCAAATTTCCTTTTCTCGCCAACCTCGACTTTGCTAGCAGCTCTTCCCTTAATCATATCCTCCACAGACTTGGCAGCCCAGATAGCTGCCTCCAAAGTAGGTGCCTGACGCACTGGCACCGCGTACTCCCATGGTAATCCCTTTGCGTACTTATCAATTTTCGTCAGCTCATCCGGAACAAGACGCAAGGCAAATTCCATCTTTTCTGTGAAGTTGTTCGTGTATTCATCGATTGACATGCTCCCCTTCTTTAGGGTTAGAAACTGGTTCTCTAGCTCGAGCAGGTTTTGAGCTGAGCAGTACTTTCGTTTGAATTGTACCAGAAATTCTGCCCATGTCAGTTCCAGGGTTTTGTTGGGGCTTAAAGTCTTCCCCAAAGTATTCCACCAACGTACAGCGCCTCCTCGAAACTGACGCACTGCAAACGTGGTCTGTAGCTTCCCTCTGCAACCGCATGTCATGAAAGCTAACTCCATCTCCAAGATCCAATCCATGACTCCGATTGGATCTTCCTTTCCCGTGAAAGTCGATGGCTTGCAAGTCTGAAAATCCTTGTACTTGCATCCATTTCTCTCGAATCCGTCATCTTGGTTATTTTCTTGAACTACTGGTTGGTTGACTTAACCAACAGTTCCACTGTAGTCTCCTTCCTCAGTCTGCCCTTCGTTCAACTCGGGCTGTTCGATTTGAATAGTGCCTTCCTCTCGATTTTGCTGGAGCAAACGTCTAGTTTCCTCCATTTGACGATCCAACATAGCCTGGATCATCGCTTGCACTCCGGCCATCGTGACTGGCTCAGGTGCAACTTCTTCTACAACAGGTATTTGTTGAACCACTGGGGGTTGGTTCCTATCTCCATTCGCGTTCACGTTTCCGCTATGAGTCCTTGCCATCTTGATCTATACACCGAATAAGGTGAATTTAGATCTTTATTTAGGATAGACGTTTAAATCGTCCTTATCACTCCGAAACGTTTACATGCTAGTTCTAATATCGTAGTCGTACGTTTAGAATCCTAAACACATAAGGTTTCCAGATCCGGTCGGCAACAGACCATAGATCCGAACAAATAACAGCATATCATGCACAAAGCATTTAGCACATAAAAGCATTTTAGGCACAATTCCTAAAATAAGCTAGTGCTCACACCTCACAATCATCGCTTAGCATTCTAAGTTTAAATCTAGAAATCCTACAAATTCCTAGTTCGCTTAAACTAATGCTCTGATACCAACTGTGACATCCCCAAAATCACGGCCAGAAAAGACCGGTTTGTTTATGCTTTGTTTAAAAATCAGAGTTACATTTTAAATGAAAGTGTTGCGGAATTTGTCCCAAAACAAAAATATGATAAAAATTTATCAAAAGCATTTCCATAGAAATGTATTTCATTAAAAGACTCGGGATGTCATGTTCGTACAGATCAAAAGCATAAACAGTACAATATAAGCCTTACTACATTATTTCATATCTACAGGCCTATATCCGTAATCCCTCGTCCAAAACATCACACCTATGCTCATGCGCCACTACCTGTAATACATAAAACTGAGTGGGTCAGGCTTGGGAGCCTGGTGAGCACATAGGGTTTTCAACCCACAATAAATAAGTTTATTAATTCAATCAACAATAACCCGATTACCCGTTCCTGTTATCCTCACTTTACGTCCCTAAACACCTATCATAAGGGACCTAGCCTAAGGATCATCATCGGGACGGACACTACTGCTAAGGGGATTCCTCAGCAATAAATGTCCTAAAGGCAACCATGTGGGGGATGGAGTACATCGGTGAACACATCGTTCACAAACACCTACAGGTTGCGAGCCTGCTAGTGTTCCACTGGACTGTCTAGAAGAGTCTGTGGTCGTCATCCATACTCCGCTAGATGACAGAAACAACAACATCAACATCGAGGCTTCTCATCATTTTATCACACATCAGCTATTACATCTACCCATGTTTTACCCCAACATTTTCGTAGATATAAAATACATATACAGTTTAAATCATTGAAAACATGTATAACAATGTTCATCCAGCATAGATAGCAAGTATTCAGATAATATGCACACATAGCACGTAATTTATATAAAATACTTCATATCTATGTGTAAGCTGAAAGTAACTATGCACTCACCTGATTAGGTGGTGACTCAGCACTCGGACAGCGCTTCGATACTCTCAAAATGATATTCCTTCGATAAAACCTAGTATCGATACCACTAGGGTTTAGTTTAACGATAACCATGACAAATTAATTAGTCCGAGTATTATTAAGCGTTAATAATACTCGATATAACTCATAATAATAGCTCAAATAATTATTTTAAGGACCTAATAACATTCCTATAATTATTTGAAAGCTATATTAAAAATTGCGTAAGCGTAGCACACTTACAGCGAATTTTATCGAGAACCGGGACTTGATTGGAGCAACGTTTCGAAACCGAAAAACTCCTTTTTCTCGGGACTCCGGGAGCCTCGGGGCTTCCCTAGGGTGCTAAGGGGCTTAACTAGGGTTTAGAGGTGTTTTGGGGTTGTAGAGAGAGAAAGAAGTTAGAGAGAGAAGTGAAAAAGGTGTGAAAAATGATGAAGTCTCGGCCTCCTTTTATAGTCCTGCGAGGCCTCAGTACGCTGGGCGTACCTCGGACCTACGCGGGGCGTAACCATCGGATAAGGGCGCCACCTCGGTCCAGCTGGCTTGCACTCCGGAAGAGATAAGGGCGAGGGTACGCGGGGCGTACTGGCTTCGGACGCGGAGCGTACAGCGAGGGCAGGTGTCATCATCCGAAGCGCGTTCCTTCATCAGCGATGGGCGGCCCAGATGCAGCCACGTCATCAGCCTCGCAACAGACTTCGCATTTTCATACTTCAACTTTAAAAATCCGTAACTTTCGCGTACGACCTCCGTTTTCGACGTTCTTTATATCCACGCGAAGGTGGGAACGTACTCTACAACTTTCGTTTAGACCCCGTCGGCTAATTTTGGCTCGATTTTAAATTTTATATTATTAACGGGCCGGGACACGATTGGTCCGTTAAATCCTCATAACTTCTTCATCCGACATCCGTTTTCACCCATCTTTTTCTCGTTACGCTACCCTTAACGAGATCTTCGATTCTCGTTCAGGTCGTGTCGGCTAAAAACCGCTCGATCTAATATTCGAATTTCGGGTTGTACACTGCTATTCTGAAACTTCGAAAAATCATAACTTCTTCATACGAAGTCAGATTTGGGCGTTCTTTTTATCGATGTTCTTATTTTAACATATTCTACGACTTTCGTTTAGATCGCTAAGGCTAAATCTCGCTCTATCGTAAATTCACTATTTACGCTTCCCGGTGCCGTGCCGGTTTTACCGTAAAACTTCGACGGGTCATAACTTCTCCGTTATAACTCGGATTTCGGCATTCTTTATATGTACGGAAACCTTGAGACATATTCTACAACTTTATGTAGAGATATCGGGATTATCTTATACTTTAATTTTGACGCTTATTTTTATTATTTATTTATTATACATTTATAATTTAAATTATAAGCACATAAATACACATAATTCACATAATACTCAAATATTTCATCTTTATTACTTCAAAAAGAGTTACAAGAGTTGACCTAGACTATTACATTGACAAAAATGCTTAGCCCTGAAACCCGGGCGTTACATTTAGTGAAAAGTTTAGTGTAAAAAGACTAATCTTTTGGGAAGGCATGTACACAAATCATATACAAATTTCAGAAGGAAAACAAACTTAAAGGTTTTTGTATTTGGTTGGGGTCTTATTACCACTTTTGGAGATATGATATTATATTAGAGTTTTTAATTTGTAAGTTTATTATACTAATTTGTTTTTATATTTTTTTCGTTTTTGGATTATTGTAATACAGTCGTTGTATATTGCGGTTTAATCATTAATATATTGATCATATGTTATATAGGGTGATGTCGAAAATATTTAATTAAATATTTTAAATATGTTTTTTTGTTTTGTAATTGTACCGTTTCAAAAAGATAATTAATTAAAACTCATATCTATGTTATACTTTCCATCTCTCTCTCTCTCTACATATATATATATATATATATATATATATATATATATATATATATATATATATATATATATGTATGTATATATATATATATATATATATATATATATATATTATAATACAGATCAAAACACTTCGACCAAAATTCATTTAAAATCTAATATTTCAAATGCTTTTTAATAGAAATTGATACCATTAGAAAGGTATGTTGTCTTTAAGCTGTGGTAGGAGATCCACATACCCTTTTTAATTATTTATATTAATGTTTGGTAATATCTATTTTATATTCGTATTCAACTTAATTTTTTAGGTACAAATTAAGAAAGATGATTCTCGTTGCATCAACATAAAGTCAAACGTACGCCTTGCAAAATATGTAATTAAAATTAAATATCATATTTACTAATCGAGTTATTTTAAAACTCTTGATGACAGTTAAGTATAATGATATATTTTTATGACTTTATTCTTAATTACAATGTTTAGTATTTGAAAACTCTTATATGAAACCTTGGATGATTTGGTGTAATATAAATAGTGTAATACAAAGTTTATTAGTTCAATATTGTTTATTAATAGCTCATTCAAAACAACTTATTTCTTATTTTATCCAAAAAAATATCATCAGACATCAGAAAAGCAGATTATATTAATGTTATACAAAAACTTATTATATATATTGGATATTATAAAAGTAAAAGTAAAATTTATAAGATATCGACTATATTAGATAGTATTAAAATAATTGGATGGATATTTATGTTATTTGATAATTCGGTTAATGCCCAAAACATGACTAAAATCGTAAATTTCAACATATTTCTATTTTTTCCCACAATTATTTTAACCACTTAAATGCATTCTTGCGCAACGCGTGAGGTTACGCCTAGTATCTTATAAAGCTAGCATTTTTCTTTGAACCTCATGCATTTGAAACTCTCAATATCATTTTTTTTCTTGAACCTCATGCATTTGAAACTCCCAAGACTATTCAACTTATGCAAATTAATTTATGGTTAATTGAAATATTATGATTTGTAACTCTTAAAACTCTTCAAATCATGATATTTAATTGATGGGTTAAATAAAATATTTAGCCTATATAAGAAATTTGTAGATTACATATTGCATGTATGTCAACAGAAAATGATAGATTATATTTATAGGGTTTGAAAAGTTGTATGAGTGGTTCCATGGATGTAAGAAAGCAATTAAAATTTTCCAAATATAAATTCATGTAAACTCAAATTGGGTGCATCTAAACTTTTAGATATTAACCAAGGTTCATGTTTGTAAATGTATACTTGAGATCATTTTTTTAATTTTATGTGTTATTCATCTTTCTATAATCACAAGATGATGAAGTGGGATTGATAATTACTTTTCATGAGCTTTTCGTTAATCAACCATCAAACGATTTATAAGTTAGTGCAATTAGCTTTGTTAACATGTATGTATCTTTATGCTGTCTTTTTTTTATGTTAATAAAATATATTTATGTACAAGAGAACATTATTCAATATATATTTTATAGTATGTATATACTATGTTAGTTTTAATCACTTATTTTGTAAATAACATCGATGGAGTTTTTATAATTGATTTTGATGAAAGGAGTTTACAATTATTATTACAAATTGTTGGTGATAATGACGATTTAGAATGAATGATTTTTAATATGATATGACTTTATTATTAAAAACCAATAATTATGTGTGTCATAAAAATGAATTATTTATGTTCTACCAAAACTTATATGGATGTACCCAATTTTAAATATTTTTATAGTAATAAAAATAAATTATCTTATTACAGTTGTCAATTTCCTTTTTTCCTATTTATTCTTTATCGTAAAGGAAAAGTAAAATATATAAAATATTAATATTTTCATTAGAAAATATAAGTGATCAAAATATACCTCAAGTGTAACACTCTTCCTCCCCGAACCCACTCTTAACATATTGTTTTTAAGATTGGTCAAAGTACATAACAATTACTATAGTTTTGAAATTCAAATTATCATTTTCTTTGGACCGTTGATTATCTTCCAATATTTCATAGTTTTAAGGAAAAAATAAAAGTACAATAAAAAGTACGATAGTTTTTTTTAAATATAATAAGGAAAATTTTTAAATAAGTAGTTTTTAATTAGTAAAAAATAATAATTGTTCAAAATAATGTAAAACCAAAGAATATATTATATTATATTAATAAATTATTGTTATTTGAAATAATAATAATAATATAGGAAATGAAATATATTCAAATAAATTATTTATAAATTAGTTAAAAATAAGTATAGTTTAAAATAATTTTAAATCAAAAACTCGATTCAATTTCATTCAAACACAATTTTTATATCTTTCTTATCATATACTTAAAATTATTATAATATTAGTTATTTCAATGATAAATACTTATAATATCGTTTTTATAACATATGATTGTTAATATTTGTATTACATTATTACTCACAAATCAAGAATTTAACACGCCCACTACAACTCAATAGTTTCTTTTATTTAAATGTAATTATGATTTCAAATTTAATGTAATTTTCCTTTATATTTTCCAGTTCATTCTAAAGTCTTTTAAACTTATAGTTATCAATGTGCAATGCTTTTTTATTTTCAACTTATTTATTATACACATTGTAGCTATATTAGTAGTATATAATTAAGTTTTGATTAAAAAATATATGTTCGAAAAGATTTGTCATTCAAAATGAAAGAGTTGAAAGAAAATAAGTTTTGTCGTATCAATGGTTATTTCAACATAAATTTTTTATAATAATGTTTCTATATATCAAATGTATGTTGATTTCTAAATATTCATTTTGAATGATTTATAAGTGTTTAATAAGTTATGTTCGATGTAAATGTTCTAATATTGTAGTGTTTTTATTTTATTAAAAGCTATAGTGTTTTTATACTATTTGTTATTTGTTTTTTATACAAAGCAACATATGTTTTATATATAATTCAACACAACTTAAAACGTTCTATAAAATCATCAAAAGTTATAGTATTTATTTTTTCATACCACTTTGTTTATATATATATATATATATATATATATATATATATATATATATATATATATATATATATATATATATATATATATATATAGGAATCAATATATGTTTGATATATAATTTACACAACATAAAATGGTCTATAAAATCATGAATTAATAAGGGAAATAACTAATGATATAAATTTATTAAAATTAATAAAACTAATATATTAACTATAAAGTTTTTTTTTTGCTATTGACATTGGTTTCATATGTATAAATATTAAATCAGAATTTGTCAAATGTTATTATTTTAATTAAATAATTATATTCACGCGCAATGCGCGGGGATTTGACTAGTATCTTATAGAGCAAACATTTTTCATTGAACCTCATGCATTTGAAACTCCCAAGACTATTCAACTTATATACTTTAATTTATGATTAATTGAAATGTTGTGATTTGTAACTTCCAAAACTCTTCAAATCATGTTACTTTAATAACGGGTTAAATAAAATATTTAGCCTATATAAGAACATTGTAGCTTACATATTGCATGTATGTCAACACAAAATGATAGATTGTATTGGTAGAGTTTGAAGAGTTATGCGAGTGGTTCCATGGATGTAAGAGAGCAATTGCAACTTTTCCAAATGTAAATACAAGTAAATGAAAAAGTGGTGCATGTAAAGTTTAATAAATTAACCAAGCTTCAAATTTAGGTATGTGTGTAAAGGTATACTTATAAAGGAGAGAGAGAGAGAGAGAGAGAGAGAGAGATCTTAAATTGAGAAAATAAAAAATGTTGAGAATGGGGGAATCATTTCAGCCAATCATTTAGTTTTACTACAAATTGTTCTGGCAGACCAAGCCGACGGTGGATGAGTAATATTCATATATGAATATACATATAAGTGTATTCATGTATGAATCTACCACCTCCCTTCCGCTACCAACCACTACCACCACTGCCACCAACCACCATCGCCACCACCACCACCTCCACAACCAACCTCCGCCACCTCTACCACCATCCACCGTTACGATATTCATATACGAATAACCACTTACTTTATAGTTATTTGTATATGAATGTAAGAATTTATATATGAATACAATTATTTATATATGAATATAAATATCCATTTACGTAATCATATATGACTATGACCTGTTCCGTCGGCCCAGTATGCTGGAGTGCTTAAGCGACAGATTCGAAATGAGTGGCCCTGATTCATTCAATCATTCTTAACCTTTTTTCTCAATTGAACCCTCCAATATATATATATATATATATATATATATATATATATATATATATATATATATATATATATATATACACACACACACTATATGTGACTTACGCATTTAGAGCATTCTTATTGAGCATTTGGAGCACTTTGAACTTAATGGAGCACTTGGGGTTCATAGAGAATGTCACATAGGAACGGATCATCTGAGAAGGGATTGTATCATCTGAAAAGGGACTAGATTAAATATCAAAGGAACAGATCATCTAAAAGGGGGTTGGGGGTAACTTGGAGTAACTTGAAGCAACAAGGACCAACATGTTGTGCCATATAAGAAGAAGTGGTTCCATCATGATAGAAGTTTCAGCATGAGGAAGGTTGTTACGCCATTCAAGTTGAATTCGGGCCAAGTAGATGGAAGTTGTGCCATGAAGGTGGATGTCGCGCCACATAGAAGGATGTTGTGCGACATAGAAGGATGTTGCCCCAAGTATGAAGGATGTTACAATATCTTTTTAGCAGATGGCCAAGCTCATACTAGTTGTGCCATCTTGGTTTCTCAATGATCCATGGTATCCATAATGAGCCATGTATGCTATGAAGTCCTTGTGGTGCTCAAAAGTTGGTGATGCTATATAAATACACCATATTGTGCCACCATGATGAATGTTGCACCCTTAGAGTTCATGATGTGCGAAGATCCCAAGAAGAAAAGAGTTTTCGAGCCGAATCTCTGTCCGTGAGAAGCCCGATGTGTGAAGATATCTCGGATTCATTGAAGAATTACTACTTGAAGAGTTGTAGTGTTGTCCGAGCATCGTCTTATCAAGTGAGTGCATAGTCTCTTTCATAGACACGATTTTAATACAAGTATTGTTTGAATGTATTAAGTGGACGTTTTGAGAAAGTGTATAATCCCTTTCTTCTAACACATAGGTATAAAGTTTCTTCTATAATATACGTGCTATGTGTATATATATTATCTGTGTATTTGGAGTGAGTATTAAATGAATATTTTATACAAGTTTCAAGCTATATGAATGTATAAGTATATTGTTATCTACTAAAATGTTGGGTAAACATGGGTAGATAGTTGACTTGTGATAAATTGATGAGAGGATTCAGTCATCTAGCAGAGTTTAGATGACAACCACGGACTTTTCTAGACAGTCTAGTGGAACGTTGGCAGGCTCGCCACCTGTAGGTTTTAATGAACTTGAGTGTTCATTTGTTGTACTCCATCCCACACATGGTTGCCTTGTTTGACATATATTGTTGAGGAACCCCCGAAGCATGTGTTATCACCCCGATGAAAATCCTTAGGCTAGGTCCCTTGTGATATTTTTTTAGGGACGTAAAGTGAAGATAACGGGAATGGGTAATTGGGTTATTGTTGGTTGGTGAAATTAATATAATTATTTATTGTGGGTTGAAATCCCTATATGCTCACCAGGCTCCCAAGCCTGACCCACTCAGTTTTTCTTTGTATTACAAGTAGTGGCACCAGAGCATAAGTTGGATGACTTACCAAGATATTTTGGATTATAGGCCAGTAGTTGTAAATAACTATTGTAACGCTTATAATGTGCCGTTTATGCTTTTGGTATGTATTAGAACATGACATCCCGAGTTTTGTTATATAATGTAAATACATTTCTTTAAGAAATGCTTTTGGTAAATCTTATTTTATCATATTTCATTTTGGGAACAAATTATGCAACTCTTTTAATCGAAGGATTACTCTGAAATTATTTTAAAAGCATAAATTAAACCGGTCTTTTCTGGCCGTGAATTTGGGGATGTCACAAGTAGCAAGGCAAGGACTATTAAGAATCATGGTGACTAGTGTGTTTTGTTAGCGAGTTACATTGAGAATGTTAGTGATTGTGCCTTTATTTCGAAGTAATTGGAATGAATATGACCCAAGAGGTCATGGGTGACGAGTGATAGCAGGCGACAATATTAAGAGGCTATGGTGGGACCATCATAATTGTAGAAAATTATAGCGGGTCCATAATCCTTATATGAGGCTATGGTTGGACCATAGAAACTGGATTAGGATGTGTGGATGGTGATAAAAGTTTTAAGTAAGGTTGTGATCGGTCCTTGGTAATTGCCAAATTGGCAGGGGATGTTTAGATAATTGGCATATGTAATGAGGGAAGTTGACTAGGTTCTTGTAGGTCGGTTGGATGATGGTCGCATGCCTATAGGCCCTCTAATGTGTTGGTCGTTTAGGCCCATGGAGGAATGTTGGAAAGAGAGGTGCTGCACCATGAGCTTATCATTCTAATGATTAGATGGTGTCACGACATATTGTGAACTATCATGTATATGACTTTTGTATCTAGAATATTTAGCATATTTTATGTATTTTGAGAATTGGGGGAAGGCAATTGGTGGCTCAGTAGCCAGCAGGTTTTAGGATATGCATTTGGTAGACTGTTGATTAGTTGGAATGTCATGGTTGTGCATCTGGAGTTCTTTTTTGTGTTTCTGCATTTGTATTTCCATGTTGGTTTTTTCGAGCTTTTTATAGGAGTTGGGTTACCAATGATAGAGTATTAATTTTGGAAATTTCAAACTGTAGTGATTGTAGTAGATCTTTGGATGATCTATCAGGTGCTTGCAAACATGACATGGTATGGGATTTTAGATATAACATGAGGTTTTGGTTCGTCCATTGTTGCACTCATAGCAATGTTGGGTTAGTGAAGAATTGTATGGAAGTCAAGTGTACATCTAAGGCCTTTTGGGCATGAAATTTCCGATCAGAGACTTTTGGGTTACTATGGTTAGGATGTTTATAGTGATCGCTTCAGTGTAAGGTGGTAGTGGTCCTAGTTGATGAGACTAGGGGTTGGGTATATTATGAGGATGATTTTCAATCTTTGAGTATGATTTCTAACATTCCAAACCGATGGGTTGCTGTTCTTGTAAAGTTTAAATGCTTGGGTTGAATAGTGAGTGTAGTGTAGAATTCCTAGTTTTGAGTGTTTTCTCAAGGAAATTAAATGAACCGTTGGTGGTGAGAAAGGTAATGGTTGCGAGTTTTGTAAGTTCAGATAGTTGAGTTTTATAATGACGATGTTGTCCAAGTTCTAAGTGGCCTCAAGAATCCCTTTTGTTTGACGCATCAGATTAAGAGTGATTGTAAAAGTCATAAAGGTTTTCTTTGGGATGGTCTTCTGCATTTTATCTAAGGCGGATTTTGAGGACGAAATCCATTTCAAGGGGGGGGGGGGGGGGGGGATTAACGTTTGATTTCTGAAAATTGCCATTTCTTAAGTTAAGGATTACATATATGGGTTTTGGGAAAATCATGTATGCACGACACATTTTTTGGTGGTCACGTTGCCAATGAGATCATGATGTGACATAAGTGAGTTTTGCAGCGCGTCGCCACAATATTGAAAACCCCTAAGTCTCAGGTTTTGGGATCTATTTAAGGGTTCAAACTTTAGGTTTCCATTGCATTCACCATCCTCCACTTATAGAACTTTGATATTTGAAACCCTATCCCACTTTTTGCTTATGTGAGTGTTTTGAGGTGTTTAGGAAGTTTTTGAAGAGGAAAGGAATCTTATAAAGATTGGAAGAGTGTTATACATAGAAGAATCAACCTCATAGTCCCTTCTCATGCATTATAAGTGTAACATTTGTGTTTTGGATTGAATAGCTAAAGAATTAGGAATAAGGTTTTGGGGTTTTTGTTTTGTTGCGGTGTGGTGATGGATATCTATCACGGCGTGGCCATTTCATTTATGTGACGACGCGATCAACAACTATACCACGATGTGGTGGCGGCTAGGCACTAAACCCTAAATCTTGGGCTTTAGGTCTTATATAAGTGCACTAACTTCTAGGGTTTGCTTATTCTCTCTGCCTCCACCCTCAAGAAATAAAACCTAACCCTAGTGTGCCCTTGTATGTTTGTTTTTCTTCGTATTTGAAGCCTTTATGATATCTTGGAAGAACAAGAATGTGGTTTGTAAGCAAATAATTCTAGATCCATCCATGTTTCAACCTTCATTCCTTTCTTTGGACCTCTGTAAGTCTTCATGTTTGGAACTTGTTGTGTTCAAATGCTTGGGTTCATGATTTGATGATTTTTTGGACTATTTATGGGATTCTTGTTGAGTTAACAAAATACAAGGTTAAAATTGAGTTTTAGGGTCTTTTGGAACCTTAAGAGTACAAGACTCAAGTTTTTTTTCTTTCAATTAGACCATTCAAGGATCTTGGTACATTAAGAGCTTAATCTAGAACTATGATTTGGATTAAAGTGGTTTAATTCATATAAATGGATAAAGTTGGAAACTTTATCCATTCAACCCTTATTTTAATGTGTTCGGTAAGTTTAGATCGATGGTATTAATGGATTAATACTAAATAGCATGAAATGTGGGGCGGAGAATTGGGCATCGAAACATAGTTTGCGATGAGCAATCGCAATTGCTTTGAAAGGTAGCAATCGAGGTAAGACAAAGAAGCTAGTCGCGAAGCGGGTGTCAGTTGATCGTTGACCGTTGAATTTTCAACCAGTTTAACTTTTGGTCAAATTGGAGGTAGTGAGTTATATAGTGAGATTTGGCTTACGATTGGTTTAGGCGGTTTGAGTAGCTAATTGTATGAGGATTCGAGTAGTTGGGTTACAGCTCTTAGATTCAAGTGAGTCTGCTCATTATACTATGTAGGACACTAGGTGTCATGGTATGCTTGTTTGTATTTTTGACTTTTGCTTATATGCTTATATGCTTGTTGGGATGGACACGTAGGCTAGATCCGCACGGTTGAAATAGACCGTTGGGCTAAGTGTGTTATTATGTGTTGTATGTGGTATCTTGGGGAACTCACTAAGCATTTTTCTTATGATTTTAAATTTAATTATTTCAGGTTGTTCTGGTAAAAAGGGGTAGAGCACATCATGATTATGGGGCATGCTTGGATATGTTTTGAGAATTTCGCACTTTTTATTTATTATCTTGATACTCTGATTGTTGTTTTGAAACAAATTGTTTTTATCGATCTTTGAGAATGGAATTTGAACAAATGCTTTTAGTATTAATAACTCAAATTTTATATCTAATGCACTTGAAATGTTCAAGAAGATTTTTGAATAATATAATAGATTAGTTTTGAATGCTTATATATATATATATATATATATATATATATATAACATAAAAATCATATATTCCATGGACAATTTGGGCATTTTAATATCATGTTCTGTCTTATCCTAGTGCTACCAAACGCTTTACAAATAATTAATTCAGTTCAATCCAGTCCAGTTCAATCCAGTGATGTTCTATCTAGTCTCATCACCAAATGTTGCCTAAGGGTGTAGCACACAAATATAAAGAGGAAAGGTTTCATTGTTGGAATAATGTCTAAGCCCGTAACTATATTTGGTATGTACTTGACCCGGTTGTGCATGGTCCTTTTGGGTTGTCTTCTCCATAGCAACTTGACAAGGTAATTTAAGGAGAAAGAGAGAGTATTATGATTTATTAATATATTATAAGAATAATATATTAAAGGAGAAATCATATTTATTTATTGGTCAAAAATTAATTAGGAATTGACTTAGTGGTCAAAAGAGATTAATTGAATAAAGGGGTATAAACTGTCAAATGTGTGATAGTTGAGCTTTTAGGTTAAGGAATCTAATGGGCTTAAGGGGGAACGAAATTATGATGGGTAACCATCATATTTTCATCCAAAGGGCCTTATTCCGGAAGGTTCCATGGGCTGTTTGGTGGCTAAGCTGTCCATTAGGGTTTAGAATGAAACCCTGTTAACCTTAACTATAAATATGACCCCTAGGGCATGAATTCAGCGACCACTTGATTCTAAGAGTACCCTAGGCCGAATTCTAGCCTCCCTCTCCCTCTCTCATATTGCCTTCTTGCTTGTGGGGTTTGTGAACCATTAGATGAGTTGCATTTGTGACTCTAGGCTCAAAAGAAGAAGATATACAAGATCTAAGCCAACAATTGAAGAGGTAAACATCTAGATCTGATTCTATATGTTAGTTAAGTTGTTTATATGCTAGATTAGGGTTTGTAAGTCTTGGAATCAAAGCATGTTCAATAGTGAAACCTAGATCCAAGCATTAGGGTTTGTATGAGCACATAGGAATGTTTCTTATGCATAAAACCCATCAGTGGTATCAGAGCTTTGATTGGTTTCAGTTGTATGTGATGCTTAACTGCTTTATTTGCTGAGAAAACGATTTTTTGGTCCCTGCCCGACTCAACTCGGCGAGTCAGTACCTGGACTCGGCGAGTCCAGGCCTGACTCGGCGAGTCTGTTCGTCAGAAAGAGGGATTTTCGGGTTTTGGCTGTTGTTTTGACTTGGACTTGAAGCTTAATTTTTTTTATAAGTTAAAATCCGAATTTTATCTATATTAAGTGTTTATCCTTGCCAAAAAGAATAGATAATTTCAAATCCTTTTAAATATTAATTATTTATGTGATAAATATGGATAATTTAAAATTATTTGGTAATTATCTAATAACTAAAATTAAGATTAGGTCAAATATAGATAATTATGAAATTAATTGGTTAATTTGAATTATTTGTTATTTGATCCCTTATGTTTTGAAAAGTTCAAAACTTGCCCTCAAGTTTTGAAATTTGAATTTTGTAATTAAAAGTTTAATTTTGAATAATTTAAATTTCAAACCCTTAGAATTTTACAAGTTTAAAATTCAACCCTATACTATTATATATTACAAGCTTAATTAATTAATTAATTAATATATATATATATATATATATATATATATATATATATATATATATATATATATATATATATATATATATGTATAACTTAAATGTTAGTCTTACCGTTAGTAGGCCTCATTCACGAAGCCGGTCTATAAGGTGGGTATAAGGTTGCTGCCTATAAAATGGCGCTTAATGGGTGTACACTCACACCTACCGCTTGCTTGACTGGTAGAGGGTCGTTAGCCGAACGGGTAGGATAGGGCAACCCTCTCCTCATTAAAAGTATAATGTTGAATATAAAGTAACTACATGCTTTTTACAAATTCCCATTCCTAGTTAATTTAGGGTAAAATGTGAAAATGATGCTAATCCATGGAATTACACTTCGTACCCTTGTGAAACGTTGATGGAGCGCGTCTGGTTAACCGGCACATCAATTTGGGGATGACATAGGTAGCGAAGGGTGACTCGATGTTTGTCATAGATCAATGGAGCGTGTGTGGTTTACCGGCACATTGATTAGGTGATAGAGACATTGAGTGCACCACGTTAATTCGCATGGTTATTCACAAATTTGTTTGTGATCCTCGGTATCCCAGTCGCAAATTTGAAATGCATATCGAGATTTAAACATGTCATTGAAAAGTTCAATGAATCTCAAAGATCTAGGAGTTTTCAATACATTTAAAACCTAAATTGTTTTTTTCGTTTTTCATGGTGAGAATTAGTGAATCGTCATTCACTTACCTTCAAATTATTTACTTTTAGAGTACGGCATCCCTTTCTAAGTTGTAAATAATGTTGTTGGATCCTAGCCCTAATTTCTCATTTGGGTGTTTAATTAGGGATTCATTTCTAATCAAACTTTGTTCTTTTTCAAATGTCTGCTAACAACAACAACAACAACGCTTCTGGGTCATTCTCGTTGATGAACTTGTGTCAAAAAGTGACATTTAATGGTTCAAACTTCAACGAGTGGATGAGGTACATTCGCATGATCACACGCTACGAGGATAAAGAATATGTCCTCGATGAAAAGCTTGAGAAGATCATCCCAGATGTTGCTACTCCTGAGGAATTGGCCGCCTTTGAGGCCCACGAGCGTGATGCCACGAAAGTTCACTGCATCATGCTGGCCACCATGAACCTCGAACTCCAAAAGTCCTATGAGGACATGTATCCATATGAAATGCATCAGGATTTGCTAGATAGGTATCACCAGAGCGTGAGGCAAGAGCGCTATGAGATCATTACTAACATGATCACCGCTAAGATGAGGATTTGGCTATCGACATAATCCTCCACTCCTTGCCCTCCTGCTACAATCAGTTTAGGATGACCTACCATATGAACAAAGAGGAGGTCTCCTTGAGCAAGCTCCAACGACTTTTGAGGACTGCTGAGAGCAACCTTAAAGACAAATCCGTTGCACCGTCCCCTGCTATGGCCGCTCCTGTGATGGCAATAGGTCAAGGAAAGGGCAAAAAGAGGAAGGCTCCATGTAAGAGCCACCATAAGGGGAAACCCCGTGATGGTTCATCCTCAATTGGGACCAAAGCTGGCCCTGCTAAACCCTCTTCCGATCCAAAAGAAGTAGAGTGCTTCTATTGCCACCAAAAGGGCCACTGGAAGCGAAGTTGCCCACAATATCTGCAGGACATAAGAGAAGGGAAGATTAAGCCCACATTTGCAGGTATGTACTCTATTAAATCTAATAACTCATCATTTGCTACTTCATGGGTTCTTGATACAGGATGTGGTTACCACATTTGTTCTGATTTGCAGGACCTAAAAAGAAGTAGGGAGATGGAGCATGGGAAGATGAACCTGATTATGGGAAACAGAAGATCGTCGCCTGTGACCAAAGTCGGTGTTTATTCTTTAGTGTTGAGTAATGGGTTAGGAATAGATTTAGAGAATTGCTGTTATTCGCCAGATATGGCAAGAAAAATTATTTCTTTTCACGGGTTGTTTAGACAAGGTTTCAGATATTCTTTTGATAATAGTAATGGTTCTATTAATGTTTATTTGAATGGTATTTTTTATTTCAATGCATTACCTTGTAATGGGATTTATGAATCTGTGATGATTGTTGATAATTTTGGAAATAATGTTTTGAATATTGATTCGTCTACTAGTCTAGACAAAGCATGCTTGTGGCATTGTCGCCTTGGCCATGTCAACAAGAAACGTATAGCCCAACTCCAAAAGGATGGAGTGTTGGAGTCATTCGACCTTAGGGACGATGACACGTGTGAGTCTTGTATACTTGGGAAGATGACCAAGTCACCCTTTACTGGCACTTATGAAAAGGGTGAGGGTTTATTGGATCTCATACACACCGATGTGTGTGGGCCCTTTAGATCCACCACAAGGGATGCTTTCCGCTTCTACGTGACTTTTACAGATGATTATAGCAGATATGGATATATCTACTTGATCAAGCAAAAGTCGGAAACCTTTGAAAAGTTCAAAGAGTTTAAGAATGAAGTGGAGAATCAGCTGGGCAGGAAAATCAAGATGCTTCGGTCAGACCGAGGAGGAGAGTACCTAAGTCTTGAGTTTCACGACTATCTAAAAGAATGCGGAATCGTTTCGCAATTGACGCCTCCAAGAATGCCACAATTGAATGGTGTGGCTGAGAGACGTAATCGGACCTTGTTGGACATGGTTCGTTCTATGATGAGTCGGACTTCGTTACCAATAGCTTTTTGGGGGTATGCCTTAGAGACTGCCGCCCACATACTTAACTTAGTTCCCACCAAGAAGGTTTCCAAGACTCCTCACGAGATGTGGACAGGGAAGGCTCCCTCGTTGGCACATATCAAGGTTTGGGGTTGCGAGGCTTTCGTAAGACGAGAGACTCACGACAAACTAGAACCTCGTAGTGAGAAGTGTTATTTCATCGGCTATCTGCAGAAGTCTTTTGGCTACCTTTTCTATAGACCGAGTGACAATGTTGTCTTCATTGCTAGAAGAGGAGTTTTCCGAGAAAGGGAATTGATAGGCCAAGAAGACAGTGGGAGGCAAATTGAACTTGAAGAGATTCAAGATCAAAGCGATGAAGGAACCTTGGACACTGGCACTCAACTTGAGGAGGAAACTCCTGTTGAACCTGTTGACGAATCCCTACCTTTTCGACGTTCCACTAGGGCTAGTGTTCCACCCCAGTTTTATGGTTTTCATATTACTACTGAAGGGGATACATTTATTAATGATAGTACACTAGTAAATCTGGATGAACCTAGCAACTATAAGGAAGCCATGGCAGGCCTGGGGTCTGCAAAATGGAAAGAGGCTATAGACAACAAGATTCAGTCCATGTACGACAACCAAGTTTGGAATTTGGTTGAGAATGTACCGGGTCATAAGACAGTCGGGTGCAAGTGGATCTTCAAGAAGAAGATGGACAAGGATGGGAAAGTGCATACTTATAAAGCGCGATTGGTTGCGAAGGGCTTTACTCAAACTCCCGAATTTGACTATGATGAGACCTTCTCGCCAGTTGCGAAGATAAAGTCTATTAGGGTGATGCTTTCCATAGCTGCGTTTCATGATTATGAAATATGGCAGATGGACGTGAAAACCGCTTTCCTTAATGGAAAGTTGGCTGAGGATGTCTACATGAATCAGCCAGAGGGTTTTGTCGATGCGAAGCATCCAAATAGAGTATGCAAGCTTGAGAAATCCATTTATGGATTGAAACAAGCATTTCGCAGATGGAATCTCTGTTTTGACGAGAAGGTTAAAGGTTTTGGCTTTCTGCGAAGCAAAGATGAATCTTGTGTGTATGTCAAAGCCAGTGGGAGTATAGTAAGCTTCCTCGTATTGTATGTCGAGGACATACTACTCATAGGAAACGATATCCCAACCTTGCAGGAGGTCAAGTCCTGGCTTGGGAAATGTTTCGCTATGAAGGACCTCGGAGAGGCTGCTTATATTCTGGCAATAAGAATAGTAAGAAACAGGGAAAAGAGACTGATAGGACTCAGTCAGGATACATACTTGGAAAAGGTACTAAAGCGTTTTAGTATGGAAAATTCCAAGAAAGGGGAGTTGCCAATCCAAAGCAATACCAAGCTGAGTAAGACTCAGAGCCCGAGTACAAAGACAGAAATAGCTGATATGAGCCGAGTACCTTACGCTTCCGCAGTAGGCTCTATCATGTACGCTATGACCTGCACTCGCCCTGATGTGGCTTTCGCTTTGAGCATGGACAACAGATATCAAGGGAATCCTGGTAGAGCACATTGGATTGTAGTTAAGAATATTCTTAAGTACCTTCGGAGGACCAAGGAATGGTTTCTAGTCCTTGGTGGGAGTGATGACTTAAGGGTACGAGGGTATAGTGATGCTAGTTTTCAGACGGATCGGGATAACTTCCGATCGCAGTCGGGCTGGGTCTTTACCCTAAATGGAGGAGCAGTGACTTGGAAAAGTTCCAAGCAAGAGACCGTAGCTGATTCAACGTGCGAATCAGAGTATATTGCGGCGAGCGAAGCGTCAAAGGAGGCTATATGGTTGAAGAACTTCATTGGAGACCTTGGAGTTGTGCCATCCATAAAAGAGCCGATCGAAATTTTCTGTGATAATGAAGGGGCGGTTGCCTTGACTAAGGAACCGAGAGATCATGGCAGATCTCGACATATTGATAGAAAATACCATTTCATCAGACATTGGGTAGAAGAGGGACTCCTCGTTGTGAAGAGGGTATCATCAGAAGAGAACCCAGCAGATCCCCTTACGAAGGGACTGAGTAAGGTCAAACACTTGCAACACGCTAGGAGCATTGGGCTGAAGGATGATATAAGTTTGGATTAGATAGGAAATGTGTAATAGATAGTTTGTACTTGACATTTGATGAATAAATGAAATTGTGTTATTTATGAGTAAAGTTACTATCTTATGTTGGTTAATTATCTATTATTTCCATTTTGCATGTTTTGACTTCCTGAATGATATGATTATTCAAAAGGTCCACAGTCGGTCATATTTTGGAAGTAGGTATGAATTAAGACTGTCATGAATTGTTTGTAGATTGTCTAAAAGGTTTTGGACATAGCACAGGTTTGCTGCAAACTTCATGAGTGCTTGTGAATATGAGTTGAGCATTGGATTAAACCCAAGTTTGTTGTATCACTTAGTGGTGTTTTATCTTAAGTGATCGCAAAGCGATAACATCATATAGTCTTAAAACTTAGAGATAAGGTTGTTGTTTGCTGGTTGGTTATACATTGATAATGTGTAAACGCATCAGTAACTTGATGTTATAAAACACATTATTGTGTGTGATCCATTAGCAAATGATAGATGCATATGAGTCGAAGTTGATATGTTCCTTTTATTCTATGAGAAATCAGAAATCAAGGAACTACTGCTGGACAATAAGCATTGTCAGCATGATATCCAGAACAGAGGATTATACGATCCCTTATCTAAAGGACAAGTTGATCAGAGTTGACAGCGAAGTATAAGAGCTACGATTGCTAATCGGATTCTGAAGTCATATGTGGGATATAGTTACTAGACTTATCGAAGTGGGAGACTGTTGGAATAGTGTCTAAGCCCGTAACTATATTTGGTATGTACTTGACCCGGTTGTGCATGGTCCTTTTGGGTTGCCTTCTCCATAGCAACTTGACAAGGTAATTTAAGGAGAAAGAGAGAGTATTATGATTTATTAATATATTATAAGAATAATATATTAAAGGAGAAATCATATTTATTTATTGGTCATAAATTAATTAGGAATTGATTTAGTGGTCAAAAGAGATTAATTGAATAAAGGGGTATAAACTGTCAAATGTGTGATAGTTGAGCTTTTAGGTTAAGGAATCTAATGGGCTTAAGGGGGAACAAAATTATGATGGGTAACCATCATATTTTCGTCCAAAGGGCCTTATTCCAGAAGGTTCCATGGGCTGTTTGGTGGCTAAGTTGTCCATTAGGGTTTAGAGTGAAACCCTAGTAACCTGTAACTATAAATATGACCCCTAGGGCATGAATTTGGCGACCACTTGATTCTAAGAGTACCCTAGGCCGAATTCTAGCCTCCCTCTCCCTCTCTCATATTGCCTTCTTGCTTGTGGGATTTGTGAACCATTAGAGGAGTTGCATTTGTGACTCTAGGCTCAAAAGAAGAAGATATACAAGATCTAAGCCAACAATTGAAGAGGTAAACATCTAGATCTGATTCTATATGTTAGTTAAGTTTCTTATATGCTAGATTAGGGTTTGTAAGTCTTGGAATCAAAGCATGTTCAATAGTGAAACCTAGATCCAAGCATTAGGGTTTGTATGAGCACATAGGAATGTTTCTTATGCATAAAACCCATCATTCATGTAGGTGAAGTCCCGCTGAATTGGATAAGAAATCTGAAGTTTTGCATATTAGTACCTCTAGTTTGCTCACTTGACAAAAACAACCCTAACCCTTAGATTCCTTACATAATAAGTTCCAAAATACAACATTTTAGTTCCTTAACTAACCTACTTCTAGTTAAATTAATATATTAATTTTATTTTTTCCTTCTAACATTTTTATAATTATTTATATATTATTAGAAATAAATCCTTCATTTATCTCATTGTTGTTATTATTGATATGTAACATCCTGTTTCCTGTCGTTTTTAAGTCGTGGATCGAAATTCGATTGTGTAAGGTATTAGGCCTTAAGGAGTCAAATTTTAGTCCTTGTTAAAGGAGGTATTGATAGTTAAGAGGTTTTACCCTTGAATTGTGTTTGGGACCAAAGGGTAGAAAGGGAAAAGTCATAGGCCTTGTTCTTGCATGAAATATGGATTTTTGTTCAAGAAGTTTTTAGTCCAATATATTTAGATAATATTGTAGATCTCTTAAACACCTTTTTGTGGATATAAAGAATGTCGAAAACAGAGTTGGAACGAAGAAGGGAAGTTTGAAGTTACAACGATTTTTGGGTTAGCCGTATGCGTTAGGCGTACGGGGACTACGTTGGGCGTAATGGGGAATCCCTAGTATGTTGGGCATACCAGGAATTCATTAGGCGTACACAATCATTTCATAAACCTTATTTTCGTGGTTTGAGAACTATTTAAGCTCCTTAACTTCCCCAAAACCATTCCTTTCTCAAGCTCCACCTCTCTAACACCCTCTCATGAAACCCTAGTTTGAGCCTTATAAGAAAATAAACGAAGGTGTTTTTAAGTGCTTTGGAGAGTTTTTGGTGCACCTTGGAGAAGAAGAAAGTCATTGATGAAGCATTGGTTGCATTGGAGCTTGTAAATCCAGACCTTGTTCACCTTGATCTTTCTTCTGGAGGTATAAAGTTTGAATCTCTATAATGAAATTGTTAGATCTAGCTAGTTTGGGTGTTATGAGCTTTTGGTCACTTTAAGTGCATAAAGTTTAGATTTTGAAAACTTGTGACCTTGTTATGAATAAAGTTGTAAACTTAATCCATCTAAACATCATATTGATTTAGAGATGAAAGTTGGAGACTTGGACTTAATGGATTAAGTTGAAAAAAGATGCACTTTTGGTCCCTTTGAGACATAGAGACTAGATCTTGTTTGTTGGGACCATTCTAATGGATAAAGTTGGGAACTGTATCCATTATGGAGATATTAGGAACCATAAAAATGTGATCTTAGTCCTTTCATCCCTTCTATGCATGATTTGTGATGTCCTAATGGATAAAAAAGTTAAGGTTTTAGCTTATAGACCTCCCTAGCCATGAAAATTCATATATGTGGAAACTTTATGACTTAAGACAATGTTTTGTGGCTAGATCTGAGCTTGGGTGAAAAGCCCTTAAGGGATTAAGTGCTTAATGAATGAGTGGGCTCAGGTTGCGTAGGTTGGGCGTACGATGAGTACGATTTGCATACTCAACTACCTTAGACTTTGACTTTCGCTGACTTCCATTAACCATTGAAATTTGACCAAGTTTGACCTTGGGTCAAACTTGAGGATTTTGGGCTATTGATTAAGGTGTTTTCTAGTTCTGGTGTTAGTGGATTCACGGGATCAAGTAGTGCAAAAGGGAGCATGTCGCAGTCTTTCAAGGTTCTTCGATTTAGGTGAGTTTTCCTCACTATACTCGTGGGTCAAAGGCACCAATGTCAGCCCACTACGTTATGTATCCTGATATATATAGGATGTTGCTATGTTGTAGTAATTTGTTAGATCTGTATCCTGCTATATAGGATGTTGTTCTATTGTAGTAATCCGTTAGATCTGTATCTTGGTATTTAGGATGTTGTTATATGTAGTGATCTATAAATATGCCTATTTATCTATTTACTGACTATATGTTTATCTATTGCATATATCGACATAGTGTGGTTGGCTTGAGACTATACTACTTTATGGTACCAATCAACAAACCCAGCATGGTATGGTTGAGGCCACCTTCCAACAAACCTGGATTGTTTGGTTGAGGTCACATGCCAACAAACCTGGTATGGTTGGGTTGAGACTAGAGATCAACAAACCCGGTATGGTAAGGCTGAGGCCACGTGCCAACAAACCTAGATTGTTAGGTTGAGGCTACGTGCCAACAAACCCTAGACGGTTGGGTTGAGGTCTTACTACTCTATGCTATAAACCAACAAACTCGGTATGATTGGGTTGAGGTCAAGGACCAACAAAACCTGTATGCATGTTTGTTGTATATGTTATATGTTTGTGTGGTGTTACTTTGGGTGAAGTAACTAAGCTTCATGCTTACAATTGTTTGTTATGGGTTTAGGAAGTTCTGAGGGTCAGGAATAGCAAAGGCTTAATCGTGTACATCCTTCAGATTTTATGTTAATGGATTTTCGGATACTCTATTTTACAAACTATAGTTTTGAAACAACGTTTTTGTAAACAATTACTGACTTGGGGTTGTTTTGGAAAGATGAAAATTTACTCTGATTTTTGGGATGTTACAAGTTGGTATCAGAGCCGTGGTTTGAGAGAATTGGATGAGCATTCATGCGAATCCATACTCAAACTAAGGATCTATAAAAGTTTTCAAAAAGATTTTCATGTTAAATTCAAATTGTTTTCAAAAGTATCCCAAGAAGGAGGAGGTTTGTACGATCAGCTGGAGCAAGAAAGTATACCCCAAGTTACCACATTGTTATTTGTTATGATACGATAGAACTGCATGCTAGTGATAGGCTATGGATCTTCAAGAATTGCATAATAGAATTTCTGGTTATATGATACTTGCTAGCCTAGGATTACTTCTTGTATGGAATTGACATCATTATTGTAGTTGCTTAGTGTATGCATCATAATTATACATAACTAAGATTTTATAGCCTGAGAATGTTTGGTTTAGCCTTATTTCCTATTCCTTTTTTGGTTATGGGCTTAGGATAGAATCAAGTGTTATGTATGATTAGCATACGTGAGTGCTACAGGGTTGGTGGAAGTTTCATTGATGAGTATATGTGTGAGTAGTCGGCCAGATGAGGAATGTTTAACCACTCTTGAGAGAGTAGATGTAGGATGTATGTGTATTCTTGATGCTTAGGCATAGTGGTTCGGAATTTGCGTGTAAGGATTTGTCTAATTTTTATGGTGTCTTAGTGCTAGTTGGTTTCATTTCTCAAATGTTGCTTGCTTCGTGCTTTGTGGGACTCATATTGTTGTGAGTTAACTATTAAATGAATATGCTAAGTTACATGTTGCAAAGGTTAAATAACTTTAGAATGATGGATTTGACCCTATTGCGCAACTCTCTTTTTAGTTTAACCATTGTAGGTTTGGGTCTTTTAGTCGAAGAATTATTTAAGTTTTGATGCATGTAGTTGTATCCATGGAGTGGTTAGTTCACATTAATAGGGTTTTTCAGCAGCTGATAGTAGGGTAAAGTAGGGATCCCAGGATAACCTAGGAAGTTTTGTAGTACACATGGTGCGATGTTTAGCAGGTTTTGTTAATATTATTATGAGTAGATGACTTAGAAGACTTGGTATGATTCTTGAGGAAAGTATGGATAGGTGTTGAAGGTAGGATTGGGCCCGTACTACTGGAAGCATAGGATCCGTACATGAATCGAGGAAAATTCTGGGGATTCTAAGGAGTTGGTCAGGGTAGATAACATGGTTTGATACTATGATCCAGGGTAGGTGTTTTCGTATATATTGATCTGTTTGGTGATGGTTGTTCATACTAATGATGTATCTGGTGGTTGTTTGGGTCTTAGTATCCAAGTTAGTTTGGGTTTGAATGATGTTGACCTAGGTGAGTTAGTTGAATTTGAGGTCTTGAAGGACTTGCTCCAGGTAATGTCAGCTAAATCGCAGGACTCAAGAAAGAAGCAATTGTTATGATCAGTTGGGGGATTTCATCTAGAGGCTGAGTGACTAGAAGATGGATTGGAATGTACTATCTACGACAGAAGCTATGTTCTTTCGGATTTTCATGATTCGGAGGAAAGAGAGTATGAGCATGTGATCTTTAGAGTTGGAATTAAGGCCCTACAAGGTTCTAGGTGATTGAGATTTTTGGCGACAGTATGGTGGTGTCAGAATGCACAATAGGATCCTTGTCGTATGCTGGCTTGAGATGAGATCAAGGGTCTGCTTTCTTTGGATATAGGCAGGTCATGTGCAAGTTGATAGTTGATTGCGAGGAGTGTAGTAATCTATTTGTTTGTAGATAGGAAGCTAGTGTTTTGCTTATGCATTTGCAGTGAATTCTTGATGTTAGAGGCAACCATGATTAGGGAGTTCTCGAGGTCTCCATCTAAGATTTAGAATCTTTTGAGTTTCCTTGGTCATTATCTAGGCGCTTATCTTGTGTTGAGATATATCCCAAGGATCAGGGATGTTATGTATTTGGGTGAGCCGATTTGCATTTTTGGTTGTTTACAAGGTCAGTTGGTGGTAGTTCAAACCCAAATGGGGGATAGTTGGATATTATGTTTAGAGGATCAGCATGTTGGATTTTGAGCCTACTAACACTCCTATGGTGTACATGCAACCCTAGAAACCTTGGATCTATGTTTTCTCTAAAATACATGAAAATTTGATTTCCAAGGTTTACAACCAAACTAGCATGTTATGGGGTACTTGTAATACAAAACTTTAAGTAGATTAACATACCTTTCTTTTGTGGTTGATTGATTGGAGTTTTAGAGCCTATCACCAATAGTGTGGATGCCTCAAGTGGTGTCACAAATCACCCAAAACAACTTGGAAATACTTGAGAGAATCTAATGCTTGCTAGAATCGGCCCACCCTTATTTCTCACACACACTAGTGCCAATTCTAGAACCAAGGACCTCTTTATATACTATGGAGGATTAGGGTTAAACCCTAATACCCATGACTCTTCATTTACCTAGGATCCATGGGTTAAAAGCTCCATGGACTATCCATGGACTTCCGTATACTCTTAGCCCATCTTAAATAAATTTAGCCCAATCCATATATATATATATATATATATATATATATATATATATATATATATATATATATATAAGAGTCCATATTTAATTAGCCTCTTTTGATCTTTAGATTAATTCCAAAATTAATTCTTGATCAACACTAATTATATAATATAATTTCATATTAATATATTATAACTAATAATATATTAATAGATCATAAACATCTAATTCTCAAAAGTATATCCATACAAATTGTTAGGTGAAGTGCAACCCAAATGTACCATGCCGGGTCGGGTCAAGTTATACCAAATATAGTTACGGACTTAGACACCTTATCCAACAGTCTCCCACTTGGATAAGTCTGATAACTATAGTTGCAAGTATGACTTCAGGAACCAACCAGCAATCGTATCTCTTTTAAAACTCTGTTAAACTATGAAGCACCATTTTAAATAAGTGATCATATAATCCTCTGTTCTCAAGATATCAGCCGGACAAATACATGGAACAATGTCGTACTTATTGTCCACCAGTTGTTTCTCGATCTTTGATTTGTTTGACATAGAACTAAATTGAACACATTAATTAGGTTATGATCGGGCCCGACACATAAGTCAAAACCAAATCATCGACATGCCCAGATATCGCTTCTATTGCTAAAAGGAACAGATAAACTTCGACTCATATGCGTGTACTAACTACTAGTTGAATTATGCACAAAAGCACGCTTTATAACATCAAGTTACTGATGCATTTTCGTACAGTCAATGGATAACCAACTCATAGTCAACGACTCATATCTCTAGGTTTGAAGATATATATGATATTATCGTCTCATGATCACTCGAGATAAATTCCATTAAGTGATATAAGTGAGCGTGGGTTTAATCCAATACTCAGAACTTATGAGCACTCATGAATGTTGTAGAAACCATTGCAATGTCTAATGCACCTTAGACAAATCTTACAAGCCAAATTCATGACAGTCTTAATTCAATACCTACTTCCAACGTATGATCGACTATGGAGAGTTTGAATAAAATAATTATTCTGAAAGTCAAAACATGCAAAATTGAAACAAAAGTAAACGATCAACATAGGATATTAATACTTTACTCATAAATAAATAACAACTTTTATTTAATCATCAAATGTTAATTACATTTTACAAGTTTAAAAAAACTATCTAATTATTAAAACTAATATCGTCTCTCAGCCCGATGCTCCTCGCATGCTGCAAATGCCTAACCCTAGTCAGTCCCTTCATGAGGGGATCTGCAGGGTTCTCTTATGACGATACCCTCTTTGCCACGAGGAGTCCTTCTTCTATCTTTCGTCTTATGAAGTGATATATTCTGTCAATATGTCTGGATCTACCATGATCTCTTGGTTCCTTGGCTAAGGCAACCGCACTATTGCTGTCACAGAAAGTCTCCATAGGCTCCTGTATAACTTGTACAACTCCAACGTCTCGAATGAAGTTCTTCAGCCACATCTCCTCCTTTCCGCTTCACTCACTGTTATGTACTCTGATTCACAAGTAGAATCAGCTACTGTCTCCTGCTTGGAACTTTTCCAAGTAATTGCTCCTCCATTTAGGGTAAAGACCCAGTCCGGCTGAGATTGGAAATTATCCCTATCAGTCTGAAAACTAGCATCACTATACCCTACTACTCTCAAGTCATCACTCCCACCGAGGATAAGAACTTAGTCCTTAGTCCTCCATAGGTACTTGAGAATGCTCTTTACCGCAGTCCAGTGAGCCTTGTCAGGGTTTCCCTGATATCTATTGGCCATGCTCAAAGCAAAGGCCACATCAGGGCGAGTACAAGTCATAGAATACATGATCGAGCCAAAAACGGAAGCATATGGTAATCGACTCATCTATGCTATCTCAGCCTCAGTACTCGGAATCTGAGTTTTACTCAGTATGGCATTGTGTTGGATCGGTAAGTATCCTTTCTTGGAATTGTCCATGTTGAACCTTTTCAACACCTTATCTAAGTAGGTACTATGACTAAGTCCAATTAGTCTTTTACTCCTGTCTCTCAGTATTCTTATCCCTAGGATATATGCAGCTTCTCTAAGGTTCTTCATAGCGAAACACTTCCCAAGCTAGGACCTAACCTCCTGCAAAGTTGGGATGTCATTTCTTATGAGTAGTATGTCATCCACATACAGTACCAAAAAATTAACTATACTCCCACTAGCCCTAACATATACAAAGGACTCATCCTCACACCTCGAAAAGCCAAACTCTTTGACTTTCTCATCGAAGCAAAGATTCCATCTACGAGATGCTTGTTTCAATCCATAAATGGATTTCTCAAGCTTACACACTCTATTAGGGTACTTTACATCGACAAAACCCTCTGGCTGAGCCATGTAAACATCCTCAACTAACTTTCCATTAAAGAAAGTGGTTTTGACATCCATTTGCCCTATTTCATAATCATGAAATGGAGCTATGGCTAGCAAAACCCTAATAGATTTAATCTTCGCTACTGGTGAGAAGGTCTCATCATAGTCAACTCCCAGAGTTTGAGTAAAGCCCTTCGCAACCAATCACGCTTTGTAAGTGTGCACCTTTCCATCCATGTCAGTATTCTTCTTGAAGATCCATCCATACCCAACTGTCTTACGACCTGGCACATTGTCAACCAAGTTCCAAACTTGATTGTCATACATGGATTGAATCTCGCTATCCATAGCCTCCATCCATTTAGCAGACTTGGGGCCTGCCATGGCTTCCTTATAATTATTAGGTTCATCCAAATCTATCAATGTATTGTCACTAATAAATGTATTACCTTCAGTAGTGATGTGATAACCATAATAAAAGTTAGGTGTGCTCCTAACTCTAGTGGAATGCCTCGGAGGTACGGACTCATCTATCGGCTCAACATGAGTTTCCTCCTCAGGTTGTTCGCTAGTGTTTGAGGTTCCTTCACCACTTGACTCTTGAATCTCTTCAAGGTCAATTTTCCTCCCACTGTCTCCTTGGCTTATAAATTCTCTCTCACGAAAGACTCCTCTCCTTGCCACAAAGACCACATGCTTACTGGGTCTATGGAAGAGGTAACCAAAGGATTTATGTGGGTAGCCAATGAAAATACACCTCTCACTTCGAGGTTCAAGCTTGCCGTGAGACTCGCACCTCACAAAATCCTCGCAACCCCAAATATTGATGTGGTCTAGATTTGGAACTTTCCCAGTCCACATCGCGTGAGGTGTTTTGGCAACCTTTTGGGTAGGGACTACATTAAGGATATGGGCGGCAGTCTCTAAGGCATACCCCTAGAATGAGATTGGTAACGAAGCTCGACTCATCATGGAACGAACCATGTCCAGCAAGGTTCGATTGTGCCTCTCAGCCACACCATTCAGCTGTGGTGTCCTAGGAGTTTTCAATTGTGAGACAATCCCACATTCCTTAAGATAGACAAGGAACACAATACTAAGATACTATCCTCCCCGATCGGATCGGAGCATCTTGATGTTCCTGCCCATTTGGTTCTCCACTTCCTGCTTGAACTCTTTGAATTTTCCAAAGGTTTCTGACTTATGCTTGATTAAGTAGATATATCCATATCTACTATAATCATCGGTAAAAGTCACATAATAACGATTAGCATCCCTTGTGACAGTTTTGAAGGGTCTACACACATCTGTGTGTATTAGGTCCAACAAACCTTCACCTCTCTCACAAGAACGAGTGAAGGGAGACTTTGTCATTTTTCCAAGTAAACAAGACTCGCAACTATCATTTGATTTTAGGTCAAATGATTCCAAAACTCCAACCTTTTAGAGTTGGCCTATGCGCTTCTTGTTGACATGTCCAAGACAACAATTCCATAAGGATGCTTTATCCAAGGTAATCGAAGAATCAATATGAAATACATTATTCCCTAAATTGTCTACAATCGACACAATTTCATATACACCGTCACAAGGTAATGCTTTAAAATAAAACACATCATTATAAAAAGCATCGATAGCACCAATTTTATTATCAAATGAAAAAGTGAATCCTTGCTTGTACAAACTATGAAAGGAAATAATATTTCTCGCCATTTCTGACGAGTAACAACAATTATTCAAATCTACAGTTAACCCATTATTAAGCAATAAAGAATAAACTCCAATATTGGTCATAGGTGATGCTTTCCTATTGCCCATGATTAATTTTATCTTCCTGTGCTCCACTTCTTCACTACTTCTTAGGCCCTGCAAATTAGTACAAATGTGAATACCACAACCTGTATCAAGCACCCAAGAGTTAGTATGCAATGAGTTTTTAGAAAATATGGTATAAATACTTGCATGAGTGGGTTTAACTTTCTCATCCTTTACATCCTGCAAGTACTTAGGGCAGCTTCGCTTCTAGTGCCCCTTTTCATGGCAGTAGAAGCATTGTGCTATCTTTGGGTTTGAAGAAGGAGGAATGGGACCTTTCTTGGTCCCACTTGAAGAGGAGCCATCAAGGGACTTTCCTTTGGTACCCTTCGATGGGGTCTTCCTCTTCTTCCCCTTTCCCTGCCCAATTGCTAGAACATGGGCTGTTATAGGAGTAGGAGTAGAAGTAACAACCGATTTACCTTTAAGGCCACTTTCAACGGTCCTCAAAAGTCCTTGAAGCTTGCTAAGTGTAACTTTCTCCTTGTTTATGTGATAATTCATATGAAACTGGTCATAACTTAGAGGTAAGGAATGGAGAATGATATCAATCGCCATGTCCTCAGGGAATTCCACATTAAGCTTCAGCAACCAGTCCACGAACCTTTGCATTTTCTGCAAGTGACCGGTGATGGGTTCACCATCCTTCATCCTGGATGTTATCATGGAGGAGATGATTTCATACCTCTCTTGACGCGCGCTCTGATGGTACCTTTCCATCAGATCCAGGTGCATCTCATAGGGGTAGAAATCTTCATAGGATTTCTGGAGTTCGGGAGTCATAGTAGCCAACATAATGCAGGACACTTTAGTAGCATCCCTCCCATGTGCAACATACTCCGCGATCTCCTCACGATTAGCAGTGGACTCATTGATAACCTTAAGCTCCTTGTCAAGGACATATTCCTTGTCCTCATAGCGGGTAATCATTTTGATGTTCCTAATCCATTCCTTGAAATTAGAACCATCTAAAGTGACTTTCCCACACAAGTTCATGAGGGAAAAGGAGCCTGTAGGGTTTGAGCCAGTAGCAGTGGTTGAAGACATCTGAAAGAAAAGAAGGATAAGTTTTAATTAGATAAATAGTCCTTAATAAATCACCCAAATGAAATTTTAAGGCTAGGATCCTACAAACTATCTCATATCTTAGAAGAGGGATGTCGTAATCCAATCTATAAAATATTTGAAGGTAGGTAAATGAAGATTTATCAATTTCCACCATTATAAACGAAATAAATTATTAAGTTTTAATTGGATTTGAAAATCCTAGATCTTTTGAGATACATTGAACTTTCAATGGCATGTTTAAATCTCGATTGTGCCCTCTCAAGTTTGTGACTGGGATGTCGAGGATCACAAACAAGGTGTGAATAACCATGCAAATTGACTTGTTACCCTTAATTTTATCACCCAATCGATGTGTCGGTTAACCACACGTGCTCCACCGATCTATGATAAAACTTAAGTCACCCTTTTCCACTCTTACTAGTCCTTGTTAGTATGCCAGTTAACCATACACGCTACACTAACGACTTGGTAAGGTACAAAGTGTAATTTCAAGGGTTCGCACCTATTTCACATTCTCCTAAAGAAACTAAGATTCGGAATTAATAAAGGTTTAGTTACTTTATAATTTCATTATACTTTTAATGAGGATTAAGGTCCTATCCTACCCGTTCGACTAACAACCCTCCACCAGTCAAGGAAGTGGTGGGTGAGAGTGGACACCCGTTAAACCGCCATTTTATAGGCAGTAACCTTGTACCCCCTGCCCCTTATAGAACAGCTTCATGAATGAGGCCTACTAACGGTAAGATTGACTTATTCTTATACATATATATATATATATATATATATATATATATATATATATATATATAATAATTAAAATTTTAATACTATAGAAGTATAAGGGTTGAATTTTAAACTTTTAAAATTCTAAGGTTCAATTTGGAATTAAAGTATTAATGTGTGAGACTTTACAAATTCCAAACTTGAGGGCAAGTTTTGAAACTATTCAAGACTTTTCAATTCCATAACTTATGAGTTAATGGTTCATTAAAAGGAGTGACCTTTCATTTTATGTAACCTATGTGTTTTAATATGGACTTTAAAATTGTGACTTTTTGTAATCCATAACTTGAGGACAAATTATGGATTCTATTAAAACACATAATTGATCAAGAATTAATCATCAAACAATTCAACAAATAATTCTTATGATCTAACAATAACTCATAAGAACATGAACATCAATATCAAAATTTCAAGAATCATATTAACACATATAAAACACGGAATTTTGATATTAGCCATTGTAAACGGATTAGCATAACCAATACACCATATAAAACAAGTTTTAAAACACCAAAACAGTTTAGAGTAATGTTTCTAGTCCATTTCCAGCAGCAAAACTCGATAAACTGCGTTCTGGGGCTCCTACTCGTCGAGTGCAAGAACCTACTCGACGACTAGGATGAATTTACACATGGACTCATCGAGCCCCCCCATGGACTCGGCGAGTTCATGCAGCAGACAACATATTTTTGAGCTTTTTCAACAAGTTTGCATTAAGTATCAAGAAAACAAGCCTAGGCTCCGATACCACTGTTTGGTTTTGAGCATACTAACACTCCTATGGTGTACATGCAACCCTAGAAACCTTGGATCTATGTTTTCTCTAAAATACATGAAAATTTGATTTCCAAGGTTTACAACCTAACTACCATGTTATGGGGTACTTGTAATACAAAACTTATGTAAAATAACATACCTTTCTTTTGTGGTTGATTGTTTGGACTTTTAGAGCCTAGCACCAATAGTGTGGATGCCTCAAGTGGTGTCACAAATCACCCAAAACAACTTGGAAATACTTGAGAGAATCTAATGCTTTCCAGAATCGGCACACCCTTGTTTCTTACACACGCTAATGCCAATTCTAGAACCAAGGACCTCTTTATATACTATGGAGGATTAGGGTTAAACCATAATACCCATGACTCTTCATTTACCTAGGATCCATGGGTTAAAAGCTTCATGGACTTCCATATACTCTTAGCCCATCCTAAATAAATCTTAGCCCAATCCATATATATATATATATATATATATATATATATATATATATATATATATATATATATATATATATATATATATATATATATAAGCGTCCATATTTAATTAGCCTCTTTTGATCATTAGATTAATTCCAAAATTAATTCTTGATCAATACTAATTAAATAATATAATTTCATATTAATATATTATAAATAATAATATATTAATAGATCATAAACATCTTATTCTCTTAAGTATATCCATACAAATTGTTAGGTGAAGTGCAACCCAAATGGACCATGTTGGGTCGGGTCGAGTTATACCAAATATAGTTACGGACATAGACACCTTATCCAACACAGCGACCTCTTCGAGTTTTGGTTTCAGAAGAATGGGTCATAGGGAATTGTGGTTCATGTATGCGAAACTTTGGTTCAAGATTTAGGCAAGACAAGAGTATAGAGCAATTTTCCATCAGATGTATGTTGACAAGAATCCTAGAGTTGTTTTTGCGGAAAGAAGTTATTGGACAAGGAGCTTGTTGTAGCTAGTGGCTCCTTTCGAAAGCATCGAGGAATAAATTAAGAGGCATTTGGGTCGCTCGAGTCAAGAATTGATTATTGAGAGATTTGTCAGCTTGTTGTATAACTTGATATCTATATTCTAGGATGGACAATTGTTGACCGGTCGATTAGTTTCAAAGTTTGGTATATTTCATTCCACATAGGTTTATTTAGTAGTACATCGGGTCATGGGATTCATTTTTTATGCATCCTCGATCCTTGGTCATTTTCTCATCATCTATAAGGCGGAGGTTTCTTCGAAAGTTTCGAGTTGTGTTAGTTGAAGTTTAGTGGATGCGTAAACCTATCATCAAGTTCCATATGTTTTATATTTTCTTTGGTCTCTAGGTATGTTTACCCTAAATTGTGGTGTGAAATTTTGGTTCATAGCAGGCTCAAGTTTGGTAGTTGTCCTTCGTTAATGGAAGTTCGAATGTTGAGGCAGCGTTGTTCAGTTTTCCAAGTGTGACTTTGATCTGTGAAGAATCTAATTTTGGCATGTTGTGTCGGTAAGATTTGTGCTCGGGTTGATCCAAATAATTTTCTAGATAACCTTGGAAGTCTTCCCCAGCTAGTTGTGTATTGGTGGAATCTGTTCGGTTTCAATCAAGGTGTGGGATCTGGTTCCGTTCGTTCATAAGGATGTTTCTGATAACGGTTGAGGACGGTCATTTCATTAGATCTACTGACACTTAACCCTTGGGGTAAGGTTGTAAGGAAGAAGGAAGGTAGTAGATCTAGAGATGGTTATTTGCTTCCCTTTGGGGATGTATATTGAGGTAGCTCATCAGTCATGAGGAGGTGTATATCGACATAGTAAGATAGCATGAGAACACCTGGTCTGAATTCATTGGTAAGATTCTTAATTGGTTTGTATCCCTTGAGTTGGAGCAAGAATAAAACCGCCTATCTCATTCGTTGGTTGGGTGCGACCATGTTTTCGTCTGATTTTGCGTTGGTATCAGCCTATGTTGTGCAAGGAATTATACGTGATAAAAGGGTATGGCTTGGTTTGTGTTTGGTTAGCATCAAAAGGAATGTTGAATGTGTTTCTGCAAGACAGTGGGTTGATGGTTGAGTATCTTTAGACTTAGTAGTCATTTGGTTGAGACTCTTAGGTCTCAGATTGTTAGTCTTATTGGCATGGTTGGATGGAAGTGCATTGTTCTTGGGAGTCTGGAGACTTAGTGACCAACTGGTTTGGACCATGTGGTCAAGAAAAGTTATTTAGAATGGTATATTATTTGTGCCATCAGGTCCATCTTCCATCTTTCACTTAAGGAACCGATCTCCACAGGGAAATAGATTGACCTGAAGACTAAAAACAAACCGTAAACAACCGGCCGGGAGGTGATCCCGGATGATTCTCTGACGGTTAAGTTAGAGAATGGGTATATATCTGATGGATTATACACGAGAGTCGTAAGTGGATTCGGTGTACTTACCTTCCTATGGTGTCGAGACATCTATTTATAGGGATATAGGAAGTGGCAAGCTCTTTCGGATCGACCCTGACATGCCATCTTATCACATTTATGGTGTAACGCCCGAAGGTACGATCATTGGTACTATACATACCGTTATACAGTTGTCTTGTGGCTATACTAGGATCTCTTGACCACGTATCCTCGTACAGGTTGTATCCTCATATTTTCGAGATACTAGCATTATTATTTAGACGTTATATCGTACCTTCCCTCTGTTCCTTGTTCTCCTCAAAAGTTGTTATGCCAGTTCGGTGTTTTAGTGGCTCGGGCATCTTTGAACATGCCATTTCGGGATATCCAGGAAAGGATAGAGGTATTTCTAGATTATACCTCATTACCGGCCCACTAGGTTATGTATCATGGTATATAAGACGTTGCTATGTTATAGTAATCTGTTAGATCTGTATCCTAGTATATAGGATGTTGTTATATTATAGTAATCTATTAGATATGTATCCTAGTATTTAGGATGTTGCTATGCGGTAGTGATCTATAGATCTTCATGTTTATCTGTTTACTAACTATATATTTATCTGTTGCGTATATCGACATAGTGTGGTTGGGTTAAGACTGTACTGCTTTGTGCTCCTATCAACAAACCTGACATGGTAAGGTTGAGGCCACCCTCCAACAAACCTGGATTGTTGGGTTGAGGCCACGTGCCAACAAACCCTAAACGGTTGGGTTGAGGTTTTACTGCTCTGTGTTGTAAACCAACAAACCCGGTATGATTGGGTTGAGGTCAAGGACCAACAAAGTGTGTATGTATGTTTGTTGTATATGTTATATGTTTGTATTGTGGTATTTTGGGGGAAAGTCACTAAGATTCGTGCTTACAGTTGTTTGTTATGGGTTTAGGTACTTCAGATGGTCGGGAAAAACCAAGACGTGATCGTAGACATCCTTCAATTTTTATGTTATTGGATTTTGGGATACTCTGTTTTACGAACTATACTTTTGAAACAACGTTTTTGTAAACAATTATTGACTTGGGATTGTTTTGGAAAAATGAAAAATTTTACTCTGATTTTCGAGATATTACATGATATTCCTTTTATTATTATTATTATTATTATTATTATTATTATTATTATTATTATTATTATTTAAAACCTTATTTGTTTATTTAATCAAGTTTTTAGACCATTTTATATCTCCAAAAATCTTTTTAGTTAACTAAAATACTAATTAATTTTTATTTCTATTTATTTAATAATTTCTTAAAATCCCAAAGTTGCTAAACTAATACAAAAATTATTTAGAATATTATTATGTAGAAAATGAAAATGGCTCCCAATATTCAGCCCTTCCCTATCCATTTAATATCCACCCTAGTTGAGTGATGTGATGTTTTTTTATATATAAAAAAAATATTAAAAAAGAAATCAATACATCTTATTTTATATATAAGATTTTTTTTATATAAATATATGTTCAAAAGCTAAATATTATGTAATTTTAAATATATTAAAGAGAATATATTTTGTCTTTTAATGTATATTAATTCAATAATGTATAACTTTATTTTTACTAAATTATAGAAAAACTACTGGAAAATGATTAATGATAAAAATAAATAACGTTGTATTTAAATAAATTATAAATATTTTAAAGCATAAAAAGTAATAAAAAAACAAACGAACTAAAATAAAATTAAACACTTTGTAAATTGATTTAATAAAAAAAAACATTATATAATTATAAATAATTCTTAATAAATAATTAAAGGTGAAATATGTTATAAGGGAAACTATAATAAAAGTAAAGTAACAAAATTTCATTAAATGTTAAAAGTGTAAATGTTCAAGGATACATTGAAATTTTAGAAAGTGTGTATTTTAACAATTTTTGAAAATACAAGGACCATGAGCTAAAAACGATAAGTTGCATGAAGAAAAAAAAAGGGCGAGTGGATGAAAGGAAACAAACAAAGCGCATGAATAAGGGTTTTTTAAGGGGGGAGGCGGAATAACAAGACCCCATTGAGTGTTACTATTTCACATTTTACGATCAGTGGTTTTTTCTAGATAAAATTGCAAAAATGGTCCCTATGATTGGCAAAATTATGTGTTTTTGGTCCAAAACGAAATGTTTGTGCACCACTGGTCCAAAATTGGATACTTTTATTGATTTTGGTCCCTATCAACATGAAAAGACTATAATACCCCTTATATTTGTTTTTTAATTATTCTATATTTATTTAACTGTTTTTAATTAAACAAAAATAAAAAGGGGGCCACCTCTGCTTCTTTCTTTGCCTTCTTTGGAAACCCTTATCTGCTTCTACAACCTTTTCCCCCTTCCTAAGTTCAACTCCACTCCTACCTCCCTGTTGTCTATCGTTCCTAATTCAAGAAACCAAATTTGGAAACAAAAGTAGGATTGTTTTTTTGGGGGTTTATTTTTTAAGAAATGGGTCCTTATTTTGGTTAAGATTTGAAGAATATTTCTGGATTTAAAGTTTAAATTTTTTCATCTGTTCACTGGTTGTTCCTCCATATCTGTTCATCTTGTTCCTTTTCCAGATCACAAGAAAATTGTATTAACTACATCATCACTATATATCTCTCTATAATTTTTGTTCGAGATGAAGATATGAAAAGAACACCATTCTGATGATTTTTAGTTTCTATAACCTCAAGAGAAGAAGGAAGTCGGCGACGACCACAATTGGCGGTGGGAGGTGGGGCTTCTGTCGTCGTCGGAGGTAAGATCGGCGCCTTGGCTTCACCTCGTCCGAATTGTTCCACCTCTGCTTCTTTCTTGGCCTTCTTCGGAAAGCATTGGACTTGCACTTTATCAAAACGCAACTGACCCCTTCCAATTGAAGCCATCGTCGGAGCTAGGACCTTTACTTTATGTGTACAGTCTGTTGTATCCGACCACCAAATTGTTGTTATCTAATTTCCTCCGCCACTAGAATTATATTAAAGACCATCACAACTTCCTTAGCTCCTTAATTTGTGTATCAGGCAAGCCACAAGAATCCATATCCCTTTCCCTTCCCGTATCTCTCCTTTTCTACACCATTATCGACTTTTGATTTTGGTTTCTGAAAAAAATATTGGAAACAATTTTTGGATTTGATTTTTGTGGAGAATTTGATATGGGGGCTTTAATTTTTGGATTTGATGTGGGGATTTAAGTTTATCTGGGGTGGCTAGTGTCTTCAAGGTTAGACAATGGGAGGTGGGGTGAGAAATTGGCAGTTTAGGCTGTGGGAGGTGGGTTGTTGTCGTTGTCGGAGTCAATGTTATAGGTGGAGGATAAAATTGCAAAAGGAGCAGATCCGACGGTGATGGTGGTCCGGTGACATGTAGAAGGTGGTGGTCCAGCAGTGGTGGTGGTCCGACGGCAGTAGTAGTGTCAAGAAATGAAGTGTGAGAGGGAAATGGAGTCAATGTAAGGAGTGAGAGACGTAGGGGGTCGGGTTGGTTGGATTTTTTTTTGTATTTATTTTTAATTAAAATAATAAGAAAACAATTAAAAATTTTTAAAAAAAAAGTTATATATGAATATATTCGTTATTTTAGGTGGGGTATGAACCAAAACCACATTAAAATTTGAAACATGGAGACCAAAACCGCACAAAGAATTCAAAATTGGACCATTGATGCACCAATGTTTCGTTTTGGACCAAAAACATAGAATTTTGCCAACCAAAGGGACCATTTTTACAATTTTATCTTTTTTCTAGGACATTAAAACAACGAGTTTTGAATTAAAAAACTAAATAAATAAATAAATACTTATAAAATAAACTTTCCATCCACACCGATGTTTGCTAATGCGAATCGTAAATTATGCCTATTTTGATATTTTTTATTTTCTTGACTGTTTTATGGCAGAACTTAAAAAAGGAAGCTATTATAATATTATTGTTATTTTCTTTATAAAAATTTTAAATAAAACTATTTCAAAAAATTTAATTAAAACCAATTATACATGATCTAAATAAAGACGAAAGGTCTTCTATATCATCGGTACCAGGTTTTGTCTTCCTCCTTTATATTGACTATTGAGTGTTCAAGTCCCGATCGAAACATTAGAGCTGACAATCGATGACACGACACGATAAAAATATATGATGCGAAACGAAATTCGAACAAAATTGAAATTTGAAGTCGTGTTTTGTCAAATGTAAAAATAAAACACGATGTTGTATTCGTGTTCAAAACTCATCACGAAATTGACACAATTTATCATTTATTTGTCGTGTTTTATATGTTTGTCGTATTATGTATCATAAAATATTAATTAAATAAACTAATTATTATATTATGTCATCTTTGTCGTTTCGTGTTGTGTTTGTCATTTTTTAATTAGTCCACTTACGTGTTTATTAAAAAAATTTGACCTCATGCCGTATCGTGTTCGTATTCTATAAAACTTTGTGGTGTTTTGTTTTAGAATAAAAAAAAACAAAAAAAAAAAAAAAAAACGACACAATAGCGCTATTTATTATGCCTGCGAAACATGTATGGTATTAAAAATAGTTTAAGAACAAGATAGATTACCGCTAAAAAAAATAAAAATAAAAATAAAAAAAAAACAATGGTCGGGTGTATAACGTAGAAAGAGAGAGATCTAGGCAGATCAAGCAAGCCAGTAACAGTAGAAGTGCCATAAAATCCAAAAGAGTAAAAACAGTACTGTAATTAAATGGTCAAAAATACCCCTACAAGGCTACACCTCTAAAAACCAAAAGTTCTTTCCCCATAAAGACGAGAGTATGATGCATGTACAGTTCACTCTACACTTTAACCATTTTAAACTCTCTCTCTCTCTCTCTCTCTCTCTCTCTCTCTCTCTCTCTCTCTCTCTCTCTCTCTCTCTCTCTCTCTCTCTCTCTCTCTCTCTCTCTCTCTCTCTCTCTCTCTCTCTCTCTATATATATATATATATATATATATATATATATATATATATAAAATCAGCAAGAAAGTATAAAATATAAAATATGAATATCCAGTCAAAAATTATCCCACAATTGTGTAGTATAAGACCATTGGTGGATTGTGGTTATCTTATAGTATAGCATTCCTTGTCATTGTCTATTTCATATGAAGATTGTTTTACTGTATTAATTCACAATGATCAATTCTTCTTTGCTAACTTCATATTATACCCTTGTTAAATTACAATGACTAATTAAATAAGCTATGTTAGATACCGAATAATGGAACCCAATGGCTAAATTTTTAAGTTAGAATCTTTCTCATCACGTATTTAGAAGAAAAATGTTTTGTTTAGATTAAATGTCTCGTGTATATCTCATACGATTGTGATAGAAACAAAAGACAACTATTCATAGTTGGTTTTTGGTACAATTATAATTTTTTTTGGAAATCACAAAGGAATTAAGTGGTACATATTTTCAGGATAAACTCAATCTTTATAGAGATTTTGCAGGGAAAATTTCCCACATGTGATACAAAAATAGATAGTTTAAAGGAATTGAACTAGTTTATTACAACTATAATTACTATGGTTATAATTGTTGTTATGAAGAGCTAGTTCATTTAACCGGTTAGAGCTTTCTCATCACAACGTACAAATGAAAAATACATTTTACGTTTATAGTTATGCATCGGCATTTACTAAGGTGTCTTGATAATCGGTATAGAAAGAGACAACTACTTATTAAAAAAAATTAAGCAAACATAATAAAAAAAATTCAAAGTAACGTTTTAACAAGTTTATTGTTTTTCTTTTATTTCTTTTAAATAATCATTTAATAATTATAAAAAAAACTAGATCTAATAGGTTTTTATGTTATATATATTTTAAATAATTTATCAACTAGTTTTACATTATATTTATTAGCTAACAACTAAATTTTTAGCTAACTATATATAAAAATATGAAAATGTGATTATGAAAAGTTGATGAAAATACATACATTGGATAAAGATTATGAAAATATGTTTTGGAAAAACTATTTGTAGATATAAAGAAGTTATAAATTTTTTCTGAAATTTAGACCAACAAGTTTTAAAACAAATCAATAATTTTTTAAACACGGTTATTAGAATATGCAAGTGGGTTCCTTGAACAATGTTGTCATTTCTTCAAAAAAAAAAAAAAAGTTAATGGTTCTTTGAACGAGGTAGAAAATGAGGTGATGGTTTACTTTCAAATAATTCTTTGCCCGAAGCATCTGATATCCTTGAACAATTCTGATATCTCCTCATAAGAATTAATCTAAGAAGAGCGAAAACTATTATATGGCCGACAAATTGAGTAATCTAACCTTTTTTGGGGGTGTTTTTTAAAAGTATAACCCAAATTTTTTTTTTTTTTTGCAAAATAATCACATACTCCGGAATGGGCCGTTCTAGAACGAGAAATTGAGTAATCTAACCTATTTTAGACTCATTTTTGGGTGGGTCTGCCCATTTTGATGCCTTCGGAATGCCGATTCTATAGTATATGTACCGGTTATGGAGCTAGAGTTTGAATTTCAAAATCCAGAATATAATTTGAATAATCCAGACCCTCGACTTCATTCTGGATCTTGTTCCGACATTCCGACTTGATTCTGACACGCGAATCTGACTCCGATTTCAGCCTCCGACATGGAGTTTGTATACCGTGATTATCACTAAGAACTACCGATCTGGAATGCTTAGAACACCTCCAAAATGAACTGAAACCGTTCCAAAGATTTAATTTAATATGACATTGCAATAGGACCAACCCAAAGCTAGTATATATGCTTATATATTGTTACATTATATTGAAATGTAGTGATCCGATGCTTAAAAATTCATTCCGGAAGGATTTGGAACGCGAGGAACTGGTCCGGAACAACTACAGAACACGATGAATTGTTCCGGAACGTATCCGAAACTGGTCCAAAATATTGGTTGGTTTTCATTCCTGAAAGTATTAACGCCTTTTTTATGTGTGTAGCACGACACGGTTTCTGATGCAACCATTACACTATCTTGCATTGCCAAAATTGGTGGGCAAATTCTCAAGGCATTCAAACACAAACTGGAATGCGAGTTGTCTTTCGGGAAGAAAGAATTTTGTCTTGTCACGGGCTTCCAGTTTGGTAACTATTTTCCTGCTTCTTCTTCTGGCACCACCTTCCATTCCTGTGTCTTTCCTATGGTCGCGAGTAACATCTTGGTGAAATTAGACAATGTGATTAAGGTGTTTGAAAAGCCACTTAATAAGTTATCGGACGAGGATGTTGTTTGTGTATGTCTCCTTTATTTGTTAGAAAAGGGTTTCAATGGTTGTTTGAAAAAATAGGTTGTGTTAGAGGAGTATTTCTCTCTGCAATCTAACATTGATAAATTCAACATGTATCATGTCGTTATTTTAAAATTATGTATTATAGTTAATTATGTCATCACTAATATTTTTTCCTATTTTTTACCATTTTAATTGGGAATTTTTTATGTCACAAATATCCATGGGGAAGGATAATTTGGAGAAATCTCTGATAGTAGCCGGCCAAACCCAGAAAACTCTTGATCTCGGATGGGGATCTCGGCACCTCCCATCTCATAATTGTCTCAATCTTGGCCGGGTTGACCAATATCCCATTTTGATTAACGAGATGCCCTAGGAACTGGACCTCTCATAACCAAAAATCGCACTTGGAGAATTTGGAATAAAACCTCTCCGACCTCAATACTCCAAGGATCTCTCTGAGATGCTCCTCGTGATGCTCTCTGGTTCTTGAATACACCAAAATATCATCGATGAACACAATCACCGATCGAACCAACATAGGCTTGCACACCCGGTTCATGAGGTCCATGAACGCCATCGGTGCGTTGGTGAACTCGAAAGGCATCACCACAAACTTGTAGTGCCTATAATGAGTCTTAAAGGTCGTCTTCTGAATATCCTCCTCAAAAACTCTCATCTGGTGATATCCAGATCTAAAATAAATTTTGGAGAACAGAGACGCCCCCTGCAACTAATCGAATAAATCGTCGATCCTCGGAAGTGGATAATAGTTCTTGTCCGTCAGCTTGTTCAACTTCCAGTAATTAATGCACATCCGGTGTGAACCATCCTTTTTCTTGACAAAAAGGATCGGAGCTCCCCACGGTGAGCTACTTGGTCTGATGAACCCCTTCCCCAGAAGCTCTTGGAGCTGTGAAGATAACTCCTGCATCTCTGAAGACGCAAGGTGATAAGGGGCCTTGGCAATAGACGCCGCACCCGGAACCAAATCAATCCGGAACTCCACCTGCCTCTTGGGAGGCACTCCCGACAACTCGGGAAAAACATCCGGAAACTCGCATACTATCGGGACCTCATAAATAGAACTCGGCCTCCCTGTAGTAACCCGTGTATCCATCACATACGCCAAAAAGCCCATACAACCTTGATGTAGACCCTGTCTCGCTCTGGAAGAAGAACAAAAAGTTGATCCAGATCTGGTACCCTCGTCATACACCGTAAGCACTCCCCCAATAGGGTCTCGTATGGTCACCATCTGACGCTCACAGTCGATCATAGCTCCAAACCGACTCAACCAGTCCATACCCACCAGGGACCTCAGAGATAGAACTCGGCCTCCCTGTAGTAACCCACGTATCTATCACATACGCCAAAAAGCCCATACAACCTTGATGTAGACTCTGTCTCGCTCTGGCAGCAGAACAGAAATTTGATCCAGATCTGGTACCCTCATCATACACCGTAAGAACTCCCCCACTAGGGTCTCGTATAGTCACCATTTGGCGCTCACAGTCAATCATAACTCCAAATCGACTCAACCAGTTCATGCCCACTATGACACAAACATCATCCATCGCGATAGGTACCAGGTCTATCAGAAACTCAACACCAAAAATCTCTAGTGCACATCCTTGGAATACATCAGTTGCAAAAACCGCATGCTCGTCGTCTATAGAAACCCTCAGAGGTTGACTCAATGCCTCACGTCAGATACTGATGTGACGACTAAAAGCTAAGGACACGATGGATCGACTCGCACCCGAGTCAAATAACACCAAATCAGGTACACAACTTAAAAGAAAAGTACCTAAATACAACACAGAATAAGCACAATAAATCTCAAAATAAAATAAATAAGGAAATACGTACCAACCACAACATCAGGAGTTGCGCGGACTTCCTCTGCTGTCAGCTGAAAAGCTCTCCCACGAGCCCTCGAAGCCTTGGCCTTCATCGGCCGACTATCAATAGTACGCTAAGCATCATAAGCAGAGCAGAACCCTGAGTTGATCCCTAAATGAGCTGAGGGCACTCGACCTTCCGATGGCCGGTCTGGTTGCAGTGAAAGCAAACTGCGAACCCCTTGAGGCAATCCTTCGCCATGCATCCCTCCTTTCCACATTTGTAGCAAATCCCTACCTGACATGATCCCTCGTGACTATTTTCGCACTTACCACAAGTGCGGCCCTTCTGGCCCCAAACTCTCGCATCAGCGGGCTTAGCCCGCTTCGTCGCTGGCTGCGACTGGACCGGTCTCCGATCCCTCCCTTGGGACTCTCCCTCCTCCCTGGCCTACAACTCAAGCTCGATCTCCCTCCGCCTGGCATTGGTCTGAAGCTCAGCCAATATCTTGTACGAAGTGTTCGCTATGAACTCCCGTATATCCCTCCTCAGTATGCTCAGATATCGGCTCACACGTTCCTGCTGAGTAGACACGTGCTCATAGCAAAACAGCACCCTCTCATGAAACATCCTCGAAATCTCAGTGACAGTTTCTGTCTCCTGCTTGAGAGATAGAAACTCATGGGCCAATCGTTCCCTCTCCACCTAAGGAACATACTCGTCTCGAAATAGCTGATTAAACCTCTCCCATGTCACTGCAGGATGGTCTGCAGGAGTAAAACTGGCTGTCACAAACTTCCACCAGTCCTTCGCTCCCAAGAAAAGTTGGTTCAGCGCAAACTGAACTCTCAAATGATCTGGGCATGAAAACATGTAAAAGAATCCCTAAATATCAGAGATCCATGTCATAGCAGCAATCAGATCCTGCATCCCATCAAACTCCGGTGGCTTCGTGTTGCTGAACTCCCAAAACAACAACGAGTCACCCCCCCCCCCCCCCCCCGTGGTCTGGCAGCGGCGACAGCTGCGGTGGCTGCAGCAGCAGCAGCCTCAGTAATAGCGGCATACCGCTCATCAAAAGTCTCGATCAGGGTGGTCTTAATAGACCCAAAAATCTCATGTATCACCTCTCGAATAGCTGCGACCACCTCCTCATGGATGATCCCGCGGATCTCCTCGTCACTAGTCCCACTGCTTTTGGGGTTGTGGCGCGTACCCACCATGATGTCTTTGAAACACAACAAAAAAATTATCAGAGACTCGCTCGAGCATACTCACACTCGATTCCCACCCCTACATGTTCCTTAGTACCCTAAGGATTCTTACTTGGGTCGCATATAGATCCGGTGCTTTCAGTAGTACGGGCCCAATACTATCTTCCACACCAACCTGTAGTCACCCCAAGTTCTCTTCCTAGGATCCCAGTTACGCTAACTCTCACGAATAACAAAATACCCTCTTAGTGGATCTCTCATATTCTCATCTAGGTATGTCTCCCAGATTATCTCTTGACTCAGAACTCTCTCTTTAAGTGATTCCTGCTAGATACTCTTACTCAGCACATAATCAAGGCACATAACATATAACACCAACTCCTAGGCTAAGGCATCACAAAATCAGGCATCTCTAGCCCTAAACATGAATTACTTATCCTATTCTCTAGCATGCATCACTAATATCTCATAAATATCTCATAACACAAATAAGTAAGGGTATTTTGGGAAATCACCGTTCGGGCTCTGGCTGATTGTACACACTACTCCATCTCGTTTTCTCTTAAAATTCTTTCTCATTTTAGAAAAATCATTTCTTTTGAATTTTTTTCTCAAATCCTTAGTTTGAGTTCAGACATACCTGAAGGTACACCCGAATCCCTTAAACCAAGGCTCTGATACCAACTTGTAACGACGTAAATTTTCAAACCAAAATTTTCATTTTTAAAACGGATAAAAACTCATACTATATTTCTCAAAAATATAATTGTTTCATGTGTCAACACAAATCCACATAAAAATGTCACTATCCCAGAATCATTCACATAGTCTCGAACCGGTGTGTACAATCAAGTTGACGCCTTCCTGTGATCCTGAGAAGTACCTGAAACACATAACACATAACACGATAAGCACAAAGCTTAGTGAGTTCCCCAAAATACCACACATAGCTCATTAGCCTCTCATGGCTAAACCCAGATAATCCCCTCCGGTCAATGTGTCTCAGTGGAACCCTCCCGTCCCATAACTCGGATGGACCCTCTGGTCCTAACTCAGTAAGCTCAGAAATATACATTACATAAATCACAAAGACATAATGCAAGATATCACAATACTCAGTATAAGCACATAAGACCCTCCGGTCACACAAAGGTTACCACTCTAGGTAAGTATACTGAGAAGGCTCACCTCGAAAGCAGGCAAGGAAACTGAATACCCCTCGAACAGTCTAACCCCGTCTACATGTAATAAGCATCTCTCATTAACACTTAAAAATCACAACTCTAAATAAACTCATGATAGTCCCTCTTTAACTCCTGGGATGGGTAAAAGACTATTTTTATCCATCCATGGTCCCCATAATCCCTGCCTTGACCAAACCCTAAAGTCAATAGAAGTCAACACTCGAGTCAATTGTCCATGTTGACCTGACTCACCGAGTGCACCTATGTGACTCGCTGAGTCCCCATTGTTCCTCAGAACATCGTGAAAACCTAACTTAACTTGTCGAGTTGTCTCATCAACTCGTTGAGTTACCCTTGTCCAGACTCATCGGGGAAAACCCTAGCCGACTCGGCGAGTCCATTCAGTCTGTATACTCATTTAGACGTTTTAAGGCAGATCCACTACTCCAAACTCTAGATCTAGTCTCCTAAGGCCCGAATGCCACGTAAAGCTTCGATCTTTAAGTCCATGCATGGCATATTTACTCCATAGTGCCAATACAAGCTCCAACGGGATTAGATGCACAAGATCTTGTCTCTGTTGGATTAGGTGTCTAAGTTCATAACTATTTCTGGAATGTACTTGAACCGATTAGCATGATCCATTTGGGTTGCATGGCATCATGCATTTGGATAGACTAAAATGAGAGAAATAACACTTAAGGTTTATTAATATATTATAAGTTCTAATATATTAATAATATTATTTAATTAGTATTGATCAAGAATTAATTTGGAATTAATTAAGTGATCAAAAGGAGACTAATTAAATATATGGGTTGATTGTGTAAATCATCCATACCTGTATAGTGGGCTAATGCTCCATGGATTATAAAGTTTGGCTAAAACCCAAAGGATGCTCCATGATGTTTATAGAACCCATGGGTCATGGAAATGAAAAGTCATGACAATTAGGGTTTACATGGTGTAACCCTAATTGTAACACAATATATAAGCTTCATGTTATTCACCAAAATCGACCACTAAGACGAACAAGTGAGGACTAGCCAATTTCTAAGTGTTCTTCATTTCTCTCTAAGTTATTCCAAGTGCATTTGGTGTTGTGTGAGACATTTGAGGCATTACACTTGAGGTGCTAGGCTCACAAGGGTTTCAAGGAATCCAAACTACTACAAGGTATGTTTTCTTGCTTACTTTTATGTTTAAAAGTTCCCCATGTATGCTAGATAGGTTATGAACCTTGGAAAAACATTTTTGCATGTATCATAGATAAAACATAGATCCAAGGTTTCTAGGGTTGCATGTACACCATAAGATTGTTAGAATGCTCAAAGCCCTTCAGTGGTATCAGAGCCTAGGCTAGTTTGTTTGATACTTGATGCAAAATTGTGAAAAAAACTCAGTTTTTCTGCACTCTGCAGCATAAACTTGTCGGGTGCATGGGGGGACTCGACAATTCCATGAGTAAACTCATCCTACTCGTCGAGTAAGTTCTTGCACTCGATGAGTAAGAGCCATAGAATACAGATTTTCGAGTTTTGCTGTTGGAAATGGACTAGAAACATTACCCTAAACTGTTTTTGTGCTATAAAACTTGTTTTAGATGGTGTAATAGTTGTGCTAATCCATTTTCAATAGCTATTATCAAAATTTCAAGTTTTATATGGTTAATTTATTGATTCTTGAAATTGTTGATATGCATGTTCATGAACTTATGAGTTTAGAAGATCATATGAATTATTTGAAACTTACTTGTTAGTTTAATTCTTGATCATTATGTGTCTTAATGGAATCCATAATTTGTCCTCAAGTTATGGATTACCAAAAGTCACTCTTTTAAAGTCCATTATTAAACACATAAGTTACATAAAATGAAAAGTCTCTAATTTTATTAAACCATTAACTGATAAGTTATGAAAGATGAAAAGTTTTGAAAGTTACAAAACTTGCCCTCAAGTTTTGGAACATGTAAAGTCACTTTAAAAACTTTAGTTCCAACCCCTAGAATTTTAAAAGTTAAAATTCAACCCTTATACTTTATAATATTATAATTTTAATATATATATATATATATATATATATATATATATATAAAATAAAAAAAGTCGTTTTACCGTTAGTAGGCCTCATTCACGAAGTCGGTCTATAAGGGAGCTATAAGGTTGATGCCTATAAAATGGCAGCTTAATGGGTGTCCACTCTTACCCACCGCTTCCTTGATCGGTGGAGGGTTGTTACCCAATGGGTAAGACAAGGACTTTAAATCTTCATTAAAAGTATGATGAATATAAAGTAACTAAATGTTTTTATAAATTCTTAATCTTAGTTACTTTAGGAAAATGTGAATAAGGTGCTAACCCATGAAATTACACTTTGCACTTTGATTAAGTCGTTAGTGGAGCGTGTGTGGTTAATCGGCACCCTAACCTGGACTTAACAAGCTAGGCAAAGGGTAACTTAATGTTTATCATTGTATCGGTGGAGCGTGTGTGGTTAACCGACACATCGAGTGAGGGCTAAATATTAAGGGTACCAAGTAATCTGCATGGTTACTTCACACCTTGTTTTGTTATCCTTGGCATCCCAGTCACAAAACCTGAAGGGCACACTCGAGATTGAAACATGCCATTGAAAAGTTCAATGAATCTCCAAGAATATAGGAGTTTCAAAACCCATTAAAACCAAGTAATTTAATTTGTTTTTCATGGTGGAAATTGGTGAATCGTCATTCACCTACCTTCAAATATTTTATAGCTTGGATTACGACATCCCTCTTCTAAGTTATAAAATATTGTGTTGGGTCCTAGCCTTGATATTACATTTGGGTGTTTTATTATGGACTATCTTTATATCTAATCTAAACTTGTCCTTCTTCTCTTCAGATGTCTTCCAACAATGTTGCTTCTAGCTCTAACACTATCGACTCCTTCTCTCTCATGAATCGTTGTGGGAGAGTCATTTTTTATGGATCCAACTGTATGGATTGGATCAGGAACATTAGGATGGTTACTCAGTGTGAGGACAAGGAATATGTCCTCGACAAGGAGCTTAAGGAAATTGAGTCGTTTGCTACTCCTGAGGAGATCGCTGAATACCAGACACATGAAAGAGATGCTACCAAAGTGGCATGCATCATGTTGGCCACTATGACAGTCGAGCGCCAAAAGTCCTATGAGGACTACTATCCTTTTGAGGCTCTCCAGGATTTGATGGACCGCTACCATTAGAGTGCTCATCAAGAGCGATATGAAGTCATCTCCTCTATAATAACAACTGGAATGAAGGATGGTGAACCCATCACGGGCCACATGCAGAAAATGCAAAAGTATGTGGACCGTTTGCTGAAAATGAATGTGAACTTCCCCGAGGAGTTGGCAATAGACATCATTTTGCACTCCTTGCCTTCATGTTATGATCAATTTTGTATAACATGCCACATGAACAAGGAGGAAGTTACACTCAGCAAACTTCAAGGACTTTTGAAGACTGTAGAAAATGGTCTTAAAGGTAAGTCGGTTGTTACCACTCCTACTCCTACCACGAATCCTATCTTGGCAATCGGGAAAAGCAAAGGAAAGAAGAGGAAGAGCCCTTCGAAGGGCACCAAGGGGAAGAACCTTGATGGCTCCTCTTCAAGTGGAACCAAGAAAGGTTTCGTCACTCCTTCTGCTAATCCTAAAGAGGCGGAATGCTTCTATTGCCATGAAAATTCACACTGGAAGTGAAACTGCCCAAAGTACCAGCAAGATGTGAAGGATGGGAAAGTTAAACCCAACCATGCAAGTACATACACTATATTGTCTAATAATTCACCCCATTCTAATTCTTGGGTCCTTGATACAGGTTGTGGTATTCACATATGTACAGATTTGCAGGGACTAAGAAAAAGTGAGAATGTGGAGCATGGGAAGATAAACTTGATCATGAGGAATAGGAAAGCTTCACCTGTCACCAAGATTGGAGTTTATTCTTTATTGCTAAGTAGTGGATTAGTATTATATTTGAATAACTGTTGTTACTCGTCTGAAACGGCGAGAAATATTATTTCCTTTCATAGTTTGTACAAACAAGGTTTTACCTTTTCATTTCATAATGATAGTGGTGGTATTAATGTTTTCTTTAATAATGATTTTTATTTTAAAGCATTACCTTGTAATGGTGTATATGAAACTGTGTCGATTGTTGATAACCTGGGAAATAATGTATTGTCTATCGATTCTTCCACTAGCTTGGATAAAGAATCTTTATGGCATTGTCGTCTTGGACATGTAAGCAAGAAACGTATAGGCCAACTCCAAAAGGATGGAGTCTTGGAGTTGTTTGACCTAAAGTCAGATAATAGTTGTGAATCTTGTTTGCTTGGGAAAATGACAAAGTTACCCTTCACTAGTACTTGTGCTAGGGGTGAGGGTTTGTTGGACCTCATACACACTGATGTGTGTGGACCCTTCAGAACCGCCACAAGAGATGCTAACCACTTCTATGTGACTTTTACTAATGATTATAGTAGATATGGATATATCTACTTAATCAAGCATAAGTTAGAGACCTTTGAAAGATTCAAAGAGTTCAAGCAGGAAGTGGAGAATCAGTTGGGCAGGAACATTAAGATGCTTCGATCCGATCGAGGTGGTGAGTATCTTAGTACAAAGTTCCTTTACTATCTTAAGGAATGTGGGATTATCTCACAATTGACACCTCCCAGGACACCACAACTTAATGGTGTGGATGAGGGGCGCAATCGAACCTTGTTAGATATGGTTTGTTCCATGATAAGTCGAGCTTCGCTACCAATCTCATTCTGGGGGTATGCCTTAGAGACTACCGTCCATATTCTTAATCTAGTCCCTACAAAGAAGGTTGCCAAAACACTTCATGAGATGTGGACCGGTAAAGTTCCCAATCTGGACCACATCAAGATTTGGGGTTGCGAGGCTTTTGTGAGGCGCGAGTCTCACGATAAGCTCGAACCTCGAAGCGAGAGGTGTATTTTCATCGACTACCCACAGAGATCCTTTGGTTACCTCTTCTACAGGCCTAGTGATAATGTGGTCTTTGTAGCAAGGAGAGGAGTCTTTCGCAAGAGAGAATTCATGAGCCAAGGAAACAGTGGGAGGCAAATTGACCTTGAAGAAATTCAAGAGTCAAATGGTGAAGGAACCTCAAACCCTAGCAATCAAACTGAGGGGAAACTCCTATTGATCCGATAGAAGAGATTGTACCTCTGAGGCGTTCCACGAGAGTTAGGAATGCACCTGAGAACTACTATGGTTTCCATATTACTGTGGAAGGTGATACAATTATCAGTGATAGCACACTGGTGAGTTTGGATGAACCTAACAGCTACACAGAAGCCATTACAGGCCCTGAGGCTGCTAAATGGAAAGAGGCTATGGACAACGAGATACAATCCATGTATGACAATCAAGTTTGGAACTTGGTTGACAGTGTACGAGGTCGCAAGATAGTCAGGTGCAAATGGATCTTCAAGAAGAAGACCGACATGGATGGTAATGTACACACTTATAAGGCGCGAATGGTTGCAAAGGGCTTTTCTCAAACTCCAGGAGTTGATTATGATGAGAACTTTTCACCAATAGCGAAGATTAAGTCTATTAGGGCTATGTTATCCATTGCTACATTTCATGATTATGAAATATGGCAAATGGATGTCAAAACCGCTTTCCTTAATGGAAAGTTGGTTGAGGATATTTACATGATTCATCCAGAGGGTTTTGTCAGTATAAAGTACCCTAATAGAGTGTAGAAGCTTGAGAAATCCATTTATGGATTAAAGCAACCACCTCGCAGATGGAATCTTTGCTTCAATGAGAAAGTCAAAGAATTTGGATTTCGAGGAGTGAAGATGAATCTTGTGTGTATGTCAAGTCTAGTGGGAGTATAGTCAGCTTTTTGGTATTGTATGTGGATGATATACTACTCATAGGAAATGACATCCCAACTCTGCAGGAAGTTAAGTCTTGGCTTGGGAAGTGTTTCACCATGAAGGACCTTTGAGAAGCTGCCTATATCCTTGGGATAAGAATTTTGAGAGACAGGAGTAAAAGACTAATTGGACTTAGTCAGAGTACCTACTTGGAGAAGGCGCTGAATAGATTCAACATGTAAAGTTCCAAGAATGGAGAGTTACCGATCTAGAGTAATGCCAGACTGAGTAAAACTCAGAGTCCGAGTACAGAGGCTGAGATAGCAGAAATGAGTCGATTATCGTATGCTTCCGCTGTAGGCTCGATCATGTATGCTATGACTTGTACTCGTCCTGACGTGGCCTTTGCATTGAGCATGGTCAGCAGATATCAGGGTAACCCTAGCAAGGCTCACTAGACTGCGGTAAAGAACATTCTCCAGTACCTGCGGAGGACTAAGGACTAGGTCCTTACCCTTGGTGGGAGTGATGACTTGAGAGTATTGGGGTATAGTGATGTTAGCTTTCATACTGATAGGGATAACTTCTGCTCTTAGTCAGGATGGGTCTTTACCTTAAACGGAGGAGCAATTTCTTGGAAAAGTTCCAAGCAGAAGACAGTAGCTGATTCAACTTACGAATAAGAGTATATAGCGACAAGCAAGGCAGCAAAGGAGGCTATATGGCTAAAGAACTTCATTGGAGACCTTGGAGTTGTTCCAACTATAAAGAAGCCTATAGAGATTTTCTGTGATAGTGAAAGCATAGTTGCCTTAGCAAAGGAACCAAGGGATCACGGGAGATTCAGCAGACACGTTGATAGAAAATACCATTTCATTAGACATCGAATAGAATAAGGGCTCCTCGTGGCAAAGAGGGTATCATCGGATGAGAACCCGAAAGATCCCCTCACGAAGGGACCGGGCAGGGTTAAGCATCTCCAGCATGCAAGGCGCATAGGGCTGAAGGATGATATTAATTTTAGTAGTTAGATAGCTTTGAAATGTGTAAAGTGTAATTGACATTTGATGATGAATAAAAGTTGTATTTATTTATGAGTAAAGTGTTGCTATCCTTTGTCAATCGTTTACTATCATTTCATTTTGCATGTTTTGACTTCCAGAATAATTATGTTATGTTATTTCATATTATTCAAATTCTCCACAGTCGGTCATATGTTGGAAGTAGATATGAATTAAGACTATCATGGATTGGCTTGTAGAGGTCTAAGATGTTGGACATAGCTACAACACTCATGAGTGCTCATAAGTTCTGAGTATTAGAATCAACCCACGCTTACTGGTATCACTTCACGGAATTTATCTCGAGTGATCGTGAGATGGTAATATCATATTAGTCTTCAAACCTAGATATATGACTTGTTGCCTATGAGTTGGTTATACATTGATTGTACGAAAACGCATTGGTAACTCGATGTTATAAAACGTGCCTTTGTGTATGATTCAACAAGTAGTAGAACAAGCATATGAGTCGAAGTTTATATGTTCCCTCTTGGATTAGAAGCGATACCTAGGCCCCTCGATGATTTTGTGTTGACCCATGTACCGGGACCGGTTAGAACTAAGTTGATATGTTCAATTAAGTTCTATGTCAAACAAATCAGGAATCGAGAAACAAACTGCTGGACAATAAGTATGCCATTGTTCCATGTATTTGTCCGACTGATATCTAGAACTGAGGATTATATGATCACTTATCTTAAATGGCGTATCATCATCATCTCAGTTCTGTGAGACCTTGAAAGAGCTACGATTGCTGGTCGATTCCCGAAGTCATTCTTGCAGTTATAGTTATTAGACTTATCCAAGTGGGAGACTGTTGGATTAGTAGTCTAAGTTCATAACTATTTCTGGAATGTACTTGATTCGATTAGCATGGTCCATTTGGGTTGCATGACATCATGCATTTGGATAGACTAAAATGAGAGAAATAACACTTAAGGTTTATTAATATATTATAATTTCTAATATATTAATAATATTATTTAATTAGTATTGATCAAGAATAAATTTGGAATTAATTAAGTGATCAAAAGGAGACTAATTAAATATATGGGTTGATTGTGTAAATTATCCATACTTGTATAGTGGGCTAATGCTCCATGGATTATCAAGTCGGGCTAAAACCCATAGGATGCTCCATGGTGTTTATAGAACCCATGGGTCATTGAAATGAAAAGTCATGACACTTAGGGTTTACATGGTGTAACCCTAATTGTTACACACTATATAAGCTTCATGTTATTCACCAAAATCGGCCACTAAGACTAACAAGTGAGGGCTAACCAATTTCTAAGTGTTCTTCATTTATCTCTAAGTTGTTCCAAGTGCATTTGGTGTTGTGTGAGACATTTGAGGCATCACACTTGAGGTGCTAGGCTCACAAGGTTTTCAAGGAATCCAAACTACTACAAGGTATGTTTTCTTGCTTACTTTTATGTTTAAAAGTTCCCCATGTATGCTAGATAGGTTATGAACCTTGGAAAAACATTTTTGCATGTATCATAGATAAAACATAGATCCAAGGTTTCTAGGGTTGCATGTAGACCATAGGAGTGTTAGAATGCTCAAAACCCTTCAGTCTCTAGCTTAATAAAGTTCGGGCCTTTGGACTCACAAGCCTCCTACAATATAGATCTGAGGTTTCAACCTCAAATTATGCTCAAGGGACTAAAAGACACAAAAAGGGTGGGATAAAACCCTAGAAACTCCCTAAACAAAGATCTCATAAGGATATGATCAAGTTAGCATCTTTTTACCTCCAAATGAAGCAAAACCCTAATGAACCTCTAGAGCCAAAGCCTCCATTTAATCCAAGCTTTGATGCTCTCCACTTATCCTTCAAAAGTGAACTAATAATCACAATATTAGCTTCTCTCTCTCACTCTCTAGCTCAAGTGGACGATTAGGGTTTCTCTCAAGGATGTAAGGTAGCTGGTGAGGCGGAAATAAGAGCTTAAGGCCCTTTAAACAGGACACAAACCTGGGGATTTAGGGTTTCATCACACAGCGTCAACTCGGCGTGTCGGCTCTCTGACTCATCGAGTTGGTCATTAAACTCACATGACCAAACCAACCCTACTCGACGAGTTGGGTACACAACTCGTCGAGTCACTCATTAAATCCCAAAAAATAAATATATAATTGTAATACCTGAGAGCCGAGATTTTACCAATACTTATTTTACTACAAAAAAATATTGGCAGCACATCATGATGTGGATCTCATTGATGATAGAGCGTGGAGTGGATGATGCTCGGTGTACGATTGTGCCGTCAATTTTCAACACTGATACATTTGACTAGAGTGACATGGCTGACGAATCCGCTAACCTGCTTAGGCAGACTGTGATATGGTATAATTGTGTTTGGATTATATTACCTGAGTATTTGTTGTGACATCCCCCATTGTTTTAGAACCAATTAAAACATTTTCTTTATGCTTTATAAATTGAGATGCGGAAATTCTCAGTTAAATAAAACATTTTTAAGATAACAAGAGTTATTTTATTAAAACTTTAAGGATGTCATTCGTTCATATCCTGTGACACCCGTAAATTGTAACGACCCGTCTCCGGTACGTTGATTCCATAGTATTTAATTAGAAGTTTGCAAGAGGGACTCGGCGAGTTCATAGCTTGACTCGCCGAGTAGGGACAGGATTTCGAGCACGTGTTAGTCGGCGACTCGGCGAGTCCATATTCGGGACTCGGCGAGTCTGCCTGCCTGGAAGAAACCCTAAATCCCCGGGTTGCTCACTATTTAAACCACCTTATAGCCCTAATCTCGCCTCCTTCACCCTCAGAGAGCTGTGAGAAAACCCTAATCCATCCTTGAGTGATCTAAGTGTTCTTGTGTGAAATTTTGAAGGCTTGAAGAAGAAGAAGAAGAAAGGAGTAAGGAGAAGAGGTGTAGAGCAAAGATCCAAGGGCAAATCAGAGTTCATTGAGGTATTCTTCGGATTTCCTCCCCTTTTATGCTTTAAACCTCCATTAGAACTCTTCTAGATCTAGTTTGATGCTTTTCTCAAGCCTTATGATTGTATGGATGCCCTAATAGGTTGAGATATCCTTAGATCTGTTCATTTAGGAGTTGTAGAGCCCGGATCTACTGCCTTTTTGAAGATACTTTGCATGAAAACCCTAGATCTAGCCTTTATTAAGCTTTTTGAGCCATTTTATCTTCATGGATGCATATGGGCACGTAAAGATAGAATCTTTACGTGCTAATCGAGTTAAGGGAGTCCAGATCTATAAGTTTTATACACTGGATTCAAGCAGAATCTAGTTTAGAGTTGCTGCATGCAAGCGACTCGGCGAGTCGGAAGAACGACTCGGCGAGTCGAGTCGCGAGTCCCCGATTTTCCCTTTTTGAGTGGTAGCGAGTGGGACCAGTGAGTGGTAGAGTGGACTCAGCGAGTTTGAGGTCAGACTCAGTAATGGAGGGACTCGGCGAGTTGTTCATACAACTCGGCGAGTCCAAGGCAATCTTCTTAGCTCGAAGAACAACTCGTCAAGTTGTTCATATGACTCGGCGAGTCGGATGCAGATTGCCTGAGTTTTTGATTCTAATGGGAACTCGTCGAGTTGATGCCATACTCGACGAGTAGCAGCGAGTAGGGTTGAGAAGTGAGAGTAGGGACTCGGCGAGTTGGCGGCCCAACTCGGCGAGTCAGGTCAACTGTGGGTTGACTTTGACCAGGAGAGTTGACTTTGATCAGGAGAGTTGACTTTGACCAAGGGTAAAAGAGTCATTTTACCCCAGTGCAGTGATTAGCATTTAATTGAGTGTGTTATGGATTTGTAGCCGGGGAGATACCGGAGCAGCAGCAGTTAGCTTCTAGAGCCATACACATAGCAGCCAGTTCACGAGGTGAGTTTCCTTCCAGTACAAACGGGTCTAGGCCACAATGCCGGCCCGTTCAGTTAGCAATAGCTTTAGGACTTCGGTCCTATGCAGTTGTTAGTATGTTTGACGCCTCCGTGGCTCAGACAGGATTTATGTGTTGATGCTAGTTGTTATGTTATACTATGCTGTGTTCAGTCAGTTAGCTTCGGGCTTCGGTCCGATGGAAGGGGCAAGGCCCCAGTCACTTAGCTTCGGGCTTCGGGCCGATGTAGGGGACAAGGTCCCAGTCAGTTAGCTTCGGGCTTCAGTCCGATGTAGGGGACAAGGTCCCAGCCAGTTAGCTTCGGACTTCGGTCTGATGGAGGGGTCAAGGTCCCAGTCAGTTAGCTTTGGGCTTCGGTCCGATGGAGGGGGCAAGGCCCCAGTCAGTTAGCTTCAGGCTTCGGTCCGATGTAGGGGACAAGGTCCCAGACAGTCAGCTTCGGACTTCGGTCCGATGGAGGGGGCAAGGCCCCAATATGTGCTTTATATGTTACTGCATGGTATGTGGTAGTTTGGGGGGCTCACTAAGCTTCGTGCTTACAGTTTCAGTTTTGGTTTCAGGTACTTCCGCAAGTAAAGGGAAGAGCTCGGGATGATGGCATCGCACACACCACAGCTTCAGTTTTTGTCCTGGGAGTTGATACAATTTTTCTTAGATATGTTTAGATACAGTTGTGACTCAGTTTTCTCACAGTATTTGAGTATGGTTTGAGATACACAGTGTATGGTTTTATTATATGATACTCAGATTTATGATTTTCGGTTATATTAAAAATGAAATTTTTGGGTCGTATTTTTGGGTCGTTTCATAAATTTTGGTCAAAAAAAGTCTATTGAAGCATAACTTAGCTTAAAATGGTGAAATGTAATTTTCATAACCTTCCTAATGTATTATTAGATATTATAATATTACATTCGCCATTTTAAATTAATTATCAAATAAACGCTTTAATTACAAATAATAGACTACAGTAGCATAGAAATTCAATAAATCACACAAATATTATTTTGATATAAGCAATATTCATAAAACAATTTATTTGTGTTACGAATCCGTAGACATATAGAACGTCTAAAACGGAGCGCGCATTCAAAATATAAGTCTTATAACTACTTATTTTGGTCTCAAAATATAGTATGTTGAATATGTTTGGTTATTTTGATGTAAAAGTGTTTTACATGAAAAATGTGTTATGATAAGCTAAGATTCATGTTTAGTTTGAGAAAATAACATATAAATCTCTTACACTTCAAAATCACCACAAAAAAAATAAATAATATTACTTTGTTGGTAAAAATAGTTATAAAAAGTCCGCCATATGATTTTTGGCAAAAAGACAAGATTTTAAATGTTGTCATCACTTTCATAAAATGACCAAAACTAGTAAGTTGTCATCACTTATTACAAAAATTGTTATGTTTGATTTATTGGTTATATTTAGTGCCTTAAATGTAAGAAAACTACTTGCTTCAAATATATATATATATATATATATATATATATATATATATATATATATATATATATATATATATATATATATATATATATATATATATATAACATCTTTTAGTTATAAATACGATAACACAACGAAAACACTTATATAAATTATAATAAGTATAATTTATGAAACGAATGACAATGATACAACAAATATACGAAAAATAATTATATAAAAATATAATTATTGCGTACGATAACTATCGTGAATATTTTTGATAATTACAAACGCAAAGGATATTTCATAATACTTGCAAACAATGAAAAAGATCATGTTGAATGGTTATGTGAGACATTTTCTTCATAGTACTAAACAAGTACTCGGGTAAGTCCTAGATTGTAGCACAAATCTTAAATGAGCAGGATAGTTTGTATAGATCTATATGCGATTGACAATCCCGACCTATAGTTTTTCACTACAACTACGACCAACCGGTCTGGTGTGAAAAATGTCTTAACATATCACGACGCTTAAAGAATGTCGGGCAGGCACACGGCTTAGTCGATAGCAGGGTTCTAATCACTCACAGATAACTACAACAAACATCTATTGTTTTAATACTATACTTTTCAGTCTTACACAAATATTAAACTTCATTTTTATACTCAATATAAGTAAATATTTAATATTATATTATAGTTTTATAGTTTTACAACTACATCTATATTTAAGAAAGTATGTATTGTTTTTCAGGTTCTGAACACCACTAGTTTTAAAAAAAGTACTCAGTTTTCTCATGAAAAAATCTTATGAACTCACCAACGTAATGTTGACACTTTCAAAACCATTTGTATTCTCAGGTAATCATTAGTCGGAAGAGACAAAGCTTTTGGGAAGTGACGCAAAGACGTCACACTTGTTTATTTTGTTTTCATACAGTAATTAGATTCAAAACGATTAACATTTGGAACATGTAACTTATCTAATTATAATGTATGATGGTTGTTTGTGTACTTGTGTTTCGACATATTCAATTATTGTGATACTGCGTTCCGTTCCACCCTCAGACGTTTCCGCCATCCAGTTTAGCGGTGTGACATATCCAAACATACATTACAGCGTAATGTATAATAGGTCTTGAAACTATAGATTACATGCACATCTCTTTAGTTCACTCAACATCCTAACTAGACTACTGCAGCCTTGGTTCCACTAACTGTGATGCATAAAAATGAGTGGGTCAAGTTTGGGAAAACCTGGTGAAATACATAGGGTTATCAAGCCCATAACAATTTAATGATAATTATTAATATCATTCTTGCAAACAACGTTATCATATAGTTTATATAAAACCTGACCTATGACCAACTACCCAACCCAACCGGTCTTCAAAGATCCTAAAGCAACGATTATCTGGAGGAATCACCCAACCTAATAAATCGTTTGAGCAGTTGTTTGACTACACATCTTTGGGTGTCCTTGGCCAATGTAAGTTTTATATATATATATATATATATATATATATATATATATATATATATATATATATATATATATATATATATATATATATAGCAACCAATGTTCAAAGATTTGATAAATATGGTATATCACTTTATCTACGTCCATGGGTTATAAGCCCATGCTAGCAACGTAACTCACTAGACCACCTAGAATAGTCAAGTGTCGTTATCTAATCTGGTCGATGACCCAGACACACTTGTCAGTTGTCTGGTCTGGATCCACCATTTCTGGTAATCCAAGATAGAGGAAAAAAGACTCTGCTTTGATCTGACACACCCTACCCCAGTCATGAGACCTAATCGATATCCAGCATAATCTCAACTAAGTAGTATTTAAAAGTCTTATTCTTAACCTACGACAAGACTAATATTTAAAGGCAATCGATTTCCAATACGATATCTAATTCAATAACATTATCATAATCATACAAATAGGATATAGACAGATAATACATGCAAGCGTTTAATGACTTATACACATAATACTTTTATTTTAGATTACGATCTTGATAGAAACTTCGCACTCACCTGACAAAAGTCTCTGGTGATTGGTGAATCGGGCAGAGCTTCGCCTTACACCTTTTCCAAAAGATCTAGATGTACATAATGCTAAGTCTTAGTTTATTATCATAAGGGTTTAGATTCCTTCAATAATCCCAAAGTTTATTTTAAGATCTAAATAAGGAATAACCAGGTAGAATCATATTGGAGGTATGTTCTGTTTGGTATACATAGTATACTATTTGGATATCTCACTTTAAACACCTCATTAAATCCAGCCTATAAATCACTCCCGTAAATATATCAAGCAGTATAATGACTTGGAAACTTTGATAAATCTTACTTATAAGTTCCTAGTAATGACTTATAATTATAATTATAAATTACACAGAGGCATAGTAAGTGTATCTCACTTACAAAGTACTATAGAAGAGAAGCGGGAACCAGTCAGGCAGAATACTGACTCGGGATCTCCTACTCGAAGGCTGCTACTTAGATGAGTACTAAGGGACTTCGCCGTAGAGTATAAATGTAGGAAAAATAGGCTAAATAATGAAAGTTTCAAAGAGAATTTGATATAATGGTGTGAGGAGGGATGAAGGAATGAGATGCTATTTATCAGTTGATTTCTTGAGATCCACGCCATGCACCATGGAGGTGCTCCATGCTTCTGGTCGGGACATTGTGATGTGGCGAAATGCTGACATGACACGTGGCAAAAAGTGGGTGGGGTTGCGTGGTCTTTTTGGGTGCGCCATGCTCTTGACACACATGTGTTCCGTTTTTCAGATTTTTGAAATTGCGTAACTTCTTCATACAAACTTTATTTTTGACGTTCTTTATATCCTCGGAAAGCGCTCGACGAGATCTACGACTTTCATTTAGACACAGTCGGCTAATTTTGAATTTTTATTTTTTTGTACAGGCTTACATTGTTAAAGCCCGTATAAAAAGCATAACTCTTTCATCCGATGTCCGTTTTCGACATACTTTTTATCGTTGAACTGCTATTAAGGAGATCTTCAACTCTCTTTTAGATTATTTTGGTTAAAATTCAACCTATCTAAAATTCGATTTTTGAGCAGAATACTATTATGTTGAATCTTAGAAAAATCATAACTTCCTCACACGAAGTTAGATTTGGACGTTCTCTATATACACGCTTTTGGATTAATGAGTACTATAAATTTCATTTTGATTTCTTAGGCTAAAAAGCAATTTATTAAAACTCAACTTTTTACGATATGCAGAGTCTTGCCGGTTTAATTAGGAAACTTCAAACAAGCATAACTTCTTCATATGAAGTCGGATTTGAACGCTCCTTATATCTCCGAAATCCTTATGACATATACTGCAACTAGGTTAAAGATTATTTTTCCTAACTAATCTTTTATCTTTGATGCATATTTTAAATTTTATTTATTTTATTACTAAATACACATTATATCCTATAGAACACATAAGCATATAAATATATGAATAATCCTTTCTTATTCATTCATATAAAGATTACAATAGTTGACCAAAGTGATTGCACAAACCAATTCATTCTCTACCAACTTCATTCTCTGAGGCTATGAAATGTGCAATCTTCGTAAGTCAGTCTACTACAACCTAAATCATGTTGTGACCTCTTTTTGTCTTCGACAAATTTGTTATAAAATCCATGGTAAAATCAACCCACTTCCCTATGGGTACTAGTAAGGGTTCCATATCTCCGTATGGATTCTAATGTTGTGCCTTTACTCTTGCACATGTTACACATTCTGCTATGTAAGTTGCCATATCGAACTTCATTGTCGGCCACCAGTAATAAGGTTTTAAGTCCAAGAACATTTTGGTGCTACCTGGGTGTATAGAATACATGGTCTTATGAGATTCTTCCATAAAAGATCTCATATACCACTTAACCTAGGCACCCAAATGCGATTCTTAAACATCTTCAACCCTTGTTTATCTTCTTTAAACACAAACGTCTTTCCTAGACATTCTTCCTTCTTATCACCTTCTACCAGAGCCCGTGTATGAGCTTCCTTGATCTTTTCCCTAATCGTTAGATCAGTTCAATCTTCAACGATCTAGCTGTTTTCCCTTCCGGATTCAACTTTCTACTTAAGGCTTCAACTACGATATTTGCTTTACCTGGGTGGTAAAGTATCTCACAATCGTAGTCCTTGAGTATCTTCATCCATCGCCTTTGTCTCACGTTTAATTCTTTCTAAACAAGGAGATATAGAAGGCTTTTATAATTTGTATACAGTTTTCATTTGGTTCCATAAAGATAGTGTCTCCAAATCTTTAGGGCAAAAACCACTGTTGCAAGCGCTAGATCAAGAGTCGGATAATTCTGCTCATGGGGCATTAATTGCCTTGCTGCGTAAGCTACTACCTTGTCTCTTTGGGTTAGGAAGCATCCCAATCCAATCTTAGAATGTCACACCCCAAAACCATGAACGGTGGAAACGTTATGGGGCGGAGGACGTCATGTACAGTATCACAACAATGAAAAGTAGTAAACAAGCAACAACATCATCCATTGCATTAATAATTAATTTTAATACAAGTGTGTTTTGTCAAATTATAATAGACACTAAAGTATAATCAAAATGAAAGATGAGTCTTGAACGAGCTCCATCTTCTCTAAACCTTGCATCGGTACCTGTCTATGGTTGACCTGAGGATACAAGTCATTTTGAAAGAGAGTATAATCACTGTATGATATCGCGTTCTAGTAATAGTTCTAGTATCTTCCTAAACTACCCATATGGTAGCTTACTAGTAATGTAACTGGTACGTATGAACATGGAAGTATACCCTTGCTACCCAAGGGTACTGAATGAGCTGGGAGAACCTTTATGACTATATATGTACACATGATATATAACTAATATTTAAACGACCTTCGGACGGGTACCCGATATCCCACCAGACCACATCTCAACGGCGAAAAGGAAATAGGGCGGATAGCTTTCCTAAGTCTTTTAAACATTGCTTATATAACTATACATACATAGACATGCAATTGATAATATAAAAGCATAAAATAAGTTTTGTAAAACCTTTGAACATGATTTCTATCTAAGAAAAGATCGTCTTGATGTCAATCTATAAAACGGGTTGAAAGCATGGGTTTGATAAAACAGTTTAAGTATAAAGAAACATTTGTTTGAAACACAATTGTAAATGAGTTTGAAATGAAACATACATAGTATAATGAACAGTTTAATAAGGAGTTTTAAACATATAAAATGTTTATGAAAATCATTTGAAGGAAACTGTTTGGTAAAACGGCTAATGAGTAGTAAATCATTTGAATGCTGCTTATTAATCACATGTGATTAATATAACAACTAGCATGATTCTACTTGTATCCCCCCATAAAACATTTAAAAACATTTAAAACATTGGTTAAGGGGTATGAACTCACCTGTTGTGAGTGGTACGAATGAACTGAAGACGTAGGATTGCTAGTTGTCAAGTGAAGTCTTGAACACACTCTATGATCCTAGTTAACATATAATGTCACATATATGTATCAAATTAGTCTTTGAACAACTAATAAACAATTCAAGACACCCTAGGACATGTTAAACACCTTTAACAAGTGTTATTAGCCTCTAGGATTGCATCTAAGTGTTGTAGGGACAAGTTAGTGTGTGTAGGGTTCAAGGAAAACTCCCTTATGGAGTTCACGGCCCTAATGTCACCAACTAATGAGTTTACGGTCGTAAACTCATGAGTGTACGACCGTAAACTCATACTTACTTGGCCAATTGATGTTTGAGGCTCTATAAGACCCTAAGAAGCATTTCTACTTAATAGCATGGTCTTTGGAAGAGTTTAGGGCATCCTTTAACTCCTTTGAGGAGTTTATGGCCCTGGGACCAAACCCCTTGGAGATTATGGCCATAATCTCCCATGGAAGGGTGTTTTTGGTGATTTCAAGTCCCTAATTTAACTTAGAACTAATCTAGGCTAGTGTCCAACGCTTTATGGGAGTTTAAAGCACACTTTGGCCCTTTTGTTTGGAGTTCACGGCCCTGGAACTTCTTGGCTCGTGAACACCTTACTCTTGGTGTTCTAAGGGTGTTTTCTAGTCCTAAACACATTAGGGTACAAGTCTAAACTAGTTGCATTGCACAAGGAAGGGACTAGGGCACTTTTTGCCCCTTAAAGAAGGGTTTACGGTCCAAGATGTTTTTGGGCCGTAAAATCTTTAATGTTGATGTTTTCCTATGATTTCTAGTGTATTAAGCACATAAGAAGCTTTATAATACCACTAGATAGAAGTACTCACTTTCCGGGACGAAAGTCTGAAGATCCTTGAGAGAGAATTCGGCTTTTCTCTAGTTGGAAATGTAACTAATGAATAAATATGGCTCATAATCCTATATATATACTCCTGGGATTTTTGGCGGAAAATATTTTATTCAGCCATTGAATTCTAATATCAACGAGCTTTGGAATAACAGAGTTGCACAATACCCTAGTGCATCCACTCTCCTAATATCTCCTTAAGTGTAAATCCTGAAATACTCCAAACTTATTCCAAAAGTCTGAAAATTTACTGCAACTGTTCTAACTTCTATTGACTTGATATGTTATATAGAATGGAAATTTCGGGTTGTCACATCATCCCCCTGTTAGAAGGAATTTCGTCCCGAAATTAGAATCTATGTAAGGAAGTAGGTAGGAATGATCGAGTTGTGAGGGGGAAACTTCCTAATCGATTGGTTCTCGCGCTCATAAGTGAATTCGGGTCCTCGGTTGGTATCCCAACGAACCTTCACTAATGGGCAACGACGTTGCTTCTTCCGCTTGACCTCTCGGTCAAGGGTCACTACGGTTCTAATACGAAGGCGAGGATTTCATGAATTTCGATCTCGTCGAGTGGACTTACGAGAGTCCTAACAGAAAGGTACGGTTTCAAGATCGAGACACGAAGGGTAAAGTGTACGCTACTACGCTCGCAGAGTAGGTCTAGTCTGTGCGATACAGGACTGATTCTGGTAAGAATCTCGAAGGTCCTAACTATCTTGGATTTAGCTTTTCACGCTTTACGAAGCGTATTAAGCCATTCCCAGAGTGAGACTTCCTAAATAATTTGGTCTCTCACTTGGAATTCCAAAGGTTCTTTCTCTTGCTTATCTTCCCAGTCAAGGGCCACCCTCTGTTGGGTCAAAGTCGTACGGGTTTCTGTGATTTGCGAGGAGTTCTGGATGGACTATGATAGTAGTGTTGGATTCGTGTCTAAGTCCATAACTATTTTGGTATGTACTTGACCCGATGGTGCATGGTTCTTTTGGGTTGCCTTCACCAAAGCAACTTGATTGGAGAAATAAATAAAGAGAGAGAGGTTATTATGATTTATTAATATGTTATAAGAATAATATATTAAAGGAGAAATCATATTTGTTTAATTAATGTTGGTCAATAATTAATTAAGAATTAATTTTGTGATCAAGTGTAATTAATTAAACTAGAGGGGCTGAATTGTAATTATGTGATAGTTACAAAATAAGGTAAGAATTATCTTATATATATGGTGGACGAATTTGAAGTGATAATCACTTAGAATTCGACTATGATAAGGATTCAAGGATTATCTTATGGGTTGCTTGGTGGATAAGCAACTAGATAAGGATAATGACTGAAAATCCTAATCTTTACACCTATATAAACCCCCTAAGGCCTTAGAATTCGTGGACTTGATCCCTAGAGCATCTAAGGACGAATTCCTATCCTTCTCCCCTCTCTTTATACCTTCTCCACTTGCTTATGGTGTTTGTAAGCCATTAGAGGAGTGACACTTGTGACTCTCAGCTTTCCAAGGTCAATTCAAGGAGGAATTGGATTGTTATTGCTATATAACAATCAAGGTATGTTCTTAAACCTATTTACATGTGAATTCTGATTTCCATATGCTAGAATTAGGGTTCATAGTCTTGGATTCAAAGTATGTATAATAGAGAAACCTAGATCCGAGCTTTAGGGTTTGTATGAGCACATAGGATGTCTTATGACCAAAACCCATCAGTGGTATCAGAGACTAGTTGGTTTCTATTGTATTGATGCTTGATGTAACTGAAAATCGATTTTTGGCCTCACTGTTCGACCTTACTCGGCGAGTCACTCTTGGACTCGGCGAGTCAGCCCTACTCTGCGAGTTCTAGAGGGTGACTCGGCGAGTCGGTGCGTCAGACAGTGCTTATCTCGGGATTTCTTGCTGTTTTTGCATTGGGATAATTACCTTATCATGTTAGATTAATATTAATCCGATTATATGATATATTTGACTATATTTTTAATCTAATTGAAGATATTTATCAATTAATAAGATAATTGTTTCCTTATAAGATAATTAATTAATTATTTTAAGTAAATTGATAAATTATTTTGCAAGAAATCATCAAATATGGATAATTATGTGATTAAATGTTAATTTGAATTATTTGTTATTTGATCCTTGTTGTTGTGAAAAGTTTCATATTTGGCCCTTTACGTTTTATAGTTTAAATTTGAACCCCAAAAGTTTTGTTATTTTGAAATTTAAATAGTTGAAACCCTAATGTTTCGAAAAAGGTTTCAAAACTTGCCCTCAAGTTTTGGAATTTAAATTTTGATTAAATAGTTTAATTTTAATGCATATTTAAATTTTAAACCCTAATGTGTTGAAATGTTTCAAAACTTGCCCTCAAGTTTTGGAATTTAAAAGTTGATTAAAAGTTTAATTATGAATGTTAAATTCTAAAACTCTAGTGTTGTTTTGAAAAATTCACATCACACCCTTATGGTTTTATTAATTAATTAAGGTGTATAATTAAAAGAAGTTTAATAAATCCATAAAAGTTTAGGTTTACAATTTAATTGAATTAAAAGTATAATTGTTAAATTAGACCACCTAGTATTTTGAAAGTCTAAAATACACCCTATACTATATATAACATTAAAAGTCTAACATTATATATATGTATAAGTAAAATTCAGTCTTACCGATAGTAGGCCTCATTCACGAAGCTATTCTATAAGGGGTGTTTAAGGAAATTGCCTATAAAATGGCGATTGAATGGGTATCCATTCTTACCCACCGCACTCTTGACTAGTGGAGGGTCGTTAGCCGAACGGGTAGGATAGGACGAAACCTTCCATTATAAGTATAATGAATTACTAAAGTAACTAAATGTTTTCATAAAATTCCCAATCTTAGTTACTTAGGCAAAAGTGAATTGATGCAATTCCATGAAATTACACTTTGTGCCCTTGCGAAGACGTTAGTGGAGCGTGTGTAGTTAACCGGCACACTAAATGGGTCCAAGCAAAGGTAGCAAAGGGTGACTCAATGTTTGTCATAGTTCGGTGGAGCGTGTGTAGTTTACCGGCACATCGAATAGGTGACTGTAACATGTGAGGGCACCATGTAAGTTTGCATGGTTATTCACACCCGCTTTGTGATCCTCGACATCCCAGTCACAAACAAGAGGGGCATATCGAGATTTAAACATGCCATTGAAAGTTCAATGAATCTCAAAGGATCTAGGAGTTTTCATAGGTTTAAAGCTTAAATTTCTTTTTCGTTTTTCGTGGTGGAAATTAGTGAATCGTCATTCACTTACCTTCAAATATTCTCCAATTAGGGTTACGGCATCCCTCTCCCGACTTGCAGAATATTGTGTTGGGTCCTAGCCTTAGTATCTCATTTGGGTGATTTACTAAGGACTCAATCTATCAACTAACTTGAATTCGTTTTCTCTCGTTTTGTAGATGTCAAAGTTTGACAACTATGGTCTTCTCAAATCCCGTGGAACAAGCATTCCACATGAAGATGGTATTCCACAATTCGATCGAGGAACAAGAAATCATGCTTCACTTCCTCCACATCCTCCAATTGTTCTCCCTAACCCACAAGATCGAAAAATTGAAAGGTTCAACATCACTAAAGCCCTATTGGAAATGAAACATGAAGATGGTAAACCCGTGTGTGCCCACATTCTAGGAATAAAGTCACACATTGATAGGTTGATAATGTTGGGTGTGTCATTCCCGAATGAGTTGGCTGTGAATTGGGTTTTGCAGTCACTTCCAGAATCATATAATGAGTTCAAAAGAAAGTATTATATGATGGATCATGACGACAACCTCATTGACCTAACTTACATGCTCATTGCTACTGAATCAGAAATGATTTGGAAAAGCAATTGATCGTATTTGTTAGGAAAGTCAACCAACCATACTTCCGAGGACGTTCTAGGAGAACCGACCTGTATTTGCTGCCAAAAGAAAGGGCGTTGGATACAAGTCTGCCAAAAGAGCCTGAAGAGTCCAATAGATGCGAGAATCAAAGAGTATGACTGCGCTTCAGGTAAAATCCACTATCTAACTCCATTAAGTTCCTATTCATTGACTCTTAATACATAATGTAATAAGATTGCATTTGAATGTTTTACAGGATCGGTGAAAAGAAAGGAAGCTTGGTGAAAGACCAAGATGAATCTAATCACAAGGAATGGATCTTGATCGCATGGACTTGAAGATTAGATTTTGATCTTAGATAGTTATGATAGAGTTGTTAGAAATTTTTCTTTTGAAATACATAGTTTTCAATGGATTTTGCATTGTAAGGACAAATGTTTTCCGCTGCTTTCATAAATAAAATAAATTTTCGTTTGACTTATTTATTTGTTTATTTCCTTGCAATGAAATTGTTATGAAAATTGGTGTTTGCATATTTCTACAACAAATGGATATGATTCTCATTTATGGTGTTTATGGAAAAGTCGAGAATTTACCAAATAGGGAGAGTTTCTCATCGCTCAAGTTTCAATTGGACAGAAACTTGGAATCATGCAACGTGGATGCACGATGAATGATAAATTTCATATTTGGAAATTAGAATAATTCATTGACAAAGTGTCAAGTGAAGTACTAGGAGATCGAGTACACAAAGTTGTGTGTTGATTAAAGTCCACCATAAGAGTAACAAGATATTCGTCCTGATTTACTAAAGGTTTAGTAAATATGATTATACTTATAAGATTAAGTATAATTCTGAATTGATTGAAAAAGTTTAAATCAATAGTAGAACGAATAACAAGAATCAAGTATGCAGAAAGATAAAAGTTTCTCCATTCTAAGAAGAAGGGAGAGTAGCTTTTATGCTTTATGATAGGTCTTAATGATTAAGAACCATATCTCAATTGATCCTCTAAGTGAGTCTTAGTACAATTGTATGTCTAAGAAGAGGAATCAAGAATTGAAGAAATGGTTAAATCATTAAGTCAATCATACTTCGTTCCAAAACAAGTCTTAGAGTTAAGATTGTGACAATGAGTGAAAAGTACTAACAAGGTTTAAAACATTCATTAAATGTGGTAAGTTGTGATGTCTTAGATAAGACAAAGACCAACTAGGACCAATTTATGAAGAATTTTGATAAAAGCTACACTAACTCTTGAATATTTGTTTGTCAAGAAATGGTTATTGACAAAGAGAATCTTATATGTCAAGGAGTCAGTGGGAGTCTTAATGGTCTTGAAAGGTTTCAAGAACAAATCAAATAAACCTTATCGATCATCACTAGCACACGAGTTGAGGTTTACAACCTATCGTAATGACATTATTTTGTTTCTGTGCCAATCCAATCGAGTTAATTATGCATGAGAGCTCTATGAGTTCTCATTTTGAACGCATAAAAGGCAAAGCACCTTAATCAATGAAAGGTAAATTGATAGGAAAGGGTGAGCTGCTTAACTACTAGGAAGACATGGTGGGCAGCTGTGCTACCATAAGGCAAGAAATCAAGATTAAGAAAGTTCGGTCCATATGAGTTTGAATTTGTCGTAAACTTTAGTTTTAACAAATTCGCATGGAAAAGAACACATACGCCGCTCAAATCTAAGTGTCATAAGATTTCCTCCTTCATGAAAATGATTGTGAAGAAATGCTTTCACTAAGAAAGATTTTAAGAAGATAGTGATTGTAAAATTGCATTCTCAAATTCGATTATGGTTACGACATCCCTTTCCATAATTTGAATTGTGAGGTTTGGCAATTAGTCTTAATTGTTTAGACACACATATGAACTATCGAAGGCAAAGGTGTATAAGTTCAAGAAGCATTGATAAAGGATTATCAAAGCACTAAGTATTAGAAACATGAACTTAAGAAATTCAATAAGTATTGTTTTCTGAAAGTTAAGATGTTTATGAATACATGTCGAAGCTAGTGGGAGCATAAGTGTTATGTTTTATAATAATCATCATGATAGTGGGAGCATAAATGTTATGATTGTATGATTATTAAGGAAAGTATTGCAAGGTTAGCAATATTAATTATAGAAAACAAGAGTCATACTTTGCAAAGTTGTAAGAGTTGAAAGGTTGTTTTGCTATAATTAAGGGAGAGAATATTATGCTTCATTTCAAATCTAAAGGATTAGGTTGAGAAATGTTAATAAATTTAGTCAAAGGTACATAGTGTGTTCCTTAAATTTCGATTATGATTACGGCATCCCTCTTCACAATTCGAATTTTGAGAACATAGCAAATAAAACATTATGCGTCGTGTCCCATACGCTTAGGGTATAGGATCGATTGCAAATGCTTTAATGTTTGACCATTCTAAAATTTTCCAAATGTCGAGCGCATTTAGAGGGAAAAGGGACTAGAATTGGTTTTGACTAAAACAATTAAACAACTATCAAAGGACAACCCAAGTTCGACGAGGATTGGTCGCTTGTGAGTAGTTGGAAGTATAGTATTGGAAAATATGGAAATGTTTCCATATTGGATGGACCATATCGACATCATTACGAATAGATAAGATTCTATTAAGAATGAGTTGTCATATGGAACATATGGAAGTGTGTCCATATTGGGAATTGAATATTGAGAAATCTATGATTAGATTAGAAACTTCTATGCAAAAGGATGTTCAAAGAATGTACTTTGAGTGAGAGACATCACGTCTATGGAATTGTCTTGTAACAATCTCCGATAGAAGACTTTGTAATATCATTGGCAATGGTCTTTGTGACTTTGGTGCAGTGTCATTACGAAAGGATAGTTGCATAGAATGTTAGAATCTAGCATATTCTATAAGTAACAAGAATTTGATATTCTTTAACTTATGAAAAACGGATTTGGAGTTGTGAAATGAGAAGGATTGGAAATGTGTTCAATGTGATCTATTTCACAAGGTAAGAACCATAGGTAAACATTGTGTGCATGCTAGGAGCATGAGACAAGTGTTGTAATTCAAGTAAGAAGTTGATTACCCGAAATGACAAATAATGAGTAATCAATATGGTGATAAATAAAAGGCGTTTTATTTATACTCAAAGGTTTGAGGCCATATGGGATTAGTATTATTCTTGTGTTTCACATTTGCATGTTTTGACTTCCAGAATAATTGAGTTTATTAAGAATAATCGAATTATTCAAACGGGCCACAGTCGTTCATATGTTGGAAGTAGATATGAATGAAGACTGTCGTGAATTGGTGTGTGGATTGTCTAAAAGAGTATTAGACATAAGTAAATGTTTGCTGCAACGTTCATGAGTGCTTATGAATATGATTTGAGCATTGGATCAAACCCACGCTCACTTGGATCACTCCATGAATTGTATCGTGAGTGATTGGTGAGACGATAACATCTTATATTCTTGAAACCGAGATGTGTGAGTTGTATCTTGCGAATCGGTTGCACATTGATAATATGTAAACGCACCAGTAACTTGGTGTTATAAAACATATTGTTGTGTGTAATTCGGTGCGTGAGTGCAAGCAAGCATTGTATCAAAGTTTATCCGTTCCTTTTATTTAAAGTAGGATAAAGGCGATATCTTTGGGCCCCTCGATGGTTTAGTGATGACAAACGTAAATGCTCGGCCGGGCTAGGGCTAATTTGATTTGTTCAATTGGTCGGTCGTCATAAATTAGAAATCGAGAAGTAGTACAAAGAGAATGATTTGAAATCATATCTCATACGATATCTAGAATGGAGGAATATATGATCCCTTATCTAAGGACACGCGTATTTGATATGATCAGAGTTGACAGCGGCTTTGGAAAGCTACGATTGCAGATCGGGATCCGAAGTCAAACGCAGAATAGTTGTTAGACTTATCCAAGTGGGAGACTATTGGATTAGTGTCTAAGTCCATAACTATTTTGGTATGTACTTGACCCGATGGTGCATGGTCCTTTTGGGTTGCCTTCACCAAAGCAACTTGATTGGAGAAATAAATAAAGAGAGAGAGGTTATTATGATTTATTAATATGTTATAAGAATAATATATTAAAGGAGAAATCATATTTGTTTAATTAATATTGGTCAATAATTAATTAAGAATTAATTTTGTGATCAAGTGTAATTAATTAAACTAGAGGGGCTGAATTGTAATTATGTGATAGTTACAAAATAAGGTAAGAATTATCTTATATATATGGTGGACGAATTTGAAGTGATAATCACTTAGAATTCGACTATGATAAGGATTCAAGGATTATCTTATGGGTTGCTTGGTGGATAAGCAACTAGATAAGGATAATGACTGAAAATCCTAATCTTTACACCTATATAAACCCCCTAAGGCCTTAGAATTCGTGGACTTGATCCCTAGAGCATCTAAGGACGAATTCCTATCCTTCTCCCCTCTCTTTATACCTTCTCCACTTGTTTATGGTGTTTGTAAGCCATTAGAGGAGTGACACTTGTGACTCTCAGCTTTCCAAGGTCAATTCAAGGAGGAATTGGACTGTTATTGCTATATAACAATCAAGGTATGTTCTTAAACCTATTTACATGTGAATTCTGATTTCCATATGCTAGAATTAGGGTTCATAGTCTTGGATTCAAAGTATGTACAATAGAGAAACCTAGATCCGAGCTTTAGGGTTTGTATGAGCACATAGGATGTCTTATGACCAAAACCCATCAAGTAGGTCTGTAAGACCTAGAATTTGGCGGATTTCTGTCAGCGTCTCTGGTGTCGACAAATTCTCAACGGTTTTGACAAATTGAAAGAGTACTCAAAAATTCCCACATCACTAATAGTGTGTCTTAGGAATCTGACTCTTCAATTTCAAAAATCGTGCTTAGAGAACTTCGCACAAGTTCCTCTTGATGGGTTTTAAGAATTCTAACACTTCCTAAGTGTACATGCAACCCTAATAACCTTGGATCTATGTTTGTCTAATTATCATGCAAAGTTGATTTCCAAGGCTATGATCCTATCTAGCATACATGGGGAACAATTTTAACTTAAATAATAGATAGAATTACATACCTTGTTGTTGTAAATGTTCCTTGAAACCTTGTGAGCCTATCACCCCAAGTGTGATGCCTCAAATGCTTCACACAATACCAAATGCTATGGAGTAAACTTGGAGAGAAAGTATAACACACTAAAATCGACCAAGCCCTCTTGTTTCACTAGTAGTGTCGATTTTGGGAGAACACATGACCTTTATATAGTGTTGACACATCTAGGGTTACACCATGTAAACCCTAATGTGTCATGACTCTTCATTTCCATGACCTATGGGTTTTTAACTCCCATGGAGCCTCCATGGAGCATCCAATGGGTTTAACCCAACTTGATTATCCATGGAGCCTCTTAGTCCACTATATAAGTTATGGATGATTTACATAATCAACCCATATATTTAATTAGTTATCTTTTGATCACTTAATTAATTCTAAAAGTAATTCTTGATCAAACTAATTAAATAATATTATTAATATATTAGAACTTATAATATATTAATAATCACAAGTGTTATTTCTCTCATTTAGTCTATCCAATTGCATGGTGCCATGCAACCCAAATGGACCATGCCGGGTCGGGTCAAGTACATACCAGAAATAGTTATGGACTTAGACACCTTATCCAACAAATAGTGTGTACAATCAACCAGCGCTTGAGCGGCAGTATCCCAAAATATCTCAGTTTACATTTTAGTAGTGCAGAGAAGACATGTAGTATTATGGGCAAATAGGATTGCATGCTCGCTAAGGGTAGGATAAGGAATCTTGCTGAAACAGTATGAAATGTTGCATGGTTAACGATACCTTAGAATCCCTAATTTATCCTTTCTTCCTGTTCCTTGTTTGGTTGTGGATTTTAGGTAGGATCATTTATTTGAATGTCTATCGAGTCTCGTACTATTTACAATTGGCATACGCGAGGCAAATAACGAGGGCAACGAAGATCTCGTGAGGTAGATCAGTGTAGGGAGTGATCTAGAACTAGTATCTAGACATATGTTTGAGGTTCTCATGAACCATTAGGGTGATTACATAGTTGATATAAGGAGGTAGAGTTCTTGGGGTCTCAAGGGTACGACCCGAGACGAATACGGATTGGTTTGGAAGGTAGTATTGGGCCTGCACTACCGAAAGCATCGGATCCGTACGCGTAAGGGAAATAACCTTGAGGGACTACAGAGCATGTAGGGTTTTGCAATTTGATATATGTTTTTAGCTTTTTTTGATGGTTTTTTATGCATTTCAGCATGGTGGTTACCCGAGGTTCAGGCTCCAGTGACCCTGAGAGGCTGAGTGCCAGTGATGATGAGATTCGCAAGATTATTGTTGTAGAGGTGGCCGTGGCAATCCGAGAGGCTATCCCGGAGATGTTTGGTTATGTTAAGACCATGATGATTAAGACCTTTGATGAGTGTTATGTCGCTGTCATTGAGGTTGCTGCTATCACAACCACCGCATCTCTCGTTGCTGCGATACCATGGGGGGTGGTTCGTTGTGGTATCGGGAGTTCACCGACACGAATCCACCTAAGTTTGATGGGACCCAGGATCCTATTTCCATTATGATATGGATCTCTAATGTTGAGGGATGTTTCTATACCTGCTCTTGTCCCTAGAATTTGAGGGTTCGATTCACATTAAACCTATTTCGCTCGGGAGCGAAGGACTAGTGGAAGTTTGTGACCGCTAACTATACGCTTGCAGAGCATTTTGTGATGACTTAGGAGGGGTTTACTGTGATATTCAAGGATGAGTTTGTACCCACAGTTGAGTTGAAAGATTAGCCCAGGAGTTCCTGTCTCTCAAGCAGAATATAGAGACAGTGATTGAGATCACTAGGATGTTTCACGAGAGGGCTTTATTTTGCCTTGAGTAGATATCGACGGAACAGGCTCGTGTGGCCCGGTATTTGAGTGTTTTGAGGAGGGATATCAGGGAGTTTATGGCGAATACTACATATAGGACATTGGCTGAGCTGCAGACCAATGTCGAGAGGAGAGAGATCGAGTTGGAGACTGGGGATAGGGAGGAGAGGGAGACCCATAATAGGGATAGGAGGCCAGTGCAGTCACGGCCGAAAACTAAGCGGGCTAAGCCCGCTGATCAGTGATCTGGAGTCCAAAAGGGCCGCACTTGCGGGAATTATGGCAAGGTTCACGAGGGACCATGTCGGTCCTGGTCTGATTGCTACTTGTATAGCACAGAGGGGCAATATGGCTAGGGAATTCCCCAAGGGATTTTGATTTTGTTTCAAATGCAACCAGACGGGCCACATGAAGGCCGATCGTCTACATCTTGCATCCAGGGCGGTTCAGACTCCCGCTCCAGCAACACTGCGTATCATCGATGGCCGACAGGGGAAGGCCGAGGCACCGAAGGCTCGAGGCAGAGCTTTTCAGTTGATAGCAGAGGAGGCCCGTGCGACTCCAGTTGTCATGGCTAGTATGTATTACTTATATTTCTATTGATTTATTTATACTACTTATATTGTAAAATGTGTAGGTATGTTCCTTGTTTTTATGCCTGCGCTTGTGCTATTTGACTCGGGTGTGAGTCTGTCATTTGTGTTATCATCCTTTAGTCGCAATTTTAGTATTTATCGAGAGACCTTAAGCAAATCCTTGATGGTCTCGATACCGGATGAGTTTCTTGTCTCAACTACGGATGTCTACTGGGGTTGTGTGTTAGAGATTTTCGATGTTGAATATTCGGTTTACCTCATCCCTATCTCGAAGGGGGATATTTGTGTGATCGTGGGTATGGATTGGTTGATCCAGTTTGGTGGTCTAATTGACTGCAAGCGCCAGTTAGTGACATTCCAGGATCTTAGTGGGGGAGTGCTAACTATCTATGGCGAGGGTACTAAATTGGGATCAACCTTCTATTCTGCCGCCAGGGCAAGGAAAATTTTACAGCATGGATGTATGGGTTTTTTGGTATATGTGGTGGATACTTGGGTTAAGAAAAAGGATCAACTTCTATTTCTGATGTTCCGATGTTTTGTGATATTCCTGATGTTTTTCCCGAGGAGTTATCAGGTGTACCTCCTGAGATGCAGGTGGAGTTCCGAAACGATCTGATTACGGGTGCGGGGCTGATCGCCAAGGCAGCGTACCATCTTGCACCTCCTAATAAGTATGAATTATCCTCTCAGCTGCAGGAGATGTTAGGGAAAGGGTTCATTAGACCGTGCAGTTCTCCGTGGGTAGTTGCGATCCTTTTCGTCAAGAAGAAGGATGGTTTGCACCGGATGTGCATTGATTATCGGGAACTGAACAAGCTAATAGTGAAAAACCGTTACCATTTGCCGAAGATAGATGATCTTTTGACTAGCTTCAAAGGGTGTCTTGGTTTTCCAAGATTAATTTGTGGTCCGATTATCATCAGATGAGGGTACGAGAGGAGGATATTCATCAGACCGCCTTTCGAACTGGTTATGGGCATTACGAGTTTGTGGTAATGCCTTTTCGGCTCACCAACGCACCGACATCGTTCATGGACCTCATGAACTGGGTGTATATGTAACGCCCGTAGATCAGGGCTAGTCAATTTAGAGACAATAAGCATCAAAAATGACTTTTTGATAGAAGATTATTTAGGATGAATAATCCTAACTAAGTTGTAGTATATGTTACAAGGTTTCCGTACATATAAAGAACGCCAAAATCCGAGTTATAACGAAGAAGTTATGACTTGTTGAAGTTTTGCGACAGAACCGGCACAACACTGAATGACGTAAAAAGTGAATTTACGTTAGAGTGATATTTAGCCTTAGCAATCTAAACGAGAATCAAAGATCTCGTTGTTGGTATCGAAGTGATAAAAAGATAGGCGAGAACGGACGTCAAACGAAGAAGTTATGAATTTATAACGAAAATTTCTGTCCCGGCCTATTAATAATAAATAATAAAAACAAAGATAAAAATTAGCCAACGAAGTCGAAATGAAAGTTGTAGAGCGTAGTCTCACCTACGCGTGGATATAAAGAACGTCGAAAACAGAGTTCGTATGAAGAAGATATGAATTTCCGAAGTTTATTAAATAATTAATAATTAAATTTAATTATTAAATCCGACATTATCCGAAGAGTAGTCAGCAATCCGATCCGAAGTACGCCCCGCGTACACCGAAGGTGTCGACACTCGCAACAAGTGGCTTCGGATGACGCATGCAATGACGATTTTGGACCTGTACGCCCCACGTACAGGCATACGGCCCGCGTACTCCGAGGCTCCAACCTCCTATAAATAGGATGCGAGGGCAGCCGGCTCCTTTGCTATTTTTCTCTCTTCTCTCTCCCGTTTTGCATCATTTTGCGTGCCAGAAATACCCCGAAGCCCCGGTATTATTCTCGAGCCCCGAAGCAAGTCCCAAGATCCCGAAGATCCCGAGGAGTGCGGTTCCCGAGCCGAAGCTCTGCCCGCGAGAAGTTCGATTTTTGTGGAGATCTTCCAGATCTGCCGAAAAATACTACTTCTGCAAGTCGTAGTGCTGTCCGATCATCTTCTAATCAAGTGAGTGTGTAGTTACTTTCTTCTAACACATAAATATTATGTATTTTCTATAAAATACGTGCTATGTGTATAATATAAAGTTGTTTATATGTGTGAGTGTATACTACCTTTCATAAAGACGATAATAATACAAGTATGGTTTGAGTGTATTAAGTAAATTGTGGTTTATACGTGTGAGTGTTTGGTTACTTTCTTCTAACGCATAATTATGAAATATTTTATACGAAATACGTGTTATGTGTATAGTTTTGTTGTTATGTGTGTGAATGTATATTCACTTTCTTCTATCTCATAGATCTGATTTATTCTCTATGAAATACGTGTTATGTGGGTGTGCCTCATCCGTTATGTGAATAGGTATTGAATGAGAATGTTATACAGGTTTTAAACTATGTATAAAAATATATATTTTATCTACTAATATGTTGGGTAGAACATGGGTAGATAATTGATGTGTGATAAACAGATGAGAGACCCCGATGTTGTTGTTGTTGATCTAGTTATTCAGCGAGTATGGATTAGACCAAGAGGTTAACTTTAGATCCGGGAGTATGGATCAGGTAAAGAGATAAAACTTGTTATTAGTCCGGGAGTATGGATTAAGACTAAGTTAATTGTCCCTAGTCCGGGAGTATGGATTAAGACTAAGTTAATTGTCCCTAGTTCGGCAGATCTGGAAGATCTCCACAAAAATCGAACTTCTCGCGGACACACACCAAGAAGTTTAGCCTAGGATGTTTACTCTGATAAAATGAATAAGGGTTTTGGAAAAGATACTCTGATTTGTCATATAGTCTCTTTTTGTATGTTTGAATGACTTAATGCTATGGAATAGTAATGTTTTTACAAGAAATTTTTGATCTTGATTTTTGGGATGTTACAAGTTGGTATTAGAGCCTTGGTTTGAGGGATTCGGGCACACTCTCGGGTGTGGTAAGGAATTTTTTCAAAGAAAAGTCGTTTTATTAAAAGAACTTTGAAATGGAAAAATGATTTCAAAAAGGAAGAAAGAACTTTGAGAAGATAGAAAAGGGTGTGGTGCATGCAATCAGTCGAGCTTAAGTAAGTTCTCCCAAATTAACCATACAAGTTTGTGTTATGTTATGATTATCTGACTAGAATGCTAGATTTAGGGCTAAGGATCTAGGAGGATGCCTTATGTGCATGTTATATGTGCTTATGGAGCTATATGCTAGTAATGGTTAGACAGTGGTAGGATAGCATGTTTCGGTTATGCCTGATTACATGAGTGTATGTCGCATGCTAGTGCAGATTCTTGTTGTGTGGATAGAATTGCTTGATTATGTTCTGGTTAGATTTCCCTTTTGTCTGAATACTACTTGCTTTGTGCTTTGTGGGACTCTGAGTGATGGGATTTAGCATTAGGTGAATGTGTTAAGTCACATGTGACCAGGGTTGAATAATCTCAGAGTGTTGGATTTAGCCCTATTGCGCAGCTCTTGTCTGAGTCCAACCGTTGTAGGGACGAGTCCTTTACTCGAAGGATTATCTGAACCTCGTCACACGTTATGGTATTCAAGTAGTGGCTAACTAGCATTGTGACGATGCCTTCAGTGGCTGAGGACGGAGTGGGGTGGAGGATACCCTAGGGCAAGCCTAGGATGAGCTTAGTGCTAGGAGTAGTAGTAGTAGTAAGGGACTTGGTGGAGTCGAGGCAACTCTTGAGGAAAGTACGGATAGATGTGGAAGGTAGTATGGGCCCGTACTACTAAAAGCAGAGGATCCGTACTCGATTCAAGAGGGGCTGAGATAAAACCAGGGAACTTGTAGAGTGTGTGTGATCCCTTGGCAGTGATGTGTATTTTGATGATTGTTATGGCATGTTTTAAGTATGGCGACATTGCAAGATGGACCACTGGATGGGTTGGGTATCAGAGAGGGATCAACCTCGGGTACAGGGACTGAGTAGCTCGAGGAGCAGATGAAGGAGTTTGTATCAGCGGAGGTTACGCGTAGTATTTCAGACCAGACTCCTATGATCTTTGGAACTGTCAAGGAGGGCATCCTGGAGATTTTGGACGAGAGGCTTGGAGCCTTACGCACAGAGATGATGGCCTTGTTGGGAGTGCGTACATTGACATTCAGGGAGTTCAGAGCTTGTGGAGCTCCAGACTATCATGGGGCTACGAACCCTATTGCTAGTGGCAGATGGTTGGCTGATGTCGCTAATGCTTTTCTTTCTAGTCGGTGTCCCGAGGGGGACAAGGTTCGACTCACATCCTATCTTCTGAAGGACATAGCATGCGATTGGTGGGAGGAGGTTAGTCATGCTATCGGGGATGATGTTGCATTGGACGTGATGACATGGAGCGACTTTTCGGCTAGTTTCAAGTCTGAGTTTGCACCGGTGATTGAGGTGCAGCAGTTAGCCTAGGAGTTTCAGGATCTGAGATAGACTACAGAGACAGTGGCGGAGATCACCGCCAAGTTCAGGGAGAGAGCCCTTCTGGTTCCGTAATATTTTGCGGACAAGGAAATGAAGAAGGCTCGGTACCACGAGATGTTGAGAGCTGACATCAGTGAATTTGTGAGCAAGTCCAGCTGCAAGACGCTGGAGGACATGATTGCTCGGTCCAGGGAGAGAGAGATTGATCTGGAGCAGATCAGTAAAAGGAAGCCGAATTAGATTCAGGTAGCCACAAGTTCGGGAAAAAGGCCCAAGGGGGCAGATTCGAGATCGAGGGATTATCAGAGTCGCAGCCGGTGCGGCAAGTGTGGCAGGACGCACTAGGGTGCGTGTAGGAGTGGCAGTGGTGGAGATTCTGGCTGCTTCAAGTGCGGCCAAACTGGTCATTTCAGTAGAGATTGTACTGCTACCACCACCCAGGGATCAGACCTGATATGTTTCCATTCTAGTCAAAGGGGCCACAAGAAGGCCCACTGTCTGAGTTTGCATTCAGCAGGACAGGTGATAACACCTGCCCCTGCAACCTTGAGGATCATCGACGACCGTTAGGGTCGGGCAGAGGCGCCTGCAGCGAGGAGCAAGGCGTATCAGTTGGTTTCGGATGAGGTGTGAGTAGCCCGATGCGTTAGGTACATATCTTCTTTCATTTTCTCTATCAACTTATGTTACAATCTTATTGGTATGGTGTTGCATTGGTATTGATAATGATATTTCGGGATTTTGTGGCTTGCTTGTGATTGAGTTATATGACATTTGCATACCTTGGATTTTAGAATGATAGTAGGAGGTCGCCTCCTTTAGAGCAGGTTACTTTGGATGCAGTAACTGTAGCATGCATGTGTGGGGCTCGGTAGTGTCTCGCTAGTTCGGGAAGGTGTCATTAGGGGATAGACCGGTTAGATGCCCAGCTGTGGTGAGCTCAGATTTTCAGTAGAAGTGGTTAGAGGATGGTAGGGAGAATTGGTAATTCTCTCAAGCTGTGAGCTGTGAGGAGCTAGATGAATCGAAGTGGGGGAGAGCCACTAGTGGGGGCCAGAAACAAAAGCAAGTGCAAGACTGAGGTGGTTCCGCTGTTTTGGTGAAGTGGGAAGCAACTCAAGTGGCTGTTTGGTTTGAGGAGCAGTTAGGTTGGAAGTTGGGGGAAAACTTCCCGACCTTGGATTCGCATCTTCGCGAGTAGTTTATGGTTGGTTCGGTGAAACCAGGTCGGATAACCTTCGGCAGGTGCGAGTTTAGTCGGGATATAAGGCTGCGAGGTAGTCGCAACATTCCCCAGCAGCGAGTCAGTAAGAAAAGTGATGTAAGACTTCGAGTAAGTCGTAGCATTCATTAGTAGCTTAGCTAGCAGAGTGTGGGCGGGGGACCATATCTCCGAGTTAGGATGATAAGAATCAGGAAAGTTTAGCTAGTTGAGATAAAAAGAGGAATGGGTTTGCATAGCCCTGGATAGGTGAGACCTGTGGGAGAGGCCGCTCCGAAGTATAGATGGGTGGGACCCGTGGGCGAGGCCCATGTTCTTTTAGCAACAGGTGGGACCTGGTAGAGACCTTAGGGTGAGGTAGGGTATCGGGGATCCTAGATCTTCTAGAGTCAGAGTGGCTGGGTTGGTAGAGCAGTTCAGGTAGTCGTGGTATCTTCATGAGTTACTGGGAACGACTGGGGGAATGTTCTCGCATTTGGTAACCAGTGGGGGACCGGTATTTTGGGTAACGGTGGATCGGTTGGGACCTGGGTGATCTCGGCTCATCTGGAAGGCAGATGGGAGTCGGCAGGACTTCAGGAAGGAATGACGATAAGGTGTTTGGTGCAGAAGGTAGTGAGCTGATCGGGTAATGCTAAGTTGCTCACTGCGGAAATCAGGTAGTCTCGGAGGGTGGTTGGAATTCACACGCTGGGTGGAGTTTTCATTATTGGAGCATCGTATGAATGGATATTTCATGAGTGCGGGTATGATGGTCGGCGTTGTGAGCGGCCAGGATTGCGGTTCAGCAGGAGATTTGTTCTTGATGGAGATCAGAAAGATCGTGCTTATAGGAAGTTGCCTTGGAAAGGCCAGTGGCAGTGCAAGGAAAAAGAGGGAAACCCCTTGTGTATCAGCATAAGTGCACTGGGAGTATCGGTATGTCTACTGGTTGGGCAAAGGGTCGTACTTGAAGGTAGTAATGATCGAATTATCCCGAGGTTGATGTATCCAGGAATGGACCAATTGGGTGAAGTGCGTAAAGCTGTAAGCGGATTGTAAGATAGTTGACCGTGGCGGACTTCGAGGACGAAGTCTAGTTTAAGTGGGGGAGAGTTGTAACACCCAGAATCAGAAAGGCCAAAAAAGGAAAGGAAAACCCTAAGTCAAAAGGGGGTCAACTCGTTGAGTCCAAGGAATGACTCAACGAGTCGAAGCGGACTCTATGTCGCAGATTAAGTGACCGACTCGGCGAGTCTGGTCTAGGTTGGGAAAGCCCTAATTTCGGGACTTGGTACCCTATTTAAGCATCTTATTCTCTTCCCTAGGGTTCATTTAAACATTTATCGTCTAGAACCCCAAAACCCTAGCCACCAAACTTCATTTTTAGAGCTTCTGGTGAAGATTAAGGTCCACTGGAGTGGATTTTGAAGGCTTGGAAGAAAGGAGCAAGGAAGGAAGTGTAGATCCAGCCTTCATATCATTTTGGCAACTGTTAGAAGGTAAAAAGTCTTGACCTTGAGCTTTCAATTAATAGATCCCCTTTCTAGTTTGCTTTTGGTCACATTTGGATCATTTCCAAGGTTAATCCGAGTATTAAACCCTTGAGGATGGATTTGGACAACAGATCTGGACACTCTTGAGCTTTAGGAGCTCAGAGTTGCTGACTTTATCCAACTAAGATCCCATTTCATGACCTAGGTTTTCTTTGAAGCTTGGATTAAATGCTTTAGCCCCATAACACCTTGTATGCACGTAAAGTTAGCAACTTTATGTGCAATTCTAGCATAAGGAGTCCAGATCTAGGAGTTGGAGGTGTTGGGATGGTCTATAATCGACAAAATAGAGATGTCACAAGATGGACTCGGCGAGTTAGTTCATGGACTCGACAAATCGGGCCGTAAACCCAAGCCCTTCTATTTATGAGTGGGATCAGTGAGTGAGGTTAGAGAAGGGCTCAGCCAGTCTGTGTCCGTAATGGTCATGAAGATCATGGTACTCGATGAGTTCAAGGAGGAACTCGGCGAGTCCAAGGCAATCTCCGTAGCTTATGAAGATGGACTCGACGAGTTGTTCTACAACTCGACGAGTCAGTTGAAGAAGGTCCCGAATGTTAGTTGAAGGAGAACCCGTCGAGTTGTTGCTAGATTCGACGAGTAGAGTCGAGGTTGTTTTGGGATTTGAGGAGCATGGACTCGACGAATTGGTAGAACAACTCGGCGAGTTGAGTCAACTGGAAGTTGACTCTGAGCGTTGCTTTGACCTTGAGAAGGAACTTGGTCAGAGTTGACTTAGTTGGCTTCTTGATGACAGTTACGCTAAGTGTTGTTATTGCTATTAGTGGCTCGGGGAGCTAGAAGAGCAGCAGTTCGGGGAGTTATCGGATAGCAGCCAGAGGGTTATCAGCAGAGTTCAGCAGTGCAGGTGAGTCTCCTCACTATGTGCATGAGTCTACGACCACAATGCTGGCCCATTATGTTCATGTTCATGTTTATGCTTATGTATAGAAGGAAGACCCGGGGGTTAGCCCTAGGCACTTATTGATATATGTTCCGGGTTACGACCTGATGTCGGGCAAGGCCCGAGGAATGTTAGGATGCTAGAGGTCTTTGCGATTATTGCATGGGTCGGTATGATAGGATCCAGACCAAGGGTCCAATGTCGGGGTAAGCCCAAAGTACGTTAGATAATAGTATGCTTCCGGGTCGGGGGTCCGATTTCGGGGTATTCCCGAGTAAGATTCTTATGTAGTGCGTTAGATTATACTTGTTGTCTTCGTGATACGTGTATGTGCCTGGTAAGGAGGTGAGTGTGAGCGAGGTCCCGTATCTCATCACTAGTTGAGCATGGATGGGATTCCATATCTCGATATTAGCAGAGCAGGGGCGAGGCTCGTGATAGGAAGGATGTGAGTGTGGGCGAGTGCCCGTATCTCACTACTAGTAGGAGTGTGGACGGGTCTCCACTACTCCAATAGCAGACCAGGGGCGGGGCCCAAGTTAGGCGAGGCCTGAGATCAGGGTATGGTTAGGGAATGTTTGTGTATGTTTCAGTATGTTATTGTTCGTATGTATGTGTATGGCGGGCGAGGCCCAGTGACAGGCGGGGCCTAAGGGAAAGAGATCTGTATACCGAGCGGGGCTCGATGCCAGGTGGGACCTAATGCCAGGCGGGGCCTGATGACAGACAGGGTCCGATGGCGGGCGAGGTCCAATACAGCGGGCGTGGGCCCAATTTGTGATTATGTGCTCACAGTTATATATGACATGTTTGGATCAGTAGATATGTATGGTATGTGGTAGGTTGGGGAACTCACTAAGCTTCGTGCTTACGGTGTTAGTTTTGGTTTCAGGTATTTTCGATAGCGGAATGAAGAGCTTGGGATGATTGCATGACACACACCAAGAAGTTTAGCATGAGATGTTTACTCTGATAAAATGAATAAGTGTTTTGGAAAAGATACTCTGATTTGTCATATAGCCCCTTTTTGTATGTTTGAATGACTTAATGCTATGGAATAGTAATGTTTTTACAAGAAATTTTTGGTCTTGATTTTTGTGATGTTACATTTGACCTCATGCAAAGGCTTAAAACCTACGACTTTATGGATTAAGAGGTCTTAAATTAGTCAGATCTATGGATAGAATGGTTGTCTTAACGGATTAAGACCACAAAAGTAAGGAAATATAAGTTTATGGAGTACGTCGTGCTTACTCCCAGCTACGTGCATCGTAGTCTGGTGATACCCCTTTGCATGCTTAGCCAGATTTTACGCCCAACGTTAGGGGTAGTACGCCCAACGTACTCGTTGGGTGTTGACTTTCTGTTGGCTTTTGGACCTAAGGAGGGGTAAAATGGTCATTTTCCCTTAGTAGGTCTAGCTGTGGGTTTTGGACTCATCAGTGGTTATTAGATCTTAAGTTTTAATTAAGGATAACTATTTTGTTATCTAGGCGGAGTTTAGATCCGGTAGTTCGGGTGCTAGGTTTTCGTGTCATCAACGTCAGGTGAGTCTCCTTACTTACTACCTGTATGGTAGTTTAGTTGTAATATCATGACCGACTGGGTCTAGTTGTTATGTTATGTTATGCTATGTGATGATATGATATGATTATTGTTTGTGACTGGGGCTCTTGATAGCCAACCAGGGATTGCGGATAACCTTACGAGCGTGTTGTTAGCTCACCGAGACTACTGATAGTCATATGGTTGCAGATAGCCCATAACTGTTTACTTATGTTGTGTTATATGTGGTATCTTGGGGAAATCACTAAGCTTTGTGTTTACAATTGTTGATTTATATGTGGCGGTACTTCGGAGGACCGTGGGAAGGCGAAGGTCTGATTGTACACACGCACTGGGAATTTACTACTACGACATGATCTTTTATGTATTCTGATAACTATGATGCTTGTGGTTTTGGGATGACGTGTACTTGATATTCGGCTGTGAAAAAATGTTTTTGGATGTTCTAAAAATGAAAATTTCTTTCTAAAATTTGAGGTGTTACAAATGAGTTAACGGAAATACTCCCCTCCAAAGAAACTGCCATATCTGCTCTCATAACGATCAAAACCTTTCTTTAAATAATCCCCTTTGAAATGTCCTGAATTGATTATGAGATAAACTCTATTGTTGTTCAAACTCCTTATTAATGAGCATCATGAACGTTGCTTTAAAGTCTCTTAAAGCCACTATTGCAATCAAGTTGGAAATTGTCAAACAAATTGAATGGATGTTTGCTATCGGAAGATTCTATAAAAGGACAATTGATTTCCTGAATAACTTTTAGGATATTTGAAGCAGAACCAACTACAATCACTTAGGGAAGATTGTTGAACCTAAAGTGATCCTCCACATAAGTTCATCAATAGATGCTCAATAGATGCTCACTGAAGGATTGTTGTCTCCGAAGAGAAGTTGTTCCCGAAGTAGAGCATCAGAGGAAGTTGACTTTAATGTTTTGTCTTTTTGTATTAGCAGTTATTAAATAGAAGTTTACAAAGATGCTCAGTCTTTAACTGTTCAGTAGAACTTATCCATATCTTGTGCCAAATGTTATATACACGATTATCCTTTTTGCATGTCTATAAAATGAGAATCGGGTTTTGGTTCTCTTTACACCTTTCATCTTCATTATCATTCTATATCTTAGTTGCTAAATTTATGTCTTTTGCATTTACTTATTTGTCATTAAGTAAGATTTATCATGATTTACCACTAACCATGATATATCTTAACATTTAGGTATAATTCTATTCAATTCCATTTCAATTCTAAGTTTCCAAATTTGGCAAGTTTAGTTAGTCAATCATAAATTTTCAAATTACATTAAATCTATTAATATTATATATTTTATTCATTTTTTTGGTAAAATTATTTCCACCTAAATGATCAATATTTCTAACTCCAAATGAGAGTTCTACATAAATTATTGAAAACTATTCGAAATCATCAATGTCACAAGACAAATTGAATGAATTGGGTATGTTAAACGTCAATAAATGTTGTTGTTATGAATTTTGTGTTTGTTAATTTAAATCATTTTTGAGTTAATGTAATCGTTTATGAGTTAATGTAACTACAATTTTGAATTCATATTATTGTTGATGCTAACATACATGTTAACAAAACAATAATAGAAGTAGAACCATCAAAACTACATACTAGGCAACATACTATTATATTAGATTACATAAAAAATCAACACACTAGCCAAAACTAGTCGATCGAATACTATAACCAGAAACATACGATCTCTCTAGCTAACCTAAGAGGCAATGAGGAAAATGAAAACACAAGCCTCTCTACCACCCACTAACACTATAAATTTAAAAATTATAAGTCATTGATAATCACGAAACCTTTAACATCTTATTCTAAACACTGAGGATCTCTAAAATTGCGATCGGAATATCGCATGAGTGTTGTGATACTAAATCTATAAATGTTCCAATAGGACGATAAAGGGTATTTGTCATTGATTATTATTCACAATTGTCGTTATGAGTATATGTTAATCCATAGATGTTCTATATATAGTGCTCTGACTACATATACATTTATCTGTATAAACTGTATGTTTGCTTTCTCAAACAATTAATATATGATTAATTGAAAACTCTAGATTCATCCATATGTTCTTCTTGGCTATTTTGTGATATTTTATGATGTTTGTTTGCATTTTCAAGACCACTGAATAAAAAAACAATCCCAAACAAACATTTTAAAAATATAATCATATTACAACTCGCTAATGGATTCACGAGTGTCTATATAGATGAAAATTTAGAGGTTTTAAACTTCTTCATCAATCATCATCGTTTATTCTAATATAATATAATATTTGTTGAAAACCAAATAATTGAAATGACTATTGAAACCGGTTCAATGATTGCATAAATAATCTAAAATTTAATGTAAGGCTGGATGAAGTGGTTCTACACTCCCTCATAAAACTGTAGTAACGTGTCACATAGGCATCATTTTACTCTTTACCACAAAAATATGGTTTCATACTGTACCCACATAGTGTTGCCACTCTTGAGTTATTTATTTATTTTTTTAAAATAAAAAAGCAACCAATAACAAAGCTTGAAGGAAAAGGAACCAATCACAAAGCTTGAAAGAGTGCACCCTTGGAATGCCGTAGTGCAGTCTCTACCGCATCCAAACCACGGTCAGGGGGCGGTGTTCTGTCCTAGGTGGCATCGGAGGTGCGGTTTCTACCGCATCCACTCTCTCCGGTCTAATAGTTCACAACATTCTATTATGGTTAGCCGTGAAACAAATTTATGAAAATACTAACATATCACTCATGAGTAGAAAAATATTCTTTTGGGAAGTGACATAAAGCAAGTTTGTGTGCTCCCGAGCCTGTAATTAAAAGTTTGATGGTTGTTTTTTGATAGAAGAAAAAAATAACGGTGATTCTGTTCTTACTTCACTTCAGTATATTTAATTTTCATAACTTCTATTTCTATTTATAATATAATTTATTATAATATGTGGTCAATGATGATGAATATGATTATCTTCATATGATTAGTCATAAAAACTATGTAAGTACTAAATAAAAATCTTAAAAGATAACATGTTTCATAGGAGCAAGTGAATAACTAGTGTATATACTATATAAACATATAGACAACAAAATGCAGAAAAGGGACAACTTTATCTCTCTAGATTGGTAAAGATCTTCTTTCATGTGTGTCTTTATTTATTTATTTATTTATTATAAATTTCTAACTCTCATGAGGACAGCGACCCATCATCTTTCATCCTCTTCTATAAAATCCCAGTTTTCCCTTCCGTGATTTTTGCTTCTCCCTTTCCTTTTCCCCATTTTCAACATTAATTTCCATTTACCCTCTTGTTTTTTACTCCATCCAGTATTTCGTACTTGTTTGCTTTCGTAATTTGGTTCTTCAGGGTCATCAATCTCTGTAAAAGCTCCACAAAGCAGCTTCAATGGCGGTCGGACCCATCATACCCACAAGTTCTCTTCTGTAAGCTCAAGCTTTACATACAAAGATACAAATTACTATGCATGATCTTACGTGACCCGTTATTAAAATGATTTTTCTTTAATTTTATTATAATTATTTTTGATGATTTTCTTGTATATATAGTGCTTGTTATCATGATATATAAATGCGTAGTTTAATTGATTTTCTTGGTTTGTTTGTAATAAAAATGGATTTTAGTTCTTATCTTTCTTTAGGGTTAGGGTTAGGGTTTCTTCAAAGCATCTAGTCACACAAATAATCTGATTTTTAATTCATAAAACCCTAAATTCATCTAACTCACAGAAACAGAAACACCATTTACCTTATCTTTTATTTAAGGATTTTTAATTTTTTTTTCTAGCTAGATGTATACTTTGTCCCCAAACGTATAAGCCCATTATTGTTTTTGGAATATTTTTTCATTTCGAAGATAATTTTGAAGTATATTTTCAGGCGCCTTAACATCTAGCAAATTCTTACATACTATTTTCAAGAACACCCGAGGCCAGTTTTGAAACTTCTGTTGATGCACTTCAGAATCACTTATAAGATTCATGTCGCTTGGGTTTTGTTTAGGGGTTCACCTCTATATAACTGTGCAATTTAACTACTTTCAGATAAAAGACTTGTTGTAATGTCTTATGATTATGAATATATGTTGTTTTTTTATCAAAGCAAAAGGGAGCTTCCTTCAGTCCACTCATAGGTGGGTAGAGGGTACGGATTTGCTGCCGACTCATTCATTCAAACACAATAGAAAGAACATGTGGTTGACCTATTGTGAATGTGTGAATGATGCGGGAGACAAATTTAATCCTTTTCTTCTCTGTGCTTGGACTGAAGGGAGCTCCCTTGATCCATCTTTTTATAAAACACTTATTTCTCTAATCCAACTCTTTAATACATTGTTTGTTATCATTTGTGATGAAAAAAAAATAGTTTAGCATTATGTGGAGAAAAATATTTTTCAGCACCTATTCTTTGCACTTTAGGTTTTGAGATGCATGTAATCTAAGCAAATTACTTGCCTTCTTCTGTTTGCTATAGTTTGTGTGTTAGGTTTCACACCATTTGTCTTCAAATAGATCTTCTCTGCTCACATTTTTGCCTTCGGCTAAGAAAAGGGACTTAAACAACTTTCTATTTCTAACCTCAGTTTGTTTGAAATCAGATGAACAGGGATCGTTTTTTTCCCTTCTATTTGATAAATATATAACAAGAGGGATTGTGTCCATCATCTGTAAGGCACACATTCTATTTCATGTTTATTCAGTTTGGTTTGTTGGTTAATTATTTATATAAAAGAACATAAAAATAAGGGTCAATGTTATAAACGAGTTTGAACTATTTAACGTTTTTTACACAACAATGTTGTTTTTAAAAAATAATATAAATAGCTAACAAACTTTTGTTCTTGTTTACAAAATAGTGAAAATACCACTAAATAATGGTATTTTCTTAATACAAAGTTTCGGTTTTTTAGCGTTGATATCATTTTTTTAATGATTTTGTGTTTGTTATTTATTATAACTTACATTAATAATTTATATTTTACTTTGTTATTTTACTTTTTAGGGTTTTCATAATTAACTAAGAGAAATGCTTATTGTATTGTACATTCCAAGAAGCAGCCTTCGGCCAAACCCTGGTTGGAACTTGAAGCTTATTTAAAAATTTCAAGATTCCTGGGTTGAACAATCTTTTTCTTAGACACCAAATACTATTAAATGTTTTATGCCTTTTTACTTATTATTGTATCTTTATATGAGAATACATTTTGTAAATCTGCATTTTTTTGGTTTAAATATAGTTCAAACGTTGATATGACAAAATCTAATGAGAAAAAATATGAGAACATCAAGAACTAATATCATTTATACTACTTTGGTATATAGATTAGGCCTTTATAAAGCAACACTTTGTTATCATACTTGTAGGTTTTCTGAAACCGATTATTCTTGTTAAAAAATCCGATGAATATCCAAAGCTATTTTTAATGATCACACCTATAGACAAATCGGTATAGAATAGCTGTTCTTTTGATATATTCTAATGTTTTAAGAACAATACTTTAATAGAAATAAACCCTGATTTAAAGCCCAAGAAACAGCGGCTAAACGTGTTCACATTACTTAGGATGTATATTTAATTTGAATAAAACATTTTTATAAAGCACATTTTTATTTATCATTAAAAATAATACACTCAAATTGTATATATGGCATCATGATGGCAAGAAACCCTGATGACCGGTTTAATTTATTGAAAAAAAGTAAATTCAGAAGGCTGGAGCCGTGGGGTGGTTATCGAACCGCGGGTTGAAGTCCGGTATACTTTAGGCAAAATTAATAAAAAAATACAGAAGTATTTATAACTGCAGAACCTGAAGTGGGTACTTCTGATTAAACTAAACCACTTCCGTTTGCGCGCATCGAGATTTCAAAGTACAACTTTTGTGGGTTTTCTTTAGTTTTCCTAGAAATGGTCATAACCAATGGTTCCTTTTCCTTTACTTAATATACAATTAAACTTATATATATATATATATATATATATATATATATATATATATATATATATATATATATATATATATATATATATATATATATATATGAGATGTTTATGAACTCTAAAGATGCATAAGAGGTCTGCCCTAAGGTTCATCTTGTATTGATGCAAAAATATATATCCGTACGAATTGGTTTGTGGCTGAATAGGGTTTTCGTGCTGGTTTACTTTGGATCAATGTGCATATCTTCAAGTAGGGTTGGAAATATTTTCTTTTGTTTAAATCTTGCAAGGAAAGGAAAAAATCTAAAATAAAAGGAAAAGGACATTCTAAAAAGATCCTTGTAAATATGACATGTATTATTATGGGCCTGTACTTATATTCTTTTTGTTTTGTCATCATCATGTAGCTAGGGAGAGAATGTTGGTTCCTTATTAGTTTTGTATAAATTTAATGATGGAATTCATTTTCAAACTAACTAGAACAAGCCTAATTTTCAAACTAACCAGAACAAGCCTAGCTTTCGATAAGTGTTTAAACTGATTCAATAATCGGTTTGTTTACGTTAGCCATCTCTATAATGACTTAGACGTTAGGCTACTTGTGAGCTTGAGATTAACGACTAATTAAATAAGTTGGCCTTAATCAGATAGATAGTCAGTCTCAAGTTAAAATAAGACCCAACTCAATTCAACATTTGAAGATTATGTCAAGCCAAAGAAGATGACAGTTGACATCTCAAGAACCTTCTAATTTTCTTGTTTGCCATTTGAAGATCATGTCAATCGGACCAAGGAAACATGGATTGATAATTATCGATCAACATTCTAAAAACTCCTCCCATTATATTCAAAGAAATCGCCATAGCCAATGGTCCCTTTTCCTTATATATATATATATATATATATATATATATATATATATATATATATATATATATATATATATATATATATATATATATATATATATATATATATATATATATATATATATATATATATAGGGAAAAGTGTATATACCCTTAAGGGTATATAAGCTTAGGTACCCAAACTCACCATACTACATCGTTTTATATCATATATAAACATTGTAATTGTCCAATATTCTTATAATTCAACTTCTAACTTGAATTACTTCAAAGATTTTTATAAATTTCATATTTATCTTCGTCTTACATAATTGTCATTTTCAACAATAATATATTAAGCCTAGTAAGTGTTCGACAAAAAGATGTGATCTAAAAGAAAGATAATAGTGAAAATTTAAAAATATTGAATATAAATCAAGTTAAAGATTGAAGTTTAACAATATTATAATGAATATATCAAACAAAACGACGTATTATTATGAGTTTGGGTACCTAAGCTTATATACCCTTAAGGGTATATTCACTTTTCCCATATATATATATATATATATATATATATATATATATATATATATATATATATATATATATATATATATATATATATATATATATACAGAGAGAGAGAGAGAGAGAGAGAGAATATATATATATATATATATATATATATATATATATATATATATAGAGAGAGAGAGAGAGAGAGAGAGAGAGAGAGGCCAGAGTAGCGGTGTCGAACGGGTAAAATTTTCGGGTTTCGGGTAGAACGGGTATTTCCTTAAAAAAATAATACCCGATACCCGACCTATATTGTAATTCGGGTTTATTTGGGTTTGAGGTCGGGTCGGGTAATTATCGGGTATATTCGAAAATTTCTTAAATGACACTTATTGATATTTTTTTTAAATGACACTTATTGATATAATTAACAAGTACATACATAGTAACAATACAAATCATTATAATATGTTATGTACTTTTCAATTCCATTCCAAATTTTGATAAAACAAAAAAGAAAGAAAAAACCATGAATATGATTAGCATGGAATAATAGCTCTAAACACAACAAAAAAAGTCTAAATAATTAAAGTCTAAACACAACAAAAAAAGTCTAAACACAACCCAACTAAAAAACAAAAGCCTATACATAACAAAAGAGTAAAATTCATAAGTCATAACCCAACTCAAAACATAAAAGTCTAAACATAACAAAACAAAGACTTGCATCTTCATGTTGCCATGTTCATTTTCCTTTACAAGTTTGTGTCGACTGTCGAGCCGTCGTTCATAAGAATGAAATGAAGAGTTTTGTTTTATTCGAAGTGTGCGTACGTGACTACATTGTATATTTGGTATTATTTAAAAAACGAATTCGGGTATACCCGATAATAAATATTCATACCTAAAACCCGACCTATATTATTATTGGGTTAACCTATTATCAGAATGTTCATACCCGTTACCTGTTCTACCCGACCCATTCTACCCGAATTCGGAACGGGTCGGGTGGGTAGAACGGGTTTCGGGTTTTTTCGACAGGCCTAGGCCAGAGTACCCACCACTAACAACACTAACAATGATGTAGTGGATGTTAAAGCCAACTCCAATGGATCTCTAAAACACCATTTTAGAGGCCATTTTCAATATCACGTCATTTTATGTTGGTTCATTTTATACATTAAATATAGAGGCCAAGAATGAAAGATCTCTAAAAAAACACGATTTTAAAGATTGATTGGAATGAAATCATCATTTTTGTGCTAAATTATCACCATTTTTGTGCTTATGGTTGGAGAAGTTCTAATAACAACATACAACCACCAAAAAGTTGGTATACACACCATTATATTAATTATTACTCTTATTTATTGATTATTTAATGGAGAGAGAGAGAATAATTGGATGTGGTCGTTTATACTCTTTACTACGATTGACCATGAAACTTGCAACCACTAGCCACCACTAAACACCCTAGGTGGTGTTTACATTCGTGGTTTGTGGCATGCTAGACAACAATAAAACTCGTTGCATGTATATTGGATGGTCTAAAAGGCATGCCCTAACGTTTCCCTTGTATTAACATTAATACAAAGATAGAACCATACTTAGGATGGAGCCATAATCGTATAATTGTGTAATAAAGAACACTTATTTTGTAATAATAGATACATAATTAATGCATACCATTAAGAAGTTAAGAATTAAATTGGTCTTAGAATTTTGTGCAAGTATCCAACTTTATCGCTTTTATTTATCTTATTTTTTTCTTGAAAACGGCCAATAATATTATTAAGACTCATCTAAATAGCAAGTAATTATAGGGGAGAGAAAAAACAAAATATAATATAAAGTTTTAAACATAGAAAGGAAAAAAACAAAAATCTTTGCAAGTACACATATTGCCCTTGCCTCTACACACTTAAGCCATGTAAATACTAAAGACTTGATATTTTCCACTACCCTTGAGGGGTAAATGAACTTCGCCTGGAATATCCAATCGTTTCAAGCCCTCTATAAGTTCCACAGGAGCCCATTGTAAGTTGCAGTGATCCTATCTCTGTTTTGGGCGTTTACCGTGGTTAGCTGCAAAACGGATCACCTCCTCAATACTCTGATGTAATCCACACCACCCAAGTATATTATCTGTGATAGAAATGACGTATGGGCATGGGCATCTCAGCAAGACGTGCTTTGCATCTTCCAAACCATCAATACAAGAGCTGCAACAACACATGTCTACATTTACGCCTTTATGGGATAGAGCTGCAGGAACACATGTCTACATTTTTTTGCTTCTATTTACCTAGTTTAATTTTTTTGCATTGTAATTTTCAAGGTTTGAAAAGCATCAATATAGACCATGTTTTAGTTTGGAGAGCATCAATATAAACATGTTTGACATGTCACATTAGCTTAGGCCATGAAGTATACATAGCACGAAGCCTTTCGTGGTCTAGATGGCAACGACCACTAATCACGAACACCATCTCGAGGCTTAGTGGTTGGTAGTGGTCGTGGTGCATTGTGGTGTATACCACGGAAGACCACATCAAATTACATTCTCTCTCTCTCTCTCTCTCTCTCTTTCTTTCTCTAGAATTATATATATATATATATATATATATATATATATATATATATATATATATATATAGAGAGAGAGAGAGAGAGAGAGAGAGAGAGAGAGAGAGAAATAAGAGGGATATAATGGTAGGTAGCCCATCGTTAATTACCGTTATTGTGGTGATGTGGTGATGTGTTCCTGCAGCTCTATGAGTTCAAAAAGACATGTGTTCCTGCAGGAACACATGTCTACGCCTTTATGGGTCTCACACAATGTAGTTTTCTTTAATTCTTTTAAATATGTACTTTGAGTTCAAAAAGACCAATAATTATATATATATATATATATATATATATATATATATATATATATATATATATATATATATATATATATATTGTTTATTATTGTGTATAGTTAATGTAACACGGCGTTATTTTAAATAAGACCCCTAACCTAAAATAAACATTTACTATTATTATTCCAACACCATTATATATATATATATATATATATATATATATATATATATATATATATATATATATATATATATATATATATATATATACACACACACTAGGTGTGAGACCCATGTATTATATAAATTTATTTAAAAGAAAAAACTAAATATAAAATTCTAAATTTTTGAGAAGTTTGAATTTATAAGAAAAATGAGAATATTAAATTATAAAAAATAATATGTTTTTTTTTCTCACTTAAATTTCAACAAATAATTTAGATAAATAATTAAAGAAAATTAATGAATCTTTAATTTAGTAATTTTGAAATTAAAAAGAAAGTTCATTAATCAAATTGATATGCATTTATTATTGTATTTAAATACTATTTGGAATTTAATAAAATGACATGTGGAATAAAAAATATTTAAAAAAACCACAAAGTTACATGTGGCAAAATAAATGAGAATGTGACATGTGACAAAAAGATCTTTATTTATTAGGAAGGATATATATATATATATATATATATATATATATATATATATATATATATATATATATATATATATATATTCAGGTTCATTTGAGACCATGCTAATTTTGTGAGACCCTGAGACCAAATCTAAAAATAATTTTAAAATGCAAAATAAAAGGAAAAATCCAAAAATTATTTTCGAAACTTTATTTACCTAAAAAAATTATAAAAAATATAAAAAATTATCGTTTTTTTTTTTTTTGAAAAATAAGTGAAATATTCTAATAAAATATTACACTCTACATATCTAATATGATTTTTAGAATGTTTAGAATATTCTACTAGATTTGCAAGATATGTAGAATATTCTAAATATTCTAGTAAAATATGTAAAAAAATGTATTTATTTTTATTTATTTTTTATATTTTTTTTTGGTATTTTTTTTGGAAAATATATATTCCGAAAATAATATTGGAAAATTTTTTTTCGAAAATTTTCAATTATTTTGCATTTTAAAAATGTTTTTGTTTTATCTAGTAAATGAGTGGTTCCTTTTTAGAGTGACAATGAAAACTCAGATTCTGAGACTGAGTCAGAGATTCGCATTGAGGAGGATCCCCCTGTTCACAATGAGGATGTTGAACCTATTCGCACTGATGAACAAGAACAAGTTCGCATTGAGCGTGAGGTAACTCCACCTGTTAATGATTATGCTCCTTCTCCTCCTTCACCAAAAACAACTACTTCTGTACCAATAACCATTTCTCCGCTCCCAGTTGTATCATCCCAACCACCCACAACGATTCCTATCTCCATACCCATTTTCACCGATTCCACGATTCCACCCCAATCATCTTCTGCTCCTGAATGTTCAGTCAACGTATCTGATATGGGGGCTAACACTTCAGGTTTTTCAACCCATGTTACCCTACCCATCTCTCCTATTCGTACTGACGATCCAGAGATGCTTTTTGGAGATGATGATGAAGATTTAGATGCTTTCTCTTTCAGTCCTTATCAAATAAGGGTTGATAATGATGATGATGTCTCTATTTCAAAGCAGAGTTCAATTCTATCCATGAGAATCTTGATCAGTTGCTTCTCGCATCCAACACTTCTGCTTCTGAAGCTTATTCAAAAGCTGTTGTTGAAGCCATTCTTGAGCGAGTCACAAAGGAGCATACTGCTAATTCTTCCTCTTTCTCTAAGGCAGTTTCAGACTCAACTGCTGTATGCAAGGAAACGACCGAAAAAGTTGTAACGACATAAATTTTCGAAACAATTTTTCACATTTAAAAAAAACTTTCATTCATAATAGTTATAAAAATATCACATAACAACCCCTAACATTACATCCCAAGATTATAACATGTAAAACTCCTCGTGTGTGTACTGATCATGCCGGCGCCTTCCCGCGATCGTCACTAGTACCTGAAACACAACACACAACACTGTAAGCATAAATGCTTAGTGAGTTTCCTAAAATACCACATACCACACATACGCCTTTTCAGGCCATAACTCTATGGGATCTTCCGATCCGAGTGTCTCAGGGGACTTCCGTCCCGAACTCCGGTAGACCTTCCGGTCCTACCCGTATCGACCTTCCGGTCCGTACCCTCTTGACCTTCCGGTCCATATCATCTTGACCTTCCGATCCATACCATACATAACATACATAGCACATACATATCACATAACATATAACACATACATCTCATAGCATACAAGACCTTCCGGTCGCCCATAGGTACCCTTCCAGGTACAGTATAGTGAGAAGACTCACCTCGGTATCTCGGATAGTCTCGTACTCGATCACACTGGTTTAGCCCCCGCTGAAAATAACTCCGGATGCTACTCTCGCATCTCCGACTCCGGCTCCCAAGTCAGCTCGGACCCCTTCCGATGTTGCCATTGGACCTGAACCAGGGGCACTTCCTTGTTCCTCAGAACCTTGATCTTCCGATCCAAGATTGCAATCGGCCTCTCTATATAATTCAGACCCGCGTCCACCTGGATATTCTCCAACGGTACCACTGCCGACTCATCGGCTATACACTTCCTCAGCTGAGACACGTGGAAGGTATCATGAATCTGGCTCAACTTCGTAGGTAGCTCCAAACGATATGCTACCCTGCCCACCCTCGCGATCACCCTAAATGGCCCACTATACCGGGGCCCCAACTTGCCCCTCTCAGAAGAAGAAAATCCCCAACCTGAAACTCGAGCTCTGATCGACGCCTATTCGCGTAACTCTTCTGACAACTCTGGGTCCTCCGTAATCTCTGTCTAACCTACTGTATCTGCTCTGTCGTCTGAAGCACTATCTCAGTGCTGCCCATTACTCTCTACCCTACCTCTCCCCAACAAATGGGAGTCCGACACCTCCTCCCATACAACAGCTCAAAGGGAGGCATACCAATGCTTGAATGGGGACTGTTGTTATAGGAAAAATCAGCCAAAGGAAGATACATGTCCCAACTCCCTCCGAAGTCCAACACACATGCCCGAAGCATGTCTTCGAGCGTCTGAATCGTCCGCTCACTCTGTCCGTCCGTCTGTGGGTGGTAAGCGGTACTGAAATGTAGCCTCGTGCCCAACTCCTCGTGGAACTTCTTCCAGAACCTGGAAGTAAAACGTACATCCCGATCCGATACAATTGAGATCGGCACCCCGTTCCGCGATACCACCTCTCTCACATACAACTCTTCTAGCCTCTCAGCAGAAAAGCTCTCACTGATAGCAAGAAAGTGAGCACTCTTCGTCAGCCGGTCGGCGATCACCCAAATTGCATCGACACCCCTCACGGTTCTCGGCAACTTGGTGATGAAATCCATAGAAATCTGTTCCCATTTCCATTGGGGAACCTCCAGTGGCTGCAACATACCATGCGGTCGCTGGTGATCCGCTTTAACCCTACGACAAGTTAAGCACCTCTCAAATAACTATACTACATCCCTCTTCATATATGGGCACCAATACTCCTTTTTCAAATCCAAATACATCTTAGTGGCCCCGGGATGGATAGAAAATCTCGATCTATGCGCCTCCTCCATCAAAGTGGTGCGCGCTCCGCCTGCATACGACACCCAAAAACGAACTCCGACACCTGCCCAATCACTCGATCCCTCTTGCGGTTTTCCGGTCTCACAACCTCCGCCTGGGCCTCCCGAATGGTGTCCAACACTAGAGTCATCACTGTCAACCGCATACAAATATCATGAATCGGGGCGCTCTCCGCCCTACGGCTCAGGGCATCAGCTACAACATTAGCCTTGCCCGGCTGGTACAAGATCTCACAATCATAATCCTTTACCACATCCAGCCACATCCTCTGGCGCATATTCAGATTGGGCTGATCTATCTAATACTTCAAACTTTTGTGGTCAGTGTAGATGGTACACCGAACCCCATACAAATAGTGACGCCAGATCTTGAGGGCGAACACCACAACCCCAACTCCAAATCGTGGGTAGGATACCTCGTTTCATGAGGCTTCAGCTGCCTCGACGCATACGCTATCACATGCCCCCTCTGCATAAGCACTGCACCCAACCCCGATATCGATGTGTCATAATACACCACAAAATCCTCCATCCCTTCTGGGAGGACTAGCACCGGGGCTTCGCACAATCTCTGGCGAAATGCCTCAAACGAGGTCTGCTACTTCGGACCCCAAGAAAAAACAACACCCTTCTGGGTCAACGTGGTGAGTGGAACGACGATCTTGGAGAAATCCCTGATAAATCTCCGATAATAGCTGACCAATCCTAGAAAGCTCCTGATCTCGGCACCTCCCACCTAATGACCGCCTCAATCTTGGCCGGATCGACCAAAATCCCATTCTGGTTGACGAAATGCCCCCAGAACTGGACCTCTCGTAACCAGAACTCACACTTGGAGAATTTGGCATAAAGCCTCTCCGATCTCAGAACTCCAAGGATCTCCCTTAAATGCTCCTCATGCTGCTCTCTAGATCTCGAATACACCAAAATATTATCAATGAACACGATCACCGACAGATCCAACATCGGCCTGCACACCCTGTTCATGAGATCCATGAACGCTGCTGGTGCATTGCTGAGCCCAAAAGGCATCACTACGAACTCTTAATGCCTATAACGAGTTCTGAATGCCGTCTTCCGGATATCTTCATCCCGAACCCTCATTTGATGATAACCCGACCTCAAGTCTATCTTGGAGAACCAAGACGCCCCCTGCAACTGATCGAACAGATCGTCGATCCTCGGTAACGGATAACGGTTCTTGATCGCCAGCTTGTTTAACTCCCGGTAATCAATGCATATTCAGTGTGAACCATCCTTTTTCTTGACAAAAAAGGATCGGTGCTCCCCATGGAGAGCTACTCAGTCGAATAAACCCCTTCCCCAGCAGCTCCTGAAGCTGCGAGGATATCTCCTGCATCTCTGGTGGTGCAAGGCGATAAGGCGCCTTGGCGATAGGTGCTGCTCCCGGAACCAAATCGATATGGAACTCCACTTGCTTCTCAGGAGGCACACCCGGCAATTCCTCAGGAAAAACATCCGGGAACTCACACACTATCGGAACCTCATCAATCGAACTTGGCCTCCCAGCGGCCACTTGCATGTCCATCACATAGGCTACGAACCCGCTGCATCCCTGTTGAAAACTCTGTCTCGCCCTGGCAGCCAAACAAAACGCTGACCCACATCGGGTACCCTCGCCGTACACCGTAAGAACTCCCCCACTAGGGTCTCGTATCGTCACCAACTGACGCTCGCAGTCTATAACAGCTCCAAATCGGCTCAACCAATCCATGCCCACTATAACACATATGTCCCCCATCGCAATCGGGACCAGATCTATCGGGAACTCCACACCGAAGATCTCAAGTATACATCCTCGAATCACATCCGTAGCATACACCGCTCACTCGTCAGCTATATAAACTCGTAGAGGTCGACTCAACGCCTCTCGTTGGATACTAATGTGCTGAATAAATGCCAAGGAAACAAATGACTGACTCGCACCCGAGTCAAATAACACCAAAGCAGGTACATGATTCACAAGAAAAGTACCTACGCATATCATCATATAAGCACAATATCTCAACTCAAACAAAATAAATAAAGAATACATACCAGACACAACATCGGGCGCTGCGCAGACCTCCTCCGCTGTCACTGGCCGAACCTCGGTAACCATAGCAGTAGGCGCAGATCCCTGTGTTGTCCCCTAATGCAACTGCGGACACTCGGCCTTCCGATGGCTAGTCTGGTTGCAATGAAAGCAAACCATAAATCCCTTGGGGCAATCCTTGGCGATATGCCCCTCCTTGCCACACTTGTAGCAAGCACTCGATCGACAGACCCCATCATGTCCGTTTCCGTACTTCCCACAAGTGCGGCCCTTCTGGCCTCCAGTCCTCGTATCAGCGGACTTGGTCCGCTTGGCCGCCGGCTGAGACTGAGCCGGCCGCCGATCCATCCTTTGGGACTTGGCCTCCTCCCTGTCCTGAGTCTCCAACTCAATCTCCCTCTTCCGGGCATTTTCCTGGAGCTTGCAAATGTCCGGTACGTCGAGTTCGACACGAACTCCCGAATGTCTCTCCTTAGAACACCCAAATAGCGGCTCAGACGTGCCTGCTCAGTAGACACCTGCTCAGGGCAGAACATCGCCTCTCATGAAACTTCCTGGTAATCACAGTAACCGAATCAGTACTTTGCTTGAGGGTCAAGAACTCATGAACCAACCGCTCCCTCTCCACCGGGGGAACATACTCATCTCTGAACATGGTGGTGAACGTCTCCCAGGTCACCTCTGAAATCTCTGCAACTGTGAAGCTTGCCGTCACGAACTTCCACCAATCCTTCGCTCCCAAGCGAAGCTGGTTCAACGCGAACCGAACCCTCAGATGCTCCGGACATGAACACATATAGAAGCATCCCTCAATATCACCAATCCATCTCATCGCAGAGATCGGATCCTGCGTCCCATCAAACTCGGGTGGCTTCGTGTTGCTGAACTCCTGATAGACCCAAACATCTTCGGAATCTCGGCCCTGATCGCCACCGCCACCTCATCATGGATCATCTGACGAAGCTCCTCGTCACTCACACCGCTCGCCTCAGGTCTGTGGCGTGTCCCAACCATGATGTCTCTGAAATATAACATAATAATATCAAAGACTCGCTCGAGCATGCTCACACTCGATAACTCGACCCTACTTGTTCCTTAGTACCCAAAGGATTCTTACTTAGAGTGCGCACTGCTCCGATGTCTTTGGTAGTACGGGCCCTTATACTACCATCTACACCGCATCAGTATTCACCCTAAGTCCTCCTCCTTGGATCCCAGATCACAAGTACTCTATATCTCACTGGCATAGGCTACCCTTCGGTAGACCTCTTATCAGCCCCTCACTGCTACTTACTCGCTCTCAAGCATCACATAGCAACACAATCCTTCCTAGGCTAAGGCATCACAAAATTAGGCCACTCTAGTCCTAATATTAATACCTAGCCAACTCTAGCATGAATATCTTATCATAACATATCTCATAACACATAGTGTAAGGGTATTTTAGGAAACCATCGTTCGGGTGCTGGCTGATCGTACACACACTACTCCGTTCTGTTTTCCTCAAAACCTTTTTACTCTTTTAGAAAAATTGTTTATTTTATGAAAACTTTCTCAAATCCTCAGTTTGAGTTCAGATTCATCCAAAGATGCACCCGAATCACTCAAACCAAGGCTCTGATACCAACTTGTAACGACATAAATTTTCGAAACAATTTTTCACATTTTAAAAACAAAATTTCATTCATAATAGTTATAAAAATATCACTGTATCACATAACAACCCCTAACATTACATCCCAAGATCATAACATGTAAAACTCCTCGTGTGTGTACTGATCATGCCGGCGCCTTCCCGCAGTCGTCACTAGTACCTGAAACACAACACACAACACTGTAAGCATAAATGCTTAGTGAGTTCCCCAAAATACCACATACCACACATATGCCTTTCCAGGCCATAAATCTATGGGATCTTCCAATCCGAGTGTCTCAGGGGACTTTCGTCCCGAACTCCGGTAGACCTTCCGGCCCGTACCCTCTTGACCTTCTGGTCCATATCATCTTGACCTTCCGATCCATACCATACATAACATACATAGCACATACATATCACATAACATATAACACATACATCTCATAGCATACAAGACCTTCCGGTTGCCCATAGGTACCCTTCCAGGTATAGTATAGTGAGATGAGTCACCTCGGTATCTCGGATAGTCTCGTACTCGATCACACTGGTCTAGCCCCCGCCTAAACACATAACAATACTCTCAAATAAATAATGGCTCTCAAAGGCTAGATTAAATCCACTGTATAATTTCCACAGAAGGGTAAAATACCATTTTACCCCTCCCTGACCCAAAAGTCCAAAGGTTGACCAAAACCCTAAAAGTCAACGAAAGTCAACAAAAGGCAGTACGCGGCGCGTACCTTCTCTGTACGCGGGGTGTATGCCAGCGAACCACAATCGGGGCTTCAACCCTTTACGCTGTGCGTACTGGGAGTTACGCCCAATGTAAGTCCCAGTTCATCCATTTCTTAGATTTTGGTCTTAAACGATTAAGGCACTCCTTCAACTTCCAGATCTGACTCTCTTACAACCTCTTAAATCATAAAGTTGGAACCTTTAAGCCTTTGCATGGCTGTAAAGGTCCCTACACCCTCAAACCTCTTTCCTTTTTCCCTCAAAAGGTCTAGATCTCATGCATGGCTCCATCTTTACGTCCAAGTTTGCATTTTTATGAACATACAACACTTATAGACCATAAATGTGATAGATCTAGGCCAATGGAGACCATTTGCTCATAAAGTCTCCATCTTGGTAACAAAAACCCTAGAAATTGGTCCAAGAAGCACATAACTTAAATAACAATGCAAGGTTTGAGCTTTTTACCTCAGGAAGAACCTCCAACCTCTGAAAAGCTCAGATATACTCTTTCCCACAAGCTTCTAGCCTCCAAAATGACCTCTTCTTTCCTTCCACCACCTTGAAATGACATTAGAAGCTTAGAACACCAACACACTTGCTAAAAACGAAGGGACTCTCTCTATTAGGGTTTTTCTCTCTGGAAATGAGGCTGAGGTTGCAGCCATAGCATTCCTTTTATAGTGCTCAAGCCCCAAATTAGGGTTTACATCTGGTCACATTATGCCCAGCATAACCTGGGTACGCCTAGCGTACCTACGCGAGTCCGTGTCCAAAATAAGCGCGTGAGTACACGCAGCGTACTCCTCAGTACACCCAGCATACTCACAAGCCTAACACATACTTAGAGGACTTAACTTGACAACTTGGAAAAGGAGAAGGTTAAATAACTTTACCTGAATTTCAGGATGTTACAAAAGTCGATAAACTAATTACTGATACAAGGTTGTTTATGGATGAATACCAGGTTACCTATAACAAGAACACCTCCACCACCAACAGAGCGATTCAAAATGTTGGTGCCATGTTTAAATCAGAGAAGGCAAGCTTTTCTTAAGCATGAGGCACTACAGGCTACTCTTGATGCGCGAATCTCAAAACTTCATGCAGACTTGGCAATGGAGAGCAAAATCATGGATGCCATCGCACTAAAAGAGGAAAAATGTAAGTTGTTGGAGACGAACCTTCACCATACTCAACAGAAGGTCGATGATTTGCTAGCAGAAAAGGCAGTCACGCGTAGTTGCATTTATGATATTAACGGACTGCTATATGATATCATTGAGACCCAAGACCCAATGATTTCAATTACCGTCCGAAAACATCTGCTTGAAAAGCTAAGACCGGTGTTCGCGATGTTGCACCGTTTGGAGGGTGTTTCGGCACCGATGTCGTTTCCGAAACAAGGGGGAGAAGGGAGCTCAAAAGTTCATACCGAGGATATCAAACCCAAAGTCTCAGTTAAACCTCCTGTCATCAAGCAAGATCTAAAAGGCAAGGATCTGCTATCCAGCAACGAACCAATCATTGATGACAGTGAAGACGAAGAGCCTGATGAAGCTGAGCTTAAAAGGCGGAAGGCTCGTGAGGCAGAGATTGACGAACCAGTGTTTGCCCATCTTCAAATTATGATCAAGTCCTACATTCAGGAAGTTAGGACGATGGATGTAGAGATTATTGCGGTTCTAAGTCAAAAACCAAGTGTTGTTCCAAAAGAAGCTCCGAAAGACTTCCAGAAGCTCAAGCCCGGAAAGATTTACAAGGAAGGATGGTTTGTTGTTTATACTGCGAGAGATCGTCCAAGTGCAAATAGACGCAAGTTATACTTTCATCTTGAAGACAAGCACCTGTTTGCTACTTCTTGTTTGGAGTTCATTCTGGAACTTGTTGCGATGTATAAGGGCAACAACAAAGATGATGTAAAGTGCTTCATTGATGTGATCACTTGGTACATTCATGTTCGCAAGCTGCTGCTGAGTTTCAATCCTAAAGTCTATGAAGTGTAGAAGCGAATTACGAATTAACATGGCCATGGTTTCACTTAACGCAAAGGGGGAGATTGTTGAAGATATTATGTTGCGTTATGGGCCTATGTTATTTAGTATATTTTGTATTTACAGTTTGTTCTTGTCCAACCGTGTTTGTTATTCTAGGGTTTAATATATAAGGTGCATGCATGCACCCTTATCATTAACACTTTTATTATTATCATTGATTGTATTGTAAAGCTCTAGTTCACCTCTATAGTGGAAGTTCTTAATCGAGCTCTGTTGGGGTGTGACTATATTTTAATCATTCGGTATACATATTGATTCATTGATTGTTCTTGTGTTTATTATTCGTAGTTATTTACCTGTTAAAGATCTAATCGATCTAAAGAGTTTTTAACTCATCATATATATTTCAAAGTCACAGGTCCTAACGTCATCGCCCTTGCTGACCACATTAGCGAGATTGAATGGGTTCTCCAGTCGAACAAAAACCACTTCCTACCTTACGTCAGCCACAGCAGCCCCCCCCCCCCCATTTCCATCCCAGTGGACCATCTTCCTCTCAACACCCTTATATACCATCCTCGTCCATCGTACATCTGGATTACACGGATGCTACACCACTCTGGGATGTCCACCACGACTCCTATAACTAGCCTGATCCTATGCACACTGACTTGCAGGATGAGCCCCATCATACCCAGTCACCCCATCCTGACCTCAACTCCCCCTTCACTTATCATAACTACCTTGACATTCGCCAGGATATCGCTGCTCTTCAGCAGAGTATGATTGGTCTCCGCTTAGACTATCAATTTTACAACACTCAGGTTTCCGGGTTTCGCGACGAGGTTGTAGGTTATCGAGAGGACTTCATCGAAATTTCCGATTAGTTTTTCCATCGTTTTCCACCCTCGCCGTTGTAGTCGTTTTCCGCTTCTCCCTAAGCATTGAGGACAATGCTTAATTTTAAGCTTGGGGAGGGGATTTGTCATCTTTCTGTACAAAGTTTTTTTCTTACAAATCCAAAAAAATATCAATTTTTTTTTTAATCCAAAAAGATCTATCGTTTATGTTCTTAGTTGTCATTTTTATTTCTAGTTTCTCTAAAAAAACAAAAATATTGTTATTTTCTGCATTTCAGTGTTTGCATAAAATAATCAATTTTTTTTTTTTGTTTTTGTTATGATTTAAAAAAAATATGAGATGAGGACACTCTTTAGATACGATAGCTCCGCGAAGTGGGAAAATGAAGATCAAAATGAAAAAATACGAAGCCACCGGATTATTAAAAGAAGTGTAGAATCAACTGTAATAACTAGGGGACCCAAACACCATAATTCGAGACCCCAACCTAAGATAATAAAAAAATGACATACTGAAACGTTTTTGTGGGCGGTAATAATAGCTTTGGGATGATTTGCTTTTGAAGATTCAAAAAGAATCTTTATCGACAACCCTGGACCCACAAAACACGGACTTATTTGTTAACATACGTTACCCTCACAGTAACAGAGAGCTTAAGTATCAGATCCACATATTTAAGAAGGAAGAAAGGGTACAACTGTCATCTCCAGTACCCACATCAAAATTTCAAGCACTCAATCGAAGAAATTTCAAGAAATTCAAAAAGTTGATTGAAGAACTTAAGCTCAAAACGAAGATACAAATCCAAGTTCAATCAAATCTGAAGCCATCTCAAAGTCAAATCTAGCAAATGAAGAACTGTCTGATATGATACTTGTGGCTCTCGAAAAAGTGAAAACATAAGAACTGGGTCCCTTCGGGTGGGCTTACTGCTTCAGTGAAAGCTGATTTGCCATGATGGGTTCTTAAGGAAGCATCGATTCTGATTCTTGACTATCTATTCTTAAGGACATGAGATCCTAGACTATGTTATTTTCACTCACAAAGCTAGATAAGGTATAAAGTTTAAATAAAACTATGGTTGGACTATTGTGTTGCACCGTTTCATGGTCTTCCTCACTTTGGGAGTCTGTGATACATGAAAGGTAGCAAGATGGTCGCCTAGGTATTAGTGATTGGAGGCCTCCTCGATGTAAATTCTGATCGTATAAACTAAAAAAATATATAAAAAGGGAAAAAAGGTTTTTATTTTAAGTTGCTTATTTCTCTTTTCCATATCATTTGTTTGTTCATTTATCATTTTGTTTTGTTTTTGCATGCATATTTTATTCCATGTTCTTTTTATTTTTTCTGTTGATCTTGGTAGATTAAGTTTCCTTTTTTAGTTGTTAATCTGTCTAGGTTATTCCTTTTCTACCCTTACCCTTTATTCCACTTCCAATGTTTATCATTTCCTTACTCGAGGACAAGTAAGGTCTAAGTTTGGGGAGGTTTGTTAAATGCATTTTACATGCATCGTTTAGCATAATTTTCTCGGTATTTTATTATAAAAAGCTAACTAACTCCCAATTATTCTTATGTATTTTTTGTTTCATTATTATTTTGTAGAATGCCTGTAATGCTCCTGTTTGTTATGATTTTCAGGGTAATTTGGAGCACATAGATGAATACGCGAGTTCGGGATGCGCTATTGAATGATTTGGAGCTTAACTAGAGTCTAAACTAAGGGAGGATGTTAAGGAATGATCAAGAACAACTTGGAAGGAGGAATGACGATCAAAAGAGGCAAAATTGAAGGCATGCGATCACATTTCTTGTCCATGCGATCACAACTTAGTCCACGCGATCGCATGTTATGCTTGCAGCTTGACTTTAGAGATTTTACGTGCCAAAAATACAGTTGGATGAGAAAATGATGTTTATGCGATTGTAACTTACCTTCATGCGATCGCAAGTTGGCCAAAATGTATCGAAACAACAACGTACTTCATTTAAAAGGCCCGAGATGCGTTTTCCTAAAAACATGTGATCGCAACTTCCGTACATGCGATCACATGGATGCCATTTTTACTGTTGGACATATAAATAGACCCACATAACCTTCCAGTAACAATAATTGGAAATTCTTGACAATTCCAAGACATTTTTTTAGAGACTTTCAAGTGAAAAACGCGGATCTGAAGGGTAGGATTCGATTTCTTTTCGTTGTTTAGTAAGATTTATCGTTTAGATTCAGTTTTTACTACTTGTAATTCGTTTTTAGCCTTGTCAGACTAAAAACTTAGATTTCAGTTTCGCAAGACACAACCTTGTCATGTGATTAATCATTAGGCAAGATGTTTGACTGTGATTACTGTGTAGTTTGATCAATTTTATTCTTAATTGAATGTTTGATATTGATTTCAATTTATGTTGGCCACTTTAATTGTTTGTAAATCATTCTTGTTATCTGATTGTGTAGATTAATTAGTTAAAATTAACAAGTATGTGAGTAATTATGTATTTAGGATTAACTCTAATATGAATTGATCAAACAAGTTTTTACGCCTACGAGCTTATGAGAGGTATTGGACTTTGCTGGGAAATTACACTGTGTTTAATGCAGCTTTTCTTTGTTAATCAAGTGCTTGTTTGGTTAATTTAGTAAAAAGTTAGGTTTAACTCAAAGAGCTTATTTTGATTAAATGATTTTGTAATATAGGTCATTAAAGCTTGTTAATGAACTTCAATACCAGTTTATACAAGTGTATAGTTCAATCATCGTGTTGAAAGTTAATTGCATTATTAGGGGAGTCACCGCGAAACTGAAATTGCTTTCTCTCTATTGAATTTTCCTATTCTTTAAATTGAGTTATTCTTCTACAATTTTTTGCTTTTATTAATTTTAATTTTCAGAAATACCCCCTCCTCCCCCCTCCTTTTACATTTTATAGACCTGTCAACAATTAGTACGTGCCTTTCGTAAAAATGAATAGACTTTAGGACGTGTCCCTGAGGATCTAAACATGCTTACCTGTGCTACCTGTTAGTGCAATAGAGCATATTTCCATTTATTTTTATTTGTTTAAATCGTGCGCAACAGCGGGTTTAACAACACACCACCTGGATTTCGACATGTGTCACCACCCATTTCTTGCCACGTTGCCCTTTCCCTACGAAATGTGTGGTGCGCATTTGGTTTGTACGCGGCGCACACCATAATTCAGCATATATAAACCTGCGTTTTCAGCTCCATTTTGCTCATCTTTCCACACAATTCTCTCTATAATACTTTCTATCTTTTTGCTCTTTTCTCCCTAGTTCCCGACTACTTTAGAGAGGCCTTGCATAATCGAAGAGACGACAATTAGAAGCTCTGGAATCAGAGTTCTGCCCGCACAACCTCGGTTTCGCTAGAAACTCTCTGCAATTCAGGCTACATTTACTATGCTTTAAAGTGTAGCTTATATGTATATTCATAGTCGTTGTTATGAATATGTAAATACAGATTTGTTAGTAATCCCAGTAATAATATTGATTAATCTACTTACGGGAGACGTGTCTAGAAATGTCACATTGGCTTGGTTGTTGGATTTCATAAAAGCTATATGTCGAAATGGTCCTTCCTCCCAACTGTCATGCCTGGCTGATCTATATTTGATAGAACTATCGGTATTCATTGGGATTAGTGATGGGTCTAGCTTATAATGTAAATTACCATAGGAATTAATAAACTATAATAATATAGGTAGATCCTCGTTGGAGTGCTGCTCGTTAGTCAAAGTGCCCGGTTAACTGTCTATCCCTTGAGAAACTGACTGGGTGAGTTTTTCTCACTATATTGTATACTCTAGTATGTATCCTCTATATGCTAGGATATAATTTCCCTCTAGTATGTAATTAGGTAATTCAGATTAGCATAGTTAGATGCTTGTTATATAAATTGTTGCTATGTTATTATATATTGAATTGAGGGCGGACCAACATTATACTGAAGGCTAATAGACTCCTACAGACTAGTTTAATGCTAAAGGCCAAAAGAAAGCGGACCAGCTATATGCTGAAGGCTATATAGGGCGTACCAACTATATGGTGAAGGCCGAGGTGCAGACCAACTATTAAGCTAAAGTCCATTATGTGTATGCATTGTATATATGTTGTGGTATGTGGTATTTTGAGAGAATTGACTAAGCCTAGGCTTACAATTGTTCAATAACTGCTTTGCAGGTTGTTCTTCAGATCGAGGAAAAGCTCCTGCATGACTGTACTTGCATCGAAGGCACTAAAATATATTTAAGACTTTCGCTAAGACTCAATTTTATAATTATATATGTAACTTAACTTGTGTAAGACTTATAATTTGGAGAAATAAAAGTGAAAAATTTTCCTGTGAAAATCGGGACGTAACACTACTACTTTTCAAAAAATATACATATTTTTAAAGTTATTTCAAATAGATGGAAAGTTGGTTGTCGTAGGGTGTTTAGTCTTGATGGTTCCTTTTTGAAAGGACAATGTAAGGGTGAAATGTTAACTTTTATAGGAAGGGATGCAAATAATCATGTGTATACCATTGCTTGGCTATTGTTGACATTGAGAACAAAACTATCTGAAAGTGGTTCTTGGAGTTACTACATAGTGATCTTGGATTGGAATGAGGTAGGGGTATATATGTCATTTATGAACAACACAAGTAAGAATTTCATTTATCTACATTTATACTTCTATATGTGTTTATTTGTATTAATGACATGTGTTCATGTATTTCATAAGGACTTCTTGAAGCTACAAAGGACATTCTACAACATGTAGAGCACATACAATGTGCTAGGCATATCTATGTCAATTCAGAAAAGTCTAAAGTGGAGTAGAATTCAAGAATATGTTCCGGGCAGTTGCCAAGTCTACTATGGAAAGGGATTTCACCATGAATATGGAGAAGATCAAGGATGTCAATCCTTCTGTTTATGATCATTTAATGACAATGGAATCTAAATCTTGGTGCAAGGCATAGTTTCAAGTTGGATTGGCATGTGAGGCTGTTGGAAATGGAATGGATGAATGATTTAATGGTATATTAATAGATTCCAGGAAGAAGCCTATGTTGACTATGCTTTAAGAGATAAAACTTTATATGATGTACATGTTCTACAACCTTAAGGAGAGTGTAGAAAAATTGGAGACTAAAGTGTGTCCTTCAATAATTAAGAAGATGGATGTGTTTGGTTAAGACCTCATGTATGCTATCAATATAAGTTGTGAACTTTTTCATTATCATTAGACTAATGGGTATTGCATTTGTGTTTGCATGAGTTGGTATGTAGATCCTAGTGGTGTGACTGCTTTTGAAGTGAGGAATGACTTTTAATCATATGGAGTTGAGTTAGAAGAGTATTTTTGTAGTTGAAGACTCTAGGAGTTATTAGGGAAACCATGTGTATATGAGAGTGAAGATTTCCAAGATGAAGATGATGGGCTTGAAGTTTCTGATATGGATCATATACTAAAGACAATTAATGAATTGAGATTTCAAACTACACTTGAACAAATCATCAATTATGTTGCTTTAACTAAATCTTAATTTCAGAAATGCCTAGCCTTCAAACCAATCTTAGTGGATTCACAACCAATCCAAATGGTATGTTTTAACTTTATTATATTTTTTTTAACAACCGAATACTGAAAAAATATATATTTTTGTGGTAGGATCTACATATGGAGAGTCAAACAGTTCGTGAAACTTAGTTGTTTAATCATGGTGGGGAAGATGAGGAAGTTGAGGAAGGTGAGGAAGATGCGAAAAAGGGTGTGGAAGACACACAAGTGATGAGAAGGAGACAAGTACTAAAAATGAGAAAACCTTCACAGAAGCATCTTGACCTTAAGTTTCTCCTCACCGATCGATTTCCTTGCCTGCTTCCCACAGAAGATGAAGAAGCCATTTTTTCTTTCACGCGAGGTTCTAGGGCTTTAAGGAGCTTTGCAGACTAAAATAGGTGTACCTTCAAATGGGTCGATTCAAATAAATTAGCCGGTAGTTTGTCTTTTTTCGTAAAAAAAATATTAGTTTGGGATTAGACCGAAAATTGACTCAAAACTTTAAGATTTTTCCGGATATTTCCCTAATGAATATTAGTAAAGATGGTTATTTTTATTCTTGTAATAATCGATAGTATAAGATGCTCTTCTTTTGTATTCCTATTCCACTTTGAATAGAAGTATCTTTTAACCCAACACGAAACACGATTTATCTTTGCATTTAAATTCCCACAATTTATCATGACTAATTCTTACACATTAATTGCGAGTGTTCTTATTTCATCTCGACAGGAAAAAAAAGTTTATTTTAAACAAAAGCCACGTCTCATAGTCCGAAAAGTTTATCACTTAGACTCTTTTTCCTACAACTTCATCAAATACCGAATGGAAACGAGTCTTGCTTGGGGACAACCCCAAACATTTCCGTCTGTGACCAGAGCTTCGGTGGAATTGGCATCAATGACCCCTCTTGTAGCTGAGAATCGTCATTATTAAACAAATTTTGGTATGATAGAAATTGATGTGGCTGAGGTTGTTGTTGTTGGTATGTTCCATGTAGATTTGATTGTTGAAACTGGCTTGGTTGGTTTTGTGCCCAAGAATTTTCAATCCAAACTTTTGGTTGTTGATTTGATGTTTGCATGTAGGAAGTCAATGCAAGCTGCAACTCCGGTTCTCGCCATAAACCATCATTTAAAACTAGATTATTGGTTTCCGGTGGTTGCCGCCACCATTTTTGTAGTGGCGCCACTGGTGTTGATGGCGGTGGAACCCATGGAATATCATTCATCCCAAACGACGAGCTAAAAATCTTCTTGGAGGGTTGCACATACGTTGAAGGATGAACACATGAATTAAAGTTTTCGTTTCTTGTAGCCCCTTGAACATCTTCAATCCCATTAACATTGTTAATATTTTGATTCAAGTTCCCATTATAATTGGAAAGCAAGGAACCAATTTGATTGATGGTCATCCAACTACCGACTTGGCCATAGCCAAGATTCTTGCAAACAAGATCTTGATTTTCCGATGAACCATCTCCTCCGTTTTGTTGATAATTGTCGCAAATTTGAACCCCAGTTTTTTGCTTACCAAATAAGAACTCTAAGTTATCACCAACATCCCGTTTGTTGAAATTACTTTTGTCATCATCAACCATGATTCGTTTCCCTTTGTTATCTCCAAAACCGATCAATGGCTGACTAACTTGATTCGGTGTGGCGATTCTGACTGAACTATTTGTTGAATTCAGGTCAAGAAAACGTGGGTGTGGCTGATCAACGTCTAAAGATGGCAACAATGGCTGGAGCTGATGTCGAGCCTGGTAGTTGACGCCTTGTCCTAAAAGCTTTCGAAGAGCTATTTTTTGTGCGGTGGGACCCAGATCCTTGCAGAATTTCATGAGGCTTTCCCTGTAAGTAATACCTCCGTTTCCCTGTCACATTGTAGCAGAAACAGCTCGTATTTCCTTGAACTCGAAATTGTGAATAGTAAATAATCGTTGTATAAAAGGGAAACTAGAATGAAGATTAGGTACTAGCTAGTGTAATCTGTTTGCTAGAATTCTTTATTAGTTTATTTTGTCAATTATATATAAATTGATGTTTCATACAAACTTTGCCGTTCGTTGTTTTGAAAGGAATGAAATGATTAAAAATTTAAAATAATGATAATGAAATAAACAAAAAGAAATGACGATAATTTCTAGTGAATCAATGAAAAACTTAATATTACACATAACATAAATATATTGTTTAGTTATAAGTTTACTATATAAATTATTTAAAGAGTAAATTACAAAAATGGTTCGATGTCGTACTTTGAAAATCGCATTCCAAGTATAATAACCATGTCAAATTTCTGAAAGTTGGATTTAGAGTACGATTTTCATATTACCATGGATATTTTTATAATCTATTATTATTTAAATATAAAAAGTGAATCTAATAAAAACTCATTGAAATGTAATAACACTGTTACCAAGGGTATGTTTATTCTTCTTTTTGAGAAAAAAAAAATATATATATTGTAACATCATTGTAATGAAGTCAAAGAAAGAAAATGTGTCAAATTTTAATGAATAAAATTATATTATATTTTTTAATTATTATTTTCTTTTATAAAGGTCAAAGGAATAACAAAATCAACCATTTTTGAAAGCATGTGGGACCATTAACTAATAAAAAGCTCACAATTAAAATTTTATGCACTTTCACCATGCTTAATGAGTTTGTGTAACTTACCGGTTGGAGTTGTTTTGGACAACTTGGCTCACTTTTGAGAAGAGAAGCATTGTAAGATTCACGTCTTACATTAACATCTGAATTATGGTATAAAAGGGTAAGTCAATCATTACATATATTAAATAAATCATATGAAAAAAAATATTACAAGTAAATATCTCATAGATATCTCACCATAAAGATCTTCATATTTCATAATTTTATTGCTTGTGAACGAAGATTTTGCCGATTGAGCTTTAGGTGGTCTCCCTCGTCGTCTTTTGGGCATATCTTTGCGTTTCGAAGGATTTGCTTCAACAAATTTGGTCATTTTCTTTGATAAATCATGCACTTGAACCTGAAGTTGATAAATGTGTTTGGTAGATATAATTAAAAAACCAAACATAAAACGGATATATATGTTGGATTCTAAGTGAGAAAAAATAAAGAAGTCAACTTTTTATTAATTTTTGGATATTAATTTGTCAACTAAATTTTTGTACATATATATTTTATTTGACGTAAATGATTTCTTGTCAACTTCTGCTAAATGCATTTGTTTGTCAAGTACATAACCCTCTTAAATTTATTGTAATAAATAGAGACATTTTAGTATAAGATTACAAATTAAATGCACCCCCCCCCCCCCCCCCCCCCCCCCCCCTAAAACAAATATATTCATTTAAATTTGTGTATTTCGCTTATTACAATAATTTATAAAATTGAATATCATATTTTAAAGTACGACGAAACTGGCTAATAAGTGATAGATAAAAACTTAGCTTCTTGCTAATAAATTAACGGGTAACATGATATTTGGTAACTAATCGTTAAGTAAAATAATATAAAAAAGAGAAATTAAATATATTCCTACTTTTTGTTACTACATATCATCCTACTCAATAAAATGGTGATATGTGTAACATTTATTGTTCATTTAATAAGATTTCATGATATTTTAGGATACTAATATAACACATGTCATCATTTAAATAGGTAAAAGGATTAGTGGGATCAAAAGGTAGGAGGATATTTAATTTCTCTATAAAAAAACATATAGAAGACTGAGTTTTTATTTTTATTTTTTTATAAGTAATAAACGATATATTTAAAAGAACTTAAAACAAAAACATTCATGAAGCTCATTGAAATGCTTGTTTCAGATTATGTTTAGCATATCATAATTAGCTTATAAAATAGCTTATTTTTCGAGGTTTTAAGTTATTTTATTTGGAAAACAAAAAAGAAAAAGAGTTTATAAGTTAGCTTTCAAAAAACTATTAAGACTAGCGTTTCAACAAGTTTATATATATATATATATATATATATATATATATATATATATATATATATATATATATATAGAGAGAGAGAGAGAGAGAGAGAGAGAGAGAGAGAGAGAGTGGTTATATGTAAAATGAATGATTAAGGCAATATATATTTGATCCAATGAAAACATAAAAACACATCACTTTAGGATAACAATATAAATAACTTCCACAATATATTACTTGTGAATAAATAAATAGACAAATATCATTTGATTCTTGGTTCCAACATATCTTGCCCTAGTTATTTGTTTTCCATAGAACTCATATATATATATATATATATATATATATATATATATATATATATATATATATATATATATATATATATATATATATATATATATATATATATATATTGTCCTAAATACACATTTTTTTAATTATAAAAAACTCAATTTCCAACACTTATATTTATGTCATTTTATATATTTCAATTCGCTTATCAACTATTTTTATCGTATGTCATTTTCTATTGGGTAGCTGCCAAATTTTCATCTATCAGCTAGTTTTTCAACAATCAATTAATTTTCCAAACATAACTTTAGTAGCTTTAAAAATATAGTTTATAACCTATTTTTTAGTTTGTCAAATATGACAACCTAGAAAACTCAAAAAATAAACAATCTTATAAACTAGCTTTATCATGTCAAATATAACCTTAATGATCTTTTATGCCATTTTAAATTTCTTTTATTAGAAGTAAATGTTGAAACTTTGGTTAGTAAAATAAGCATTATAGAACTTGTCCAATATTGGAAGCGACAGAAAATTTTTCCCTCCTCATAAGTTTAAACATTATTAGTTTATCAATATTGATAAAACATTTTAAGGTATATCCCTAACCCGAAACCCGACACGAACTCGACACGAAAATAAATGGGTTGACACGACACGACACGTTAATTAAATGAGTCGGGTTAGGGTCAAGCACTTTCAACCCATTTAGTGTTTCGACACGACACGAACCCGACATGACACGACACGATTGCCACCTCTAGTTAGGCTAGTCTAATGGGGCATATCTTAGGTTCACGTCTTGTTACTATAATTTTTGTTGTATCCACTACATAATTACCTCTATAGTTTGTTGGATGATAGTTGATTGATATGTTTAGTGAAGTTTACCTTATTTGGTATGTGTCTATTCTTATTTCATAAACACTATCAATATTTCTACAAAACTGACTATTATTTTTTAAAGAGTTTGTGTAATAACTAGTGATAGATCCATAACAAACTCAAACCGAGATCCAATCCAATTCTGGTTAAGGTCATGTTTATATGTGTGGCGTTCAAAGTTATAAAGAAAATGTATGATTAAATTCATATTTACATATGTAGTGTTTCAAATTTAAGCTAAGGTCATGTTTATATATGTAGTGGTGAAATCTAAATTTTGGTTAAGGTCATGTTTATATCTGACGACTCATACACCCACTTAGGGTATTTTGGATTCGTCACCGGTGATACTAATAAAAAAATGTAAATTAAAAGAAAATTATTGTGAATTTTATGGATAAAAGTTGAGTTTTACCTTAGAAGGAAAAGTAGTATAATCAAAAACTTGATATGATATCTTTCTTCTACAACCTTTTCTCCCTTGGGAATTGATGTTGTTAACTCCATTGTTAATGGTGGCAACGATATTTAAGGGTTTAACCGTTTTAGCTTCATCAATTTGGTATTCTTGTTTTACACCATGAGAGAGTACCTCATTTGCATCAGCATTGTTTTTTATCCTCTTTGCAGCCTCAATTGCTGCCTTACGCGTGCTCTTCCTCTTAAAACGTTCATAACCCGACATTCTTGTGTGTATGTATTTGCATATATGTAACAATGTAAGACATAAAAATAATTATTAAACGAATTATATGCAACAAGAATAATATGTAGTAGTACTAGTTCTAAACTTATTTATCCATAATTAAGTTAAAGACCCGTGAAAACCACGGATTTATAATATAAACAATGAAAGTAAATTGATAAAATATAAAATATAAAAAATTTAATACTAAACTATACTGAAGTATGATTGTCAATGTATGATAATATTGTACTTTAATAAATGAAATTTGAATAATTCATAATTTTATTTATTTTTTTTTATTTTTTAATAGAAGATAGTTAAGATGATTGTAAGATAATATGATTTAAATAAAAAAAAGAGCTATTATCTTTTGATAGAATTATTCCTTCAAAATGTAGCAAGAAATCAACAATTTAAGGACTTAAGTAGTCACTTTTTGTTGAATGTGAACCACATTTGAGATACAAAAGGAACAACAATTATATTTATTTATAAGAGATAGATTATGCAAAAGGTAATGATTAATGATTTTAAAATTTAAATTCTAATTTGGCTTTTAAAATTCAAAAATTTGTTTGTAAGATATAAAATATGTAAAATCTAATGATTAATGATGTCAAAATTCAAATCTTGATTTAGTTTTATAAAATTATATATATATATATATATATATATATATATATATATATATATATATATATATATAATACGTGTAAGATCCATGTATTACATGGGTTCATTTAAAAAAAATATGAAATTCTAAAAATTTAAGAAGTTTAAATTTATAAAAAAAAAATTCGAAAAATATTGAATTATTAAAACTAAAGTGTTTTTCTACTTTAAATTTAAACATATAATTTAGATAAATAAACAAAGGAAACTAATAAGGTTTTAATTTTGAAAATTTGAAATTAGAAGGAAAGTTAATTAATGAAATTGATATGCATTTATTATTACATTTATTGCAATTAATATATTTAATAAATTACTATATAAAATTTAATAAAAATAAAAAGAACCACAAAATGCCATGTGGAAAAAATTTAATTGAAAATAACTACAAAATGACAAGTGGCAAAATTAATGAGAGTGTGCCATGTGGCAAAAAGATTTTCATTTATTAGAGTAGATTAAATTTAAATAAATTTTTAAAGATGAAACATGTCATTATTAGAATCATACCCTAAAAATATGTCCCTTGGAACTTACTAATTTTTATTTATTATATAGTATAAATAGATATAGATTTAGATAAATATAGATTAATAATATTAAATTATGCATAGAAAATATTTTTTTGGTTAACTCAATATATATTGTAAGATCTTTATCGTCAATTCGTTACAATATATTTATCATAACTATATAGTTGTCTAAAGTCATATAAAAAAATGTATAGAAGTTTGGAAATCCAATTTTGGTAGGATATCATAAACCAAAATCTAATGATACAAATCTATTATAAGAAATGATAATCCATTTTATCACATGTCAATCTCTTATTAGTTTTGACACATATCATTTTATAATATTTTTGAAATAAATAATATCCAAATATTAATTTATGGGTTTTTTATTCCAGTTTTTAAAATTAAAAAACCACATAATACTTACACTTATATATATATATATATATATATATATATATATATATATATATATATATATATATATATATATATGTAAAATACTAAATGTAATTAGTGTGATATTAATTGCAATTAATACGTTTCTTGATTCATTATTTCGAAATTTAATTTAAAAAAATATTTATTGTTTACATATTAATATTTAATCTTTTTTTAATCAAGATATATAATATACGGATCTTACACATAATATACATTATATTAACTTTTAGCTAATCCAAACATTGCCACAAAATCATATACAAAAATTTTGCAGCTTATAAATAAATTAATATATAAAAAAAATCATACCTAAATGGATTCACGAAATACGTTGCATGCATTGGAAAACAATATATATATATATATATATATATATATATATATATATATATATATATATATATATATATATATATATATATATATATATATATATATATATATAACATGCTAACTTTTTGAGACACGAGGATACGAATCCTAGCCACTCATCTTGGAGATCAAAAAATAGAAATATAAATATAAATTGCAAAATAAAAGAAAAAAATTGAAAAATTCTCTTTTTTAAATATTATTTTCGTTATTTAATTTATCCAAAAAAATCACCGTTTTTTTAAAAATATAAGTGAAATATTCTAATAGAATATTACACTGTAAATAATTAAATCAAATTTTAAGAATGTTAGATTATTCTAATATTCTACTAAAATTGATAAACAAGTTAAAATATTCTAATATTCTACTTGAATGGTTAGATTTGTTTGAATATATTCTAATATTTTAATAGAATTTTTTTGAATATCTATAGTTTTAATATTCTAATACTCTAAAAAATTAATTTGAATATTTACAGTGTAACATTCTATTAGAATATTTACATATATTTTGAAAAAAAACGGTAAGTTTTTTATTTTTTATTTTTAAAATTTTTTATTTTTTTTTATAAAATAAATGATGAAAGTAATGTTTAAAAAAATGTTTTTTTCCCAAAATTTTCAATTATTTTGCATTAATTTTTTTTTCATCTAAAAAATGAATGGCTAAGATTAAGTCCCCATGTCTCACTAAATATTATTATCTTACATGAACCTAACCATATATATATATATATATATATATATATATATATATATATATATATATATATATATATATATATATATATATATATATATATATATATATATATATATATATATATATATAAAATTCATTTAATACTATTGAGAAAATCTACTCATTACGCACAATTGGAATTTTTCAGCAACTCTATTTTAAAATTCAAAAATTTTATTTATATCAAATAAATGATGTACAAGGTAATGATTAATGATTTCTAAATTTAAATTCTAATTTGGATTTTAAAATTTAAAATATGAATATTTATATTTAGATATATTTTTAATGTATTAAATGTGAATAAGATTTTGAAGATGTCACCGGACATCATTAGAATCATATTTTAGAAAGGTGCCACTTGTCACTTGATTGTCACTTGATGATTTTTATTTATTAGGTTGTATAGATTAGAATGATGGTTTGCCACCTAATATATACTCATGATTAACACCATGTGTGTGTATATATATGGTATAAATATTATTTAAATGGTTCATTTTTAAAATATTATTTAAATGATTCATTTTGAAATTGAAACGTTTGTTAGTAGTTTTTCACATCTTTAGGGAACGATTTATAAAATGAAGGCTAACAAGACGATAGGTAAAAGTACAATTACAACATGCAAACATTAAATGGAGAGTGATACCAACTCGACTAATTAAGACTCAACAACTTGACCATATAATTAGTCCAATTATAAGATATTAATTGAAAGTCTTCTACCATTTTCAAAGGTCGAGACCTCATGTTTAAGAAGAAAATCCTAGAGTTTCTAGATTTCCAAATCACCTACGTCGCCTAATAAACAAGGGCATGAATTAAAAAAGATTGCTTCCTGAAGGGGTCTGAGAAAAAGAGCCTTAACCTAAGATCAGAAACCAGAGCACAAGTTGAATAACATCTCCATCATGAACATAACCAACTCCAAAACAATCTCTGATAGCATTGGGTGAAAAATAAGGAATTTAATACCTCGATGAACAAAGCCGACTTAAAGTTGAGGATACCACAATTCTACGAGACATAATAGTGGACTTCAAAGGGATTCGACTATGAAATAATCTCCATTTGAAACAGTTGTGTAACATCCGTGTTCCAGATTGGTTAAGCTTACATTTATCACGGGCCGAAGATGAAATTTTGGAAGAGACTTAGTGCCACGACATGGCGCTAGGATGCCAAGATGTCGCAATGTTTGGAAGGATCGAGTATTAATTAGACCACCACGGCATGGCCAAAGAAGGTCACAACGTGCTAGCTGTTATGGCCCAATCTCATGACTCTTTTAGGGTTCCCTTCGTATTTAAACCCTTCTAATTCATTTTTAGGGTTCTTTAGCAGCCTTAATCAGCCTCAAGTTTTATAAACCCAAACCCTAATTCATCCTTGTGAGTTTTGAGCCGATTTTGGTGACTTTGGTTGCTTATGAAGAAACAAGAGGCATTGGAAAGGATTTTGGTGCTTCTTGGTTGAAGTAAAGATCTCTTTTGGGTATCTCTAGACATAGGTAAGTGTCCAAGATCCTTGCTTTATGGTTTAAAGTGGTTAGATATTGAATATGGTCCCATGTTCTTCATCTTTGGACATTTGGAAGGAAAGAGATCATAAAGTTGGCAACTTTATGACTCTCTTGATTCCTAAGAGCATTATATGTTATGGATCTAGTCTTTGGTAGAAGTTCTTGACATTTGCTTGAGTTTTGGCCTTTACAGCTCATTTTGAACTAAAATGGATTCTAGATTTGTATTGGACATACATGTCTATAAAGCTTCCATCTTTATGATGGATCTGGTATTAGAAAACCCTTCTGGAGTAGTTGGGTTAAGGAATTTTCAGATTAAGGGATTAATGGTTAAGACATGGTGGTTTTTGGCTTTATTTGGACTTAGGTTGGAGATTTTAATCTCCTTGGGAGTCTCAATGGATAAAGCTTGGAAACTTTAAACATTTAGACCATAGGATGAACCAAATATTAGCTTTTGGAGCTCTTGAAATCAAGGAAAGCAATTTAATACATTAAGTTGTTGGAAACCCAACGCCCATGGCGTGGCCATAGGTCGCCACGATGTGCCGACTAGTAATTTCCCGTGTGTTTGGCTAGGTAAGGGCCACGACGTGGCCAAAGAAGTCCACAACGTGGCGGTTGACTAAAGTTAACATTAGCCATTGACTTTTAGCATGGAGTGAATTTTGGTCAAATTTCTATTTTTTAGTAGGTAAACTTAGGGTTTGCCTTGTATAGATCTATTGGAGGTGTTTAACACCCATCTTTTAGCAGCAAGAGTTGTTAGATGTGGTCGGCGCGACGTTGAGCTGGGATTTAGTTGGCTTTGTGATTCAGGTGAGTGTACTCACTATATGTGGGGGTCGAAGGCACTAATGTTGACCCATAGGACTATGTTATGTAGAAAGACCAGGTGGTGGCACCTGGAAATTGCATGAAAGACCTAGATACAACTCCCGACAAATTACATGCAAGACTAGGGTTTAGAGCTTGGCAGTTATATGTAGTATGCTAGTTGTCTTTGTGATACTTACATGAAAGACCAAGAGGTGGCTCTTAGCACTTGTTTATAAGACCCGGGTTTTGGCTCTTGGCATGGAAAGTAAAGACCATGCTATGACTCATGGTATAATAACAATTGTAAGACTATGGATGGGCCATTGCAATCTCTATTATATATATGGCGTGTGGCAAGGTTGTAGAACTCGTTACTCGGTACCTGTTCGGCCGACTACCGAGTAGTGAGTACTCGGGAGTACTCGTGAGTACTCGGATTTGGAAATTTGTGTAGAAATACTTTTAGGGAAATTATATCTGTCAAAATCATAAGATAAATCATAAGTTGATTGAAATATATAACAAAATTGGATACATGTGAAAACACAAAAAATGAAAAACACATAATGGTCTCACTTCGTGAATAATTACTGAAAATTTAAGATATATATGTAGTAATAATCACATGTGTGTGTGTTAAATAATAAATCATTAAGTATATTATACATATTAATCACTGAGTTGACCGAATTTCACAACACTACTCAGTTCGCAAGGGGCCGATCGGGGAGTACTCGGGATTATGTAACTCGCCTCGGCAAGGGGGGGAGTAGCGAGTACTTGAAGGAGTAATCGGCCAAATCGGCGAGTTTTACAACACTGGCGTGTGGTATTTTGGGGAACTCACTAAGCTTTGTTCTTACGAATTTATGCTTTATGATTTCAGGTACTTCCTGTTCTAAAAGGAAGAGTTGGTGTGACTGCATTGCATTCCCCAAAGTTTCCACATTGGCTACTTATGATTCTTACTCTGATGTTTACTTTGATTGGTTATGGAACAACTTAATTGTATCGCTTATTGTTTTAAAAATGAAAATTTTACTCTAAATTTTTGGGACGTTACAAGTTGGAATCAGAGCCTTGGTTTGAGGGATTCAGGCACACTTTTGGGTGTGTCTGAACACAAACAGAGGAATTGGTAATCTTTTTGAAAGAAATAAAATTTCTAAAATGGTTTTTATAAAGAAAAATGGGTGTGATATGTGCAATCAGCCAAGCTCAAATAAGTGATTCTCATAATACCCATACATAATGTTATGTTATATGTTATGAGAATTTCATGCTAGATTAGGGCTACAGATTTGATCAGGATTTCATGCTAGGAGAGATGCCTTTATATGCCTGTTGTCTGGACTTTTAGAATTGCATGCGTATATGGATATCTGAATGCTAGGTTGAATGGCCTGATTAGGTAATGCACTGGTTAGAATTTACCGAAGCTCGAACTATAACATCTCGATTTTCAAGTATTTACCTTTTAGCACATTAGTATGAGAATTTTTTTGCATTTTTACCCTTGGAATTGGTTTTTTTTTTGCAAATTGGTCCCATATGGAACTTAAGGAAGAAAAGCGCCATGTATGAGTACGTTGGGAGTACTCCCAAAGTACGTTGGGCGTAAGGTACATGAAAAAATAAACCGTCATCATTTTGGAGTATGTTGGACATCTCCTAGTGTATGTTGGGCATACTTGGACTAGATGAAAACCCTGATGTTTGGATTTGTGGACTATTTAATCTCCTCTATAGCCTCAAGACCTTTCCTTACACCATCCTCCCTCACTCATCTCGACCATTGTAAACCCTAACCTCTTGTGTAGACATTTTGACCTTGTGTGTGTGTGTGTTTTTGGTGACCTTGAAAGAAGGGAATGTGGTGGGGTCATATCGGGGACTTAAAGGGAGCTTAGATCCTAAAGTACCTCCCCTTTAGACATCATTTGGAGGTAAAAATCTCTGACCTTGATGAATATTGCTCTTTATTCTTGTTGTGGTTAAGTTTCATGCACTTTTGTCCCTTTTGCTTGGTGTTCTTGAGTATGGTCTACTCTAGACTTCATGAGTTGTCCTTTCAAAAGTTGTGGAGTAGCTTGAGTAATAAAAATAGGTTCTTGGTCGTTATTATCCTTTCATACATGAACTAGGAGGTCTTAATGGGTTAAGGAGTTAAGATTTTTGGTATTGGACACTTTATAGCCATGAAAAGTCATAAAGTTGGAAAATTTATGACTTAGAATATCATTTTGGACTTGGATCTAAGTTTGGGGAGAAAGTGCTTGATAGATCAAGCTCTTAACGGAGTTTTGGGACTGGGCACTGTACGTTGGGCGTACCTAGAGGCATGCTAAGCGTACACGATCAACACCCTACTTTTTTTTATCAACATCAGAGAACGTTAGGCGTACTCTAGTATTACGCCGAGCGTAACCCACTGTGAAGATGTATTGACTTTTGGACCTTTGACCGTTGATTTTGACTTTGACTAGGGTTGACCAATTTTGACTTAAGGATATTTTGAGTAGTTTGCAATATAGTTAAGCCTTGGTCTCTATCTGTTGAATAAGTGATCTCTTTATATATATATATATATATATATATATATATATATATATATATATATATATATATATATATATAGAGAGAGAGAGAGAGAGAGAGAGAGAGAGAGAGAGAGATAGATAGATAGATAGAGAGAGAGTGAGAGAGAAGAATCCAACTAATTTCTATTATATAAATATTTTTCTATATTCTTTATTAGCTATTTTAGATACTAACAACAATGGATATTAAATTCTTTCATTAAATTATAGATTAATTCAAATAATATTTATGTCAAATTAAATACATTTTTTTGTCTATAAAATCTGACAAATAGCCTAATCACCAATTTCTTGAGCCTCAATTTACTAAAAACGTATTTTTTTAACTGGAAATCTAATTACTTCTAAATTTTTCTAAATTATTTCGTAATTTCACCTATATCCACGAACTAACTTAAACATTCGAACTAAAGGAGGAAAAACAACATATGATATCAATAAGCAAGAAGCTTTTCGATACTAAAAACGTATCGAGTGATGGATTGGCACACCAAATTGAAGTTCAATTTACTACCAAAAAATAGATCTAGTGATAGAGTTGTGCACCAAAAGTTACTAATCATTATAATCGATTCAGCAATGAAAGAACATTATTGCAAATAATTAAATTTACAAAATAGATACCCAAATTGTAAATAATAAATTAATCTATAACGAATGACAATGGATATGCACTGATTAAGATTTTGAAATTCTTTTATTTTATATTTTTTTTTATTTTTTTTGTGTGTGTATATTGAAAGAGACTATAATAATATAAAAGAGAAACCACGAAAGTGATTATACATAAAATGAGATCAGTCATGCATTTCAGGCAAATTGAAAAGTTGCTTAGTAGCTTACCTTTAGAGCTTCTGTTACTTGGTTTTCTAAACCATCAAAGAATTTTCTTCATTTTTAGAAGCTGCAAATAAAATTTTTTTGGAAATCCACATAAGAAAGTGATCTGATAGACATGGGTAGTCTTTTTTATCTAGAAAACTAAATGTGAAACCCTTTCTTGTTTTTATTACAAGATAATTGCTACGTGGAGCATATGATGTGACGTATATACGGTGATTTACTATTATAGCAACAAATCGGAGTGTAATGCATTGACCAATATTGAAAATGCCTTTGAGTCGTATGATGTATTCAATGTTATTGCTTAAAATTTTGAAATGTTGGAGTCGTGTCTTGTAACGCCTCGACATAATTGAAAATTAAATATCATTAACATCTGTGAAAAAAATATAATTTGCTATAAAATAGAATAAAATTAAACAGATTTGATTTAGTTATCCGACAAACATGTAACCAAATCCAAACAAGTAAGTTGTAACCTGAAAAATATGCTACCAATCCTAACAAGTAAGGTTGTTGGGAGTGGGTGCGGTTCTAAACCACGGTTTTGTTACCTGGACCGCGAACACCACCTTCTGGGTGCGGTTTCCTGCAGTTTTAGCCGCAAAGTGGTGAGTTTTGGCTGCGTCTTTTGATTGGATGGTGCATCTTTTTGACCGTTGAACGGTCCATTGTGCAGAATTATTATTATTATTATTATTATTATTATTATTATTATTATTATTATTTTAAATTTACCTTATATATACTTGCCATTTCTTATAAAATCTTCATAATTATTCCTTATCTTTTTACTATTTTTGCCTCAATTTTTTTTTTCAAAATGTCTTCTTCCAAAAGACCCATCAAAGAAAAAACACCCACTAAAAACACCGCAACCTCAATACCTTCATTTGATCAACCGATTTTTTCACCTCTTTATTACCACTATGGCGGTATGCTTCCGTATTTTCCATAATGAACAACACAACCACTACCACAAACACTACCACAACCTGACACAAATTTTAATCCATTTGATTTTTTGTCTCAACCCAAGTTTGTTCAACAAACACAAGCACACCAAAAAACGGTCGTTTCTGATTTCGAACCGGAATTCGTTAAAGAAACTCAGCTCCTGGAGCAGCAACTAAAAGAAAAGAGAATGCGGAGGCTCAGGGCCGGTCCAAACGTATATCAGGCCCAAGGCGAAAAGAAAAAAAGAGCCCCTTAAAGACAAATATAATAAAGATTAAAAAAAATATCATTTATTTTTCACTATAAACGCGTTCAATTAGCAATAACAAACAAGCAAAATTGTTTATCTTTTAAGCTAGTTTGAGTTTAAACCAACTTGAGGCCCTAAAAATCATTTAGATAATTATTTTTTTATATATATACACTACATAGCCCAAAAATTTTAAGCCCCTAGGAGACGTGGGCCCTGGGCGGTCGCCCGGGTTGCCCACCGTCTGGACCGGCATATTTCACTAAAGGTTGGGAAGCCCTAGATGTGTTAGTGTTGGCACAATCTTGGATCGGTATTTCAGAAGATGCGTCGACTGGAAAAGACCAAAAGCATGACCGCCATATTTTACATAGGTTCTATAAAGGAATGAACCATGGAGAATACCATTCAAAACATCAAGTGTACTCAAAATAGGGAAGATGAATAAGGAAATCATGTTGTTTAATGATTTGTATACCAACATGAAACGTCAATGGAAAAGTGGAGAAAGCGATGATGTGAATTTGAGGAAAGCGATGAAAATGTATCAAAAAGAAAACCTGAAGGCTTTCAAGTTTCTTGAAGTTTGGAATTTTGTGAAAGATAACAAGAAATGACAAAACATCAGACGAGCATATCGACAGTGGCTCAAAAAGCACCAGAACATCTGAGTCCGACCATACTACATCAGATGCTCGTGTTCAATTTGATCTGAACGAAGATGAACCTGTTCTCGTTTCACCACCTTCCCGACTAATGGGAAGAGACAAAGCAAAAAAGAAAAGGCAAAGACAAAGTGTCGGATTCAGACGAGTTGAAAGAAATGGGAGCCGACATGAAGGGTATATAAGATAGAATGGACAAGATTTTGCAAATTGCTTCTGAAAGAGAGTTTCAGAAACAAAGGGACAGTGACATGAGAGTACTATCGTTGGACACGATGAATATGACCGGGGACGAACTTCAAGTTATTTTGGCGATAAATGAGGAAGTAAAAAAACATTACGCAAATCGTGACTAACTTCTAGGGTTTTTTTTTTTTTTTTTTTTTTTTTTTTTTTTTTTTTTTTTTTTTTCAGTTTGTTAATCGTTTGATGTGTTTTTTTTTTTATTATTTTATTATTTTTTAAGTTGGAGGTTTTATGTTTCTAAGTTGTTTTTCTAAATTTTTAGGTTTTTTTAAGTTGTAGGTTTTATGCAATGTAATGTTTTTTTTTTTTTTTTTTTTTTTTTTTAGTGACGTTTTATTTGATTAAATTATTTTTTTTTTAAAATAAAAAAACAAAAAGTGTGGCACCACTCCTTGAGTTTGGCAAGAAACCACACTTATGTGGTAAAAAAAATGATGTGGCGCACATGTGGCAGTGAAGGGAGTGCGGTTTCGATGACACCATTCCCTCCAACCTAAGTTGTAACCTGAAAAGTAACTTGTCTTATCGTAAGATTTATGCCACAAAAACCATTATTTATATAACCATGTTATGATTTAATCATAACTTTTGTTTTTGTTCTTATACGTTGTTATATTTTGGAAAACATTTTATTTTTGAGCATTTGGCCGGTCACCAACATGTTATGGTGATATGTCGGTTTTGGCTGACATTTTTTTTTTTTTTTTTTTCAGTTTGCATTTAGCCCCAATATTACACATCGATTTGTGTTTATCCATAATATTTTTTTGTACTCCATTTGCCATAATTTTTTGGATTTTTTTTTCCGCTTTAGCCCTTGACCCTTAAAATGATAAAGGAAGAGGCGTTGAAACCAAGAGTCAAAACTTCTCATTAAGGGGTGGGGCATGTTAGCTAATAAGCTAATGACTTCTTTTTATGTGTATAACCATGTTTGTTGTATTTAATGTATACATATATTTTAAAATGAAGCACTACAAGAAAAAAAGGCCTTTTACGACGCTCATTGCGCGTCGTAAATGGCTCAGACGACGCGCAAATGCGTGTCAAGGAAGGCCATGTCATAAAGATAGACGACGCGCATTTACGACGCGCATTTACGACACGCATTTACGACGTGCGGTTACGACACGCAATGCGTATCAAGGAAGGCCTTGTCATAAAGGAAGACGACACGCATTCGCGTGTCGTAACCTTACGACGCGCGTGTTAATGACACGCAATGCGTATCAAGAAAGCCCCTGTCAAGAAAGGCCATGTCATAAATGAAGATGACACACATTTTTGCGTATCGTAATTTTAAATTTAAAAAAAAATTATTTATGGATTTACTTATTTTCATATTAAATTTGCATTTTATGTCACATAATGGAAAATAAAATACCATATACAAATAATACAATGCATTGCACAAAAGTTAATGTTATACAAATAATCATTCGAATAGTAGACAAATGTAATACTACAAATAATCATTCCAATAGTAGACAAATGTAAGATTTCAACATTTTTTATATAATTAACTAAATTATTAGCCAAATTTCCTAAAATACCAACATACTTTTCTATGAAGAGCATTAACACTATTCTTTTCCATCAAAAACTTCAAAACCTGCATAATTCACTACTAGAAAAACAGCCTTTTCCACACCAATAGCAAATGGCAAAGTGGAAGGGTAAACTTATATCTCTATTCCATGATAAAAAAAAACAGCCACATGAAAATCTGAAAAAAGATAAAACCATAAATAAAAATAAACCCAATCAGGCACAAGACTTTTGGAGCAGTAGCACATATGAAATGGACAACAATGATAAAAAAAAAAAAAAAAAAACGAGTTTTGGTGTTGGGTTGAAAAAGTATGAAGTTCTTCTAGACGATAAACCAAAAGAATTCACTAAATAAACTTCTATATAATAAAAGAAGTAAAATTAATTATACCCTGTCATTTGGAGCTGCTGCATACCCATAATGAAGAATGGAGGAGTGCAACAACTAGAAGAAGAAGAAGAACAGAAATAGCTCTTATTCATGAAAAAAACATTTGTACCCTTTGATATCTTTTAGAAATCAGCAGAAGAGTGCAACAACACTTACAATAAGAAATCAGCATCAATTGCAGGAATCAGATTACACTGTAATGCTTGATTCCATTCCCTCTTTGATTACTGCATACCAAACACACTACCTTATTTAAAGTAACTATGATTACGGCATTGTTACTTTATGAATCTAACCCTAAAAAAAGCTATAGAACTGAGGAGGCGAAGATTACCACATCTTTATTTTGCAACATGAATGTCCCCGTTATGATGAATACCTGTTGATGACAAGAAACCAAATTATCAAGATAAAAATAATTATAACATTTCTTGCATTTTGCATAAATATGTGCAAATATTATCTTATATTAAGAAATAAACTAATAGTAGCATGCAATTAATGAAGTAGACAGATTTAGTCCCTGAAAAACTTACATATAAAACATTCTTTATAATGGATGCACAATTTAAAGTCAACGAGAGAGCAAATCCAGTCAACATGGCTATGAATGGATAACTTGTGAGTAGTGGTATAGACACAACCTACACAAAACATATTCAAGACCTCACTTATCAAACAAACATTCCATTTTTCAAGATTCATATATAAAACTTTTTTTCTCATGGAAAATCAATAATTACATAAAAAATGAATAATTACATAAAAAATGAATAATTAAATTAAACAAATGGTAAAAGAAAAACTAAATTAAAGAAAAATCGCTTACTCCTGCAATACGAGCTACTACTATGGGGCCAAATATCCTCTCCATAATTGGATACAATGTGAACTGGAAGTGTAAATCATATTCATACCTGTTTATAACCAGGGAGCATCTATGAAACATCATTATGTAGCTCATCGCTTCTAATTTCCAGCAAGTGTAAATCAAAATAATAAGCTAAATAGTAAATATGCATCAAGCCAAGGGAAAAAGGTGGAATTTTTAATACCTGACTTAGGAGCTTTTGTATGTCTATTGTTGAAAATGTGATCTCATGCATAGGCCTGCAGTATCCCAGTTTAAAAGGTACATTTAGTTAGACAATTGTGTACAAAAGCTAATAACTGTCCTGATGTCTAGTGGCTTCAGATTAAAGGACTTACAACAAATCTTGTAAGAGCATAAATGAAAAGTGCAGTGTTGTAAACTGTAATAGAAAGAAATAAAAGTAAAATGTTTTCACAATAAGCAAATACATAAAAGTACGTTGTTATTTCTTGTAAACTGTAATATACCTGGAAAGTGAATATGACCTGGAAAGTGAATATCATCCTCTGTCACATTCTCCAACATAATGAACTTAGGGACATTAATCAATGGAGGATCATTTCTTGGGTTGACAATGACTGGAATATCCAAATCATGCTTCCCATGCTTGTTCATGGTGGTAACCCTAACAATATCTTCACCACTGAAGTTCCCCTCCCTGGTTTATAAATATCATATAATATTAAGAGGTTAAAACTCAAAAGTAAAGGGAAAGTAGTTTAAAAAATTGGTAGAATTTTGAGTACCCGATGTATCTAGGGTTTGCTCACACAGTTGAACCATCTCTTTATGCTTCCCCAGTTGTGTAATAAGTAGGGGAAAATCAGTCAATTTCAATTATTAAACTAACAAAGATTATGAATCACATTCACATACCATGAGAAGAGCCTCTCCTTTAATATTAAGTAGTTTCTCTGAAAAAGAGCTTATTGACCTTCATGAAATTGGGATCTAATGCAGCAGCCATTCTACAGTGGTTTAGACATTTTCCCTCATTCTTCCAAGAGCCATGCGTATAGTTGCACGATTGCTATAACAGAAAATAAGAGGCTGTATACAAACGCCAGGTGTCTCTGTATGTTGTATTGAACTAATACCCTTTGAATAACATACTTCAGCTTCTGATAAATCTCCACTCTTATAAACCTCGTTTCCCCTGCACAAATCAATTTATTTCAGAAATCAAAATCATATTAGGTTTATACAAATGTAAAATATCAAAAAAAAAAGGGGGGGGGGGGGGGGGGATAAAACAACACCTTTTTCGCCAACTGTCACATGTTTCTTGTAGCCTTTGTGTGCTCCCTGTTACCAGGTGTATGAGAATAGGACACATTAACACAGCCAGTTCTCAGCTTATACTTCTTCTGATGTGTCCGTTGTCTCACTGCCATGTTAGCACTAGCAAAAGATGTAACAGAAGGTGAATATATAGATTTTCATGTCAAAAAAAAACTTACAAGAACAACTAGCGGATCACGAGTAAGAGCATGGCCATTGATCATGTTAATAGGAAGCATGTTCCTATCTCGATCTATTGTGTTCACTAGAGTCTCATCTCCATTCAGCCATATTTGAGCAACATCAAGTCTAGCCTTCATGAAACCACCTTATAAATAAACATATATATGTAAATACTTGTAGATAGTCAAACAAAAGTTTACTAAAGTCAACTTTAGGCTACAGACTGGATTGTTTCGGAGATCCAAAATGCAAGATTCAACACCCTAATTTTCCAATTCACGAATGGCGTGTTTCATATTTGTAGCAGCAGGCTGTTTACAAAATCTTGTTGTTAGATGAATTTAAGATATGAAGTTATAAAGTAAGACTAAGATTTAGAGAATTAATAAGCACCTGGGAGAAGGCTAATAGCTTTACATATCCGGTTTTGGATACATGACCATTTGGTGTTCTATGAGGAATGATGACACTTGATATAGGAGAAAGTCTGATGAATTCCCGGGGTAGTTTCACCTCTCTAAAACTAGAGTCAATGGCCAACTTTTTTCCCTATAGATCATAAATGTGAACATGCACAAATTTCTATAAAATCCTTTAGAAAGGAATCAACCATTACATTCCTTCCTACAAAACTTACATTGTGCACTTTGACTGTAACACTTGTCCCAACATTACCTTTAAGCTTTTGTGCAGCAGCTTCACCACTAATCCCTTTAACTCTCTCTCTCCATTTATTTCAATCAACTCATCTCCTACATGTATTCTAGCTCTAGCAGCTAGGCTACCCTCAACACAGGACAATACAACCTGAAACAAAAAATTTAAAATTTTTAAAAATAAAAAATAAATAAGAATCCATAACTGAGGTCTCAAGTTCAAGTCTCGACATCACCAACCAGATGACCGGTTTCTGGTTCAGTATTCACAAATAGTCCAACTCCTTGCACGTTTCCATCACTTCCAATTCTAAAACTTTGGTATTCCTGTACAAATCATTGCCGAAAAGAAAATAGAGTAAGTTTCCCCTTTTGGAATCTAGGAGTAAGAATAAGTTACAAAAATGGTCCCTGTTGTTTCTGAATTTTAGTCCAAAACTGAAAACTCTTTCAGAAACCACGGGGACAATTTTTGTAAAAGTAATGCGAAAAGTTGCACCTTTAGACTGATAATGCGAGTGAAGCAATCTCCAAGAGTAGAAAGCATTCCTTTAATCTTGCTGTATGCGGCATCAGTTGTTCTAAGTGGAAGCATTTCCACCATTGTTTGTTGGAATTTCGAGTCCCAGTCTACAGAAAACACATAAACTTACGTTAAACTTATTGACACTAAAAGACATAAAACAACAAAAATGAATCGTACCTTGATGATTAAAAGTTGGATCAACAAAAGTCTCTCTGATCAAACCCCAAGTCTCTACGAGGGTTCGCTGCACAACATTCACCTGTTACGAAATCAAATTTTACCAAACCCATATAAGCAATAGATCGAACACCTTATCTGCACAACCCAATCAAACTACTAAAAAAGATGATCGAACTGAACACCTACCTCATGAGTATGAGAAGCTGGGAATGCTATTGTTAAGGACTCGGCAAGAGTTGGCGAATCTAAACAAACAGAGACTGCAGCAGCGAGCCCGATCAAACCTTTAGCGATTGAATCAATCAATTTCTTATTGGATTCAACTGATTTATTCGAATTTGCCTTGGGTAAAGCTTGAGGTGGTGTTGGTACTTTACACTTGCTATGGTAACCATTGAAATTGGAAGAAGATAATCAGTACTTATAGGGAAAAGTTGAAGAGGTTGGTGTTTGAGGGGTTTTGGTGTAAATTGATGAAAGGGGTGAAGAATTACTAAGATCGAGATTAGGTCGGCGCAGAGCATCCATGGTAGATACTCTAACTGGGGGATTTAGGCGGTTTGTAGATCGTAATCAAGATGAAGGGATTTATGGGGAATGAATGAACAAGTGTAATGGTTGGATTTAAGGGGATTTATGGTAATCCCTAAAAATCGGACCCAAAAATCTGTATATCAGGTTTACAAATACACAAACCATGCTTTTTCCTGGTTCAGAAAACTAGAAGGGTGATTAGGGTTTTCCACAGAGAGAGAGAGAGAGAGAATGCAGTGGTAGAGAGAATGCAGAGTTAGAGACTTGACCCAACATTTATTATACCTGGTAGAGAAGAAATAAGGAGGTTTGCTAAACCCTGTCGCAGCCATTAATCTCTTTATCCTCACATAGTCACACAGGGAGCAATGATCGATCTCAGAATTCTCACATGTCTCGTCAATCTGGCCCCTCAGCCAAGAAGAAATCCGACACTGATAAGAAGAAACGAGGCCTCACAGCGAAACCCTAAGGTTTTTCGAATGTTTCTTGATTTTCCATAACAAGATAAGAACAAGCGTGGTGTGGACTTACAAGTACGGCTTTAGAGGGGTGAATAGGAGTTTCAGATCATAGAAGCGGAGAATAAAGAAAGGGCAGAGATAGTTAGAGACAGCGAGGGAGGGCGGCATACGGCAACGACAAACTTCATCATCTTCTTCCACTGCCTGGCGGTGTGTGATTCATGGCGACGACGTGATTAGGGCAAGAGGGAAACAACCATCGAAATAGAGAAACAAAAAGGGAGAGTCGATTGTGAAGATAAAGAAAACAAGGTAGAAAAGAAAGGCGGGTTTTCAAAATTTTAGGGTTTCGTTTCCCCCGTTATCTTCTCAAGGCGCGTTTCCTTAAAATTATAAAGCGACACCTATAGAAGACACGCGTTTAAGATAAAGCGCCCTCCGTGTTTTTAATTTTTTTTCTTGAGACACTAATTTAAGGGCACGCAAAAATGCGTGTCCACTGTCCTTCAAATTTTGGAAGTCTGACATTATTTTTAAGGACGCCCAAAAATGTGTAACGTGAATCAGCGAGTGTCATTGTTTGCGCGTCATTAAAGGCTATTTTTCTTGTAGTGAAGGAAAAACACCTAATGTAAGTCTCGAACACAGGATATCTAATAAAAAATATAACATGTTAATCTTTGAGCCAATTAAATTTGTTAATTCATTCGTAATTTACCTAAGAAACAACTAGTTATTTCAAATGATATATTTTTTGAAAAAACCAAATAAATGAGATCATATTTGTAGTAACTTGTTGATCCGAATTATGATGGCATGACACACCTAAATAGGTTTTTATGCCATAACAAAGATAGCCCTTGGCACATCGACTAACATGTCCCGACCCTCAAGAAGAAGTTGCGAGTCAGCGCCCTCTTGTGGTAGCACCCAAGAATAATAACCAATAAATATATGAATTTCTTAACAAATATGTCCTTGGAAATAGCCAACTATTTTTTTTGGAATGAGAATTTCCCTAACGAGGGTTTTTGGGTCAGCTTTCGTGCACCAAATAATCCCCCGCTGCAAACATGAGGCTTTGCCTAATGCCCTGGAGTATATGCAGACGAACCTCCATGACCACGGGGGCTGAGTATTAAATGAATTACAAATGAATTAACAAACTTGATTGGCTTAGAAATTAGCATGTCACATTGTTAATTAGATGTCCCAGATTCAAGACTTACACTAGGTGTTTTCCTTCATTTTATAATAAATTAGCTAATACATCTTGCCCCTTAAGGAGAAGTCGTGGTCTCGACTTTTACCTTCAACGCCTCTCCCTTTTTCAATTTAAGGGTTCATGGCTAAAAAAATACAAAATTAAATGGCAAATGGAGAACAAAAAATATTGTGGCTAAATACAAACTGATGTGTAAATGTCGGTGCTAAATGCAAACCGAGAAAAAAACTTTATACCAGCATAACTGTCACGTCACCATAACCTGTTGGTGACCGACCAAGCACCCAAAAATGAAAAGTTTTCAAAAATATAATGGCAAATAAGGAACAAAAACAAAAGTTGGGGTTAAAACAAAATATGTTTGTATACATAATGGATTTTGTATCATAATATCAGGAAAATTACTTAAGGAGAGACAAGTTGTACTAAGGATAAAAGCCACTTCAAAGCTCCCATTCGAGCAATCATCAAAATTTGATGTCATCAAGAGAACCATGGGACACCAAACTCCTAAATTCTTCTCTTGGTCTCTGGTCTTCAAAAAATTACAAATTTCTATTCTAATACAAATTTCCTAACTAAACAGCTACAATTTAAAAGAAATTTAACGTCCCAAAAATTTCAAAAAGATTCTCGTTTTAAAAACTAGATTAACCAACTGAAAACTTTAACTTAAAATCAATAAGTGACATTCATTTTTTTTTTGAAACCATATTGTTATTAGAGATAATCTAAAAAAGTAGCAGAAATCAATATCTTCGATGCGTGTGTGTATGATGGGTTTTAGTATAATACAACATCCTATGGTGCACATACAACCCTAAATGCTTTGGATCTATGTTTTCTCTAATTATACATGCAATATTGTTTCCAAAGCATTAAGCCTACAACTAGCATACAATTGGTATAAACAACATGAAATTGAGTTATAGAGTTACCTCTTTATTATAGCTTGTAGTTTTCTTGAGTTTGATATTTAAGAACTTAGTGCCCCAAGTGTTGTACCTCAAATGGAATCATGACACACCTAGAACAAAGGATGATGTTTGAGAGAGTTTCTTGCAATCAAATCGGCTCAATGTTAACACTAGTGTCTCTAGTACCCAATTTTGGATGCTAAGGGGCTTCTTATATAGTGTGGGAAGATTAGGGTTACACCATGTAAACCCTAATGTGCATGACCTTCCATATTCCTTAGGCTTTATGCGTTTAAACCCCCATGGATCATCCATGGGCTGTAACATTGGTTTAGCCCAACCTAAAGAATCATGGATCATTGGCCCACACCATAAGAATGAATGATTTACCAAATCAATCCCCGTATAATTAATTAGTCTCTTTTGATCACAAAATTAATTCCAAATTAATTCTTGATCAATACTAATTAAATAAGATGATTTCATATTAATATATTAGAACTTATAATATATTAATAAATCATGAATATCCTCTTCTCAAAAGTCCATCCTTACAAATTGTTCTGGTGCCATGTAACCCAAATGGACCATGCTACTCTCGGGTCAAGTACATACTAATTATAGTTATGGGCTTAGACACCTAATCCAACAGTCTCCCACTTGGATAAGTCTAATAACTATTATTGCAAGTACGACTCCACAACCCGACTATCAATCGTTGCTCTTAAAAGCCGTTGTCGATCTCTGCCCTAGTCAATGATGCGTCCATTCGATAAGGGATCATATATTCCTCCATTCTAGATATCATATGCACTGAGACATGGATTATAATCATTCTATCTGTCCATCTGTTGTTTCCCGATTTCCGACTTATGACGACCAACTAATTGAACAAATCAAATTAGTCCATGCTTGGCCAAGCACTTATGGGTGTCATCACTAAATCATCGAGAGGCACACAAATATCGCTTTTATCCACATGGGGTAAAAGGAACGAATAAATTTCGACCCAAATAATTTCTTGTACTTACTCATCAAATCACACACAATGATATGTTTTATAGCACCAGGTTACTGGTGCGTTTACATATGTCAATGTGCAACCGAATTGCAACTACAACTCACATGTATCCGTTTGAAGAATATAAGATATTATCGTCTCACAATCACTTGTGATAAAATCCATGAAGTGATTCAGATGAGTGTGGGTTGAATCCAATACTCGAATCTTATTCTAGGAGCACTCATGAACACTGTAGAAAACTTGTGCTATGACTAACACTCCTCTACAGACCCAATCATGACAGCCTTGCCTCAATACCTACTTCCAAAGTATGATCGACTGTGGATGGTTTGAATAACCTAGTTATTCGGGAAGTCAAAACATACAAAGTGAAACACAAAAATAATACTAATCATATATGGCCCCAAAACGTTTGAGTGCCATATTGATTATTCATTATTCATTGTATAATGTTTCGATTTATCAACTTAATATGTGAACTAAAATAATAGTTATGCCATGCTCCAAGCATGCACACTATGTCTGTCTATGGTCCTTACTTTGTGAAATAGATCAATTGAAAACATTTCAATGATGCTCATTTCAAAATTTCAGATCTTTATTGCAAGTGTAAGAATTCCAAATTCTTGTCACTGCTAGAAAGTGTTAGATTCTAAACTATCATTCATTGATTCTTTTGTAATGTCTACGTACCAAAAGTCACAGAGACTTGACTAACGATATTACGAAATATTCCTTTGGAGATTGTTACAAGGCAATTGCATGGAAATGGAGTCTCAAATTCAAAGTACATTCCTTTGAACATCCTTCTTGCATAAAAGTTTCTAACTTTCTTATCTATTCTTCAACACCCATGATGGAAACATTCTATCCTTGCGATATGACAACTCATTATTAATAGACTCCAGTCTATTGATAATAATGTTAATATGGTCCATCAATTTTTTACTACTTCCTTAGATTGTCCTTAACAGATGTTTAACCACTTTGTTCATATCCGGTTCTATTCCTTTTTCCCTCTAAATGCCCTAGGCATTTGGAAGATTAGAACACAAGAATATTATAACATATGCAATCGATCCTATACCCGAAGCATATGAGACATGATTCATAATGTCTAACATAAAGACATGATACTTGATCAGTCTTTTGCTATAATATTTTTATTTACCAAGTTCTCATAATTCGAATTATGAAGGGGGATGCCGTAATCATAATCAAATTTTGAGAACTAAATTATCATTTCCATATATAGAATTTCCTTATGTTGAACCATTCCAACATAAGATTCATATATATTTGACTAAATTTGATTAAAAACTCAATCTAAGCTTTTAGATTTTGAAATGAAGTATGAATTCCTCTCCCTTAATTGTAGCAAAACAACTTTTCAAATCCTGCATCTTTGCAAATTGAAACTTTTGTTTTCTATAATTAACATTACTCACTTGCAACACTTTCCATAATAATTATGCTCCCACTAGCATAATAATTATTAACTTACCAGGATAACACTAATGCTCCCACTAGCTTTAACATGTACCCAGAAATCAGCTGGACTTCTAGAAATCAATACTTATTGACTTTCATTACCAAAGTTCAGATTTCTGATACGAGATGCTTCGATAAGACTTTATCTAGGCTTCTCAAAATCATACACCTTTCCTTAGATAGCTAACATGTGTGTCTTAAGAATTTTAGAACTTACAACAATAAGTCTCAAATGTTTAGACTTTTGCCATTTCTCACAATTCGAACCAATAAGAGGGATGTCGTAATCATAATCGAATTTGAGAATGCAAATATCAAAAATGCTATCTCCTTAAAATCTACTTAGTGAAAGCGTTTCCTCACAATCATTTTCATGAATTATAGAGAAACCTTATGACACTTATATTTAATGGTTTATGTGTTCCTATGCATGTGAATTTGTCATAACCATAATCACAAGACAAGGTTAGTGACAAATCGAAACTTACATGGACTGAACTGGTTCAATCTTAATTTCTTGCTACCTGGCAGCACAAGGGCCTACCATTTCTTCCTAGGTTGTTATGCAAACAACTGAGAACTCATAGAACTCATATGCATAGTCAACTTAACTGGAATGGGCACAAAAAAAGAATATGTCAACATGATAGGTTTCAAACCTCAAGTTGTGTGATAGTGTTTAACAATAGGTTTATTCTTGAATAGTTCTTGAAACTTTTCAAGATCTTTAAGACTCCCATTTACCTTTTGACATATAAGATTCTCTTGTCATGAACCATTCCTTGACAAAAAAATATTCAAGAGTTAGTGTAGATTCTAATCAAGACTAACACTTCACACAATTAGTCTTGGTTGGTCTTTGTCTTTACCAAAACATCACAACTTACCAATTTCAAATGTACAAGAGTAAGAAAACATTTTACTCTACATTTGACAAGTGTTATAAACCTTTCGTAAGATTATGTCACTCAAGGCTCAATCTGGAGTATGACTCTAAGACTTGTTTTGGAACGAAGTATGATTCATCTTGTAGATTTAACCATTTTAACAATTCACGATTCCTCTTCTTAGCCATATAAATGCACTAAGATGACCTTAGAGAATCAATTGTGATATGGTTTCATAATCACTAAGATAATCATAAAACACGATACTCAAGTACTCTCCCATCCTTTCAGATTGAAGAAACTTTTATCTTTCTGCCTAATTTGATTCTTTTCAATCGTTCTGCCATACATTGAAACTTTTCCAATGTTCAGTTATACTTAAACTTGTAAGCATAACCATATTTACTAAACTTTATTAATCATGATCAACTGTCTTATCGTTCTTTGTGGTGGACCTGACCAGCGCACACCCAGTGTACCCGATCCCCTAGTCCTTCACTTGACTCACATATTCATGTGAACAAGGAATTAGTATTAATTTCCCAGAGATGAAGGTTCTCATTCATCACACAATACAAGTTGCATGATTCCAAGTTTCTATCCAACTGAAACTTTGGTGATGAGAATCTTTCTTTATTTGGTAAATTTTGACACTACCACAAATGAAAGAATCAAATCCATATTAAACATTGCTAGAATATACATAAACATCAATTTTCACAAATGCCATTGTAAGGAGATATAAAATAAAACACAATCAAAATTTTATTATTTATAAAACGTAGAAAACTTTTCCTTACAATGCAATTACAAGTGAAAACTATGTTTCAAAATATTTCTAAGCAATCTATCATAACTCTTAAACAACAGCTCAAGAATCTGATCATCGAACCATGCGATCGAAATCCATTTATTTGCGATTAGGCTCAGCCTACTCTTCTTTTAAGCTTCCTTTCATTTCTTCGATTCTTCAAAACATAAAAATGTAATTACATTACATCATGTATTAAGAATCTCAAAATAGGAACTTAATAGAGTCAGATAGTGGATTTTACCTGAAGTAGAGTAATTTTTTTTGACTTTACCATCCTTGCAATCTTTCAGGTAAATATGACAGCTTCGCAACCAATGCCCCTTCTCTTTGCAATAGAACCATATGGACTCTTTGGGAATGGTACACATGACTATCTCAGACTTATTCTTTCTCTTTACCATTTGGTCAAATGACTTGACCATGGCCGATCCATTTCCATTGGGAAGAGAAAGCTTTTACGGACTTACAATGTTACCATTATCACTATCCATGGAGGTTTGAGAAGTAGATCCTCCAATCAAATTTGCTTTTCCAGTGCGCCAAATCATTGTTGATTAAGTAGCAACAAGCAAATAGGTGAGGTAAATAAGGGTCATATCATGGTTTGTCACATAGTAGTCCTTAATGAACTCACTTTATGACTCAGAAGTGAATGAAGAACCCAGTCAACAGCCAGCTTCCTCGAGACTTCGACACCCAACTCTCCTAACTTGTCAATATGTAACTTCATCTCCAAGACGTGAGCACAAACAAAATTTCCGTCCTTCCAATAGGACTTTGAGTGACCTAGAACTAGTGGGTTAGGGAGAATTCTTGGAGGAGGTGGAGGAAGTGAAGTTCCACTACAACACGAAGAAGGGATTAATCCTTCACCTTGATCGCCTTGTGGAAAGTCATCTTTATAAAGAAATCTTTTTTCCAAAAGATTCGGGGAGACCATAGTTGTCTAAACTAGACATCTATAATGGGTGAAATTCAAGTTTAGTTGATTTAAGTCCTTAATATAGCACCCAAATGAAATATTAAGGCTAGGACCCCACACAATATTTTACAATTTGGAAGAGGGATGCCGTAATCCAAATTATAATATATTTGAAGGTAGGTAAATGACGATTTACCAATTTCCACCATGAAAAACAAAATTGATTATTAAGTTTTAAATGGATTGAAATTCCTAGATCCTTTGAGATTCATTGAACTATTTAATGGCATGTTTAAATCTCGATTATGCCCTTCAAGTTTGTAACTAGGATGTTGATGATCACAAACAAGGTGTGAATAACCAAGCAAATTAGCTTGGTACACCCAATGTTACAACCACCTAATCAATGTGCTGGTTAACTACACACGCTCCTTTGATCTATGATTAACTTCAAGTTACCCTTTGCCACACACTGTCAGTCCTAGATTCGTGTGTCGGTTAACCACACATGTTCCACTAACGAGTTAACAAGGTGCAAAGTGCAATTGCATGAGTTAGCACCAAATTCACATTTTGCTAAGTAACTAAGATTGGGAATTTATAAGTGTTTAGTTACTTAGTATTTCATTATACTTTTAATGAGAATTTAAATGTCCTGTCAAACTCGTTCGGCTAACGACCCTCCACCAGTCAATGAAGCAATGGGTGAGAGTGAACACCTATTAAACTTCCATTTTATAGGTAGTAAAGTTATACCCCCTTATAGACCGGCTTCGTGAATGACGCCTACTAACGGTAAGACTGACTTTACTCTTATACATATATAAATATCAAACCTATAATATTATAATAGTATAAGGGTTGAATTTTAAAAGTTAAAAATTCTAGGGTTTAGAACTAAATGTTTCAAAGTGAGACTTTGCATTTACAAATTCTAAAACTTGAGGGCAAGTTTTGAACTATTCAAAAACTTTTGGTATCCATAACTTATGAGTTTAATATAGGTTTTATGAAAAGACTCTTGACATTCCATAATTTGAGGATAAGTTATGGAGTTCATAAAAACATTTATGTAAAAGACTCTTCAAGTTTCATAACTTGAGGACAAGTTATGGAAGACTTAAAACCATTTTATGATGACATTTAAAAATGAGACTTTTCACTTTACATAAATTAAGGAAAAGTTATGGATTTCTTCAAAAACATTTAGATCAAAAATTGTAACTAACAAAATCAAACAATTTGTCTATGATCTAATTAAACTCATAAGTTAAGATAATTCATATCAAACAAGTTTCAAGAAATTAGCATAATCATATAAATTAATACAAATCATGAAACTTTGACAATTATCTTTTATTTAGATGAGAATCATCATTACCATATCAACAAAATCAGATTTTATGAACTAAAACATTTTGTGGTAATGATTCTAATCCAAAATAGGCCAAAAAACTTGAAAAACTGTCCACTGGAGCAACAACTCGTCGAGTCCCCCAGTGGACTCGGCGAGTTCACTATCCAGAATGCAGAAAATTTGATTTTTTTGCTTTGAAAACCAATAAAACATCAAGTATAATGGAAAACAATCCTAGGCTCTGATACCACTGATGGGTTTTAGTATACTACAATATTCTATGGTGCACATACAACCCTAAATGCTTTAGATCTATGTTTTCTCTAATTATACATGCAATATTGTTTCCAAAGCATTAAGCCTACAACTAGCATACAATTGGTATAAACAACATGGAATTGAGTTATAGAGTTACCTCTTTTTTATAGCTTGTAGTTTTCTTAAGTTTGGCCTTTAAGAACTTAGTGCACCAAGTGTTGCACCTCAAATGGAATCACAACACACCTAGAACAAAGGATGACTTTTGAGAGAGTTTCTTGCTCTCAAAATCGAATCACTATTCTCCAAGAACACTAGTGTCTCTAGTACCCAATTTTGGAGGCTAAGGGGCTTCTTATATAGTGCGGCAAGATTAGGGTTACACAATGTAAACCCTAATGTGCAAGACCTTCCATATTCCTTAGGCTCCATGGGTTTGAACCCCCATGGATCAACCATGGGTTGTAACATTGGTTTAACCCAACCTAAAGAATCATTGATCATTGGTCCACACCATAAGAATGAATGATTTACCAAATCAATCCCCATATATTTAATTAGTCTCTTTTGATCACAAAATTAATTCCAAATTAGTTCTTGATCAGTACTAATTAAATAATATGATTTTATATTAATATATTAGAACTTATAATATATTAATAAATCATGAATATCCTCTTCTCAAAAGTCCATCCTTAAAATTGTTTCGGTGCCATGCAACCCAAATGGACCATGCTACTCTCGGTTCAAGTACATACCAATTATAGTTATGGGCTTAGACACCTAATCCAACAATATAGCCCTACCGAGCTCTTCTAATGACCAAGTTGCAAAACATTTTATCCATAACTGTAAGAATAAAGCTTTGTTAATTCCTTAATACACCATATATTCCATCATATATCCAATTCATCCACACAAAGTCCTCGACTTTAAAGCCGACCTACTAACTATCCTATCAACATACATATAACATACAAAACAATTATATATGAAGTAACACGTCAACTCCAAACCGAAGTGAGTGCTATGGGCCAAATTATAGTATTACAATCACATCCTGCCATAGGCTAAATCATGGTCTTTCTTGCCAATGCCACGGGCCAAATCCTAGTCTTTCATACAACTGCCAGTGGCCAGGTCCTGGTGTTTCGTAAAATAGATAAAGTCATATGTAGTTAGAGATACGATAGATTGTCGAATAGATGGTCCAACCGAAAGGTGTAAAGTAGACAAGAAGCATGTAATAAAGCTTTAGACAGAGAGTTCTCAGTATATCCAACTTGACCACCTACAACCATTACTAACATTATCATAACTTACCATTACTAACATGTTATGGCATATTACATACCCTTTGTAACTAGCCTTCCCTAGTTACCCTGCTGTTGACCACTTCTCATTTAAGTCCTTTATTGGTAAATATTACATAATCCTGATAACCGGCGTTCCCCAGTTACTCTAAACGAAGTTAACTCCTAATTGTATCGTACAATCAGCATGCAAGACCCTACCAGTCTAGCATACAATGACACCAACTGTCCCATACTACATATACATAACAAGTAGTGATCCTAGTCATCTAGCATACTTGTACTCTAATAGTACCACTATCCTAACATATAAAGGATATACAATGAGATACATGTCAATGTGAGAAGACTCCCCTAAACGGAAGAACCAAAGAAGCACAACAACCCTCTTACTCCTTGCACTAATCAATTCCACGAACTGACTAACACCAAATAAAGGTCAATGCTCAATTTACAACCCAAATCCTTCAAGTTTGACCCTAGGTCAAACTAGTCAAAAGTTAACAGTCAATGGTCAACCAAGTCAACACTTATAGCGACGTAGAGGACTCTTAACCATGTGGTGGGCATGTCAGGACAAGACATTCGACATGCAGGACACCACCACATCTTGGTCATTCCTTGGCCATGTTGTGGTTACTACCAAAATACCATTTTTCTCATTAATAACTTAATCTTTAATAGATTAAGGCTCATACTTCCAGGACACCACCCAAGATGCCTGAGGTGCAAGATCTAAAGTATATACACTCTTCCAACTAGCAAGCAAACCTTTTTTTTTCTTACGAAGATGAAATCCAAGGCTTCAAACTTCAAGAACACCAAGAACACCTCAAGAACACTCAAATAGGGCTAGGGTTTTCAAGATAGGAGGGTTGAGGCTGAAGTGAATGACCTAACCCTAAGTTTAAGGTACTTAAATGTGGAGGAAACCCTAAAAATCATGGGCTTGGGCTGTAGCAATCGCCACATCACGCAATCCTTCTTGCCATGTCGTGGTGTCCATCAGAACATGCGTTTCACTTACATGCCATGCCACGTCATGACATATGGTTTTCCCAAAAAAACCATATCTTTGACCCATTAAGTCTTTAACTGATCCGTTTTGAAAAATAAGTGTTACACGACCATTACATATCACAAAATAAAATAAATTATATGAAGATCACAAAGACCAAAAGCATAACTAGAACACAAGAAATAGATTAAGTCGAAAATCGGTGCATCGGATCCATACAATTCAAAACAAACAATTTTTGAACTTGGATTACAACTTTTATAGTAAATTAATAATCATAATGTTTAAAGCAAGTAGACATACTATTGCTTCTATGATCTCACATGAAGGAAATCATCCAAACAATAATGTCTCAGTTATTGAATTTAACTTATAATTAAAAATTAAATAATTAAATAAATAAATAAAAGTGATAACTCTAAGGATAAGGTCCCTAATTATGGACGAAACCTTAAAAATCATGTGCTTATGCTGCATTAGTTGCCACGTCGTGGCATCGTTCTTGCCATGTCGTGGTGTCCTTCAGAATACGTGTTTCACTTACATGTCATGCAATATCATGGTCATCAACCCACGACGTCGTGGCATATGGTTCCCCTAAAAAAACCATATGTTTGACCCTTTAAGTGTTTAACTGGTCTGTTATGGAAACCAAGTGTTACAACTCTCCCTCACTTAACTTAGATTTCATCTTCAAAATCTGCCCTTACCAATTACTATTAAAATGCCCTCCAAATCCCTTGTGGTTATTCCAAGTCCACACCCTCCTGCACGAGTCGACATAACAACCATCACCACGGACAAAAATCATAATCATGTGGATTCCAAATTGGTATGCATACTTCATTCATAAGAGAACACCTCCAAAGGTCAAAATCCCATCCATTGTAGCACTTAGAACATTGATCTAAATAGACAAAACCCTTATGACCTAAAATTCAATTCAATCCTTAGCAAGAAACATGAGACTCGACAAAGAAATCAATACAAATCCATCACAACTAACCAACATCGATAAGAGCTATTCCTTATCTATAATTTGAGGATTCAAAGATCATGTCTGACATCCAGGCTGACAAACCACTCCAAAAGACAACCATGCCGACTAGAAGCTCACAACAATGATTCACAAAAGACTTCCACGGCCTTGCGACATCTTACTGATAACTGGGGAATGGAATCCATAACCAACCATCATAGTCAACAACCTCACACTCAAACGCAAAAGTGAAACCCCTAACTAAATCCCAACAACAAGGACTAAATTAGTCTAATTCTCAGCAAGACTTTAATTGCCCTTCCATTTAACAAAGGAGTAACTAGGCCAACAATGACGGGTCTGTTTCAACCCATGTGAATGTTGTGATCTTCGAATAGTCTTACAATCACTTTCTTCCTATTTCAGCCAACGGTCTATTTCAACCATGTGAATGTTGTAGTCCTCCCATAGTTTTTGGACCCATCCAATAGCTTCACCACATGGTTCCTAACAACCACTCCTGACATCAAAATGCATAAGACAATCTAAATCCTTCAAACAAAGAAAAAAAATTCCAACATACGCTTACAAACCCACAATTCCCATCATAAATAATCATTCATTACAGAATCAGAGTTGATTAAAACAATATCATTCAACAGGCCATCCAAGATTACAACTAAAATAATAAAAACATAAACATAAAAGATATTGATGACATCAACAATGCAACATCTGACCAAACTGAAGAAGTGATAAGTCAAACCTGGCCCTTGGGACTCTAAGTGTCCAATCCCATGCTGTCCATCCAGTAACTACCAAGCTAAAGTTACTGGATCGAAATGTTGGGTTTTGAGCATTCTAACACTCCTATGGTGTACATGCAGCCCTAAATACCTTGGATCTATGTTTTCTCTATTATACATGCAAATATCGATTTCCAAGGTATTTATCCTAACTGGTATATTGTGAAGTACAAGTAATATAAAATCTAGTAGAATTACATACCTCTTTGTTGGTGCTTGATTCCATGTAGCTTGAGAGCCTAGTACCCCAAGCGTGACACCTCAAATGTTTCACACAACATCAAATGCATTTGGAATAACTTGGAGAGAAATTAGAACACTTCAAAAATCGATTTGCTCTTACTTGTTTCCCTAGTCGCCGATTTCTTCAATAATAAGATCATTATATAGTTAGCCACAATTAGGGTAAACCCTAATTGTCATGGATTTCCATTTCCTTGGATCCATGGGTTCAAATACACCATGGAGTATCCTATGGGTTTTAGCCCAACTTGATAATCCATGGAGCATTAGCCCACTATATAAGTATGGATGATTTACACAATCAACCCATATATTTAATTAGTCTTCTTTTGATCACTTAATTAATTCTAGATTAATTCTTGATCAATAATAATTAAATAATCTTATTAATATATTAGAACCTATAATATATTAATAAACCTTAAGTGTTATTTCTCTCATTTTAGTTTATCCAAATGCATGATGCCATGCAACCCAAATGGACCATGCCGGGTTGGGTCAAGTATATACCACTTATAGTTATGGACTTAGACATTAATCCAATAGTCTCTCAAGTGTACCCGATCCCTTTTTCCTTCACTTGACTCACATATATATGTGAACAGGGAATTAGTCTTAATTTCCCAAAGATGAAAAATTATAATTCATCATACAATACAAGTTGCATGATTCTAAGTTTCTATCCAACTGAACCTTGGGTGATGAGAATCTTTCCTTATTTGGTAAATTATGACACTAGCACAAATGAAAGAATCAAATCCATTTACCAATATTTCTTATCAATAGGAACACATAAACAACAATTTTTTCACAAATGTCATTGTAAGGATACTAATAAATAAATAAAAACAAAAATTTTCTTTTATTTTAAAACTTGCGGAAAAACTTATCCTTACTATGCAAATACATATGAAACTTGTTGTCATCTATTCCTAAGCAATATTTCATAACTTTTATGTAGCGGCTCAAAATTTTGGTCATCGAACCATGCGATCAAAATCAACACACTCTCTCTTTAAGCTTCCTTTGATTCTTCGAAAACATCAAAATGCAATTACAATGCATTATGTAGTAAGAATCTCCAAACAGGATCTTAATAGAGTTACATAATGGGCTTTACCTAAAGTAGAGTCAAACAATTGACTTTACTATCCTTATGGACTTTTAGGTAAATTCGGCAGCTTCGTAACTAATGCCCCTTCCTTTGGCAAAAGAAACATATGGACTCTTTGGAAATGTTACACGAGACTATCTCAGAATTAGCCTTTCTCTTTACCGTTAGGTCAAATGACTTGACCATGACCGATCCCTTTCCATAGGGAAGAGAAAGCTTTTCTGAACTTCTAATGTTACCATTGTCAATATCCATGGAATTTTGGGAAGTTGATCTTCCAATCAAATTTTGCTTTAGCAATGCTCCAAATCATTGCTGATTCAGCATCATCAAGCAAATAGGTAAGATCATTAAGGGTCATGTCATGATCTGTCATCGGGGAGTGACTGAAGAACCAAGTCAACAGCCAGCTACCTCAAGACTTCGACACCCGACTCTCCCGGCTTGTCAATATGTGACTTAACCTCTAAGATGTAAGCACATATAGACTTTGCTTGCCAATAGGGATTGAGTGATTTAGAACTTCTCAAGTCCTGAAACTTGTGGGATAGGAAGAATAATAGGAGGAGGTGGAGGAAGTGAAGCATGATTTTCCAGTCCTATTAATGCACATCAAAGGGATTGATCTTTCACCTTGATTGCCATTTGGGATATCATCTTCATTAGGAAAGCTTGTTCCTAAGGATTTGGGAAGACCATAGATGTCTTAACAAAACATCTATAATGGGAGAAATTCAAGTTAGTTGATTTAAAGTCCTTAATATAACACCCAATATGAAATATTAAGGCTAGGAACCAACAAACTATTTTATACCTTAGAAGAGGGATGCCGTAATCCAAGCTATAGAATATTTGAAGGTAGGTAAATGACGATTTACCAATTTCCACCACGAAAAACGAAATTATTCATTAAGTTTTAATTGGATTTGAAACTCCTAGATCTTTTGAGACACATTGAACTTTCAATGGCATGTTTGAACCTCGATTGTGCCCTCTCAAGTTTTTGACTGGGATGCCGAGGATCACAAACAAGGTGTGAATAACCATGCACATTGACTTGGTACCCTTAATTTTATCACCTAATCAATGTGCTGGTTAACCACACACGCTCCACTGATCTATGTTAAAACTTAAGTCGCCCTTTGCCACACATTGTCAGTCCCATGTTAGTTGGCTGGTTAACCACACACGCTCCACTAACGACTTAACAAAGGTGTAAAGTGTAATTTCATGGGTTAGCACCATTTCACATTTTCCTAAGTAACTAAGATTGGGAATTTATAAGTGTTTAGTTACTTACTATTTAGCATTATACTTTTAATGAAGAGAGAATCATAGTCATTTCCTACCCGTTCGGCTAACGACCCTCCACCAGTCAAGGAAGCGGTGGGTGAGAGTGGACACCCATTAAACCACCATTTTATAGGCAGTAACCTGATACACCCCTTAGATACTGGCTTCGTGAATGAGGCCTACTAATGGTAAGATTGACTTTATCTTATACATATCTATATAATTAAAATTATAATAATAGTATAAGGTTGTATTTTAAGCATTTAAAATACTTGGAGGTTTAATCTATTAATTAAACTATATACTCTTAATTTAATTAAACTTAAACCATGTCTTTATGGATTTATTAACTCTTTTAATTAAACACTTTAATTAATTTAATGAAGTCCATAAAGTTTGAATTTTAACTTTTAAAATTGTAGAGTTTGGAATTAAAGCATGAGACTTTACAAATTCCAAAACTTGAGGTCAAGTTTTGAAACTATTCAAAACCTTTTATTTCAGAACTTATGAGTTCAATGGTTCATTAAAATTAAGACTCTTCATTTTTTTGTAACCTCTTATTCTTTAATAACACTTTTAAAGAAGTGACTCTTAAACATCCATAACTTGAGGACACGTTATGGAGTCATCAAAACAATTTAATAAAAAGACTCTTCATTTTTTTGGAACCTATGGAACTTTTATGAGCTTTAAGATTCATAAATGTGATCTTTTATGTAACTTGAAGACAAGTTACAAAAACATATATTATGAACTAACTCTAGATTAATTTGGATTGAAAGCAACTAACAAATAATATTTTTTTATCAATCTAAATTACTCATAAAACAATGCAACACAAAAAAACTTTTGGTAATTCATAACTTGAGGACAAGTTATGGACTCCATACAATTTCATTGAGATCAAGAATTATACTAACAAACAATTTGCACATGATTCCTATGATCTACCAAAACTCATAAGCATGAACATTCATAATCAACATTTTTCAAGAATTACATAAACACATATAAAACTTGAAACTTTGATTATAGCATTGAAATTGGTTTAGCATAATCATTACCACATTAAAAAATAAGTTTTATAAGTCCAAAACAGTCAAAGGTAATGATTCTAGACCAATTCCAGCACCAAAACTCGAAGATATGTTGTTTGGGGGTCCAACTCGTCGAGTGCATGAACCAACTCAGTGAGTTGGATGCATTTTTCCATGGACTCGTCGAGTCCCCTGTCCAGACAGCACAAAACTTCGTTTTTCAAGCAGTATAAGCAAGTATCACAAGAAAACAAGCCTAGGCTCTGATACCACTATTGGGTTTTGAGTATTCTAACACTCCTATGGTGTACCTGCAACCCTAAATACCTTGGATCTATTTTTTCTCTATTATACATGCAAATATCGATTTCCAAGGTATTTATCCTAACTAGCATATTATGAAGTACAAGTAATATAAAATCTAGTAGAATTACATACCTCTTTGTTGGTGCTTGATTCCATGTAGCTTGAGATCCTAGTGCCCCAAGTGTGACACCTCAAATGGTTCACACAACATCAAATGCATTTGGAATAACTTTGAGAGAAATTAGAACACTTCAAAAATCGGTTTTCCCTCACTTGTTTCCCTAGTCGCCGATTTCTTCAATAATAAGATCATTATATAGGTAGTCACAATTAGGGTAAACCCTAATTGTCATGGCTTTCCATTTCCTTGGATCCATGGGTTCAAATACACCATGGAGCATCCATGGAGTATCCTATGGGTTTTAGCCCAACTTGATAATCCATGGAGCATTAGCCCACTATATAAGTATGGATGATTTACACAATCAACCCATATATTTAATTAGTCTTCTTTTGATCACTTAATTAATTCTAGATTAATTCTTGATCAATACTAATTAAATAATCTTATTAATATATTAGAACTTATAATATATTAATAAACCTTAAGTGTTATTTCTCTCATTTTAGTTTATCCAAATGCATGATGCCATGCAACCCAAATGGACCATGTCGGGTCGGGTCAAGTATATACCAATTATAGTTATGGACTTAGACATTAATCCAACACGAAAACCATCCCATCCCCTCTTAGAGGAAAATCAACCATAACATGGCATAGCTGACTACAAAAGAAACATACCCTTGATTCCCTCTGACCATAGTCCTGGCTGTTGTGGCCCCCCTGTCCACATGTGAAACAGTTAGAAATTAGTGCATGATAAATACCCCAATGAGTCAAACCACACCTGCTGCAAAACCTGCATGTCTCTTAATCTCTTGACTAAATGTCAATTACCTTGGCCTTATTGATTACTGATATTGATGCGTGAAACAGATCCTACTTCCACTTCCATTTTTGGGTCTCCAACTCCAACTCTCTGTCCCTGGCTGCCTCTACTAAATCAGAAAGTGTGTTATGACTCGACATACTCACGTGTTCTCGGATCTCTGTCCTCAATATATCATGGTAATGAGCCATCTTTGTCTCCCCTGTAGATGCATACTAAGGGCAAATCATTGCCCTTTCTCTGAACTTAGCGGTGATCTTGGCACAGTCTCAATAGTCTACGCAAATGCTAAAAAGTCATGGGCCAACAATTAAGCCTCTATTTCCGACACAAACTATCTCTTGAATCTGATGAAAAAAATCCTCCCATGACACAGACTCAAAAACTTTAGGTTCGAGGTCCTGAACAACCACATGTCACCAATCCAGAGCTCCGCCGAGCAGAGTACATGTCGCAAATCTGACCTTGGCTTCCGTCGGGACAAAGCTGGTGCGAAAGGCACTCTCCACATCGTAATCCAACACATATTGATTATAGGATCCCTACTCTCAAAGAAATGAGGAGCCCCACAAGCATCAAACTCCTTGAAGGTAAAATAATGGGTTCTGAGTCGACCATCCTCCAAGTTACCCCGAAGAATCCTAAGTCGCTCGCCTATCGCTGAAATCAACTCATTCCTGACTATGCTGACCAAGCCAGGTGAATCCTCTCTCATGAACCTTGAAATCTTTACATTGATGATGTCATGGATATCCCTCTCACTCAGACCTGAACCTCCAACACGAACGGTCTCCATCGTAAATATGAAAGATAACATGAACACAATGCAAACCCATACCATGCATACGTACCTACAAGCTCCCTATTTATCTTGCAACACGTCCTTAACCCAAGTATGGATCATGTGATTTTAGTAGTATGGAACCAATACCACCTTCCACACCTATCTATTCCCATTTCAAAGACTATTCCAAGACTCCCAAGTCACTTAATGTCAGTCTAGTAAACTTCTCACACGTATGCATGCATCTAGCCATGTGCATAATATTACATTTCCTAGACTCTTTGTCTAGGATTCTTACCTTCCCATAAACTCACACACCGAACACCCCTCTATACTAAAATAAGCCAAAGATCCCACAAACACATGCAACAATATGATGGGCCTTGATATAAAATATAAGTTAGTTTTTCATAAAAACCACAACGGAAGACTTATGAAAATAACAAGTTTATTTTCAAGTTTATAAAAAAACCAAACCACCTCGGATCCATTTATAGAGGTTAGAATGATATTAAAAAAGACCATAGAGTGTTTTAGAACAATAACTGTTGAAGCCTTTGAACCCACTTCGTTTTCGGGTGTTGATGAAGATAGTGTTGGGTTTTGAGCAATCTAACACTCCTATGGTGTACATGCAATCCTAAATACCTTGGATCTATGTTTTCTCTATTACACATGCAAATATCAATTTTCCAAGGTATTGTTCTAACTAGCATAATATAAAGTACACATAATATAAATTCTAGTATAATTACATACCTCTTGTTTGGTGCTTGATTCCATGGAGCTCAAGAGCCTAGTGCCCCAAATGTGACACCTGAAATGGTTCACACAACATCTTATGCACTTGGAATAACTTAGAGAGAAATCATCACATCATGAAATCGGCGTGCCCTCCACACATAGACTTAGGGGCCGATTTTGACAAGGATGATATGTTTATATAGTGTGACACAACTAGGGTAAACCCTAATTGTCATGGCTTTCCATTTCCTTGGATCCATGGGTTCAAATAGACCATGGAGCATCCGTGGAGCATCCTATGGGTTTTAGCCCAACTTGATAATCCATGGAAAATTAGCCCACTATACAAGTATGGATGATTTACACAATCAACCCATATATTTAATTAGTCTTCTTTTGATCACTTAATTAATTCTAGATTAATTCTTGATCAATACTAATTAAATAATATTATTAATATATTATAACTTATAATATATAAATAAACCTTAAGTGTAATTTCTCTCATTTTTGTTTATCCAAATGCATGATGCCATGCAACCCAAATGGACCATGTCGGGCCGTGTCAAGTATATACCGATTATAGTTATGGAATTAGACACTAATCCAACAGTCTCCCACTTGGATAAGTCTAATAACTATTATTTCAAGTATGCCTTCACAACCTGACCAACAATCGTAGCTCTTTAAAGCTGCTTCCGAACTCTGAACAAATCAATGACGCGTCCATTAGATAAGTGATCATATATTCCTCCATTCTAGATATCATATGGACTGAGACATGGATTATAATCATTCTCTCTGTCCATTCATTGTTTCCCGATTTCCGATTTATGACAACTGAGTAATTGAACAAATCAAATCAGTCCAGGCCCGGCCGAGCACTTACATTTTGTCATCACTAAATCATCGACGGGCCCAAAGATATCGCTTTTATCCCTTTGAGAGTAAAAGGAATGGATAAACTTCGACTCACATGCTTGTACTATCTACTTGTTGAATCATACACAAAGGCACGTTTTATAACATCGAGTTACCAATGTGTTTTCTTGCAATCAATGTATAACCAACTCATAGTCAACAACTCATATCTCTAGGTTTGAAGAATATAAGATATTATCGTCTCATGATTCACTCGTGATAAAATCCATAAAGTGATTCAAATGAGCGTGGGTTGAATCCAATACCCAGAACTTATGAGCACTCATGAATGTTGTAGCAACCATTGCTATGTCTAATGCACCATAGAAAAATCTTACAAGCCAGATTCATGACAGTCTTGATTCATATATACTTCCAACATATGACCGACTGTGGATGGTTTGAATAAAATAATATTTCTGGAAGTCAAAACATGCAAAGTGAAACACAAGAATAATACTAATCCTATATGGCCCCAACACTTTGAGATTAAATAAAAACACCTTTTATCTAAGCACCATATTGATTACTCATTATTCAATGTTTTGATTTTATCTACTTAATACTTGAATTGAAATAATAGTCATGCCATGCACCAAGCATATGCATACTATGTTCGTCCAAACAATAGCTATGCCATACTCCAAGTATGAACACTATGTTTACATATGGTCTTCTCTTTGTGAAATAGATCAATTGACAATATTTCAATGATGTTTATTTCACAATTTCAATCCATCTTGTAAATGTAAGAATACCAAACTATTTCCATTTATTATATTCTGTTAGATTCTAAACTTATATGCAATGATCCCCTTGTAATGACTATGTACAAAGTCACAAAGATTTGGCAACACACATTACAGAGTATTCCAATGGAAAGCAATTCCATGGAAATGAAGTCTCAAATTCAAAGTACATGCCTTTGAACATCATTCTTTGCATTAAGCTCTTTAATCTTACACATATTCAGAGAACAACTTCCACCTATGGAAACAATTCCATGTTACCATTTTGGCTATCACTTCTGAACAAGAGTTACCTCTTATAAAAATATGTCAATATGGTCCTTTCCAAAGTTTACATTATTCTTCCAACAATCCCCGAACAACCTATCTTTGGTAAACCTTAGATTGTTCTCGACAATTGCTTAATCATTTTAGTCATGTCCAGTTCTATTCCTTTTTCCCTCCTAATGTCCTAGACATTTGGAAAATTGAGAATGGATAAACATTATAGCACATGTAACCAAACCTATACCCAAAGCATATAGGACATGATTCATGCTATAAAATTTTTATTTGCCATGTTTTCACAATTCGAACTATGAAGAGGTATGCCGTAATCATAACTGAATTTTGAGAACGCAACATATATAGAATTTCTTTATGTTGAACCATTCCAACATAACATTCATATATATCCTTGACTAAAGTTGATTAAAATCTCAATCTAAGCTTGTAGAATTGGAATGAAGTATAAAATCCTCTCTGTTAATTATAGCAAAACAACTTTTCAAAGTGAATTGAAACTTTTGTTTTCTATAATTAACATTGCTAACTTGCAACACTTAACATAATAATCATGCGCCCACTAACATGATGATTATTAGCATAACACTTATGCTCCCACTAGCTTTGACATGTATCAAGAAATCAGTTGGACTTCTTGAAATCAATACTTTATTGACTTTCTTACCAAAGTTCAGATTTATGATACGAGATGCTTTGATAAGACTTTATCAAAATCATACACCTTTCCTTAGATAGCTCACATGTGTCTAAACATTTTTAGAACTATGAAAAGGGATGTCGTAATCATAGTCTCAATTGTTTAGACCTTTTCCATTTCTCACAAGTCTATGTTAGTGTGCCGGTTAACCACACGCGCTCCACTAACGACTTTGAGAATGCAGATATTACACTTGCTATCTTCCTAAAATCTACTTAGTGAAAGCGTTTCCTCACCATCATTTTCATGAATTAAAGAGAAACCTTATGACACTTAAACTTTATGGTGTATGTGTACCTATCCATGTGAATTTGTAATAACCATAATCACAAGACAAGGTCAGTGACAAATCCAAACTCATATGGACTGAACTTGGCCAATCTCATTTTCTTGCCACCTGTCAGCACAAGGGCCTACCATTGCTTCCAGGTTGTTATGCAAACAATTGAGAACTCATAGAACTCACAAGCATAGCCAACTTTTAATGCAATAGACACAGAACTAAGAATATGTCAACACGATAGGTTACAACCTCAAGTCGTGGGCTTGTGATTAACATTCATCTTGATTAGTTCTTGAAACTATCTCAAGATCTTTAGGACTCCCTCTGACCTCTTGGCATATAATATTCTCTTTGTCAAGAACAATTCCTTGATAAAACAAATATTCAAGAATTAGTGCGGATTCTTATCAAGTTAAACACTTCTCACAATTGGTCTTAGTTAGTCCTTGTCTTATCCAAAACATCACAACTTACCAATCTCAAATGTACAAGAATAGGAAACATCTTACTCTACATTTGACAAGTGTTAAAAACTTTCTAAAGACTATGTCACTCATGTTACAATCTTGGAGTATAACTCCAGGATTTGTTTTTGGAACGGAGTATGATTTATCTTTTGATTTAACCATTTCAACAATTCACCATTCCTCTCCTTTAGGCAAACAAATGCACTAAGGTGTCCTTAGAGGATCAATTTTGATATGGTTCCATATTCACTAAGATAATCATAAAACAAGATACACAAGTACTCTCCCATCTCTTCAGATTGGAGAAACTTTTATCTTTTCACCTTATTTGATTCTTGTTATTCATTCTGCCATACATTGAAACTTTTCCAATGTTTCAGAATTACACTTAAAATTGTAAGCATAATCATATTTACTAAACTTTACTAAATCATAAAGAATAATCTTATCAACCTTTGTGGTGTGCGCAACCTAATGTACCCGATCCTTTAGTCCTTCGCTTGACTCACATGCGAATGTGAACAAGGAATTAGTCTTAATTTATCAGAGATGAAAATTCTCATTCATCACACAATACAACGTGCATGATTCCAAGTTTCTATCTAACTAAAACTTGGGTGATGAGAATCTTTCCTTATTTGATAAATTATGACACTACCACAAACGACAAAATCAATTTTCATTTTCGAATATTGCTATCAATGGAAACATATAAACAACATTTTTTTTTCACAAATGTCATTGTAAGGATAAATAAATCAAAACCTTTCTTTTTTATTTTAAAACTTGCGAAAAAATCTTATCCTTACAATGCAAATACATATGAAAACTTGTTGTTATCTATTCCTAAGCAACATTCCATAACTCTTATGCATCAGCTCAAAATTCTGGTCATCGAACCATGCGATCAGAATCAACATACTCTTTCTTTAAGCTTCCTTTGATTCTTCCAAAACATCAAAATGTAATTACATTACATCATGTATTAAGAATCTCAAAAGGAGTCTTAATAGAGTTAGATAGTGGACTTTACCTAAAGCAAAGTCAAACTTTTGACTTTTACCAACCTTATGAAATTTCACGTAAATTGGGTAGCTTCGCAACCAATGTCGCTTTTATTGGAAAAAGAAATATATGGACTCTTTGGAAATGGTACACGAGACAATCACAGACTTAGCCTTTCTCTTTACCATTGGGTCAAACGACTTGACCATGGCCGATCCCTTTCCATTAGGAAGAGAAAGTTTTTCTGGACTTCTAGTGTTATCATTGTTAATGTCCATGAAAGTTTAGGAAGTAGATCTTCCAATCTAATTTTGCTTTACCAATGCTCCAAATCATTGCTGATTCAGCATCATCAAGCAAATAGGTAAGATCATTAAGGGTCATGTCGTGATCTGTCATCAAGGAGTGACTGAAGAACCAAGTCAACAACTAGTTACCTCAAAACTTCGACACCGACTCTCTCGGCTTGTCAATATGTGACTTAAACTCTAAGATGTAAGCACATATAGACTTTGCTTGCCAATAGGGATTGAGTGACTTAGAACTTATCAAGTCTTGAAACTTGTTGAATAAGGAGATTTATTGGAGGAGGTGGAGGAAATGAAGTATGATTTCCAGTCCCATTAGTGCTCAATAAAGGGATTAGTCTTTCAACTTGATTGCCTTTTGGGATATCATCTTCATTAGGAAGCTTGTTCCTAAAGACTTAGGAAAACCTTAGTTGTCTAAACTAGACATCTATAGGGGAGAAATTCAAGTTAGTTGATTTAAAGTCCTTAATATAACACCCAATATGAAATATTAAGGCTAGGAACCAACAAACTATTTTATACCTTGGAAGAGGGATGCCGTAATCCAAGCTAGAGAATATTGGAAGGTAGGTAAATGACGATTTACCAATTTCCACCACGAAAAACGAAATTATTCATTAAGTTTTAATTGGATTTGAAACTCCTAGATCTTTTGAGACAAATCGAACTTTCAATGGCATGTTTGAATCTCGATTGTGCCCTCTCAAGTTTTTGACTGGGATGCCGAGGATCACAAACAAGGTGTGAATAACCATGCAATTGACTTGGTACCCTTAATTTTATCACCTAATCGATGTGCCAGTTAACCACACACGCTCCACTGGTCTATGTTAAAACTTAAGTCGCCCTTTGCCACACATTGTCAGTCCCATGTTAGTTGGCTGGTTAACCACACACGCTCCACTAACGACTTAACAAAGGTGTAAAGTGTAATTTCATGGGTTAGCACCATTTCACATTTTCCTAAGTAACTAAGATTGGGAATTTATAAGTGTTTAGTTACTTAGTATTTAGCATTATACTTTTAATGAAGAGAGAATCATAGTCCTTTCCTACCCGTTCGGCGAACGACCCTCCACTAGCCAAGGAAGCGGTGGGTGAGAGTGGACACCCGTTAAACCACTATTTTATAGGTAGTAACCTTATACCCCCCCCCCCCTTAGAGACTGGCTTCGAGAATGAGGCCTACTAACGGTAATATTGACTTTATCTTATACATATCTATATAATTAAAATTATAATAATAGTATAAGGTTGTATTTTAAACATTTAAAATACTTGGTGGTTTAATCTATTAATTAAACTATACTCTTAATAAATGAAACTTAAACCATGTCTTTATGGGATTATTAACTCTTTTAATTAAACACTTTAATTAATTTAATGAAGTCCATAAAGTTTGAATTTTAACTTTTAAAATTGTAGAGTTTGGAATTAAAGCATTAATGTGTGAGACTTTACAAATTCCAAAACTTGAGGGCAAGTTTTGAAACTATTCAAAACCTTTTATTTCATAACATATGAGTTTAGCATACAATCATGGATTCGCAACACATAGCAATTTGTAATGTCATAAAAAGCTCACTAATATTATCCGCATTTGATACATGAAAATTTCGCTCGTAAGGGCATACATGAGTGATACTAGTTTGACAGCATAACGACTCTATGAGTAGTGTAGTCACTTAAACATAGAGTCGGGGTACATAGCATAGATCCTAATGACCTAGTCAGATAAGCCTATCCCTAACACTCCGTGGTGTGTCCTATATAGTGGCGGGGTCATATGCCGAAGTGTTGAGCCAGCAACTGAGCCATCTCAGTCATGTCTCCAATAACCTCATCCCTCTCATACTCAGCTTGCACTGCATGTGCTTCCATGGCGTACAGCTGTTGCCGCAGGGCGGCGATCTCAGCTTCGGGAGTGCGGTTCTCCCTTGGGGGGTTCACTGGTGGGGCGGGGTGGTCCAGTTGCGCCTCATCTTCAGGTGGTGTGGTGTTATCCCTGCCCGAGTTTTGCCCTTCTTCCATGTCATCATCACTCTCCTCGAACTCGTAGTCGGTGTCTGTGTATTCGTCAGGTCCGACGTCGTGTGCTCCCTCTTGATTCCCTTCTGGTTCCTCTTCAAGCATTCCGTGAGCCACTAGGAATTGATGAAACTGGATACCCTGCTGCTCTCCCTCCATGAAGACTGTGGGAAGGTATAAACTATCGTTACTCCTATGACTCTACAACTATGATATTGACTAAACAGACGTTCTCTTTTTGGTGCTGAAGGGGTATATTTTTAGGTTCCCTAGCTATCGCGATCTCATCAGAACATGTGTTAGTTACACCTTGGAGAGAATGTAGTTGATCAGGCTACATTCGTTCCTTGATATAACTAAGAACAGTCCTGGATTAACCGGGATACTAGCGTTATCTTGTTTGGTTCGACGTTATGTTCTTATTCCTAATGCAAGCAAGGGTGTTTTATTGTTGTGTTTTACTTGTTTTGTTCAGAGTTGGGTTAGTCCCTCTTTTGGTTTATAGTTGCATATCAATGTGTGGTTAGATATGCTAGTTCACTATAAACAGAGCTCTGATACCAACCTATCACACCCCCGAACCAGACGACGGAAACGTCCTTGGGCTATTGTGACTCAATTGAATACCATAACAATGAATATACATGAATCATAACATCATTCGCCACCATGCATTGAAATATTACAACCATCAGTGTTTACATTCAGTACATTGTTTTTACACATTACAATTCCAAAACATAAACCGTTCGATATTAATTAAACAAAACATCATGATATCACTGGGTACATTTTTTTCCTTCGATTTACCTGTTACCTGAGAATACAAGTATTTTGGAAAAACGTCAACATATGAAATGTTGGTGAGTTCATAAGTAATGTTTGAAAAGTAATGATTTGTATTATTTTGAAAACCACCAGAAAATCCGATATTTTCTGAAAAGATTATTGTAAGTAAGAAAAAGTGTGAAGATCCGTAAATATGCTTGTTGATTTCTATAAGCGTGAATAATTGTTAGACTTTGTATGCATCACATAGGTGTAAGTGTTGAAATCTCTAGGAAAACCCGATGTTTTCCTAATACTTTAAATTACGTGTTTTATATATTGTTATGCCGTTGCGACGTTTGTATTCGATGATTCCAGGTGACATTGGATTAATTATGGGTTGTGAGTTGTTATAATCACGCATTAATGAAAATGACTAGCTTACAACTATACAAACGATCCCTTAGGTGTCGTCCGTACTACTCACTTAATCCAACCACCCTGCCTTCTCATAGCCCCACAACCTAGAAAGGAGGGTGCGAAGCCCCCGTGATTTCCATAAGTCGTTCAAGGCTATCGTGAATGCGAAAGGCCCTTGGCCCGACTCGCATTTGACTTCTCGACTTTACCAGCAGTACCAAAGGATCCTTGGGGCCCAACAGCACAAAAAGGTATTGAAAGTCCTTTTACACGGAATTAGGTCATATAAGACCCAACAACATGTAAGCGCGTTTCCTTCGGGCCTAAAGATCATGTCATTGGGCTAGTTAGGCCCAACAAGCACGATTTAAAACTTTCGGGCCCAAAGATGGTGTATTGACTTCTCGTGAATTTCCGTGTGTGTATTGACTTCCCGTACGTTTCCGCGTGTGTATTGAAGTATCATTGTTTATTGATTTTTGATTCGTTATTGATTCGAGACCGAATCAATTCATCTGGTAACGATTTTGGTGTTGAGGGTGTATTACGTTTCGCCGGTAGTCGTGGTACTCGTATTTTATCTTAAAGGATTTATTGTTTTAAACATTAGAATTTTTCTTTTTGATGCCCCTTCTTGGATAAAATTTACAGTTTTAACCCTTTATATAAAAGAATTTCCATTTTAGTCCTTAAACCATTTTTCTTGACACTTTAGTATCAAAACTTGTTGAAAAGATATTTTTCAGCCCAAATTTACTTGATAAACAGTTTTAGTCCCTCAAAATGAAATTTTCTCGGTTGAAACCTCTATTTTCGCAAGTTTTACAATTTTGACCCAAAATGGAAATTTTTTGTATCTTTGGTCCCTTTTAAATTTGAAAAGCATTTTTAACCCTTGAAATGGAATTGGTAAACTATTAGTCCCCTGTTTTAAAAAAATGTGCAGTTTCAGCCCCTCCAAATTAAAAATCTCGCAATTTGGGGCTTTATTGGGCCGAAAAGTCCATTTTGGCCCATTATGTTTAAAAATTCACATTTTAACCCTTCAAAAGTGTAAGTTTTCAGAAAATACATATTAGGAACTATTTTGACTCATCTCAACCTTCAGAATTTATATTTTGTCGTTTTGGGCCTTTTAGTTTTGTATTTTTAGCATTTTGAGCCCAAAAATGGGTTTTAAGCCCAAAGATGTTCATATTAACCAACTTGGTTATTTTTCTAGACTTGATTTGTGTGAAATAATATAAGTTATACTTATGTCATTCAACATATTGTAGATCTCGGTTTCTAAGTTCTTTTTGACTAGTACCAACACCACAATCACATATGATCATATATATAAGCATAGAAATCACACAAAGCATACATATACTCATAGATCTACACATTTGCTTGTATTATCCCCCCCAAAACTTATAAAAAACAAAAAATAGGGGTATGAAGCTCACCTTGAGTTGGGTTTCGGTTTTGGAGAAGATTGGAAGAAGTTTGATGTTGTTTTCGGCTCTAACAAGTCTTCCCTTGTTGATTTCGAACTTAGGGAGTTTCTAAGAGAGTGATCATGATTTTTGCATGAATTAGAAAGAGATTTTTGATAAAAAAAAGAATCTAGATCATATATCCAAGCATAATCTTACCTTAGATGAAGAATTTGTGGAAATATCTTCTTGAAAAACCTTCTAAAATTCGAGATCTTGATGAAGAGTGGAGGGTGTTTCCTTGAGAGATTTGTGAGAGAATTGTGTGTGTGTGTGTGTGTTTGGAATCGGCCGAGAATGAGAGAGAGAGGGAGAAGAAGAGAGTGCTTGCATGGAAAGATGAGATTTCATGGATGTTTGAAGTGTAAAACATGGATATCCCCCATATAAAAGTGAGGTGTCATGCAATAAGTCAACTTCTTCCTTTCCTTTGGGGTTGAGCCGAGAATGGGGAGGGTGAGAGGAGGTTTTTGGGCTTTTTTCCCTTAAGCCCATGTTATAGTTAGGTTGGGTGATTTTTGGCCCCCAAAAAACTATAAATGTGATTTTTATGCTTTATTATGCTAGATTAGGTTAATTATGGTCCAAAATGGTTCATATAATTAATCTATTTCATTCTAGGCCCAATGTGGCCAAAAATATTGAATTAATTGGAAATGGGTCCAATTAGAGCCCATTTAAGAGTTCTAAGCCCAACACAGTCAAATTGGAAGCTTACTGGTCCATTGGGCCCAACAAGAAAGTCCTAGTCCAAAATGGACCTAAACAAGAACTTCTAGGGTTTCCAATTGCTTGTTGACTATTTGTAGTGCTTGTATGGTGTATTTGATTGAAATTTTGTTGTTATAGAGTAAGCATCATACATGCCCTTATGTTTTTGGATTCATAATTTGACTTAAGTGTTGTAGTTACAAGGCACAAAAATTCCTGATTGTGACAAATGCTAATTAAATAATCTTATTAATATATTATAACTTATAATATATTAATAAACCTTAAGTGTTGTTTCTCTCAAATTAGTCTATCCAAATGCATGATGCCATGCAACCCAAATAGACCATGCCGGGTCGGGTCAAGTATATACCAATTATAGTTATGGACTTAGACACTAATCCAATAGATAGAAAAAGAAAAGAGTATGATTTTCTCTACATGTATCCACCATCAAGATTACGACACTTGGAATGCTAGTTCCTTCTTGTACTTTTTAGTGTCTTAAACCTTTAATCACTTAAATCAAATAAGCACTAAAGGAGACAACTCAATAGGGATTTTAATCACCAAACTAGCTTCAAAAGTGATAGGAGTGGGGTGTAGAGAGAACTTTCGTCCTTCACATGGAAGAGTTGAAAAAATAGTGAAACAACCAACCAAAAACTCATGCAAAAGCCTTCCTTTTATACTCTCATGCAAGCCATAACTTCACATTATAATAAGATAAAGTATTTGTAGCCTTTTAGATGCATGGGGGAGAAAGGAGGGAGGTTGACAAGCAACCTCCCATGCTCCATGAAGTTTCGGGCATGCTTATGAAAGAAGAGAAAAATTTTCTTATTGTTTATTAACCATGCTATGTTAACTCATTAACTTAATCACGGTTAAGCAAAGTGTCTAGAAATTTATACATGACTTATTTTATTATACAATATGATATAATAACTAGTTATACTCTCTTTTAATTATCATTTTAACAAAAAAAATAATAATTCACCAAGTAAATACAAAAAGTGATATTATTTATTAATAATCACATTAATCATAAATATACAAAATGTTCCAACTTGATAAAGATGTGACCCTATAGGTTCATATATTATTCATAATATCACTCAATAATGGTTCTTAGGCATTTAGATTCAACAATCCCCCACGTGCACAAGATTCATTACAGAATGACATATACAATAGCTGACATCTATCAACAGGCTACTGCCTCTAACAACATATGAAGGGTGCCATCTCATCAACAAGCAATTCCACGAGCTCTAAGCTATAATTGTTACTAAAGATGTGGTATTATTTATTCATTTGTCTCATACATCATGTTGAACATGAGATATGGATCACCATCAATCTCATTTAGTGTTCAACTTTTAGTAAGGCCTTAAATGTCTAACTCTCAGTGAATAAGATGAAAAATCCCATTTTAACGACATACGCCCATCATTGTAATTCATGTCATACCCAACAGTGGCCCTTACAACTTCCTTTTATGGAACATCTTTAAGCCATGTCAAAGCGCAACAATTCCTACACTTCAAGTCCCAAATATGTATCTCAGGTCTAAGAATACAAAGATAAAACCTTGATCAAAAAATTACTCTTGACTGTGATACATAAAGTGGTTTTGATTCTGGTAAGGTCCAATACTTTTTCTCCTAATAAACTACCTATGAAGTTGGTAGCAACTCTTGCTATTATCATCTCCATGAGAATCACCTAATCCACTCATATTTGTCTTACCTCATAGATTCTCCCACAACTATGAACGACTATGGACATTTAGAATAACCTAGTTATTCAAGTATTTAAACATGATAATATAGAGCACAACAATGATTTAATGAAAGACTATATCTAATATATCAACTTATTACAACATATGTTGCTTGTACTGTTCTAATATCCAAATACTAAATTTCAATCAAATATATCTACTTATATCAACAAGGCCTTATAGCACCATCTTTACTTTCATGCTTTAGCTAACGAAGGAGCTTTGTTAAGTATATTTGACAAACTTGATTAGTATAAACTTTGCAAATACAAACATTTTCAGTTATATATATAACTCATATACAAAGAAAACTATAGATAATTTATTAGATACTTAAATACGACACAGATACCTGAACAACACTATACTCTAACTTTGATGTGCAACTATAGTTAAGATTTGCATAGAACCACTATCCATGTAACTTTCTCTTCATTCAAAATGAGGACATGCTCGATTTTGATTGAGAGCCATCTCAATCTATTTGGAAGTTCAACATATGTGTAATTGCAGAAACATAGTTTTCTTTCAAATACTCCACATATTAGGAATATTCCTCTAGTTCCTGCAAGTACTTTAGAATTTTCCTTTAAGTCACACGATGAGTTCTTCTTAGATTTTACTAGTATCATTCGACATGCTCCTAGCATACTACTTATTTTTCCTTCATGCATAATCATGATATATATGATTAGTCCAATTGTAGCAGCATATGAAATACAATCATATTATCTAGTTCAAAACATTTCACTAGGATTCTGCTTAAAATCATGTCATGTGGTGTTTGACAAGATAACTCTCTCAGAGTCCTTTATCTTATGCTCCTTAAGGTCCTTGACAATTAAATTTTACTTAATCTTTTAAGTTGCCATGATCTATCTATTTATATCTTTATTCCAAGAATTAGTATCTCAATCACATATAAGACTAGGAATGTTACTGTGCTCCCACTAGCTTCGTAGAGAACACAAGATTCATCTTTATTTATAATTAAATCACACTATGTAATTATGTAATAAGAAAAAAGATTCTTACTTCAAGATGGTAGCTTAAATATGAAAAGATTTTCATTCATGTATGTTTTCTCCTTTAAATACTCACTTACTCCTTAAATCCGTAATATATAGAGGACGATTAATCAAGCTCATACTTGATGAACATACATGAATGCATCTCTTTATGTTCAATTAGTTTCTGATCAACTATTGAGCGTATTCAATAATAGTTGCAAACTTTCTAGTTCCAAACTATGATGCATTTAGCTTATGGATCTTTAGCTCTTAAAGTTCCATATTGCTTCTACTTAGCAAAAGAACTTTCTAAGTATATGTCTTATGGAATGAAAATTAGTGGGATTAGTAGAGACTTCATCTTAAACATTCATTTAGGATAGTCTACATAAGGCAATTAGTAGATGCTAGAGTGGTTAAGCTTATTGTCTAACATAAGCTCAATAACTTTATACCTTTTGGATAAGGATAAACCATTATATCCTTTGTCTAATGAAAGTATTTAATTTACTTGTTTGGTTGGATATATATATATATATATATATATATATATATATATATATATATATATATATATATATATTTGTTGCAGTGAGCATAATTACAAAAATTTAAAAAGTAAATAGTTATTTTAAAACATTTGAAAAGTCTATGTTTTATCCTCTTCAAAAACATGTACTATCAACATTCAACTAGTAGGAATGTGACCCCATCCCACTAGAGAATACGAAGGCTACCCCGAAGATCAAAAGACAGATCTAAGTGACCAAGTGATCCTATGCCACAAGAACCATACAAATTGATGAGTAAGTGTTTTTGACTGAATGAGTTGTGAATCGATTCCACAATCATAAGATGTTCGAAGAAAAATTGGTTTACAAAACTCATTTTAGTTATTACAATGAATGGTTAATGATGGTCCCGTTAAGTTGTATTTTAATCTTCATGATGAAACAAGTTTAGCAAATCAAAAGTTTCAATAATGACGAGTACAAGTCGTCAGCGAAATCAACTAAGTATCTATCACCGCATCTATTCATGGATTGAAAATATTACATATATCACTTATGTATAATTCCTTGACAAGCTGTTTGTTCTTTAACTACTAATAGATAACGACACTTATGACTCATCTTCCCATATTAATAAGAGTCACATATATCTCGAATCAAGCTCATTTGCCATAAAAAATTTCATCTCTTTGAAGTTGGTATATGTGTTTCATATTTATATGGTCATTATGATATTACATGGATATGTTTGAATCAAATGTCATTTGATTAATTAGGTGTTATGATCAGAACTATCAATTTTACGAAAATTTATAGATTTACTTCATAAATGACATTGTGAAAAAATATTCTTAAACACAAAATACATCGTTTTTGAACATGAATGTGAACATCCATTAAACAATAAGTAGATTTATATTTATTCATAAATTTACAACTGTTACATGTCCCTATAAGAATAGGTACAAAACATCTATCTTTCAAATACAAACTATAACAATATCTTGTTATATCCTCAACACGAAATACCATTCGTCTATAATAAGTTGCTTGTTTTTTCCAAAACATTAGCACATAATATCAATTAAAAGTGTCACATGAATTATAACATACTCAAGTGAATGATGGAAAAATAAATAGTTTTATCATATAGATATCTGAAGTCTAGTCCAAGTCAGATTTCTTCAGCTCGATGAGATTTTGAGGAGCTGTTCCTCTTTTAATGTCTAGTTTCTTCCACAATAGAAACAAAACTAATCATTTGGGCATTTCTTGATTTCTAGGATTATGTTTATTTCCCTTTACTGAATTATAGATCTATTTGAGGACACAATCTCTTAGACTTTGTTTGTTCAACGGTCGAACAAATTTGAAGCGCGTTCTACTATTCTGATTGAATATCTACTTTACTTGACGGGACATTTCACATGTTTCATGATTATCCAAGACTTTTCGCAAGTCAAGGGAAATTATTCTAGTATGATGTGAGACACATCAACATCATCACGATAATACTTCCAACAAAGCATCATGATCAGACTGACTGGTTTGTAGAGGTTATTTAGATATGGAATCTTTTAGTATATATAATTTCTAGTTATCCTTATCGAAGAACCTCACTTATTATACCAGTTATACAATTTATAACCATCAAATGTTACTGTCTCTTGAAACTCAACAAAAGAGAGAGAGAGAGAGAGAGAGAGAGAGACTTCGCAGGGAGTAAGAGTGTTAACTGTTATTAACAGAATTTAACAAAGTTTCATTTAATATTTTCAATATTAAGTCTTTAAAAATTAATACATTTTATTTTTTGTTTAAAACATTAATTTACTAAAGTCTAGGATCTAAGTAATGGAAAAAGTAAATGGTTAGGTGACATTTATCACACAAGATTTCGATCAAGTCTTTTTACTTGAAACTAGTTGTAGTATTGCAACTAATTAGTGACAGGGTAACCTTTTAGTCACCAGAAACTACAAAACTACCCTGAACATCATAAGACAATCTTAGTGGTTAAGTGACCCATCGCCCACTAAGATCATATAAATAATACCGAATCTTCAAAAGGATCACAATGACTTGCATTTTAAGAAAGGTTATATATATATATATATATATATATATATATATATATATATATATATATATATATATATATATATATATATATATATTAGGAACTGAAAATTGGTAGGAACCGTAAGGACAAATATAGATCATTGATTATGCATAATGAATGGCTTAAATTAATTTTCATTTTCATTTTTTAATTAATAAACGCAGTGGTAGTAATGTAATTAATCGTCCTTCTTAGAAAAATTCCAAGAATGGCCATAAATTGGAGGGGCTGAAATGTAAAATTGTAACATATACATGCCTAGGTAACTCTTCCATTACACACCTCCAGTCGCACCTCCTATAGTGCGCCAAGTGTCTACAAAATGAGCACAATCATGAAAATTTGATATTATTTTATTTTATTTTTGATATTTATACAAAAACATAGAAAAAAAATTCTGCAAAAATTATAAAAATTTAAAGAATACTTATACTCACTATTCTAATGACTTTGTAAAATGATTTTTTGAAAAATAAGGTGTTTTTGATACCAAACTTGATTTCAAAAGATTAAAAGTTTTTTTTTAAAAAGTTTTGAAAATAACATGATGAAAATAGAGATGATTCAAAATATTTATGATTTAAAAATATTATGATTCATAGTGTTTATGATCCTTAACTTGTTATGATCTAAAAATATTTTGATTCAAATATTTAATGATCCTTAATTATTATATTTTTTATGATTCAAAATTAAATGATTAAAAACATATAGTGATCCAAGTGTTGTATTGAACAAAAACTTTATTTAATTCAATATATTATGAGCCAAATTAATATGATCTAAAAATATATGATGCATAATATCGTTATAATGCAAAATACCATGATTTAAAATTTTATGATCCAAAGATAATATTATTCATAATAAAGTATGAATGAAAAATATTGTGATCCTTAATATTCTTCTTATTTAAAATTTTATAATTGTTAAACATTAAAAGTCAAACCGATATTTAGTTTAAAAAATAAAAAAAATAAAAAAAAAAGAAAAATAATAATAATAAAACAAAAAAACTCTACTATCTTCAAGTATGTGGTAAAGATATTAAAAAATATAAAAAAAAGAAAAAAAACAACTTTTAAAAAAAATAAAAATAATAAAAAACAAAAAAATAAAATATATATAAAATCTTTAAAACTGAGCATATATCTATTTAAAGAAGAAATTTTGAATTTTTTTTAACGAAAAATAAAAAAATAATAAAAGAACGAAAAAAAATGAAAAAGAAAAGAAAATCATATGTAAATGATGTTCCATGAATGTTCGTCGCATATATTTATTCCCTCGAGTCCGTATTACGTTCCATGCACATGCGCCGTGTACCAACGCATCACGACCAAATAAATGCTTTTGACGTTTATGCCCTTGACAAAATAATTGGTGGAAAATAGTTCTTGCGGTTCCTATCAATTTTTGGGTTCCTACCGGATCCGGACCCTATATATATATATATATATATATATATATATATATATATATATATATATATATATATATATATATATATATATATATATGTATGTTTTACAAATATGATTATTAAACATGTGGTCTCAAGAATATTGTATTCATTCAACAATTCATGTACCATTTTGTAAAATTCATATCACTTGTCACGAGGTTCTTTAAATACTAAATAAAGCTTGATTTTGTTAACTATTGGCCGTGGTCAGTTTTAAACTAAAATCCAATATTTTAAAGTATAGTCGTATAGCAGTTTTAAGAACCGATAATAGTCTTAATAAAACTTCATTTTATACTTACGGCTTGGAGTTTTGGATGAGTTCTAAAATCACAATTTTAAATATTTTTTTAATAATAAAAAACTTATGATTTTATGAATTTGTAGAATAAACTTATTTTATTTTATAAACTCAATTTTATACATCTTTTGTTACAAGTCATATTTTGATAAACCAAAACTTGGGTGATGATACTTACGATTTAAATCTCATTTGTCATGCATAAAATATAATATCAACATGTTGCGTTATGTTTAAAATACTAGTATCATATATTAAGTTTCGACGTAAAAATAATCGTAGTTTTATTATTGTCGTTATAACATTATAAGCCAATTTTAGTTTTTTAATTAAAAAAATCCTTATTTATTATAAAGATATGGAGTTTATATAATGATTAAACACCTTCTCAAAGATTTTAAATATTTTAAATTTGACTATTTATAAGTTTTACAATAAAACTGTTTTTAATAAAAAATTGATTTTAACATGTAAACCGGTAACCGGTAATTTTTTTTATAAACATTCATTTGTAAACATGCTATGTTATCTTTTATTTTTTTTAATGAAACTCCAAGTGATATTATTTTATGATAAAATGTTATTTATCTTGTAAAAACCATTTTAATACATCAAACATAACATACAACAATCATAAAATTAACATTACATGCATGCATTAAAATGTGTATTTACCAAACCATATCTAGTAATAATTTTTGTGAGCCATCACAAGAATTATTAAGTCTTTCCTAAAAGACTCAAGGGACACTTCAAATGCTCTTCAATCTCCCACTTGCCACAACAAATCTTGCTTGCAAAAAGAACTTTAAGTCTTCATGTTGTAAATGTTGTAACACTTAAACCGTTAAGACTATAATTAAGTCCAAAACCAAGAGTAGAAACCCATGGTTGTGATTTTGTTCTTGAGTTGTTAAGTCATCTTCAATGTGGTCATTTCTTCATCTTGTTATATTTAAAAAAGAAATGTAACTAATCTAACTAATTTATTACATAAAATAAACAAAAGAAAAAAAATACTTATTTATGTATTACATCTTATGAATAAATAAATATCCACCAAACACAACACAAAGATACAAATGACTTGTTTATACATAGAAACATATCAAATATAATAACAAACAACTCTTTGTTTTTTCTAAGGTAAATTTTATGAAATGCATGAAAAATGGTTATATATAAAATAAACAATTTTAAACAACAAATTGCCAAAGAAGACAACTATTGACATTTCTTAACTAAAAGAAATTTGTGCATGTTTTCCAAAACCAAAGATTATCAAACACAAAAAATCATTATAATCTATAAAAGATGGCTCTGATACCACTTATGGATTATGATCCAAAATATAAGTTAGTTTTTCATAAAAGCAACAACGAAAGTCTTATAAAAAATAACAAGTTTATTTTCAAGTTCATAACAAAACCAAACCATCTAGGATCCATTTATAAGGTTAGAATGATATTAAAAACAACAATAACAAAACAAAACTCACTTGTTTTTGGGGTGTTGATGAAGATAGAAAATCAATGAGTACGATTTTCTCTACATGTATCAACCATCAAGATTGAGATACTTGGAATGCTAGTTCCTTCTTGTATTCTTGAGTGTATTAAGCCTTTAAGCACTTAACTTAAATAAACACTAAAGGAGACAACTCAATAAGGCTTCTACTCACCAAACTAGCTTCAAGAGAGAGAGAGAGAGAGAGAGAGAGAGAGAGAGAGAGAGAGAGAGAGGTAGGGAGTATAGAGAACTTTCGGATGTCATATGGAAGAATAGAAAAAATAGTGAAACAACTAGCCAAAACCTCACGCAAAAGCCTTCCTTTTATACTCATATGCAAGATATACATTTACATTATAATATGATAAAATGTTGGTAGCCTTTTAGAAGCATAGGAGACAATGGATGGAGGTAGACAAGCACCCTCCCATGCTCAATGAAGTTTCGGCCATGCCTAAGAAAGAAGAAAAAAATTTTCTTCTAGTTTATTAACCATAGTATGTTAACTCATTAACTTAATCATGGTTAACCAAAGTATCCAAAAAATTTGTACATGACTTATTTTATCATACCATATGATATAATAACTACTTATACTCTCTTTTAAGTATTATTTTCACAAAAAAATAATGATTCCCTAACTAAATACAATAATTTATTAATAATAACATTAATAATAAATGAAAAATGTGAATACTTGATAAATGTGTGACCCTATAGGATCAATCACTCAATAATGATTCTTTGACATATAGATTCAAACAATACATATAAAAGTCATATAAGACATCAATACGAATCAGACAATTCTAGCATGCAATCCTGAGCAGATCCACAACCTACATTCTAGCGTGCAAAATAATTCATAGAAAAAAATACAAAATAATATCGTTAAATTGGGAGTTACTTATTTCTTGAGCTCAGACCGACTGTACACATAACACCCTCCTATTATTAGAAAATCCTTTTAGAAAATTTTTTTGTTAGATAAAAGCATTATATTACAAAAACTTATTTAGAAAATCTGTCAGTCCTCTGTTTGAGTTCGGATTCCTTGTAAGGCTCTCCCGAGTCCCAGAAACCAAGGCTCTGATGCCAACTTGTAACGTCCGAAAAATTACAAATAGATTCTCATTTAAAAATTAGATTAACCAATTGAAAACTTTAACTTAAAATCAATAAGTGACATTCATTTATTTGAATCTATAGTGTTATCAGAGTTAATTTATAAAAGTGATGGAAATTAATATCTATGATTTGTGTATACAATCTTGCCGAGATCCTCTTATGAACACGCTGAAAAAAATTTCATCCACAACTATAAGCATAAATCCTACTGAATTCCCCAATATACCACATATTCCATCATACACACAACACATCCACACAAAGTTGTTGGCTCTAAAGCTGAACAACCAACTATCCTAGCACCATAAATAAAACATGCATAATAATCCTATATGAAGTAACTGGTCTATTCCAAACCTAAGTGAGTGTGTTATCGACAAATCATAGTCTTATAGTCACATCCTGCCATGGGCCAACCCATGGTCTTTCTATTAGGTCCAAGTCATGTTCTTTCATATAATTTCCAAGGGCCAGATTGTCACACCCCAAAACCGGAACGGCGGAAACGTTCTGGGGTGGATGACGTCATGTCAAGTATCACAACACATGCATATAGTAATCGAAGTACAACAAAACATTGCATTAATAGTAATAATTTTACATGGTTACATTACATAGTATCAAAATAATACAAATAACATATATAAAGTGCAGCAAGGTACTTAAGCTATCTTCATCAGCAGCTCCAGGGGATGTACCTGTCTAATTGCTGACCTGAGATTACAAGTTATTTGAAAAGCGAGTCTCAGCATTTTTACAAATGCTGGTGAGTTCATAAGCATTTAGTGACATTTCATTCAAATAACTTAATAAAGTAATAGTTTAAGAGGTTTCAGTGTATTAGAGTCTTTTCCCAGAAAATTCTATATTTTCTTTAAATAAAGCAGCCTTCTACCAAGACTGTTCAGTGATGTGTGGTAAAAAGTAGTTTTCCCTAAGTTGCTTATCATTATCAAAGTACTAAATTTGTATATTGAGGAAAGCAAACGACATCAGGGAATATCATATGCCTCAGCAGTGAGGACTGCTAACTAAGGCAAGAACCATAGACTCCACGGGGGGGGGGGGGGGGGGGTATCGAACTAACGACACGCCTGGTTCAGTCTAACAAAGGGGAGACATAGACCCCAAAAGGTACTAGGTGAAAGGTATAGCTAGTAAGGTCTAAAACAGTGAATATAGACCGCAGACGATACCAAAAGAAAAGTACATCTCGCAAGGTCAAAACAAGGACTATAGACCCCAGACAGTATCGATTGAAAGATACAGCTAGCAAGGTCAAAACAGAGACAATAGACCCCAGACAGTATCAAATGAAAGATACAGCTAGCAAGGTCAAAACAAAGACAATAGACCCCAGACAGTATCAAATGAAAAATACAGCTAGCAAGGTTAAAACAAAGACAATAGACCCCAGACAATATCAAATGGAAGATACAACTAGTAAGGTCAAAAAAGAGACAATAGACCCCATACAGTATCAAATGGAAGATACAGCTAGCAAGGTCAAAACAGTGTGAATCTGAAAAGTGACATCAGCATACAGTGTAAATTGCTGACGAAATACCGTTACCTTACAGCCATGAATTATGAGGCAACCCAGGATACTCGTAACCATACTGACTAGAGTTGCAGACGCCCTACAAGAATCTATAGAATGTGACATTTGTCACCCCTTTGCTTGGTGGGCCGTGGACTGTAGCTAGCAGTCAGGGTGCGGGGTTGTCAATCCCGTATAGGCCTATACACATAATGTCCGCTTTCCCTACAGGAGACTCTGGTTACCAACTAGACGACGGAGAAGGCCGCGTCCCGAAGATGCATCCCAAATAGAGGATAGTGTTTTTCTAGAGGGGAGTGGGTTTCTAATGTAAATGATATACTAGAGGTAAAGACTTTCAAACAGTGGGTAGTGTGTTTCTAAAGTAAGTGTAGAATGGAGGTAGAGATTCTTAACTGACTTGACTAGAGGATTTCCTGTATGTCCATACTCATATACATAGTATTTAACTAATGAACCAAACGACCTTCGGACGGCTACCCGATCCCACCAGACCACATCTCAACGAAGAAAAGGAAATAGGGCCGACGAGCCTTCCTAAGTCTTTGAATCATTACTTATATATACCTATATAAGCACGGACATACATCTAACTATGACTAAGTGCGTTTCAAGTAGAAGTGATCCTTGTGAAGTAGTAGCGCCTAATAAGTGAAGTAAAAGCGTTCGCAAGTGAAGTAGAAGTGTTGCGCAAGTATAAGCGTATCATGAAGTGGAGGCGACAATAAGTGAAGCGAAAGCGTATCAAGTATAAGTGAAGTAGAGTTGTTATCAAGTATAAGCGAAGAAGAATCGTATCACTAAGTAAGAGCGTGAATAAGTATAAGCGTCATAAGGTATAAGCGACTATCAGTATAAGTGGAAGCATTACAGAGTAGGAATATGGAATAAGTATAAGCAAATCAGCAATAACTTCAAATAAAAATATACGTAAAAAGGAATCTTAATGAAAAGCCTTTAGGAACAGAAAATTCCACACTTTGTATTCTTTTGTAAAATATGCTTGAAAATCTTGGAAAAATCTTTCACAAACCAGTCTAGAATGAATTTAGTTTAAAAAGGTATAAGTAAGAGTTTTAAAACAATTGAAGAAGCGTTAAAGCGTCCTACTCGGTAAAAACAGTGTATAGTGGCAAAATCTTGTGCATGCGGGTTATCAATCACATGTGATTGATATGATAACTGGCATGTTTAACTTGTAATCCCCCCCTCTATAAAAACATTTAAAAGCATTTAAAAGGTTCATTCAGGGGTATGAACTCACCTGGTGTAAGTAGGTCCGACGGTAGTGCCGTTTAGGCGTTCGGGGTCACGCAAGGACTTGAACACACACAAGGACCTATTTTAACATATGATAACATATGTTTACATACAATTAGCATATAATATACTAATTAACAATTATACACACTCAAAGGAGTGGAAAACACTTTTGGTTGAGTGTTTGGGGTCCCGGGTAGTGTTTAAGGGTGCTTAGGGTCTCTTATCAGTTGTGGAACTTTGCTAAACTCAATTATCAAGTGTGTAAAGGGGTTTAAAGCATCAATATGGAACAAACAAGGAGTTTACGGCCCAACCTAAGGGAGTTTACAGCCGTAAACTCCCAAGGTCAATTTCTTGGGTGTTTGATGCTTCTAGCTTGTTCATAGAATTATTCTATGCACTTTTCCTCAAAGGCATGATTGGATTTGAGGCTTCTAAGGGTACTTTATAGGATTTTACGGCCTAGGAACTCTCCCAAGGGAGTTTACGGCCGTAAACTCTCAATCTTTGAGTTTAGTGAAGTTTTAAGCCCCTAATGCCTTTCTAGTGATTTCTAATGAAGTGTGATGCCATTTTGGGTGATTAAAACCAACATTTGAGGGGGTTTTTGGGGAGTTTACGGCCTAGATAATGCTTGGGCCGTAAACTCCAAGAAATCCCTCATTTTTCTTGTGTTTAATCCCTTAATTCCATTCTAGCATTTTATAGAAATAGCCTATGGTCATTTGGGGGGCAAAAACTACAATTTTGGGCATGAATTAGGGTGTTTACGGCCTTGACCATGACTGGGCCGTAAAATCCTTTCTTTAATTCATTTAGGAGTGTCTCAAGGGTCTAAACTCAAGAGGATAAGTCCCTAAATTATGTAATAAGCCCTAGGATGAGTTTGGGAGTGTTTTGGGGCACTTTTGACACGATTTTGAGGAGTTTACGGCCTCAGCTGGTGCCTGGGCCGTAAACTCTTGTTTGAGTCCTAAAATCATGCATTTTAATGTTTAAACACCCCTAGGCTATATCCCCTAATTATTTCCAAGCTTAGGGACAGGTTTAGAGGCATGTTTGGCACCATTTTAGGGGTTTACGGCCCTAGAATGTTCTTGGGCCGTAAACTCCTTATACCATGCCTTCTTGGATGATTTTTGGGCTATAAACATGAATCACTATGTTTAGAATAGCTAGGGTAGGCGGACTTACAATTTGGAAGCGTTTGGTTGCGAATTCGGGGCGAAAACGGGTCTAGAGAGAGAGTATAGAGAGAGAGTGTAAAAAGTCTCCAATGGGCTCCACTCACCCATATATAGGTTTCACAGTCGGGGCTCAGTGAAATTTTACCCGATACTGCCGTTAAACGGGGCTTTTGGTCGCACCCGATTTAGTGGTCGTAATAATAAACTTGACATTTTCCAAATGAATGAAAATGTGTGTCCTGTTTTTTATTCCCTTTTATCACGACTTAACGGCATGTTAAAGGTAATCAAATGGAATGTTTATTAAATTGATGCCCTCTAATTAACGGAACTTTTATACAGTGGAATATTCCGTTAACGGTAACGGGGAAATGTAACGGGACAACTTGGGTTGTCACATTATCCCCCCGTTAGAGGGAATTTCATCCCGAAATTCAGGTCTAGGCAAGGAAGTAGGTATGAAGGGCCAAGTAGAGATGAGGGAGTACTTCCTATACGGTTGCCCTCATATTCCCAAGTGATTTCTAGTCTGTGTTTGTCATTCTCACAGATCTTCACATACAGGGTGCGCATTCCGTCTAGTGTAGCTAGCGGTTTCCGACTGGTGTATCTATGAAGTCAGGGTTCTCGATGGATTCTATCAAGATGAGTGAGGTTCGAAAAGTGTTGTCGGGAAATCACGTATCAAGTCTAAGAAGTGGATCGATCGGGTGTGAATCTGGTGGCATATCCGAAGGTAGTGGCAGCCTGGAAAGGGTTGGACCAAGCCTCCATGAGTATTCTCGGATGGTCCTACGCTCTCGGAAGGGTAGAGCCTTTCAGTACTTAGAACACAGTGCACTTCTATGGCAAGATCATCACTGGCGTGATCGCCATTCCGAAGTTCCTAACGTTCTCTCTCGTACTGGTAGTGTAGTCCTTCAGGCTGGTTCTTAGGAATCTCAAGGGGTCTTTGGTTTCGTGTTTCCTGCCATCTGGCTGATAGAGGCTTTCTAGATCATCAAGTGGGTTGCGCGACTATGGTCATCGGTTTGCTATAGAGTGTCTATCTCAAGCTTGTGCAAAATGGACCTGCACTAACGACGCTTGAGATACGGAAACCCTGAGAATCGGGGAGATAGGGTTTCACCAGACGAGTGTTGGACTATCTCGTGAGGTGGCTCTATTATCTCTGCTTGAGATAGTATTCGGGAAACACCTATTAGTCCAAGGAATCTCTAAGGCGGTGGTTTATTCTAGCGTGGAAAGTGCGTGTTCCTGCATAATCGTTCGACTAACACCAAAGCTGGTGTCGAGTCTATAATCTCATCGGGATCCGGGTCATGAGATTTAACGCAACTACCTTCGCACTTGACCAAGTATTCTTGGCTGCGAAGGTTACCCTGTGGTTCTCGGTATCCTAGTGTTCACTTCGGAGAATGAAGTCTATCGTCTATAGGGCGACGACGATTTCCACCTTGCGAGAGGGTGGAGAATGATAAGCACCACTGGTCTATAATTGGGTGGACAAGGTGCAGGAGTAGGTGCAAGCACCTACCGCAACTACTCTCCCGAAGGTTCTGAGTTTTTCTCGGTCCAAAACAAATCTAGTGGGTATAGGGTCTCTTCAATCGGAACTTCACTAGCTCAATCCACAGTAGTTCTCTTGATTTCTGCTCCTATGTTATCGAATGGGGTGAAAGTGTTTTGCAAAGAGGTTCATGGTAGAACTCATGCTTGGCTTAACCGTCAATACTTGCTGGATGCCAACAGTATACCTGTTCATAGTGACCAGCGTCATGAGTTCTACTCTCTGGGTTCACGAACCTGATGTGCGAGGTGAGAAGGGTCTCCCAGGGGGCTCTACGGAGTATGCCTCGGATGGTTGCCGTTTTCTGAGGTATCTGCAGTGCCATTCACTTCGGTGCTCATTTGACTACGAGGGGTCGGTCGACGGCGCGGGGTACCCTCACGTGGGTACTTCGGAAGGTTTGAGATAAGAGGTATGATTGACGAATTGCATTAGATGTGATTATTTGTGTTAGGTTCGGGTTCGGAGGAACCTTTATTTGCCGATATGGCCATGGAGAAAGCTCACAACACTAATAATGTACACATGGTTGCACGAAGTCAAACCATGATCAATAGAGTCGTCGAAGTTGGCACACCTCGACAGGATATAAAGTGAAGATCGATAGAGTCATGTGCCGAATAGGCACACAAGTTCTAAGCGTCTCAGGGTTTCGTCCTATGTATCACTACTGCGGATACTTGGACCGATTAGAGTCGATGCGGACTATAGAGAGTTCTAGGTGCTCCCGATTAGAGTATCTTTTCTTGAATGGATTCTCACGAGGCATTTCTATAATCGCCTCACATATACTAGTCATGTATATTTAAGGTGGGGAGGACTGTTGACTGAGCGACCCCGCCCTAAATCCACAACCAAACGAGGAACAGGAAATGAGGCGGTATTCGCTCACTCTAGGTCCGTCCATCTTAAATATACATGGCCGTAGCGTATATGTTTAGCCATTATAGTTTTACCTAATGGATTTAAATTTCTTTAACAGTGCTGCGACTTTCGCCTTACTGGAAAGAATTTATATTTGAATTAGTCTTTTATTGTTCTTAGCTTCGTTATCCGAGATCGAGAGACGTACCAAAAATCTACCGAGTTCCTTGACGTTTCCTCCTAAGCGGTAGAGTTAGGCTCCTCCTGTGCCTTTGTTGTTTCTTTCAGTTGGGCAATCCCTTTTAAAGTGTCCTTTTCCACCACATTGGTGACAAACTATGTCGGTTGCTACTCTAGTGGTTGGTGTAATAAGCTCCACCGGGGCTCTGCAGGTACGGGAGGTGTGCCCCTTCCTGTTGCATCTAAGACAGTGAAGTTCCCGACAGACACCATGATGATGGTAGCTGCACTTGTCGCAGTGGGGAAGGTCTCCTAGGTATGGTCTGCTTGAAGTCGGGAGGGAAGGGTTGGCAGGAGTTGCTTCTGCTTGTTGCCCTTCTGAGGGTCCTTGGGCCGAGGTACTTCCTTCCTCCATCTTGAGTTTTCTCTTTAGTGGGTTCGTTTGAGGTTCTTGGGAGACTGGGCATGGAAGTATTGGTTGTTGCTGTCCATTGTCAGGATCGGAATTCCCGACAGGGCCCTTGCTAGCATTGGCGGTGTTAGCATTTAGGTGAGCCATGACAGCTGCTACGGCTGCTGAGACCGCAGCTTGGAACGTAGCTTCATCGAATAAGAGAGTAGGTTTCTTGCTTGGGGGCTGATTGCGCTTCTTCGGTGGCATGGTTTTCCTACATGGAAAAGAATACAAGATGATAAGAGGCTATAGCTAACCCTGGACGTTTCTGTCCTAAATGGGTCAGGCCTAAATTTTCCCGTGCCTCGGGTACTGGTTGTTTGAACGTTGACCTACATCCCTATGATGTAGTCCTGGTAATCGAGGTAGGAGTATGAGTATCGGAAAAAGGCCATAAGATGCGAGTCGTTCCTACTAAGTTACCTTTTATACTGGGATAAGTTTCACTCTCCGGCCTGGAGAGATATGAGAACGGTTCGGAACGAAACTTGCGGAAGGAGAGACTCTCAGGGGCAGATGGCTAAAATTCTCTCATTAGAGATGCAGGGATCTGCCCTATTCGTGTAACTGGCAACGGGAAACGATGATTTACCTAACACATAGCGTGAGTAGTGTAGACACTAACTCACTAATTTATATTATTTTAAGGGTGTATTAGCGTGAGGAACACGAGGAAAAGACAATTCCCGGGTTCCATTTACTGGCTCCCTCGGTCTGCCTCGTGTTTTTTACTGGAATCGGCATTGGTTTCTTCCGGGTAGTTTCCTAGGGTTCTCTTCTCGTATGGGCATATTGAACTTCTATTCCGCCTTCCTTCTGATTCCAATTGCGGGTGTCATCACTTCATGATGGATGATTGGGAATCTCCGAAGTTTAGGCGAATCTCTCACCACTGTCCCTAAGAGGATATGGGCACTTGATGCATTCAATAGTCTCGACCCTGGTCATTCATTTCCGAACAGGAAATCTTCTCAATGAATCTTCTCGGGGTCGGAATTAACTCTTCTGTCAAGCACTGGAGTGGGTAGGGTTTTCTACAGGGCTCGCGCGAGAATGGAAATGTCTAAAGAATCCTAAGGGATTATTAACATTTCACTGTATGATCCATATCGAGTCCTGCTACGATTACACAGGGTATACAAATCATATATAGCTTAGACCCGATAGGCCTTCGAATATGTGATACTACTCCAGAACCACATCCCAACGAGGAAAAGGAAATAGAGCGAAACCACACATTCTCAGCCTATGGGGTCCTTATTATATATAACCTTGGGAGTACACCCTCTGTAGTTGTAGGTATATCGATAAGGATCTTTTTAGTTATTCACGCAAGGTTGCTTATGTAATCTAAAATACCCATATGGTATTTTAACTCTTGTTTGTGTTCTTATCTTCTGAATATGACTTCTGGGATTAGTGTGGATCTTTTAGCGTTCCAAAATACTCCTATAGTATTTTAACTTTATGTTTGGCTCTAGCATTCCTAGTTGGTAAGTTTCAGACCTGCTGCACACCACTATCACTCCCGAGCACACGTTCATCGCATCTCGGATAAATGTAGTTGATCAGGTTACATTTATCCCAGCTTACGATTACATAACTGCCCAGGTTTGACTGTAATGCTCAACATCCGAAGACTTTTATTATTGTTCTTCTTGTGATACTTTTGTTCGAGTGTTTAGATTCTGGATGTTATTATACTTTGGTAAAATATGGTTATATTTTAAAGTATAATTCTTGGTCAGAGTGTTTCATCCCATTGTATTTATAGGCTGTATATCTTTTATGAATTGATATACTTAGCTCACTATAAACAATGCTCTGATACCAATCTGTCACACCCCAAAACCGGAACGGCGGAAACGTTCTGGGGTGGATGACGTCATGTCAAGTATCACAACACATGCATATAGTAATCGAAGTACAACAAAACATTGAATTAATAGTAATAATTTTACATGGTTACATTACATAGTATCAAAATAATACAAACAACATATATAAAGTGCAGCAAGGTACTTAAGCTATCTTCATCAGCAGCTCCAGGGGATGTACCTGTCTAATTGCTGACCTGAGATTACAAGTTATTTGAAAAGCGAGTATCAGCATTTTTACAAATGCTGGTGAGTTCATAAGCATTTAGTGACATTTCATTCAAATAACTTAATAAAGTAATAGTTTAAGAGGTTTCAGTGTATTAGAGTCTTGTCCCAGAAAATCCTATATTTTCTTTAAATAAAGCAGCCTTCTACCAAGACTGTTCAGTGATGTGTGGTAAAAAGTAGTTTTCCCTAAGTTGCTTATCATTATCAAAGTACTAAATTTGTATATTGAGGAAAGCAAACGACATCAGGGAATATCATATGCCTCAGCAGTGAGGACTGCTAACTAAGGCAAGAACCATAGACTCCACGGGGGGGGGGGGGGGGGTATCGAACTAACGACACGCCTGGTTCAGTCTAACAAAGGGGAGACATAGACCCCAAAAGGTACTAGGTGAAAGGTATAGCTAGTAAGGTCTAAAACAGTGAATATAGACCGCAGACGATACCAAAAGAAAAGTACATCTCGCAAGGTCAAAACAAGGACTATAGACCCCAGACAGTATCGATTGAAAGATACAGCTAGCAAGGTCAAAACAGAGACAATAGACCCCAGACAATATCAAATGAAAGATACAGCTAGCAAGGTCAAAACAAAGACAATAGACCCCAGACAGTATCAAATGAAAAATACAGCTAGCAAGGTTAAAACAAAGACAATAGACCCCAGACAATATCAAATGGAAGATACAACTAGTAAGGTCAAAACAGAGACAATAGACCCCATACAGTATCAAATGGAAGATACAGCTAGCAAGGTCAAAACAGTGTGAATCTGAAAAGTGACATCAGCATACAGTGTAAATTGCTGACGAAATACCGTTACCTTACAGCCATGAATTATGAGGCAACCCAGGATACTCGTAACCATACTGACTAGGGTTCCAGACGCCCTACAAGCATCTATAGAATGTGACATTTGTCACCCCTTGGCTTGGTGGGCCGTGGACTGTAGCTAGCAGTCAGGGTGCGGGGTTGTCAATCCCGTATAGGCCTATACACATAATGTCCGCTTTCCCTACAGGAGACTCTGGTTACCAACTAGACGACGGAGAAGGCCGCGTCCCGAAGATGCATCCCAAATAGAGGATAGTGTTTTTCTAGAGGGGAGTGGGTTTCTAATGTAAATGATATACTAGAGGTAAAGACTTTCAAACAGTGGGTAGTGTGTTTCTAAAGTAAGTGTAGAATGGAGGTAGAGATTCTTAACTGACTTGACTAGAGGATTTCCTGTATGTCCATACTCATATACATAGTATTTAACTAATGAACCAAACGACCTTCGGACGGCTACCCGATCCCACCAGACCACATCTCAACGAAGAAAAGGAAATAGGGCCGACGAGCCTTCCTAAGTCTTTGAATCATTACTTATATATACCTATATAAGCACGGACATACATCTAACTATGACTAAGTGCGTTTCAAGTAGAAGTGATCCTTGTGAAGTAGTAGCGCCTAATAAGTGAAGTAAAAGCGTTCGCAAGTGAAGTAGAAGTGTCGCGCAAGTATAAGCGTATCATGAAGTGGAGGCGACAATAAGTGAAGCGAAAGCGTATCAAGTATAAGTGAAGTAGAGTTGTTATCAAGTATAAGCGAAGAAGAATCGTATCACTAAGTAAGAGCGTGAATAAGTATAAGCGTCATAAGGTATAAGCGACTATCAGTATAAGTGGAAGCATTACAGAGTAGGAATATGGAATAAGTATAAGCAAATCAGCAATAACTTCAAATAAAAATATACGTAAAAAGGAATCTTAATGAAAAGCCTTTAGGAACAGAAAATTCCACACTTTGTATTCTTTTGTAAAATATGCTTGAAAATCTTGGAAAAATCTTTTACAAACCAGTCTAGAATGAATTTAGTTTAAAAAGGTATAAGTAAGAGTTTTAAAACAATTGAAGAAGCGTTAAAGCGTCCTACTCGGTAAAAACAGTGTATAGTGGCAAAATCTTGTGCATGAGGGTTATCAATCACATGTGATTGATATGATAACTGGCATGTTTAACTTGTAATCCCCCCCCCCCCTATAAAAACATTTAAAAGCATTTAAAAGGTTCATTCAGGGGTATGAACTCACCTGGTGTAAGTAGGTCCGACGGTAGTGCCGTTTAGGCGTTCGGGGTCACGCAAGGACTTGAACACACACAAGGACCTATTTTAACATATGATAACATATGTTTACATACAATTAGCATATAATATACTAATTAACAATTATACACACTCAAAGGAGTGGAAAACACTTTTGGTTGAGTGTTTGGGGTCCCGGGTAGTGTTTAAGGGTGCTAAGGGTCTCTTATCAGTTGTGGAACTTTGCTAAACTCAATTATCAAGTGTGTAAAGGGGTTTAAAGCATCAATATGGACCAAACAAGGAGTTTACGGCCCAACCTAAGGGAGTTTACGGCCGTAAACTCCCAAGGTCATTTTCTTGGGTGTTTGATGCTTCTAGCTTGTTCATAGAATTATTCTAAGCACTTTTCCTCAAAGGCATGATTGGATTTGAGGCTTCTAAGGGTAATTTATAGGAGTTTACGGCCTAGGAACTCTCCCAAGGGAGTTTACGGCCGTAAACTCTCAATCTTTGAGTTTAGTGAAGTTTTAAGCCCCTAATGCCTTTCTAGTGATTTCTAATGAAGTGTGATGCCATTTTGGGTGATTAAAACCAACATTTGAGGGGGGGGGGGGGTTTTGGGGAGTTTACGGCCTAGATAATGCTTGGGCCGTAAACTCCAAGAAATCCCTCATTTTTCTTGTGTTTAAGCCCTTAATTCCATTCTAGCATTTTATAGAAATAGCCTATGGTCATTTGGGGGGCAAAAACTACAATTTTGGGCATGAATTAGGGTGTTTACGGCCTTGACCATGACTGGGCCGTAAACTCCTTTCTTTAATTCATTTAGGAGTGTTTCAAGGGTCTAAACTCAAGAGGATAAGTCCCTAAATTATGTAATAAGCCCTAGGATGAGTTTGGGAGTGTTTTGGGGCACTTTTGACACGATTTTGAGGAGTTTACGGCCTAAGCTTGTGCTTGGGACATAAACTCTTGTTTGAGTCCTAAAATCATGCATTTTAATGTTTAAACACCCCTAGGCTATATCCCCTAATTATTTCCAAGCTTATGGACAAGTTTAGAGGCATGTTTGGCACCATTTTAGGGGTTTACGGCCCTAGAATGTTCTTGGGCCGTAAACTCCTTATACCATGCCTTCTTGGATGATTTTTGGGCTATAAACATGAATCACTATGTTTAGAATAGCTAGGGTAGGCGGACTTACAATTTGGAAGCGTTTGGTTGCGAATTCGGGGCGAAAACGGGTCTAGAGAGAGAGTATAGAGAGAGGGAGTGTAAAAAGTCTCCAATGGGCTCCACTCACCCATATATAGGTTTCACAGTCGGGGCTCAGTGAAATTTTACCCGATACTGCCGTTAAACGGGGCTTTTGGTCGCACCCGATTTAGTGGTCGTAATAATAAACTTGACATTTTCCAAATGAATGAAAATGTGTGTCCTGTTTTTTATTCCCTTTTATCACGACTTAACGGCATGTTAAAGGTAATCAAATGGAATGTTTATTAAATTGATGCCCTCTAATTAACGGAACTTTTATACAGTGGAATATTCCGTTAACGGTAACGGGGAAATGTAACGGGACAACTTGGGTTGTCACACAGATCCTGGTCTTTCGTACGATACATAAAGTTATATGTAGTCAGACATCAGATAGACAGTCAAATAGATGGTCCACACGAAAGAAATAAATCAAACAAGAACCATTTAATAAGGCTTTAGACGAAGATTTCTCAGACTATCCAATTTAAGCACCTACAACCATTACTAACAATATCCCAACTAGTCATTATAACATAAACACTTAACATGTGTTGGCATATTAGATACCCTTGGTAACTAGTGTTGGGTTTTGATAACCAAAAACGATCTTAATTTTATAAAAACATTTTTGTGGCAAAAAAATGACTTAAAAAATAATTGGTTTATTTTAAGATAATTTTAACAAAACCACTAAGAGGATCCAAATACGTGAACTAGAAAGATAATAACAACCACATGATGTTTAAGAGATAACCTTTGAAGCTTTCAATCCCACTTGGAATTGGGGAGTTAATGAAGATAGCAAAAATTCTAGAATAGGATTTCTCTACAATGTACCCACCATCTAGAGTAAGGCACTTGGAATGCTAGTTCCCATATCGTATTTTGAGTTTTGTAAGCCTTTAAGTTCTTAACAAAAATAAGCAATAAAATAGAAAACACAAAAGCACCAAAGACTTGCAATAATCTTTAAAGGAAAGCATGAAGAAGAAGTAGCATACATGCTACGGTTTTGGTGTAGAAAAGAGGGAGAAGAAGAGAGTTTTCAATAGCAAAAAATGCAAGCTCATGCATGTCTTTTATATTCCCATGCAAGTAAAGCCTTTATATTATAATAATATAAAGTAATTCTAGCATTTTAGATGCATGGGGAACAAATGATGAAGGTTGACAAGCAACCTACATGCTTAGATAAAAAAACTCGGCTATGTGATTTTAAGAAAATGACAAAAGGGTTAGACTAGTTTCCTTAACCAAAAACTAACTAACTATGTAACGTCTGCAAAATCAGGTTGAGCATTTCAAATATAATATAAGTTTTGTATTAAGAAAAATAGGAAAAATCAACCAAATCGTCTGTAAATCGTGAAAATAAGTGCTCCAATATATATATATATATATATATATATATATATATATATATATATATATATATATATATATATATATATATGTATGGAAAAGGGAATGTGTGGTTGTTAGGTATCTAATATAGGTATAGACCCTTTCAAAAACTACATTGTTTTTGGACTAAAATTAAAACCATTTTCGTTTCCATTTGATTGAATCAGCTCTTTTATTTTATGCAAACAACACGCCTTCGAACCTACTTCACGAGTTACATCATCGTCAGAGAACATACATCGGATAAGGACTCCCAAAATCTACGGAGCCTCTGTGAGAAATCGACTAAAACCTCAAACTACATCATTTTCTAAGAAAAAAGGGACGACCTCATGGTTTAGTCGTAAACCCTAATTCCTATCTATTCTGTTATCCAAGTTCCATTTTTTTGAGATCACAGGGTATTGTATATGAGTATATCACATCCTACTTTATTTAATTTAGAGTTTTAATCTTTGTAAACTGATTTTTTTTTCTCTTGATACAGACTTTAGAATATAAAAAACGATTACAACTTGGGTGTTGCTGTTCTTAAGAAATATATTTTGATTTTCTATGCTCTGTTCGTGACCATGTCACAGGTAAAAATTAAATAAAAGCCTATTTTTAATACCTACTCTATCTATACACATGCTCGACAACACATTTGTTTTCATGTAATCATGTTATAATCAAGTTCCTTATCAACGATTGCAACATTGTATATTTCTTCATGAGATTTATCGTCTAAAACATGTCTAAATTCTAGTACTTTCTCCTTTATTTCTTTATTATATATTCAATTTATGTCCACTAAATTGAAAGATCACAACTTTCGTTTACAAAAAGAATTACAAAATTTGCCTTTACTTCCTATAAACAACTTGATTTCATTTATGTAGCAAGGTGAGCCTTCCGTGAGTGCATATGTTTAATAAGTACAATTAGTAAACCATTATGTTTGTACAGAGTGTACATGTTGAATAACATATTCAAATACATGGGTGTTTTTCTTGATACATGACATACCTAGCATTATTAATCTGGAAAATCAAGCAACATAAGAGCCTTCTAAGACATATAACATAGAAGATATTGACATAAATGATGTCGATACAGGTCTTGAATATGATGAATCTGAAGTAAATGATGCAAATATCAAGGGAAATGTTTTCAATAGCCGTCATAATGCATATTAATTTTATAATTGGTATGCCTTTTTACATGGATTTGGCATACGTATTCATTGGGATTATAAGAATAAGACAACAAAGGAGGTTTATCGTAAGATGTATGTATGCAACAAATATGGTTTTAAACGAGTACAAGGTGATAGGAATGCAAAGAAACGTCGTAGAGATTTACTAACAGGATGCTAAGCGATGCTTTGGATTTCAAAAAGGAAAGATGGAAAATGGGTTGTGGATATTTTTAATGATACACACAAACATGAGTTGAACGTTACACCAACGAAAGTTATGAGACATCGTTCCCTTTGAAAGTTCCATTGGTCAGTGACATGCAAATCTCTTATGGTGGAGCTTGGTCAGTGAGGGTTGAAGTCATCTCAAATTAGAAGGTTGTCAATGCAATGAAATCTTCAAATGAAGTTGATGTTACTTCCAACCAATGTGTTGAAATATTATCCGAGCAACGAAGGAAAAACAAAGGTAAGGAGTTTTACGGGCTTATCAAGCATTTTCAAGGTAAAACATTAGTTGATATCAACCAGTATTTTTCCGTGGATTTATATGAAGATGGGACTCATAGAAATATTTTTTGGGTCGACGGAAGATCAAGGGATGCATATACTAAATTTAGGGATGTTGTCGTGTTTGATGTGACATACGTGACAAACAAATGTAAGATGCCATTTTCTCCTTTTATCGGGGTGAACCATCATGGCCAATCCATACTCTTTGGTGGTGCATTTCTAGAAAATGAAAAAGAAGAAACTTTTAATTGGTTATTCGAGCATTTGTTGACGTGTATGTTTAGTAAGTATCTATTGGCAATAATTACAGACCAAGATAAAGCTATGGGTAATGGAGTTAGCAAAGTGTTTCCAAACACTCGACATTGCTTTTGTGCATGCCACATTAAAAATCATGAGCTAGAACATCTTTGGCCTCTTGTAGCCCGTTATAGTTATTTTAACGAATTTTATAGAGAATGGGTAAAGAGTGATACCATAGAAGAATTTGAAACCAAGTGGGAAGATATATGTGATAAGTATAACTTAGAAAGTAATAGATGAATAACAGAGATGTATTACCAACGCAAACATTGGGCTAAAGCCTTCTTGAAGGATGTATTCTTTGCTGGCATGACAACATGTGGACGAAGTGAGAGCATTCATTCATTTTTTGATGGGTTTGGTAATTCCAGGACCATGTTGAATGAATTTGTAATACAATATGATAATGTAGTTGAATCTTGAAGAGTCGCTGAAGAAGACGAAGACTTCAAGACCATGAACACAAAAGCAGTTCTTTCATCTGTTCATCCAATAAAAGAATAGGCGGGTCAATGCTATACTAGAAACATATTTGAGGTTTTTAAAAAAGAATGGATAGAAGCTATGGGTAATTTAACTCATGAGACATTAAGCAAAAATACAGAAGAAATTAGATATCGAGTTGGGCATGTGAAAGTTGATAAATCACATTGGAGATTTGTTAGCTTGTAGTTCGTGAATCAAGTAAATGTCAAGTGCTCGTGTGCTAAGTTTGAAACGTATGGAATATTATGCAAGCATAGCATGTATGTGCTTAAGAAGAGAAATGTTGAAACCCTTCCTGATCATTATATTTTACTGAGATGGACACTCGATGCTAGGTTCAAGGTAGGTAATATCAATATTGGATTAGCAGAAATGAATAACAAAAATGGAGTTAGTGAATTAACCTTATGGTGTGTGCGTGTAAACTATACTAAATCTATTGAACTAGCAAGAGACTCCCATTCAGAGATAAAAAAAAATTAATACTTTATTGGTAACATTTATAGAAGATCAAGTGATTCGTAAAAAGCTAAAAGGCTATCATAATGCATCTCAAGAATTTTGCTCGGGAATTTCTCAAGTAGACATGATGCCTCAAATATCTATAAGGGAACCTCTTCTTCCAACAAATACCAAAGGTTGCCCTAAAAATGCAAATAGAATTAAGTCTTCACTAGATGTAATGAATAAGAAGAGAACTTGCTCTTACTGTAAAGGACTAGGTCATTATGTCAATGGGTGTCCAATCAAAAAGGTATTATTTATCTGTTTTTAATAATTGTAATGGGTCATGTATTTTTCTAATGCTTACTTTTATTTGTATCAGGCAGAGTACGCTTTACAAGGAAATTAATGATGTTAAATTGATGGATTTTGCTTACTTTTATTCGTATATGTCATTTGATTTTGCTTATTAGACTACCTGTAGAAACTTTATTCTTGAGACATTGATGGGTGTCCAATCAAAAAGGTATTATTTATCTGTTTATGGAGTAACGTCCCTATTAATAATAGACCATCCTCATATATATATATATATATATATATATATATATATATATATATATATATATATATATATATATATATATATATATATATATATATCCCTGTAAACAATTTAGGAATACAAAAAAAAAAAAATCACTGCAATTTGTAGCTAATATATTCTTGGGAAAGAGATTAGTAAACAGAATAATAATCAAAACAGTGCAAAAACAAGTGAAATTAATAGCAATATCAAATTAAGATGCTATTATGCGTTAAAAGTAAAAGTAAGTGTTCTTTTTGATTCAAACGAGGTGCATTATGGTCTTAAAATACTTTATAAAGATTAAGTTGTTATTTTTTGTCAAAAAAGTGTAAGTATACTGCTATCTATGGTTAAAAGTCATAGTACGCTGCGATTTCGTTTCGTAATAAGTACATGGGTTTTAATGTAAAAAGTACGATTAAGTTGGTAATTTTTAATCGAAATTAGTAAGTACATTGCTATTTATGGTTAACAGTTCTAGTACGTTGCTATTCTGGTTTATAATGAAGTACATGGACTTTTATGTAAAAAAATATGATCAACGTGTTAATTCTTGTCAAAAAGTAAGTATATTACTATTTACGGTTAAAAGTCATAGTACAATGAAAAGTACACAGGTATAAACATCGGTCATTAGCCAAACAAAACCATAATGCAGGTACATTGATATTATTGGTAAAATGTAAGTACATGGTCGTTTGGCAAACTAATATATGATACACCGATAGATAAAACAATCTCTATAAATATACAGTTTTGGTCATAATTGTTGGGTTAAGAGCATTCTAACACTCCTAAGTGTACATGCAACCCTAAATACCTTGGATCTATGTTTTCTTTATTATACATGCAAATATGAATATTGCAAGGTATTAATCTGACTAGCATACAATCTTTGATACTTGGGTAATAAAATGGATAGAATACATACCTTGTTGATGTAGCTTGACTCCATGAAGCTCGAGAGACTAGTGCCCCAAGTGTGACACCTTAAATGGTTCACACAACATCAAATACACTTGGAATAACTTAGAGAGAAATGATACACTTCATGAAATCGGATAGCCCTCACCATTCCTTCATAGTGTCTCATGATCGGTGATTTTGACAAGAATAAGATGCTTATATAGCGTGTCACAATTAGGGTTACGCCATGTAAACCCTAATTGTCATGGCCTTTCATTTCCATGATCCATGGGTTCAAAAACACCATGGAGCATCCATGGAGCATCCTATGGGCTTTAGCCTAACTTGATAATCCATGGATCATTAGCCCACTATACAAGTATGGATGATTTACACAATCAACCCATATATTTAATTAGTCTCCTTTTGATCACTTAATTAATTCCAAATTAATTATTGATCAATACTAATTAAATAATCTTAATAATATATTAGAACTTATAATATATTACCAAACCTTAAGTGTTATTTCTCTCATTTTAGTCTATCCACATGCATGATGCCATGCAACCCAAATGGACCATGCCAAGTCGGGTCTAGTACATACCAAATATATTTATCTGAACAAGATTTGCCTATTTTTAGAATATGTCAATATGGTCCTTCCAAAATTAACACCATACTTCCAACTATCCCAGAGCAACCAATGTTTGGAAAACCTTAGATTGTCCTTGACAATTGCTTAATCCTTTTAGTCATATCCAATTCTAGACCTTTTCCCTTCTTAATTCCCCAGGTATTTGGAAATTTTTTAGAAAGGATGAATATTATAGCATATGCAATCAATCCTATATCCGAAGCATATAGGACATGATTCATGATGTCTCACATAAAGACATGGTACTAGACCAGTCCTTTTGCTACAATATTTCTATTTGCCAAGTTCTCATAATTTAGATTATGAAAAGGGATGCCGTAATCATAATCGAATTTTAGAACACAAATAATGTACCTATATATAGAATTTCTTTTGTTGCGCCATTCTAACACAAAATTCACATATATATATATATATATATATATATATATATATATATATATATATATATATATATATATACATACATATATATATCCTTGACTAAATTTAATTAAAACCTCAATCTAAGCTTTTATACTTGAAATGAAGTATAATTTCTTTCCCTTAATTTTAGCAAAACAACTTTTCCCAATTGAACTTTTGTTTTTCTATAATTAACATTGCTATCTTGCAATACTAATAATAGTTATCATGCTCCCACTAACATGATGATTATTAACATAACACTTATGCTCCCATTAGCTTTGACATATAGTTAGAAATCAGCTGGACTTTTAGAAATCAATACTATATTGACTTTCTTACCAAAGTTTTGACTTCTGATACAAGATGCTTTGATCATACACCTTTCCTTAGATAGCACACATGTGTGTCTAAACAATTTCAGAACTGTGAAAAGGGATACCATAATCATAGTCTCAATTGTTTAGACCTTTGCCATTTCTCACAAGTCCATGTTAGTGTGCCGGTTAACCACACACACTCCACTAACGACTTTGAGAATTCAAATATCATAACTATTATCTACTTAACATCTACTTAGTGAAAGTGTTTCGTCACCATCATTTTCATGAATCGGAGAGAAACCTTATCACACTTATATTTTATGGTGTATGTGTTCTTATCCATGTGGATTTGTCAAAACCATAATCACAAGAGAAGGATAATGACAAATCCAAACTCATATGGACTGAACTCAATCTGAATTTCTTGCCACCTGGCAGCTCAAGGGCCTGCCATTGTTTCCAAGTTGTTATGCAACCAATTGAGAACTCTAAGAACTCATATGCAAAGCCAACTTTAACTAGAACAGGCACATAAATAGAAATATGTCAACACGATAGGTTATAAACCTCACGTCATGTGCTAGTGTTAAACTACAGGTTTTTATTCTTGATTAGATCTTGAAATTCTTTTCTGGATCTTTAAGACTCCCACTGTCCTCTTGACATATAAGACTATCTTGCCAAATATTCAAGAGATAGTGGAGATTCTTTATCAAGACAAACACTTCACACAATTGGCCTTAAGTTGGTCTCTGTTTTATCCAAAACATCACAACTTACCAACTTCAAATGTACAAGAGTAGGACACGCTTTACTCTTACATTTGACTAATGTTATAAACCTTCTATAAGATGTGTCACTCAAGTTACAATCTTGGAGTATGACTCTAAGAATTGTTTTTGGAACGAAGTATGACCCATCTTCTTGATTTAACCATTTCAACAATTCTTGATTCCTCTTCTTAGCCATATGAATGCACTAAGATGTCTATAGAGGACCAATTGTGACATGGTTTCTTAATCATTAAGATGAACACAAAACATGATACTGAAGTACTCTCCCATATTTTTCAGATTTGAGAAACTTTTATCCTTCTGCCTAATTTAGTTTTTCTTATTCGTCCTGCCATACACTGAAAATTTTCCAATGCTTTAGAATTATACTTAAGCCTGTAAGTATAACCATATTTACTAAAATTTAGTAAATCATGACGAATAATCTTATCGATCTTTTGTGGTGGACTTGACCAGTGCACAAAAATGTGTACTTGATCCCTTGGTCCTTCACTTGACTCACATATACATGTGAACACGGAACTAGTCTTAATTTTCCAAAGCTGAAAGTTCTCATTCATCATACTGTATAACTTGTATGATGCCAAGTTTCTATCCAAATGAAAACTTGGGTGATGAGAAGCTTTTCTTATTTGGTAAATTTAGACACTACCACAAATGAAAGAATCAAATTCATATTTTTCAATATTGCTAGAAACATACAAACATCAAGTTTTCATAAATGCCATTCCAAGGAGATATAAAATAAAGTAAAACAAACTTTTATTTATTTATAAAATGCAGAAAAACCTTTCCTTACAGTGCAACTTTAAATGAAAACTATGTTATTACATGTTTCCTATCAATCTATCATAACTCCTAAGAGTAGCTCAAGAATTTGATCTTCAATCAAGCGATAGAAATCCATCTTCGTTGTCAGATTCATCATACTCTTTCTTTAAGTTTCCTTCACTTTGATTCTTAAAACATCAACATGTGACCCAGTCACATCATGTAATAAGAATCTCATAATAGAAACTTAACCGAGTTAGATAGTGGACTTTACCTGAAGTAGAGTCAAACTTATTGACTTTACCAGCCTTATGATCTTTCAAGTAAATTTGGCAGCTTCGCAACGAATGTTGTTTCCTTTTGGCAATAGAACCATATGGACCCTTTGGGAATGGTACATGGGACAATCTCAGACTTAGCATTTCTCTTTACCATTTGGTCAATCGAGTTGACTATGGCCAATCCCTTTCAATTGGGAAGAGAAAGCGTTTACTGGGTATTCAATGTAACCATTGTCAATGTCCAATGAAGGTTTGGAAAGTTGATCTTATAATCAAATTTTCTTTACTAGTTCTCAAATCATTTCTGATTCAGCAGCACCAAGAAAATAGATAAGATCATTACGGGTCATGTTATAGTCTGTTTCATAGTATTCCTAAAGGAACTCACTATGTGACTTAAAAAGTGATTAACCATCCGACTTTCTTAAGACTTTGACACCCAACTCTCCCGGATTTTCAATATGTGACTTCATCTCCAAGATGTGAGCACACATAGACCTTGCTTTCCATTAGGACTTGAGTGACCTTGAACTTTTGGGTAAGGGATAATAATTGGAGGAGGTGGAGGAAGTGAAGTTTCAGGAGATTTTGGAAGATCATAGACGTCTGAACCAGACATATTTTTGGGAGATATTCAAGATAGTTTATTTAAAGTCCTTAATATAACACCCAATATGAAATATTAAGGCTACAACCCAACACAATATTTTATAACTTGGAAGTGGGATGCCATAATCCAGGCTATAAAATATTTGAAGGTAGGTGAATGAAGATTCACCAATGTCCACCATGAAAAATGATATATATTATTAGGTTTTAATTGGATTTGAAACTCCTAGATCTTTTGAGATTCATTGAACTTTCAATGGCATGTTTCAATCTCGAGTGTGCCCTTCAGGTTTTGTGATTAGGATGCCGATGATCACAAAACAAGGTGTGAAGCAACCATGCAAATTACTTGGTACCCTTAATATTTCCCCCTCAATCGATGTGCCGCTTAACCACACGTGCTCCACCGATACTATGATAAATATTAAGTTACCCTTTGCCTACCTTGTTAAATCCAGCTAGTGTGCTGGTTAACCACACGCGCTCCACTAACAGACTTAAGAAAAGTGCAAAGTGTAATTTCATGGATTAGCACCTTATTCACATTTTCCTAAAGTAAATAAGATTGGGAATTATAAAAAAATTTTAGTTACTTTATATTTATCACTAATACTTTTAATGAAGGGAGAATTATAGTCCTTGTCCTACTTGTTCGACTAACGATCCTCCACCAGTCAAGGAAGCGATGGGTGAGAGTGGACACCCATTAAACTGCCATTTTATAGGCAGTAACCTTGTACCCCCTTATAGACCGACTTCGTGAATTAGGCCTAGTAATGGTAAGACGACTTGCTCTTATACATATATACATATATATATATATATATATATATATATATATATATATATATATATATATATATTATTAACTTATAATATTATAAGTATAAGGGTTGAATTTTAACTTTTAAAATTCTAAGGGCTTAACTTGGAATTAAAGTATTCATAAGGGAAAACTTTTCAAATTCCAAAACTTGAGGGCAAGTTTTGAAACTATTCAAAACTATTCAATTCTGTAACTTATGTGATTAAAGTAGTTTTAATCCAAAAACTCTTCAAGTTCCATAACTTGAGGACAAGTTATGGAAGACTTTAAACTATTAAAAGAATGTGACTTTTCTTTATTCATAACCTATTGAAATATTTATGAGTTTTATGAATCTTAAATGTAACTTTTCATATAATTTGAGGACAAGTTACAAAAAACACATTTTAGAATCAACTCTTAGATTAATATGTATTGAAAACAACAATTTCACATAACTTTTCTATTAATCTAAGCAACTCATAAGAATAAGATAATTCAAATCAAACTTTTTCATGTAATTAGCCTAATCCTTAAACTAATACAAAACATGAATCTATTGACAATTATCTTTGAAATTAGATTGAATGAACATTACCACATCAAAAATAGGTTTATAGGTTCAAAAACAGATTAGGGTAATGATTCTAGTCCAATTCCAGCCTTAAAAGTCGAAAATATGATGTTTGGGGGTCCTACTCGTCGAGTGTATCAACCTACTCGACGAGTAGGATGAGTTTCTTCATGGAATCGGCGAGTCCATCAGTGGACTCGACGAGTCCAGTGCCCAGACAACCCGAAAATCGATTTTTTCTGCACTTTGCATCAAATATAATTGAAAACAAGCCTTGACTCTGAACAATAATGACCTTGTGTAACTTCATATTCTGAACACACTTGATCGACATTTATAAGCACTGTAAAACTATTTTTCTTGACACAATGAGAACCATCAGTTTTTTCCTCAAAAACTCATGCTTGATTATCATCATAATGAACATGATCATTTGAAATATTCCCAAAAATTACGACTTTGAATTCCATCCAACTTTCCTTTCTCTTTTTCAATTTGTGATGTTCATTCGTTTATTCCATGAGACATACCTAAATTTAAGTACATAAGGTTAACCGATGAACAAATATAGTGGACAATAAATAAATTTAATAGTAGAGGGATTCAAACAAAAGTCAAATCCATCACTTGGAGCACCAATCAACCCGAAAGCAGTCATTGATTGTATTTGGATAAGTTTCTGTCCTGTTGCCACTATATGCATCCTAATCATCCTCATACTATGAAATAAATACCCAAAATTTATAAATCACAAGAATAAATTGAGTTACAAACATAGAAAAGAACTTTAACTCAATTTAGAAAACATCAACTCAAGGCATTACCATCATATGAACTTAAGACGTGTCGTACAAAACTACAAATAGTAAATTAAGAATATGACCTTTTGTTAACGATTGAGAAAATAACAAATTTGAATCATGTTAATGCATTAAAATCAACTCCATCAAACATCATATAGATATGCTAGTTTAGAAGGCATCAAAATCCTTATATGGAGATTAAAAATTATTCTTAAGCATTACATCAAATACTTGGAAGGCGTCTTTAAATGACCTTTACCACTTACAGACTTACCAATTTACAGCAACAAGACCAATTAACCCGATGAATTAAATCTATTAAGAATCAAGGCTGAGATCGATTATGTAAAAAAGAAACAACTTTAATGAAATCTATTTGAAATCAAACCCAAAATTGAATCATAGAAAACCTGACGTTGGGAAATTTGAACGTTAATGAAAATTGGGTAGAGATACAAACCGGTTATCATTATTACTTGAGGAAGTGAGGAAATTAGTGGTAATCAATGCTTAACTAAACCAATGAATGGGTACTGAACCATCATTTTTTCACAGAGGCCCTGTTGATGTTGTTGGAAATAATTATTGGTTCACCTAAAATCGTTTTTGGTGTTGGTGGTTTGACAATGACATGAATGCATAAACATCAACAAAAGGAAATTTGAGGTTTTAATCTCATACAGGCCCCGTTGATGTGATGTTGGGAGTCCTTATCCGATATATGTTCTCCGTCGATGATGTAAGTCGTGAAGAAGTAGGGTCGAAGGCATGTTGTTTGCGTAAAATAAAAGAGTTGAGTCAATCAAATGGAAATGAAAATGGTTTTAATTTTTATCCCAAAAACGACTTAGTTTTTGAAAGGTTCTATACGTATATTAGATACCTAACAACCACACATTGCCTTTTCCTCTCTCTCTCTCTCTCTCTCTCTATATATATATATATATATATATATATATATATATATATATATATATATATATATATATATATATATAAAGTACATGTCGTAGAAATCCGACTCTGTATGAATTAAATATGATTTTTATAAGATATAAAAGTCGGCAACGCACAAGGAATGTGTGATGTTAAAAGCTATGAAGATAATGGGTGACTTTCAGCGAAAGTCACCAAAAACACATTTGTATTACTCTTTAAGATAGGAATTTTGAGAAAAAGAATGCCAAAAAGTGAGTCCCTACGAGAGAGTTATGTTTTTAGCAAAATCATTTAATCTTGTAAAAATAAGGACGAAAAATAAATTCATAATTAGATGATGGAGTCTAAAGAAAAGTTGTACATCTCATCGAGGGCTTTCCTGGGATATAAAGAACGTCAAAAATGGAGTCTGATGAAGAAGTTATGAAATTTACAAAAACTGTGATTTGCGCCCGGGGTAGTGCACGTCGGGTGCGCGACACACATTTATAGAAGGTGAAAACGCGGACAACGGAGAAGCTGACATGTTGCAAAAACCGGCTGGGGAGACGTAGTCTTAAAATTCACAATGTTCACCTCCTTTGCACGCCATGCACCACAAAACGACTATTAATAGGAGGCTAAGCCTCATTCCCTTCCCACACCTCCCAAGATCTTCTCTCTCGAGTTGCTTTGGATTTTAGCAGGTCTTCCGTTAGTTTTAGTCTTTAGCGAAGCCCTGCGACCTCTGAAGTAGTAGTAACTAGCAAGTAGAAGCTCTGCCAGTGCAATGTTCTTACTTTTGTCAGGAAGAACCTTTGTAGGTTAAGCTACACTCTAGTCTTTTAATGTAACTTATATTTATAGTCCTAAGTCATTTTTATGAACCTATAAATACGATTTATTAGTAATTCCATGTCATTATACGAATCAATCTACTTACACGACAGATGTCTAAAATGGTCATGTTGGCTTGATTGTGGGATTTCAAAAAAAGTTGTTATGCTAAAATGGTCCTGCCTCCCAATTGTCTTGCTTGACTGATCCTTACTTGATAGATCTTGGTGTAGACATTGAGATTAATGAGGAATATAGAGTATAATATTATGGTCACCAGGATTATGAAACTAGAATAAGACTTAGTGTTATACATTTAGGTCATTAAAAATGGTAAGGCGAGGTTCTGCCCAAATTCTACGACATCCATTTTTATCAAGTGAGTGCGTAGTCCATTTCATGAATATAATTGTAATAAAAGTACTAAATATATGTTAGAAAGTTTATGTGCGAGCTATATGCTTATTTTTTGGTTTATGTGTTAGAAATGTATTATAGAATATATGACATGCGAACCAGATATGGTTCTATATATGATAAAAAAGTATATGTCTATTTTTTCATGATGACAATAACATAAAATAATTAGAGAAATAGACAAAAGTATATTAATACTTAAACTACTCTATGCTAAATATATATATATATATATATATATATATATATATATATATATATATATATATATATACACTAAGATAGGTAAGTGTTTTCTAGACAAAGTTGGTATTAGAGTTTTGATAGCTATGCGTGTTAATAATATATAACTAATTCAATTAAGTTTTGTATTGGGTAGTCTCGTTTAGGAAGTGTGTGTGTAAGCTAGGAATGGAGAGTATAATTTTGTTCCTTGACATTTTCAGGTGTTAATGTACAATAGCTCCGTACGGTATAGTGTTCCCATTGGGATGACTAGATATGGTGGGTCCCGATCAGACAAGTGTAATGGTATGTCTGCATAACCTTGGATAACCATAAATGGTAGGTGCTAATAAAACAAATGTAATGGTATGTATGCATATTCCTGGATAACCAGAAATGGTAGGTCCTGATCAGAAAATCTTAGTCGTATGTTTGCATTTTTCTAAACGGTTCATCAGGCAGGATAATCCCTCCAGATAATCGTAGACTAGGATCTGTAAGGATCGATTGTGTACGGGTAGGATTAGGTATGAGGGTATGTAGATATCCAAATCGGTTGCATATCTATATTGTTTGGTAATAATTGGTTTTACAATATTATTAATATATATACATATATATATATATATATATATATATATATATATATATATATATATATATATATATATATATATATATATATATATATATATATAATAACATTGTGGGATTGAAATCTCTATTTACTCACCAGGTTTCCCAACGTGACCTACTCAGTTTCTTTGTATCATAGGATGCAGTACAAAGGTACTGATTTTGGACTTAATGAGAGATTCGAGGAGATATTGAACATCGAATGAAGGATGATGTAAGACCAACGTTTATGCCTATGTTTTGTATCGGTTATGACATCCCAAGTTTTGAAAAGCTATCAATATTGAACATTTCTTCGGAAAATGTTAATATTGTCTCACATTGAAATAATATATTTGGGATCAATTATGAAACAAAAGAAATATTTTGTTTTAAAATAAGCATAAATAAAAAGTTTTAAAATAACCGTAAATTCGAGGATTTCATAGTTGGTATCAGAGCATTAGTATAAGCAAACTAGAAATTTTTGGGAATTTCTAGACTTAAACTTAGAATGCTAAGCAATGATCATGAGGTGTGTGTCCATATTATTTTAGGTAGTACAACTAAGTTAACACGTGCACTAGCTTACTTTAGCATAAGATGCCTAATTTTATTTTATGTGCTAAATGATTTGTAGCATGCTTTAGGTTGCCTAAATTGCTATTTCTTAATTATATTTAAGGTCTGTTGTCGACCTAGAAATGGTAAATTTTATGTGGTCAAGTTTCTAAATGTTTAACTAGGGTATTAGAACTAGCATATAAATTTTCGGAGTAACAAGGAGGATTACGCGTCTAAACCTTCTCTATCTATATTCTTGTTTCGGTACACCAAACACCTGCTTCGGTGTACAAAACATCATGATAACGAGCAAATGAGAAGGCTTACGATAGTGAATGATACCTATCGTGAAGATATCAATGATAGAACTTTTGGTGTAGCTCTTGATTTCGTCCCATTGTCTTGCATTTCCACCGCCAATCAAGTAGAAGAAGAATAGTGGTTGATGATACGCGAGGAAAAAAGTCTACAATAGTCTATTAGGACATTTGCTTATTTGGATATATTGTTATGTGTTAACTTGTTTTATGATTTTACGAATAGAACTTAGTGGACAACAAGACAATACTTGGGACGAGTACGAGTAGGTGTGAAAGGTAGTAGCGACCTATACTACTGGAAGCACGGGACACGTACTTGGATCAGGAAAAGTCACTAGGTTACTAAGTCTCTAAGTAGTAAAGCTATTTTGTTCATTTCCATCATTACCTTTGTTTTGGTAATGACCAAAGAAGATGGATCTAAGTTCCAACATCTACAATCATCATAAATCCAGTCCAACTAAAATATATTCATAAAGCGACAAACTCATTTCTGTGAACCATATTCGACGTAATGTCAGACTTTAGTCAAAGATCGAAATAGGAAAGGATCGAGGCAATTGACAGACAGATTGCAATTAAATCGTCGTTAGAGCTTAACAACCAATAGATTGAGATTTCTACCTACTAGTATGTACTTATATCACATTAGAACATGGAGAAAGGTATCATTTGTGATAGAATATGAGTCAAACAGAACCGAGTCTAACCACTGCAGCATACGATGACAGGTCATTAGAACATGACCCATCAGTATGCTACGGTAGTTGAAGTAGGGACCTTAAATTTAGGATGAGTCTAGAAGTAGTCTCCAATGAAGATCAAATTTAGAATGAAGAGCAAATGCAAGAATTTAGCACTTTCAACATTCAAGAAGTCTAAGAGTTGGAAACTCAATAGAAAAGACATAAGAGTTACGATTGCCACCTAGGATGGAAAGGTAACGTCCCAAGTCATATACAAGCCCTTTTTTGTTGATGATTCCGGGATGTAATCATTCTAAGGGGCAGATAATTGTAACGCCCATACATTTAAGATATAATATAAGTTTCATATTAGGAAAAATAGGAAAAATCAACTGGATCATTCATAAATCGTAAAAATAAGTGCGTTAAAAAACATATATTATTATATATTTAGAAAGTATACATTGTCCTTATCCCGAAAATATAAATTTCATAGGAATCTGACTCCGCATGAATTAGATATGATTTTTATAAGATATAAAAGTCAATCGCGCATAAGGAATGTGTGATGTTAAAATCTACGAAGATAATGGTTGACTTTTAGCTAATGTCACCAAAAGGACAATCGTAGTACTCTTTAAGATAAGAATTTTGAGAAAAAGAATGCCAAAAACAGAGTCCGTATAAGAGAGTTATGATTTTAACAAAATCATTTAATATTTTAAAAATAGGTATGAAAAATAACGTCAGAAATAACTAATGGAGTCTAGAGCAAAGTTGTACATCTCGTCAATCGTTTTTCCTGGATATAAAGAACATTGAAAACAGAGGCCATATAAAGAAGTTATGGAATTTACAAAATCTCCGATTTGCACCTCGTACAGTGCACACCAGGTGCACGCCGGTTGCGTGATGTGCGCTTCTAGAAGGTGAAAACGCGAACCATAGAGAGGCCGACACATGACACAAAGTGGTTGGGGGGACATAGCCTTAAAATGCATGACATGCACCCCTTCCCACACCTTCCAATATCTTCTCTCTCGAGTTGCTTTCGATTTTATCCTATTTTCCCTTAATTCTAGTCTCCAGCAAAGCCCTATGACCCTTAAATTGGTAGTAGCTAGTGTGTAGAAGCTCCGCCTTGCAATTTCCTAACTTTTGTTAGGAAGAACCTCTGTAAGTTAAGCTATACCCTAGTCGTTTCAATGTAACTTTTATTTATAGTCATAAGTAGTTATTATAAACCTATAAATAAGATTGATCGGTAATTGGATGTCATTATACAAATCGATCTACTTACAAGAGAGGTGTCTAGAATGCTCATGTTCGCTTGGTTGTTGGATTTTAGAAAAGTTATTATGCCACAACTGTCCTGCCTCCTAACTGTCCTGCCTGGCTGATCCTTACTTGATAGATCTTGATGTAGACATTAGGATTAGTGAGGAATCTGGATTATAATTATCATGGTCACAAGGATTATGAAACTATACTAAGAATTACTGTTAGACATTTAGGTAATTGAAAGTGGGAATGTGTGGTTTTGCTCAAATTCCACGGCATCCAATTTTACAATATTACTAATATATATATATATATATATATATATATATATATATATATATATATATATATATATATATGCACATTATAACAGTGTGGGATTGATATCTCTATGTACTCACTAGGTTTACCAACCCGACCCGCTCAGTTTCTTTGTATCGCAAGATGTAGTACAAATATATTGTTGTTCGAACTTGATGAGAGACTTGAGGAGATAGAGTCTATCGAATAAAAGATGTTGTAAGGCCTACGTTTATGCTTATGTTTTGTGTCGGTTATGACATTACAAGTTTTGAAAAGATATCAATATCGAATTTTTCTTCGAACATCTTTAATGTTAATATTATCTCACACTGAAATAATATTTTTAGGACCAATTCCGCAACAAAGGAAATATTCTGTTTTAAAATAAGCATAAATAAAAAGTTTTAAAATAACCGTAAATTTAGGGATGTAACAAGCTAGTAGTCTGTAGTTTACCAAAGTATCCAAAACATTTTACAAGACTTAATAAATCATACGATATGATATAATAACTATTTATTCTCAGTTGAATTATTATCTTCACAGAAAGGTAATTATTCCCTAATTAAATACAAGAGTTGATCTTATTTATGAATAATCATATAAATAATAAATATTCAAAATGTGTCATCTTGATAAAGGTGTATCCCTATAGGATCATATGCTATTAACAATATAATTCAACAATGATTCTTAAGCATATAGATCGAACAATCTCCTACTTCTACAAGATTCATTACCGATTGACATAGACAGTAGTTGGCATCTAGCAACAGGCTACTGCTCCCTTACAAAAAATGAAAGGTGCCGTTTCATCAATAACCAATTATAGGAGATCAAAGCTACAATTTGTAGCAAGACCCTGCTCGGCAGACTCCGTCATGACCCTTGCCGCACTTTCCGCAAGTGCGGCCCTTCTGGCTCCCTGGTCGGGGATCAGCAGGCTTGGCCCGCTTGGCGGCCGGCTGCGACAATGCCGGTCGCCGATCCCTCCCCTGAGACTCCGCCTCCTCCCTGGCCTGAGTCTCAAGCTCAATCTCCCTCTTCCGGGCATTTGCCTGAAGCTCGGCAAATGTCCGGTACGAGGAGTTCGCAGCGAACTCCCGAATATCCCTCCTCAAGATGCTCAAGTAGCGGCTCATACGTGCCTGCTCAGTGGACACGTGCTCAGGGCAGAACATCGCCCTCTCGTGGAACATCCTCGTGATCGCTGTAACAGACTCAGTACCCTGCTTGAGGGTCAGAAACTCCTGTGCTAAACGCTCCCTCTCCACCTGGGGAACGTACTCATCTCGAAACATAGTGGTGAACCTCTCCCAGGTCACCGCAGAAAGCTCAGCAGGCGAATAATGCGCTGTCACAAACTTCCACCAGTCCTTCGCTCCCAAGCGAAGCTGGTTCAGCGCGAACCGTACCTTCAAATGCTCAGGAGACGAGCAAGTGAAGAAACACCCCTCTATATCAGATATCCACCTCATGGCTGCCACCGGATCCTGAGTACCATCAAACTCCGGTGGTTTCGTGTTGCTGAACTCACGGAACAGCAACGCATCCCCACCCTGCGGCCTCGCAGCAGCAATCGCTGCGGTAGCCGCTGCAGCAGCAGCCTTAGAAAGAGCGGCATAGCGCTCATCAAACGTCTCAATCAAGGTGGTCTTTATAGACCCAAACATCTCTGGTATCTCTGCCCTGATGGCCGCAGCCACCTCCTCCTGAATGATCCGGCGGATCTCCTCCTCACTGGTACCACTGCTCTCGGGCATCAAACGTGTCCTCACCATGATCTACCTCTGAAATACAACATACAATAAATTAGAATCCACACGAGTATGCTCACACTCGACAACTCTTTCCTCCTTGATTCTTGGCATTCCAAAGATTCTGACTTGGGCTGCACACCGCTCCGGTGCTTCCAGTAGTACGGGCCCAATACTACTGTCCGCACCGCACCAGAATACACTCCAAATCCTTCCCTTTGGATCCCAGGTCTCAAGTACTTTATCATGCATAGACTACTCTCTAATAGATCTCTCATAAGCTCCTTGCTGCTACCTACTCACTCTCAAGCATCTCATAGCAGCTCACCTCTCCCTAGGCTAAGGCATCACACATCAGGCCACCCTAGTCCTAATAGCAATACCTAGCCTACTCTAGCATGCGGATACATCATATCAATATGAATATCACATAATATAAAAATGTATTTTGGGAAATCACCGTTCGGGCGCTGACTGATCGTACACACCTCTCTTGCTCTGCGTTTTTCGAAATTCTTTTACTCTTTTTGGAAAATACATCTCAAATCCTCAGTTTGAGTTCAAATACGCCCGAAGGTGTACTCGAATCCCTCAAACCAAGGCTCTGATACCAACTTGTAACACCGAAAATTTTAAAATTTATTTTTCACAATTTATAAAAACATTTCTCTTTTAATTTAATAAAACATCAATTTCAAATTCCAATATGTATCATACAAATCCCAAGATCACATAATTATATCAAATTCCTCCACGTGTGTACAGATCAAGCCGGCGCCTTCCCACGGTCATCGCTAGTACCTGAAACAACAACACTAACACTGTAAGCACAAAGCTTAGTGAGTTCCCCAAAATACCACACATAAAACACATAATAGCCACTCGAGGCCATAACTCTATGGGTCCGTGCACCCAACTCTGTGAACCCTCAGGTTCTAACTCTGTGAACCTTCCGGTTCCAACTCTATAAACATGCACAGCATAGATCACATAGAAATAATGCAGTACAACACATAACATACATACACTAACACATAACTCTGATTACCGACTCATGGTAAAGTATAGTGAGAAGACTCACCTCGCGTGTCTCGGTATCTCACGATCCCTGGAAATCCCTCATGCTCGATCCTCCGAGCTCTAATCCTCCTATAACATCACAAGACTCTAATTAACACTTTTATCTCTAGGGTTGACTATCCCCAAGAAGTCAACACAGGTCAACGGTCAACGGTCAACGGTCAACTTTGACCGGACTCGGCGAGTGCATGCGGCAACTCGGCGAGTCTAGACGTTCTCATCAACTCTCTAGGATTCCCTTTCTACACGTCGAGTACTCCCCCCTGACTCGACGAGTTCCACCTGGAAGAATCGCGGGACCACCCCGACTCAACTCGCCGAGTCTCAAGAACGACTCGGCGAGTCCCAGCTCGACTCAGACCACATGACAATCCTCTCTAACTCGCCCTGACTCACTGGGTCAACTCCTGACTCGTCTGGACCACTCACTGGCCGGTCCAAGGCAATCTTCAAGCTACTCGCCGAGTCTGCTCATCGGACTCGGCGAGTCCATTCCATGCAATCACCCAAACTTGCTTCTAAGGTCAGATCTACTCCAACAATTCATAGATCTGGCCCTCCTAGACTGATTCATCACGTAAAGTTCTAGTCTTGATGCATGAACAACCTCTATATGACTAATTATGAAGAATCTTCAACAAATCTCACTACACAAGGTCATGGACTCCATTGTTCTCTATAAAGCTTGAAGAATGAGGCTCTCTGGACCTCTATGGATCCAGATCCGAAGTCTCATCACTAGCATGGGACTATTTGGCCATCAAATCAATTCAACAAAGCCACAAGAAACCCTAAAATCGATTATACTTCACAAAACAGGAGATGGGTCGAAATTATACCTTTAGATTGAAGGGTCAAGCTTCCAATCCACCAAATAGCAGTCCCCTTTGCCTCCTCTTGTCTAGAGCCTCCTTCTTCTTTGCTAAACAACACACAAATGCCAAGAAATGCCTTCTTTCACTCTCAAATCGCTCAAGCACTTTTAGGGTATCTCTCTAAGGACTGATGGATGCAAATGACGGCCATAAGGCCATTTAAATAGGTCCCAAACCCGAGAAATTAGGGTTTCATTAAACAGCGTGGACTCGCCGAGTCCATATCCTGGACTCGCCGAGTCCGAACGAATCCCGTGTCCAGAATCGCGACCCTACTCGGCGAGTCTGAGCTCCAACTCGCCGAGTCCCTTCTCAAAACTCAAAATATTAAGACAATAAAATACCTGGAGATCCGGGCTGTTACAATTCTCCCCCACTAGGATTAGACTTCGCCCTCGAAGTCTCGCTCTAAAATAGCTCCGGATGCTGAGCCCGCATCTCGCGCTCCGGCTCCCAGGTCATCTCTGATCCCTTCCGGTGTTGCCACTGAACCAACACCAAGGGTACCTCCTTGTTCCTCAGAACCTTGATCTTCCGATCTCTGATGGCTACTGGTCTCTCGGCATAATTCAGGCTCGCATGCACCTGAATATCCTCTAGTGGAACTACTGCCGTCTCATCGGCAATACATTTCCTCAATTGCGACACATGAAAAGTGTCGTGGATTTGCCCCAACTCTGCTGGCAACTCCAAACGATAGGCTACCCGGCCTACCCTCGCAATCACACGAAATGGCCCAATATACCGGGGCCCCAACTTGCCCCTCTTCCTGAATCGGATCACTCCTTTCCAAGGAGAGACCTTCAGGAGAACGAAGTCGCCGACCTGAAACTCAAGCTCGGACCGGCGTCTGTCTGCATAACTCTTCTGTCGACTCTGGGCGGTCAATAACCTCTGTCTGACCTGCTGAATCTGCTCTGTCGTCCGAAGCACGATCTCGGTACTGCCCATCACTCTCTGCCCAACTTCTCCCCAGCAAATGGGGGTCCGACACCTCCTACCATACAACAGCTCAAAGGGTGGCATACCAATGCTCGAATGATGGCTGTTGTTGTAGGAAAACTCTGCCAAGGGTAAATACGCATCCCAGCTACCCCCGAAATCCAACACACATGCTCGAAGCATGTCCTCAAGCGTCTGAATCGTCCGCTCACTCTGACCGTCTGTCTGGGGATGGTATGCTGTACTAAAATGCAATCTAGTACCCAACTCCTCATGAAATTTCTTCCAGAATCTGGAAGTAAAGCGCACATCACGGTCTGAAACAATCGAGATCGGCACCCCATGCCGAGATACCACTTCTCTCACATATAACTCTGCCAACTTCTCTGCTGAAGAACTCTCACTGATGGCAAGGAAGTGAGCGCTCTTCGTCAGCCTATCCACAATCACCCAAATTGCATCAACTCCTCTGGCAGTTCTCGGCAATTTGGTGATGAAATCCATAGTGATCTGTTCCCATTTCCATTCGGGAACCTCCAATGGCTGCAACTTGCCATGCGGTCTCTGGTGCTCGGCCTTAACCCTACGGCAGGTCAAGCACCTCTCAACAAACCATGCGACGTCCCTCTTCATACAGGGCCACCAATACTCTCTCCTCAAATCCAAATACATCTTCGTAGCCCCCGGATGGATCGAAAATTTCGACCGATGTGCCTCCTCCATCAAGGAAGTGCGCGAACCACCCACCAACGGTACCCAAATCCGACCCTGAAAAGTCATAAGCCCTCGCCCATCCGTAACGAATCTCGAAACCAAACCAACGACCCGTTCCCTCTTCTGCATCTCCGGCTGCACAACCTCGGCCTGTGCCCCACGGATGGCATCCAATACCGGAGCTATCAGGGTCAACCTCAAACATACATCTCGTAATGGAGTGCTCTCCGCCCTGCGGCTCAACGCATCGGCCACCACGTTGGCCTTGCCCGGGTGGTACAGGATCTCACAATCATAATCCTTGACCACATCTAACCACCTCCTCTGACGCATGTTTAGATTGGGCTGATCCATCAAGTACTTCAGGCTCTTATGGTCCGTGTATATCGTACACCGAACCCCATATAAGTAGTGGCGCCAAATCTTGAGGGCGAACACTACTGCCCCCAACTCTAGATCATGCGTGGGATATCTCGTCTCATGAGGCTTCAGCTGCCTCGATGCATATGCTATCACATGACCCCTCTGCATCAACACCGCACCCAACCCCAAAATCGATGCATCACAATATACTACAAAATCCTCCATCCCTTCCGGGAGAGCTAATACCGGGGCTTCGCACAGCCTCTGGCGAAGTGTCTCAAAGGAGGTCTGCTGCTCGGGACCCCATGAGAATGCAACACCCTTCCGGGTCAACCTGGTGAGCGGCACTGCGATCTTGGAGAAATCCTTGATAAATCTCCAATAATACCCTGCTAATCCAAGGAAGCTCCTGATCTCCGAGGGTGACTTTGGCACCTCCCAACCCATCACCGCCTCAACCTTGGCCGGATCGACCAGAATCCCTTCCTGGTTAACGAGATGTCCTAGGAACTGGACCTCCCGTAACCAGAAATCACACTTGGAGAACTTTGCATAAAGCTTCTCCGATCTCAGTACCCCAAGGACCTCCCTCAAATGTTCCTCATGCTGCTCCCTAGATCTCGAATACACCAGAATATCATCGATAAATACAATCACCGACCGATCCAACATCGGCCTACATACCCTGTTCATGAGATCCATGAACACTGCCGGGGCATTGGTGAGCTCGAAAGGCATCACCACAAACTCATAATGCCCATAACGCGTCCTGAACGCTGTCTTCTGGACGTCCTCATCTCGCACTCTCACCTGATGATATCCCGACCTCAAATCGATCTTGGAAAACCAAGAGGCTCCCTGCAACTGATCAAATAAATCGTCGATCCTCGGCAACGGGTAACGGTTCTTGACCGTCAGCTTGTTCAACTCCCGGTAATCAATACACATCCGGTGTGAACCATCCTTCTTCTTGACAAACAGAATAGGTGCTCCCCACGGCGAGCTGCTCGGCCGAATAAATCCCTTCCCCAGCAATTCCTGAAGCTGTGAGGATAACTCTTGCATCTCTGGAGGTGCAAGACGATAAGGCACCTTAGCTATAGGCGCAGCCCCTGGGACCAAATCAATACCAAACTCTACTTGCCTCACAGGAGGTACTCCCGGCAGCTCCTCGGGAAAGACATCTGGAAACTCACATACCACCGGTACCTCCCCAACTGAACTCGGTCTCTCGGAAGTCGCTCGCGTATCCATCACATACGCCACAAAACCCTTACAGCCCTGCTGTAGACACTGTCTCGCCCTGGCGGCCGAACAAAAGGCTGATCCCGAACGGGTACCCTCACCGTACACCGAAAGAACTCCCCCACTAGGGTCTCGTATAGTCACCAGCTGACGCTCACAGTCGATAATCGCGCCGAATCGGCTCAACCAGTCCATGCCCACAATGACACAAACATCGCCCATCGCAATAGGAATCAGATCAATCGGAAACTCAACCCCGAAGATCACTAACACACATCCCCGGAAAACCTCTGTGGCACAAATCACTCTATCATCAGCTATGGAGACTCTCAGAGGCCGACTCAGTGCCTCACGACTAGCACTGATATGCTGGCTAAAGGCCAAAGATACAAAAGACCGACTCGCACCCGAGTCAAATAACACTAAAGCAGGTACGGAATTCACAAGAAAAGTACCTACACATAACATAATATAAGCACAACATCATATATTAAAATAAATACACGAAAGGAAACATACCAGCCACAACATCGGGCGCGGCGCGGACCTCCTCCGCAGTCAACTGGAAAGCTCTCCCTCGAGCTCTCGGCGTCTCGGCCTTCACAGGCCGACTCTCTGTAACTCTGGTGGCGGCAGGAGCAGACCCCTGAGATGCTCCGCGCAACTGCGGACACTCGGCCTTCCGGTGTCCAGTCTGGTTGCAGTGAAAGCACACTGCAAACCCCTTGGGGCAGTCCTTGGCCATGTGCCCCTCCTTGCCACATTTGTAGCAAGACCCTGCTCGGCAGACTCCGTCATGACCCTTGCCGCACTTTCCGCAAGTGCGGCCCTTCTGGCTCCCTGGTCGGGGATCAGCAGGCTTGGCCCGCTTGGCGGCCGGCTGCGACAATGCCGGTCGCCGATCCCTCCCCTGAGACTCCGCCTCCTCCCTGGCCTGAGTCTCAAGCTCAATCTCCCTCTTCCGGGCATTTGCCTGAAGCTCGGCAAATGTCCGGTACGAGGAGTTCGCAGCGAACTCCCGAATATTCCTCCTCAAGATGCTCAAGTAGCGGCTCATACGTGCCTGCTCAGTGGACACGTGCTCAGGGCAGAACATCGCCCTCTCGTGGAACATCCTCGTGATCGCTGTAACAGACTCAGTACCCTGCTTGAGGGTCAGAAACTCCTGTGCTAAACGCTCCCTCTCCACCTGGGGAACGTACTCATCTCGAAACATAGTGGTGAACCTCTCCCAGGTCACCGCAGAAAGCTCAGCAGGCGAATAATGCGCTGTCACAAACTTCCACCAGTCCTTCGCTCCCAAGCGAAGCTAGTTCAGCGCGAACCGTACCTTCAAATGCTCAGGAGACGAGCAAGTGAAGAAACACCCCTCTATATCAGATATCCACCTCATGGCTGCCACCGGATCCTGAGTACCATCAAACTCCGGTGGTTTCGTGTTGCTGAACTCACGGAACAGCAACGCATCCCCACCCTGCGGCCTCGCAGCAGCAATCGCTGCGGTAGCCGCTGCAGCAGCAGCCTCAGAAAGAGCGGCATAGCGCTCATCAAACGTCTCAATCAAGGTGGTCTTTATAGACCCAAACATCTCTGGTATCTCTGCCCTGATGGCCGCAGCCACCTCCTCCTGAATGATCCGGCGGATCTCCTCCTCACTGGTACCACTGCTCTCGGGCATCAAACGTGTCCTCACCATGATCTACCTCTGAAATACAACATACAATAAATTAGAATCCACACGAGTATGCTCACACTCGACAACTCTTTCCTCCTTGATTCTTGGCATTCCAAAGATTCTGACTTGGGCTGCACACCGCTCCGGTGCTTCCAGTAGTACGGGCCCAATACTACTGTCCGCACCGCACCAGAATACACTCCAAATCCTTCCCTTTGGATCCCAGGTCTCAAGTACTTTATCATGCATAGACTACTCTCTAATAGATCTCTCATAAGCTCCTTGCTGCTACCTACTCACTCTCAAGCATCTCATAGCAGCTCACCTCTCCCTAGGCTAAGGCATCACACATCAGGCCACCCTAGTCCTAATAGCAATACCTAGCCTACTCTAGCATGCGGATACATCATATCAATATGAATATCACATAATATAAAAAGGTATTTTGGGAAATCACCGTTCGGGCGCTGACTGATCGTACACACCTCTCTTGCTCTGCGTTTTTCGAAATTCTTTTACTCTTTTTGGAAAATACATCTCAAATCCTCAGTTTGAGTTCAAATACGCCCGAAGGTGTACTCGAATCCCTCAAACCAAGGCTCTGATACCAACTTGTAACACCGAAAATTTTAAAATTTATTTTTCACAATTTATAAAAACATTTCTCTTTTAATTTAATAAAACATCAATTTCAAATTCCAATATGTATCATACAAATCCCAAGATCACATAATTATATCAAATTCCTCCACGTGTGTACAGATCAAGCCGGCGCCTTCCCACGGTCATCGCTAGTACCTGAAACAACAACACTAACACTGTAAGCACAAAGCTTAGTGAGTTCCCCAAAATACCACACATAAAACACATAATAGCCACTCGAGGCCATAACTCTATGGGTCCGTGCACCCAACTCTGTGAACCCTCAGGTTCTAACTCTGTGAACCTTCCGGTTCCAACTCTATAAACATGCACAGCATAGATCACATAGAAATAATGCAGTACAACACATAACATACATACACTAACACATAACTCTGATTACCGACTCATGGTAAAGTATAGTGAGAAGACTCACCTCGCGTGTCTCGGTATCTCACGATCCCTGGAAATCCCTCGTGCTCGATCCTCCGAGCTCTAATCCTCCTATAACATCACAAGACTCTAATTAACACTTTTATCTCTAGGGTTGACTATCCCCAAGAAGTCAACACAGGTCAACGGTCAACGGTCAACGGTCAACTTTGACCGGACTCGGCGAGTGCATGCGGCAACTCGGCGAGTCTAGACGTTCTCATCAACTCTCTAGGATTCCCTTTCTACACGTCGAGTACTCCCCCCTGACTCGACGAGTTCCACCTGGAAGAATCGCGGGACCACCCCGACTCAACTCGCCGAGTCTCAAGAACGACTCGGCGAGTCCCAGCTCGACTCAGACCACATGACAATCCTCTCTAACTCGCCCTGACTCACTGGGTCAACTCCTGACTCGTCTGGACCACTCACTGGCCGGTCCAAGGCAATCTTCAAGCTACTCACCGAGTCTGCTCATCGGACTCGGCGAGTCCATTCCATGCAATCACCCAAACTTGCTTCTAAGGTCAGATCTACTCCAACAATTCATAGATCTGGCCCTCCTAGACTGATTCATCACGTAAAGTTCTAGTCTTGATGCATGAACAACCTCTATATGACTAATTATGAAGAATCTTCAACAAATCTCACTACACAAGGTCATGGACTCCATTGTTCTCTATAAAGCTTGAAGAATGAGGCTCTCTGGACCTCTATGGATCCAGATCCGAAGTCTCATCACTAGCATGGGACTATTTGGCCATCAAATCAATTCAACAAAGCCACAAGAAACCCTAAAATCGATTATACTTCACAAAACAGGAGATGGGTCGAAATTATACCTTTAGATTGAAGGGTCAAGCTTCCAATCCACCAAATAGCAGTCCCCTTTGCCTCCTCTTGTCTAGAGCCTCCTTCTTCTTTGCTAAACAACACACAAATGCCAAGAAATGCCTTCTTTCACTCTCAAATCGCTCAAGCACTTTTAGGGTATCTCTCTAAGGACTGATGGATGCAAATGACGGCCATAAGGCCATTTAAATAGGTCCCAAACCCGAGAAATTAGGGTTTCATTAAACAGCGTGGACTCGCCGAGTCCATATCCTGGACTCGCCGAGTCCGAACGAATCCCGTGTCCAGAATCGCGACCCTACTCGGCGAGTCTGAGCTCCAACTCGCCGAGTCCCTTCTCAAAACTCAAAATATTAAGACAATAAAATACCTGGAGATCCGGGCTGTTACATATATTAGTCTTACCTCATAAATGCTCCCACAACTATGCAAATTGAGAATAACCAAGTTATACAAGGATTAAATATTCTAATATAGAACACAAGAATTATTTAATGAAAAACTATATCTAATATATCAAATCATTACAATATATGTTGCTTGTATTGTTCTAATATACAAATACTAAATTTGTATTATTTCCAATCACTTAGAAAAACAAGATCCTATAGCACCATCTTGGCTTTCGTGCTTTATCTAGTGAAGAAATTTAGTTAAGTAGATTCGATAAACTTGATGTGTATAAACTTTGCAAATACCAACATTTTCAGTTTTATATAAATAATTCATATATATATATATATATATATATATATATATATATATATATATATATATATATAGAGAGAGAGAGAGAGAGAGAGAGAGAGAGACAGAGAGAGAGAGAGAGAGAGAAAGAGAGAGAAAGAGAAAGAGAGAAAACCATTGAGAATGTATTAGATGCTTAAATATCACTTAGATACCAATACATGTGTAATGAGATTATTCATAGTCATAAATGAACTAAACATATAAATATGTTCATATGTGGATCCCCGAACAACAATATATAACTCTGATGTGTAACTGTAATTAAAATCTTCATGGAACCACTATCGATGTAACTTTCTCCTTCATTTAAAATGAGGTCACGCTCGATTCTGATTGAGAATCATATCAATCTATTTGGAAGTTTAGCATATGTGTAACAACTTAAAGATATAGTTCTTTCGAATACTCTACATATTAGGAATATTTCTCTAGTTCTCGCTAGTACTTTAGAATGTTTATATAAGTTATACCATGACTTATTCTAAGATTATATTCATATTTATTCAACATGCTCTAAGCATATGACATATCTAACCTTCACGCATAATCATGACATATATGATTAATCCAATTGCAACAACATATGGAATACATTCATATTATCTAGTTCAAAACATTGTACTAGGATTCTGTAGGATGCTCAAAATCATGTAATGTGTTATTGAGAAGATAAACTCTTTGAAAGTCTTATATCTTAAGCTCTTCAAGATCCCTGATAATTGAAGCAATTTTACTTAATCTTTTAAGTTGCCATAATCTATCTATATAGATCTTTATTCCAAGAAATATTATGTTGACTACATATAAGACTGGGAATGTTACTGCGCTCTCACTAGCTTTATAGAACATACAAGAGTCATCTTGATTTATAGTTAAACCACACTATGTAGTTATCTTATAAAAAAGAATATTCTTACGTTGAGATGTTAGCTTAAATATGAAAAGATTTCTATTCATGTTTGCTTTCTTCTTTGAAAAACTCAGTTACTATTTTATTCGTAATATATCGAGGAAGATTAATCATGCCAATATGTGATAATTACACATGAATGCATCTCTATGTTTCTTATTAGTTTCCGATTAAATATTGAATAGATTCAACAATGGTTGAAAAAACTTGCTTGTTTCAAACTATGATGCATTTATTTTATGGTTCTTTAGCTCTTTAGGTTCCATATTGCTCCCACTTTGAAAAGGATCTTTCAAAGCGTAATGTCTTTAGGAATGAAAATCAATGCGATTATAGAAACTTAATCCTAAACAATCATTTAGGATAGTCTACATAAATGCAATTACTAGATACTAGAGTGATTCAATCTTATTGTCTAACATAAGCTCCATAACTATATACCGCTTAGATAAGGATTGAGCATTCCATTATTAGTCTAATGAAAGTATTTGATCTACTTGTTTGGTTGGAAACATATATATTCAATATATATTAATTACAGTGAGAAAAACTCTAAAAAATTATAAAGTAAATAGTTCTTTAAAACATTATATATCAGACCGTAAGGCCTATGTTATCCTATTAAAAATAAATTACTATCGACATTTGGCCAGTGGCTAGGGGACGCTATCCCACTAGAGAATACGAAAGCTACCTTGAGCATCATAAGAAAAATCCAAGTGATGAGGTGATCCTGTGCCACAAGAATTGTGCAAATGGCGAGTTAGTGTTTTTGACAGAATCAGTTGTAAATCAATTCCACAACTCTCAAGATGTTCGAAGTAGAATTAGTTTATAAAAATTATTTTCTTTATCACAACGAAAGGTTAATGATGGTCTCATTAAGTTGTATTTCAATCTTCAGTATGAAATTTTTTCAAGAAAATCAAAGTTGCAACAATAACGAATAAAAGTCGTCAGTGATAGTGGTCTAGCATCTATCCCAAATCTATCATGGATTGATAAAGACACTTGTGAATCATCTTTCCGTATGAATATGATTCACATATATCTAATGAATCAAGCTCATTTGCCTTCAAAAATTCTACCATTTTGAAGTTGGTATATGTGTTTCTTATTTATATAGTCATGATGATTATGACATAGATAAGTTTGAACCAAAGATCATTTGATTTTCATGTGTTATCTTTAGAACTATTAATTTTATGAAAAAACATATAAGATTTACTTTATAAATGATATTATGAGAAAATATTCTTTACATAGAATACATCATTTCATAAAATGAATGTAAACATCCATTAAAATGTAAGTAAATCTAGATTTATTGATAAATTTCAATTGTTACATGTTCCTATAAGAGTAGTTACAAAACATTTATTGTTTCAAATATAACAACACTTGTTATATCTTCAACACGAAATACCATTCACCTATAATCAGTTGATTATTGCTTTCAAAACATCAGCTCATAATATCAGTTAGTAGTGTCACATGAAGTATAACATACCCAAGTGAATGATATAAAAATAAATAGTTCTATCATATAGATATATAAAGTCCTAATCATGCCATACTTCCTTAACTTCGTGAGATAAGAAGAGTGTTAGCACGCTGCCACACACGTATTAAACAAATAAATTTATCACTGCTTGGAATGTACTAAAAAGATATCACATGGAAACAGGGTCGAATCCTCAGGGACACAACCTAAAATTCAATGCCTTTTTGCATCAGGCACATCTAGCCAAGAAACATAATATAAAAGGGGGGTTTTAGTTATAAACTAAAAAACTAAAAATGCATTGATAATAAAGTAAACAAAAATGAATATAAAAAACGATTTTAGCTCTGCTACGACTTTCTTAATCATGCAATCAACCCAGATCTGGTTATTTGAGATGCGTTCTATCTAAGTTGGTACTGAGAAAAACTAACAAGATCTAGTAATTTCTCTTTTATCTTATTTAGTTAACCAAAAAAAGCTCTTCAATTAACCCTAACTTTTTACTGTCTAATCAAACAAGCTCATAATTATGATTACAAAAGTTGCAATATAATCTATGTAAAATTCCCAGCAATATCCAATACTTTTCATAGGATCGGAAGCGTAAAGATATGATTTTTATAGTTTATAATAAAGTCAAATCCCAATCAAGGAAACGATTTATTACTTGTTACTTTTACCAGTTGAAAAGAACAACTATGGATTCTATTAACTGATTAACTGGAATGATAAAACGCTAGCTAGGTGATCAGGCAAACAAGAATCAAAATAAACATTCATTAAGAACAAAACTGAAGAATCTAGATAGGAACACAAGTCTAAAACCAGATCTAATGATCAATCACATGAAAAGTACTTGTCTTTGCAAAACTAAAAATTAGGGTTTAGCCAGACATGGCAAAAATCCGATAAAAACAAATGAAAAGAGACATCAAACAACTAATCTTACTAATCCACTTGAAGGAGATGATCCACAGTCTTAAGATCTTTAGAAATTGCAAAAATCAGAGAAGAAACGCCTCCAAAATCGTATTTTCGTCGTCTACTACCACTGGGATCGCCAACTTAGGTTATTAGAATGCTATCAGGGTCTATTTATACGTCCAGTAGCAAAAATGACACGCATGCGATCGCATGGGGACAACCTACGATTGTAGGTTTTGAAGAAAACGCGTCTTGTGCCTTTTTAATGAAGTAGGATGCTATTTTGACACTTTTTGGCCAACCTGCGATTGCATGTACACAACCTACAATCACAGGTTTTCATTTTTTGCTTCTGGATGAATTTTTGGCACTAAAAAACCTCGAATCCAAGTTGCGACCTAGCCTGCGATCGCAAAAAGGCCCCATCTGATCACATAAAGGAAACCTGCAATCGCATGTTGTGCCTAAGAACTCCTAAATTTTGTCTAATTTTCATATCATTTTGAATCGCGTTAATTGGAGTTACGGTTCTCGAGATATGGGGAAAATACCGACAGGGGGTCAAAGCTGCCAGCAACATCCTTTAACTTTAGATTGCATATTCTATGTTCGTGTGATCAATTCAATTGAATGTTTCTTGACCAAAGAATCTTCCAAACATTCCTCATAATCCTTCATAAGTCCCAAGCTACATTTTAAGCTCCAAACGCACATCCAGCTGCTCCCAAAGCACTGCTCCAATCGAACTATCTGGAATTGACATAAAAACGTGAGCAATATGAGAATTCTAAAAAATATATGAGTTGAACATTATTTAAATAAATGAAATGCAAATGTATACAATATGATACTAAATAATAATGAAAACTACCCTAAAATATGCGTAAAACGACATCTATCAAATCTCCCCAAGCTTAAACCTTACTTGTCCTTAAGTAAGAAAAAGAATAAAACATTATAAACAAATGGAAAGATGTGGATAACCTAAAAAGAAATTTAGAATAAAAAGAAAATAAAAACTTAAACTAAAATAATTCACTCTTTTTTTTGACACATGATCAGATTTCCAATTAAATAACTACCTGGACAACAGTCTCAATACTTTATATTAATGATTCATAATTTTCTTTAATAAGTTACACTAAGCTTGAGCCAATAATTTATACTTTGAATTAAATTTGTGAAAACAATGTATTTTAAAAAAAATAATTTCACGAAAATTCGTTTATGAAAACTTAGCTTGACCAACCCCTCCTTTTTTTCCGAACTCGTCCAGTAAACGCGATAAGCTCTGATATTGCCATATTTATACCTATTTTTAGGCAATATTTATGTACATTTTTGTATATAAGTTGATAATTTGTTTAGAATAATGGTACTTATGAGTTTAAATGTTATTTGCAGCCAATAAGAAGACATCTTGAAGAAAAGGGACTAAAAACGTTAAATAAAGAAACTTTGGGAGTTAAAAGATTAAAAGACAAGAAAATCAGGGAAAAGCGTTTTCACGTCGTGAGAACTAGAAGATTCACGACGTGAGCTTAAGTTCTAGAAGATATGTATGCGGGTGAAGGAATCCTTGCGGAGCACGGTTATCTTGTATTCACGACGTGAATATTTTATTGTTCACGACGTGAATTATTAAAATCAGGAAACTATATATATCCATTACCATTACTAATTGAAGAGACTTTTGGCAGAAGAAAGAGATTCCAGAAGGCGAATTTTAGAGGAAAAAGAGTTCTGGAAGTGGTTTTCAACATCAAAGAAGAGGAACTTCATAAATTGCTTTATAAACTTGGTACATTTATCATGTGTTTGATTATAGCTTTTGACTGTTTAGTTGTTAATATGTCCAGCTAAATCTAGCTGCTTCTGTTAGCTAGATGAAGCTGGAACTCATGGTTTGAATGCATTAGATTAGACTTTATCTGTTGGTCATATGCTTGTGTTGATTGATTTTACCTAGCATGTTTAGTTAATGATTTAATTGCTTTAAATTCTTGTTCTGTGTAGTTAGTGAACACAAATCTGCATGAATATGAATACCTAATAACAAAGTGAACACTAGTTTATTAGAGCTAAGATCAAACAAATCTTAGATAAGTAATTGAATCATTGAATTAAGGTGTGTTAGAGAACTCATATTATGAATCTAATTGTGTTTTGATTAATCAATCTTCATAGCTCCAATCTTACTTAATAATAGATTATGTGTTAACTATTGTGTGACCACACGTAGATTTACATGAATTGATTAATAATTAGTAGGTTTAGAACTAAAATGCTAATACTTCTTAAATTGGTAACCAACGGTAATAGTCTTGACTAATGTATAACCATTGAGTGAAAGTGGATTCGAACTAATAGAAGTATTTTGTTTATAGATTGAGTTTTTGTTAAAGAATTAAGTTTATCTAAACTTGAAAAATTAGATAAAAACCCTTTTAGCTTATTAACAATTTGATTAATTTACTAGTAAATATATAAATTAATAACACCGTTCCCTGTGATCGACACTCGACCTACCCAAGCTATACTGTAATCTGAGTAGGTACACTGCCTATAAGTGCATAGTTAGTCTAAGTTTGTTAGGTTATAAATATTAAAATTAGTGGGTACTTTCATTCACATCATGTTTTTAGCGCTGTTGCGGGGGAACGACCAATTTATTAGTTTATTTAGTTGCATTAGATTAATCGACCCTTTTATTGGGATAAAATGTGCAAAAAGTTAATTAGTTATTTATGTTTATTAGCTTAGTTTATTAGCATATTATTTTAGCAAAAATTTTTATTTTTGTTTTTGTCACATAATTGACGACGTGAGCTTTATAAATTAACGGCGTGAGAGCTGTGATTTTTAGTTTTTAGTATTTTCCTATTTTAGTTCAGTTTTATGTTTTTATTTTTTCGAGTTGCAGGAGTTCATGACCAGAGGTTCTACCACACCTTTGGTGCCACCAATTAAAGATCCAGAAGTTGCACTTCACAAAAAGATTGATAAGAAGACGCCATTGCAAGAACAAAAGTCAGCACTTTCAAGGAAGTCAGGAAAGAAGACAGGAGAGTCAAGTTCATCCTTAAAGAACAAGAGCAAGCTTGAAGACTTGGATCAAATACCCGTCCAAACCGAATCCGAATATGATACCGAGCCTGAATTTGAAGAACATATGAGCGAACCTGAGAACAAGCCAAGGAACGAGATGGCAGACATTGAAGAGATGTCCATGGGAGCTTACAAGAAGCGGATCCAAGAATATGTGGGTCCCAGTTTAGTCCAACCCGCAATACCTGCCACTGCCACATTCGAGCTGAAGGGGAACATCTTGACTGCACTGAAGGAAATCCCATTCTATGGGAAAGATCATGAGGATGCTTTTAAGCATCTAGATGAAGTCAATGACATTGCGGATTACTTCAATGTCCTAAATGTCAATAGAAACACCGTACTACTCAGGATGCTTCCCATTACTTTCAAGGGAGCTACTAAAGAGTGGTTAAATCACTTCCACCGGGTACAATCACCACTTGGGCTCAAATGCGTGAGCAACTTCTGGACCACTTTTGGCCACCATCCAAGATAGCTAAACTCAAGAAGGCAATAGCCAACTTTGAACAACAGCCGGGGAGTCATTATACGAAGCATGGGAGCGGTACAAGGGCTTGCTCAGAAATTGCCCTCAGCATGATCTTAATGTGCAACAAGAGATTTCGATTTTCTATGATGGGGTCAACGTTATGACAAGACAACTCCTTGACTCTCAAGGACCTTTGACAAAGAAAAATCCAAGGGAGGTCAAGGAGCTGATTGAAGAATTTGTGAAGCACTCTCGCGAATACCATAACCCTAGGCAAGATGGAATCAAAGGCGGTGGAGGGGCCCAAACTGAAGAAATAGCTGCCATGATGGCTATGCTAAATAATATGGACCGGAGGTTGACACAAATGGACCACTCAATTCATGCCATAAGAGTGGGTTGCGAGAGGTGTGGTGGTCCACACTTGACCAAGGACTGCAATTTAGATGAGTTTGGGAACAGAAAAGCTCCAGTGTGCTACTCAAGTGGGGACAAGTATGATGAAGACTGGAGGAAACCAAAGAAGGAGTGGCTGCCATATGAAGAGTATAAGAAGAAAAAAGAAGAAAAGTATAGGCAAACAAGTCGAGCCTTTACCAAAAGGAGCAGCCACTAGCTGAGAAGAAACCCGATCTAGAGACCATGTTGATGAAGTTTATGGAAGCTTCGGAAAAGAGACACGAGGCTACTGATTCTGCTAATAATGAACAAATAACTTTGGTAAAGAATCATCATGCATTGATGGTAGAACAACAGGCTTTAATAAAAAACCAACAAGCCTCCATCAATAATCTTGAAATACAACTTGGTCAACTAGCCACTCTTGTTCATGAGAAGCTGTCCTCGAAAAATCCCGAAATGAAGACCCAATCTCATGTAATGGCCATAGATACTGAAGAAGAGGCCATCTCTGAGGTCCTAGAAGCCTTAGATGTTGAACAACAACAGCCCGATCCAAAGTTAAAGAAGCCCAAGCTCGAGAATCAAGATGCTGCTGAATTGACGAACTCACGACGTGAGCCATATAAGCTCACGACGTGGGCCCGTCATAAACAGAAAAATTTTGTAGCTGGTTCGGTTTATCAGCCGCCTTTACCTTCTCCTTCCCGAGCTAACCTTAATCCACTAGAAAGAAAGCATCTAGAATTTGTTAAGCACGTGAAAGGGTATCCCGATTAATACTCCCTTTGTTGAGTCCTTATCCAAAATTCCCGAGTATGAAAAATTACTACAAGACTTGATAGACACTCGCAAGCAATTAAAGAAGCATTCTAAGGTGATTCTATGTGAGCAAAGCTCAAAAGCTGTGTTGGGAGAGACACCTAAGAAAATGGGAGATCCTGGACACCTCACTCTTCCGTGTGAGTTTGGTAACAACATGAAAGTGGATGCTTTAGCCGATTCTGGTGCTAGCATTAACTTGTTGCTTTATTCGTTTTATCAGAAGTTGGAAATTCAGAAGATGAAGGCTATAAGAATGACTATTCACATGGCGAACTGTTCAGTGACACAGCCTCGGGGCATTGTAGAGGATATTTTAGTAAAAATTGGAAAATTTGTTTTTCCAATAGATTTTGTAGTGTTGGATATGAAGGAAGACCCCGATGATCCAATTATTCTTGGTCGTCCATTGCTTAACACTGCTGGAGCTCTTGTTGATATTCGCGAGTCTAAGCTCACCTTAAGGATTGGTGATGAAAAAGAAATTTTTGGGATAGAGGATGGCTTTCAAAGGAATCATGTTCAAGAAGAGGTGTTCACAATTAATGAAGACAATGAATTAGAAGAACTAGAAACACTTATGGAAAAAGAGATCAAGATAGTTCCATCAAGTCAAAAGAACAAAACCAAGAGCATCTGTTCCATATTTGGTTGAAGTCATTGCTTACAAGAGTCCACCTTCTTGGGTAAGCGAAGAAGATGAGATGACAAGTGATGAAGAGGAGGTTACTTCAAAGGTGACAAAGCCAGTAGTGAAAGAAGAGAAGGATGCTATGGAGTGCAGGGAGGAAACTAAAGGGACCAAACACAAGCTTGATGAAGAAGAGGTCAAAGCTAAAAAGGAAAATTCAAAAAAGGCGTACAAAAGACAAGTTCAAGTTTACAAGAGGCGTTTCAAGGAACAAAAGATCCTAGTGGTAGACTCTTCAGACGATTCAACGTTGGATGCACGGAGTCCAGCTCAAGACTCCAAGAAAAAGAAGCGCCTCTCGGTAGGCAACCCGAGTTTGGTTTGCAATTTTTTTCTTTTCTTTTTGCGTTTTACTAATTCACGTTGTGAATTAGTAACTATTCACGTCGTGAATTTCCATTTTTCGCAAAATGGGTTATGTTTTTCCATATTCATTGTGTGGTTTACCACTATTCATTTTGGGGAATATTCGGAAGATTATTTTGGATCATTTTCACTACCATACAATGTGGCATATGCTTTCCCACATTGTTCATTCTATTTTGGAGATTTCCACCACATTTGTAGAAGATTGAAGGCTCGATTTCTTGTTTTTCCGGTACATTCCTTATCTCACGTGTTCAAGATCCAAGTTTCTATTTTTCAGAGTCCATATTCAAGATGCAAGTTTTCCACACTTTTGGAGATGTTTATGCCGCTATCCAAGGGGAGTCTGTTCCTTTTTCTCCTTTTTCTTAATTTTGATTTATCCTAGGCATACAATGAGGGCATTGTATGAAATAAGTGTGGGGTAGGGGGTACAAAAAGTAAATTTCTAGAAAATTTGAAAATTTGAAAATTTGAAAATTGAAATTTCTAATAATTAAATCTAGTAATAATAATTTGAATTGTAGTTGCTAGTGTTATATGGGATGATCCGATAAGAGTTCAAATGTTTAGTTGAGCCAATACATGTTACAATGCATTTGTGGCCTCCCTTATTTTAGTGAAATCATGGAACAAAAACATAACCCCGCTTGGTTTGAGGGATGCAATATGTTTAGCAACCTAAACCTGAAATGTATCCAGGAAAGCTATGTCTTAACCAACAAAGGTTGAAGTTAAGCGCCCCTACTTAAGCATGTAGGTTTTGAGTGAAAAAAGTGAGTTATACACGTAGAAAAAAAGAGAGAGAGAAATTACTGAAAAGTAAGAATTTTTGATGAATTTTGGAGCTATCAAACTATGTAGGTCAAAGATCAAAGTTCTAAGGAATCAAAAGTTGAAGATGCCAGAAATCATGAAAGAAGTGAATTCAAAGAAATCAAGATTAAACTATCAAAGAAGTGAAGAATTCAAGAGCTCCAAGTATTGGTATCTTAAAGTTGTAATTCTCTAGTTTATGTATGCTTGGGTAGCTTTACAAAAATACTTTGAGGTTAAGTAAGATTTTTGTGGATGGATTCGGAGGGTTGCATAAAATGAGCATTGTTCGAAAGAAGTGGGCGAGTGTTTATGAAGATTGTGAGTATTTAAAGTATGGGGTACTTTAGGAAAGTTTTAGACACAAATGCATGCGTTGAGGTCTTGGCATAATGGCTGAGCTGGAATCGAATTGTTCTATGTGATGTTAGTAATAAAAGGTTATGTTTAAATTTGCTTGAGGGCAAGCAAAGCCCAAGTGTGGGGTATTTTGATATTGCCATATTTATACCTATTTTTAGGCAATATTTAAGTACATTTTTGTATATAAGTTGGTAATTTGTTTAGAATAATGGTACGTATGAGTTTAATTGTTATTTGCAGCCAAAAAGAAGACATCTTGAAGAAAAGGGACTAAAAACGTTAAAGGAAGAAACTTTGGGAGTTAAAAGATAAAAGGACAAGAAAATTAGGAAAAAGCGTTTTCACGTCGTGAGAACTGGAAGATTCACGACGTGAGCTTAAGTTCTAGAAGATACGTACACGGGTGATGGAATCCTTGCCGAGCATGGTTATCTTGTATTCACGATGTGAATATTTTATTGTTCACCACGTGAATTATTAAAATCAGCAAACTATATATATCCATTACCATTACGAATTGAAGAGACTTTTGGCAGAAGAAAGAGATTCTAGAAGGCGAATTTCAGAGCAAAAAGAGTTCTGGAAGTGGTTTTCAACATCAAAGAAGAGGAAGTTCATAATTTGCTTTTTTAAACTTGGTACATTTATCATGTGTTCCATTATAGCTTTTGACTGTTTAGTTGTTAATATGTCCAACTAAATCTAGATGCTTCTGTTAGCTAGATGAAGCTGGAACTCATGGTTTGAATGCATTAGATCAGACTTTATTTGTTGGTTATATGCTTGTTTTGATTGATTTTACCTAGCATGTTTAGTTAATGATTTAATTGCTTTAAATTCTTGCTCTGTGTAGTTAGTGAACACAAATCTGCATGAATATGAATACCTAATAACAAAGTGAACACTAGTTTATTAGAGCTAAGATCAAACCAATCTTAGATAAGTAATTGAATCATTGAATTAAGCTGTGTTAGAGAACTCATATTATGAATGTAATTGTGTTTTGATTAATCAATCTGCATAACTCCAATCTTACTTAATAATAGATTATGTGTTAACTATTGTGTGACCACACGTAGATTTACATGAATTGGTTAATAATTAGTAGGTTTAGAACTAAACTGCTAATACTTCTTAAAATGGTAACCAACAGTAGTAGTCTTGGCTAATGTATAACCATTGAGTGAAAGCGGATTCGAACTAATAGAAGTATTTTGTTTATAGATCGAGTTTTTGTTAAAGAATTAAGTTTATCTAAACTTGCAAAATTAGATACAAACCCTTTTAGCTTATTAACAATTAGATTAATTTAGTAGTAAATATATAAACTAATAACACCGTTCCCTGTGATCAACACCCGACTTACCCAAGCTATACTGTAATCTGACTAGGTACACTGCCTATAAGTGCATAGTTAGTCTAAGTTTGTTAGGTTATAAATTTTAAAATTAGTGGGTACTTTCGTGCACATCAAGCTCCATTATGGACAGTAATTCCAAGCTTACCCCTATGATTCAACTATTGAGGGATCAGTCTCATTATACCACACATCTTCTTTTTCTTGATCAATTCTTCAGATTTAGCTTGTTTGCTTCTTGATTCCGACTTGAACTTGACATGGATTTAACTTTGAATTTTAGATTTCTTCAAGTTGCTTGATATACCATTTCTAACATATATATCGACTGGGCGTGAATTTTACTTTGGAGGCCCACCATATCTTCAATACTTCAAAAATGATAACTATTTTGTGGGTATAACGAGAGTTCCTTCCTAACCTCAAACGGGCCAGAAACTATAAGGTTCAATACTTCAATGAATGATAAGGGTTATCAAATCTAGGTTCTTTTTAAGGCATTCAAGGAAATTATTTTCAAAACAATTTTCGTTTTTCCATCCCACACTTCCATTGTAAAAATTATCTGACTCTTATGTTGGTTCATATTGAAAACATTTAAAGCACTTGAAAAGAGAATTCTTAAAATTGATTGTAATGAGACCGTTATTTTTGGTAACTATCACACTTCATCTTAACAGAGCTATCGAATGTAAAAAGTTATCTTCATCTCATGTAATTTTTTAAAGATTTTTAATTTGATTTTTTATAGGCAGAAATTAAATTAAAAATAACTAGAAATAAATTCTTTTTTGGTTTCTCTTATGAATGCAGAAAAAAATAATATGGAAAATATTTTTGGATTTTTAAAATTTTTTATATGCAAATGCAATGAAGAAAATAAAATACAAACAGAAAAAAATGTAAAATTTGACTAAAAGAAACTGAAAGAAATTAAAATTTTAAACAAAAATGAAAAATTTTACACTAACCCCCTCGCCAAGCTTAAAATGATGCATTGTCCTCAATGCTTAGAGAGGAGTGAACAACTCAATAAAGAATATAAGGGCAAAAGGGTTGCAACTATGAATGAATGTACCTGATATGTTCACATAAATTATGATTTTGACGATAAATGTTGATGAAAAATCTGGATTTCAGCGACTCTGAAGATCCTCTGATTTCCCCAAGTTTGCTTGGAACTGCGACCATCTCTTTATTGAAAGCATAAAAACTGAAAACTACTCATCGAGTTGCCTCCCGGAAAACCGCTGTTTTTTAAAGTCGTTGGCTCGACTTTGTCCACCAAATTATTAACTAGTATGCTGGAGACTTCTCTGAAGCTCAACTGTTTTCCTTGTGACTCTAGATCCCTTCATATATGGCAATATAGGTGGATCTGGAACTGGTTCAGCAAACTAGAAAGACTCCAAATAGTTATCATATAAGTCTTTCAATTGATTAGACTTCTTTCTCTTTCTGGTCTTCTTAATCTTCCCAGAAATCTTCTCTTCAAATTCTTTTCGTTTCATATTTCTTCTTTTCAGATTCGTATCTGAAATCACCACTTCTACCTTTTCTTTTTCCAAAAGTTTTTTTCTTTTCATATTTTTATTTGATTCTTCTTCCGTAGCAGATTTCATATCAACCTCTTCCACCTCCCTAAGCTTATCTTCTGCCAGCTCCTTGGATATTTTATCAAATGAATTCTTGTCTAAAATTTTTTCTTGCACAAAGACATTAGAAAACTCACAGCAGCCTTGAGACAAAGGACTGCTGGTACCCATATAATTGATAAAAACATTTTCAGAAGGAAAATCGTCATTATTAATTTGAAATTTAACCACTTCCTCATCAAACTCCATTGAAATCATGTCGTTAAAAACATCAAATTTCGTTTTTGCAGTTTTCATAAAAGGCCTTCCCAAAATAATACAGTTTGTATCTGAAGTGTCCAAGTTTCCCATGTCTAATATATAAAAATCAGTGGGAAAAATCAGATTATCCACTTGGACAAGAACATCCTCCAACACACTTTTTGGGTGTACTGTCGAGTGGTCAGCTAACTGGATAATTGTCCTCGTCTTTTGTAACGTTCCCGTTTTTAATTTTTCAAAAATAGAATAGGGAAAGACATTGACTAAAGCTCCTAAATCAATCATGGCTTTTGGAAAATCAAGGTTCCCTAATTTTCAAGGAACTAAAAAAATCCCCGGATCCTTGTACTTTGGAGGCAAACCTTTTTGCAAAATTAAAGAAATATTTTCACCAGCTTTAATTGTTTCATTAGATTTCTGTTTTTTCTTTGAAACACATAATTCTTTTAAAAACTTAGCTTAACGAGGAATGTGTTTTATAACATCAAGTAATGGGATGTTTACCTCTACTTTGCAAAAAATCTCCATAATGTCCTCGTCATCACGCTCGTGTTTCATGCTCCTCAGTCGCGATGGGAAGGGCGGTAGTGGCTTGTACTCCTTCAGAATTGGCTTGGGTAGTGTTGGAGTTTCTTTTTCAGCTTCTTCTTCAACCAAAACCTCTTCATACTCTTCATCTTCAACTCCCTTTTCTGTCTTTTCCATATCTCCTTCTTCAACCATAACTTCTTCAAATTCTTCCTCAGCCGTATTTTCTGGTTCAAATAAGCTTAGGCCTTCATATGTCTTTCCGCTTCTCAAGGAAATAGCACTCACATTGTGCTTAGGATTTTTTTTTTCTATATGCCCCGGTAACTTTCCTTGAGATTCTAGTCGACCCATAGTAGTGGCAAATTAAGACACCTATTGATCTAAATTTTTTATACTGGCTCTGATTTCATTTTGGAATACATGAGTGCTGGTGGCCAGACTTTTAACAATATCTTCCAAACACATACTAGATCTGCAGAATGACGCTGCGATGGTTGCTGAAAATTCCGGTGCTGAAAATTCTGCTGATTCTGAAACGCTATTAAAAATTTCGTTGCTGCTGAAATCCGGGTGGAGGCTGAAATTGTTGTTTCTTCTGATAATTATTCTGAAAGTTCTGTTGGTAGCCCCTGACAAATTTATCCTCTTGCAATATTCGACACATATCAGTTGGGTGCCCAGTTTTGTAGTAGATCCCGCAAGCTTTGACTTTTGACTCGATACCTTTTTCTTTTGTTAAAAGGAGGACACCCTTAGTAAAATCTGAAATCTGATATTCTAGGTGGACATTACTTATTTCTTTGACCCCTCTTGGCTGGTCCGAATACCACTCTTCTTCGATTACTGACTCTTTTGATTCATTGGCCAACTTCTCTGTTAATGCCCTGATCTCTATTGGTGTCATGTCTGAAAGTGACCCTCCACTAAATGCATTTATTAGTCGACTCTCTGTAGGTATCAATCCTTCGCAAAAACACTGATGTAGCTAATAATCACTAATGTCATGTTGTGGGCATTGGACTAACAACTTCTTGAATCACTCCCAATAAGTATGGAGAGCTTCTCTTTTTCCTTGCTTTATACTCAAAATCTCTCTGTGTAGATTTGACACTTTCGCCTAGGGAAAATATTTTTCTAGGAAGAGTTTGGCGAGTTCATTCCAGCTTGTTATTGAACTAGATGGAAGGTTATATAACCACTCCTTGGCAGCATCTTGAACTGAGAAGGGAAACGCCCTAAGTTTGATATGGTCCTCAGTAACTCCATGGGGTTTCATTCCATAATAGACAACATGGAATTCCTTGAGAAATTTATGAGGATCTTCGTTCTCAATACCTCGAAATAAGGGCAGTAGATGGATTAAACCGGATTTGAGCTCAAAATTTTGAGCTTCTGGAAAAGGTGATACACAAGGGCTGTTGGGTAACCTCTTGTGTTGCCCACTCACGAAGAGTTTTTCAGCATCGTCTCCATTTTCGCTCATGTGAATTTTGATTCGGTTTCAGAAGAATCTATGTGTTCGGGTTTGTCTGAAGATGATGATGAGTATGTTTTGAACGGACTATTAATGGGTGAAGTAGGTGGTGCTTTTGGAAAAGGTTGAAATGAGTGTTCATGTTTGTTCCACAAAGGAGTGCCTTGTGGTGTGGGCGAGGTTGAGGTTCCTGTTTGTTTCTTTCGAAGTTTTTCCTCCTCCTTTAGCTTCCTAGCAGTCTTCTCAATATCTGGATCAAAAATTAAATTACCTGTACGTGAAGATCTTGGCATAAAACTATTAGTGTTTTACAGTGTGCCCGGGAACGGCGCCAATTTGTTAACACGCTGCCGCACACATATTAAACAAACAAATTTATCACTGCTTGGAATGCACTAGAATGATACCACAGGGAAGCAGAGTCGAAACCTCAGGGGCACAGTCTAAAAGTCAATTCCTTTTTGCATCAGGCACATCTAGTCCAGAAATAGAATATAAAGTGGGGGTTTTAACTATATACTAAAAAACTAAAAATACAGTTATAATAAAGTAAATAAAAAAGAATATAAAAAACGATTTTAGGTCTGCTACGACTTTTCTAATCACGAAATCAACCCGGATCCGGTTATTTGAGATGCGTTCTATCTAAGCTGGTACTGAGAAAAACTAACAAGCTCTAGTAATTTCTCAATTACCTTATTTAGTTAACCAAAACAAGCTCTTCAATTAACCCTAATGTTTTACTGTCTAATCAAACAAGCTCTTAATTAAGATCATAAAAGTTGCAATATAATCTATGTAAAATTCCCAGCAATATTCAATACTTCTCATAGGCTCGGAAGTGTAAAGATATGATTTTTACAGTTTATAATAAAGTCAAATCCCAAACACATAATCGATTTATTACTTGTTACTTTTACCAGTTGAAAAGAACAATTACGGATTCTATTAACTGATTAACTGGAATGATAAAACCCTAGCTAGGTGATCAGGCTAACAAGAATAAAAATCAAACATTCATTAAGAACAAAACTGAAGAATCTAGATAAGAACACAAATCAAAAACCAGATCTAATGATCAATCACATGAAAAGTACTCGTCTTTGCAAAACTAAAAACTAGGGTTTAGGCAGACGTGGATAAAATCTGATAAAAACAAATGATAAAAGATATCAAACAACCAATCTTACTAATACACTTGAAGGAGATAATCCACAATCTTCAGATCTTCAAAAATCGCTAAATTCGGAGAAGAAACGCCTCCAAAATCATCTTTTTGTCGTCTGGTACCTGTGGGATCGCCAACTTAGGTTACTAGAATACTATCAGGGTCTATTTATACATCCTGCAGCAAAAACGACACGCATGCGATCGCATGGGCACAACCTACGATCACAGGTTTTGAAGAAAATGTGTCTCGTGCCTTTTTAATGAAGCAGGATGCTATCTTGACACTTTTTGGCCAACCTGCGATCGCATGTACACAACCTATGATTGCAGGTTTTCATTTTTTCCTTCCGGATAATTTTTTGGCACAAAAAAACCTCGAATCCAAGCTGCGAGCTAACATGCGATCACAAAAAGGCCCCATGCGATCGCATAAAGGCAATCTGTGATTGCATGTTGTGGCTAAGACGTCTGAAATTTCTTCTACTTTTCAGATCAGTTTGAATCGCGTCAATCGGAGTTACGGTTCTCGAGATATGGTCAAAATACGGACAGTGGGTCAAAGCTGCCAGCAACATCCTTTAACTTTAGATTGCATATTCTATCTTCGTGTGATCAATTCAATTAAATGTTTCTTGACCAAAGAATCTTCCAAACATTCCTCATAATCCTTCATAAGTCCCAAGACCCATTTTAAGCTCCAAATGCGCATCCAACTGGTCCCAAAACACTGCTCCACTCGAACTATCTGGAATTGACATAAAAACATGAACGGTACAGGAATTCTAACAAAATACATGAGCTGAACATTATTTAATTAAATGAAATGCAAAAGTACAAAATATGATACTAAAGAATAATGAAAACTACCCTAAAAGATGCATAAAATGACATCTAACAAAGAGCAGTTCCTATTTCAATGTCCAATTTCTTCACAACTAAAACAAACTAATTATTTTATTCCTTTCTTTATTTTTGGGTCTATATTGTATTTCCGTTAACTGAACTATAGGTCTATTAGAGTACACAATCTCTTAGATCTTCCTTTTATTCAATGATTGAAAAGGTTTTAGGCATGTCCTACTATTTTGAATGATTATCTTCTATACTTGATGAGACATCTGATAGGTTTCATAATTATCTAATACTTTCTACAAGTCAAGGTCAATTTTCTCCAGTATGATGTGAGACACATCAACATTATCACAATAATGCTTCCATCAAACCATCATGATCAGACTGACTGGTTAGCAAAGGTCGTTCAGTTATGGGAACTTTTAGTATACATATAATTTCAATTTATCCTTAAGTAAGAACTTGAAGGCATTATACCAGTTACATAAATTATAACCATCAAATGTTACCATCTCTTGAAATATAAACAAGAGAAAGATTATACAAGGGTGAAACATATTAGTAGTTATTTACATAATTTATCAAACTTTCACTAAGTATTTTCAATGTAAAGTCTTTAAAAAATTAATACCTTTTATTGTTTCCAAAACATTAATTTATTAAAGTCTTGGATCGAAGTTATGAAACAAGTAAATAGTTAGGTGATTTTTATCATATCTACTTAATCCAACTCAGTAGGTAGCGATTACCAAATGCATAAACTATGTAATTCCTAAATAATAGGATCCTAAACAACTTTTGTTTAACTTGGCATGTTTGATCCCATCTATGCCTCATACCTCTCATGCTTAGGTGACCTTTACCACACAATATTCCGATCAAGTCTTCCTACTTGAAACAACTTGTAGAACTGCAACTAACTAGTGACCAGGTGACCCTTATGTCACTAGAAAATACAAAACCACCCCGAGCATCATAAGAAATTCCTAGCGGTTAGGTGACCCACTGCCTACTAAGACCGTACAAATGATGCCCAAGTGTTCTTCCAAAAGACGGCAATGACTTGAATTTTTAAGAAAATGTTTTTTATATATTTTACAAATGTAGTTATAAAAAATATGGTCTCGTGAATATTGCATGTATCCAACAATTGATATATCCTTTTGTATAAATTATATAAATTGTTATAATGTTCTTTACATTCCAAATAAAACTTTGTTTTACTTACCATTAGATGCAATCAGTTATATACTAAAACCCGATATTTAAAGTTTAGTTGTAAAACGCTTTTAAGAACCACTTATTGTCTTTTAATAAAATTTATTTTTACACTAAAGAATTGGAGTTTTTGATGAGTTCTAAAATATCTATTTTAAATCTCCTTTTAATAACCAAATCTTATGATTTTATGAATTTGAAGAATAAAACTCAATTTACTATATAAACTCAATTTTACACATCTTATAGTAAAAGTCATATTTTGATAAACCAAAACTTAGGTGATGATAATTATATTTTAAATCTCATTTGGAATGCATAAAACATAATATAAACACGTTACATTAAGTTTAAAAAACTAATATCTTATATTAAGTGTCGACGTAAAAAATAATTGGTTGTACTATTATTTGTCATTGTAATGCTATAAACCAATTTTCATACTTTTTAAGAAAAATATTATTTATTATGAAAGACATGAAGTTTAGATAATGTTTTAACACCATTTAAACAATTTTAAATATTTTCAAGTTGGTTATTTAAAAGTTTATTATAAAACTATTTTTAACAAAAACTTCATTTTAACCGGTAACCGGTTTAAATGTTTTAAGAAATAGTCATTTGTAAATATCTTATTTTACCTTTTAAATATTATTAACTCAACCTACAAGTGATATTTTTTTATGATAAAATTTTATTTGACATGTAAAAAACATTTTTTTATACATAAGACATAGCATACAAATACATAAAATAAACATTACAAACATGAATTAAAATGTGTGTGCAAAACAAAGTCCAGTGACATTTTGTGACCCAACACAAAATGTAAACTCCATTTCTAAAGGGACATTTAAAGGGACAAATTGTTGAAGCTCCCACTTGAGAATACATCAATTGCTTGTAAAAGTTGAAAAACTTTTTGAAAGGTGATAAATTCAACAACATGCAATACTTTCAAAAAAGGTTGCAGAAAGTGTATCATTAGGACCAACATCCCTTGTGGAAACTACTAGTAGAAATGCCTTTAGCAACAGTTTGCAGAAAGTGTCGCAATTGCCACTCCACACTTCAAAGTTATGAAAATTACCTTTGGTCTTCAAAAAATGGCTCCATATTCATTTCTTGTTATATTTTTATACAAATAAATTATTTCTAAAAACTACCCTATTACCTACAAATCAACACATAAAACAAACACAACGGTACATGGCTAGTGTGTGCATATCATACACATATATATACCAATAAACACTTTGTTTTTCTAAGGCAACTTTATACAACTAAAATGCATGAAAAAACTTGGCTGCATGAAAATAACAATTATAAAAATCCAAGTTGCCATAGAAAATATATTTGGTGGTTTGTTTTCTAAAAGAAATACGAAACATATTTTCCAAAACCAATGGTTATCAAACACTTAAATATATATTTCAAAACATATAGAAAAGGCTCTAATACCACTGAAGGGTTTGATAACCAAAAACGATTTTAATTTTATAAAAACAGTTTTTGTGGCAAACAGAACACTTTAAAAATAACTAGTTTTTTTTTAGATTAATTTAACAAAACCACAAAGATGATCCAAATACATGAACTAGAAAAATAATAACAACCATATGATGTTTAAGAGATAAAATTTGAAGCCTTTGATCCCACTTGGAATTGGGGAGTTTATGAACATATCAAAAATTCTAGAATAGGATTTCTCTACAATGTATCCACCATCAAGAGTAAGGCACTTGGAATGCTAGTTCCCATCTTGTAATTTGATTTTCTTAATCCTTTAACTGATTAACCAAAATAATCACTAAAGTAGAAAACAGAAAAGCACCAAAGTCTTGCAATAATCTTCAAAAGAAATCAAGTACGGTTTTGGTGTAGAAAATAGGGAGAAGAAAAGAGTTTTCACTAGCCAAAAATGCAACCGCGTGCATTTCTTTTATATTCTCATGCAAGAAAAGCTTTTACATTATAATAATAATAAAGTAATTCTAGACTTTTAGAAGTATGGGGGACAAATGATGAAGGTTGACAAGCAACCTCCATGCTTACATAAAAAATTCATGTATCTCCTTTTAAGAAGAGGCCAAAAAGGTTAGGTAGGTTTCTTAAACCAAAAACTAACTAACTAGTAAGTCTATCGTTTACCATATTTTCAAAAGCTTTGTACATGACTTATTAAATCATACTATATGATATATTAAGTTGTTTTTCTCTCTTTAATTATTATTTTCATAAAACAATAATTATACTTAAATTAAATACAAGAGTTGATCTTATATATTAATAGATGTTAAAAATGTGCCAACATGATAAGGTGTGACACGATAGGATAATATGTTATTAGCAATATCATTCAATAATGAATCTTGAGCATATAGATCCAACAAATAGCCTTTCCATGTTATACTGCCATTGACCACCTCACAATTAAGTCCTTCGTTGGTGAATCATATATAATCTTGGTAACCGGGCTTCCACAGTTACCCTAACAAAACTTAAATCTTAACCGTTTCATACAATCAACATGCAAGACCCAAACATATAAAGGATATACAATGAGATATGTAGAATAATGAGAAGACTCACCTAAATGGAAGAATCGAAGAAGCCCAACAACATTCTTACTCCTTGCACTAATCAATCCTATGAACCAACTAACACTAATAAAGATCAATCCTCAATTAACATCCTAACAAAAGTCAATGGTCAACTAAGTCAATGCTTATCACGACTTGGAGGCCTCTTGTCCACGTCGTGGCATGTCTCGAAAAAACGGTTGACTTGCAGGAAACCACCACGCCGTGGTCATTCGTTGGCCAAGTTGGGGTTACTGCCAGAAATCCATTTTTCTCAATAAGAGCTTAATCCTTACAGATTAAGGCTCACACTTCCAGATCTTACACTTCTTAATGAATTAATGGATAAAGTTTCCAAGTTTATCCTTTAGGACCTTACCACAAGACAAGATCTTAAACCCTAAGTCCATTAAGTCCTTAATATGAGCAAAAGTTGTGCATGGAATAATAAGGGGAATAACTTAACACTTTTTCCATCAAATTAGGCGAAAGATGGTCATCAAACAAGCGTATGGTTCTAGAGTTGCCAAAAACTCTAAGAAAATTCCTTTAAACGACATCAAGGCATAAAATAAGAGAAAATAAAGATAAAGGTGGAAGTTATATACCTTCCTAAGCTCCACAAGATTTAGGAGATGCAAGATCTAAAGTAGATACACTCTTCCAACTAGCAAGCACACCTTATTTTTCTTCCCAAGATGAAATACAAGGCTTCAAACTTCAAGAATACCAAGAACACCTCAAGATCACTCAAATGGGGTTAGGGTTTTCGAGATAGGAAGGTGGAGGTTGAAGAGAATGACCTAATCCTAAGGTTAAGTTCCTTAAATATGGAGGAAACCCTGGAATTCATGGGTTTGGGCTGCAAAAACCGCCACATTGTTCCATCCTTCTTGCCACAACGTGGTGTCTGTCACAACATGCTTTTCACTTACGTGGCATGCCACATCGTGGTAATCAAGACACCACTTCATGAAATTTGGATTTGCCGAAAAACCGTATCTTTGACCCCTTAAGTCTTTACTCGATTTGTACCGAAAACTGGTGTTACAAGAAAATTACATATTACAAAAAAAATAAATTACATGAACGTCAGAAAGACCAAAAGCACAAGTAGAACACAAAATATAGATTAAGTCGAAGCTCGGTGTATCGGATTCATATAATTCAAAACAAACAATTTGTTGAACTTGGATTACAACTTTTATATTAAATTAATTATTTTAAAGTTTAAATCAAGTAAACATACTATTGCTTTTATGATCTCACATGTAAGATATCATCCAAACAATAATGTCTATGTTATTGACTTTAACTATTAATTAAGAATTAAACAATTAAATCAATAAATAAAGGTGGTTACCAACTTAAAACCATCTGATTTGCATGTGCTCGCTAGTCTTTATCAGATGCTCAAAAACGATCAAGTACTTTTAGATCAAAATAAAACCAAACTTGGTTATGTAACTAGTAGCTATATGTTGCATCCAAGAAGGGGTACAATGTGTCTTACGCACTCATGTTGCATTCCAAAAGACGATTTATGGCGTAACCCCAATTGATTTTCAGTTTTGGAAAAAATGTTTCTTTTTTACTTCAAAAGTATTCCAAAAACTTGTTCTAGTTAGTTTACTAGTCATGCCAATATAGTTAACACAAACATATTGGAAATTAAAGTGCAAAAGATGCGAACAAGTGGTTCTGATACCACTGTTGGGCTATGAGGGATTTAAGAGGTCACAAAGGAAAACATCAGAAGCAATAAAAACAATAGCCTCATAATCCAAAGTCAGATCCATGTTCAACCAGATCTATGGCATCTAAATAAACAAGAAGAATCTAGAAAAGCATACACTTGTAGTCCCTTATAATCTTATTTCGATCTTGATGGAGAGAGAGTGTAACATCCAGAAAATTCACAACAAATTTAAACTTTTTAAAAGAACCCCAATCATATAACGTTGACAAAGTATTGTTCCATATCATAGTCTCCCATGGGTCAAAAGCACATAAAATAGAGGATGTGTACGGTCACACCTTTGCCTTCTTGCGATCATTAGTAGTACCTGAAACAAAAACTAAAAACCATAAGCCAAAGCTTAGTGAGTTTCTTCCAAAGTACCACCACATAAAACTTATCAAAAAAAACATGCATAACCGAGCTTTCAGTCTGAGTAGACTTCCTCGCAAGGCCTTCAACCTATACGGACCGTTCTCGAGCCTTCGGCATGACTGGATTGCTTCATAGGCCTACAACTTATCAAGACCGCTCGCCGGGCCTTTGGCCTAACTGGACCGCCTTACGGGGCCCACAGTCTATCCAGACTGCCTTGACTATCTTGGGCTTCAGCACAAAGCAGGACCGCCTCAACCGGACCAACCATAACATGTAAACATACACATAACAAATAAACATATACCAGGCATCAGATAATAGGCAGATTTATACATCACTACGCATGCTAATATTCCATATACCAGGATATCTGATCTAACAGATCACTATAGCATAACCACATCCTATATACCAAGATATAGATCCAACAGATCAGTACAACATAGACACATACCGTAAAACAAGATGTTAATCCAAAAGGGTGGCATTGGTGCCCTCGACCCATAAGTATAGTGAGGAAAACTCACCTCACAGTCTGAACAATAGCTGATGAGATCCTAAATCCAAATCTCATTTCTAACCGTTACCTATTCAACCAAATGACCAATTCTCAAACACCATTCAAAATACCCAAAATACTCCTTGGTAAAACTTGGTCAAAGTCAAAGTTAAACTGGTCAAAGTCAACTGAGTCAACCCAACCGAGTAAACTCGGCTGAGTCAACATAGAGTGCTTCCACGGGGCATACTACAAATGTACTTTGGTCGAACTTGAGCGTTGACCACTATCGGGGTCATTGACCTCGTACGCGATACGTACTCCAGGTATGCAGGCATACTCCCAGATTTCCTAAACTCTCATTAAGAGCTTAATGGCTTAAACTCTCACGTCCATCTTTTAGATCCACGGATAAAATACCCTCAAGGGTCATACAGTTTCCAAATTTATGACTTTGCATATCCATTAAGTGCTTAACTCAATTTCTTACTCCACTAAGACCCTCTAAAGAATGTATGGAGCAAAACCAACCATTTAGACCCCATTTTTATGAGTTAAGAACCTTCCTAAGGTCTAAAAGGACAACTTAATGGGTCTAGAACATGCTATGCTCATCAATATCCACATTTTGGACAAAAAGGACCAAAAATAAACCCAACACAAGATCTAAATTAAACTTCACCAAGTTTAGGAATTTATACCTCGAAATGATGCCAAAAGGTGGTGTGATTCGGGCTCTAAAGAGCTTCACTACTTGAAGATGGTCTCTACTTCCTTCTTTCTTCTTCAAAAGCACAAAACACACACACACACACACACACTCAAGCTTAGAAATGCTTCACAAGGTGGATTAGGGTCGCAAAAACGTTTTAAGAGGACGGAAGGTGATGAGGTGAGGAGAAATGAGGCTATAATGGGGTTTAAATATGATCCAAACTCTTAAAATTAGGATTTTCATGTCTGACACGTACACCCTACGTACAGATGTACACCTATCGTACTAGGGCGCGCCCTATTACGCTCAGCGTATACGCGTACGCATGGCGTACTCCCCCAACACCTAAATTACGAAAATGCCACTAGGGTCCTCTTTGCACTCTTTCTTAAACTTAGGGACCAAATGCAATAAAATTCAGTTTTAGGGTTAATAATGAAAGTACTTCAAAGCAGGATGTTACATTTCTCCCCAACTTGACTTAGACTTCGTCCATTAAGTGTGCTGCAATGAATAACTGAATATAATGCTCCCTCATTGCAGCCTCCAGCACCCAGGTCTACTTGGAACCTCTCTGATGTACCACTAAACCTTTACCAAAGGTATCTCCTTATTGCATAATATCTTCATATTTCTTTCCAAAATAGCCATCGGTCTCCCCATATAATTCAGGCGCTCATCGACCTAAATATCATCTAGTGAAATCATTATATCGTTGTCTAACAAACATTTCTGCAACTGAGAGACATGAAAAGTGTTGTGGATTTGAATGACCTGGCTAGGCAATCCAACCGATAAGCCACCCTACCTACCCTGTAGATCACCTAGAAAGGTCCAATATACCGGGGACCCAATTTCCCCCTCTTCCTAAAGTGTATCACACCCTTATGGGGCGAGACCTTCAGGAGCAACATATTGCCGACCTGAAACTCGAACTCTGATCGGTGCCGATCGACATAGCTCTTATGCTGACTCTGAGCGGTCTACAGTCTCTGCCTGATCTGCTGAATAAGCTCTGTGGTCTGAAGGACTACTTCGGTCCTTCTTATGACCCTATGACCAACTTCTCCTCAACAAACTGGGTTACGACATCTCCGACCATACAATAGCTAAAATGATGGGGCACCAATTCTAGAGTGATAACTGTTGTTGTAGGAGAACTGCGCAGGAGGTAGGTAGGAATCCCAACTCCCACCGAAATTAATAACATATGATCACAACATATCCTCAAGGGCCTGGATGGTACGCTCACTCTGGCCGTTGGTCTGTAGATGATAAGCAGTACTGAAATGTAACCTCGTGCCCAGTTTCATGTGGAGCTTCTGCCAAAACTGGGAAGTGAACCGAACATCTATGTCTGAAACAATGGAGACCGGAACCCGATTACGAGAAACAATATCCCATATATACACATCAACTAACTTTTCAGACAAAGAGCTCTCCTGGATGGCCAAATGTGGGCACTCTAGGTCAATCGATCCATGATGATCAAAATACCATCAAATCCATTGGCCGTCTTGGACAACTTGGTGATAAAATCCATGGTGATATGTTCCCACTTCTATATGGGAATCTCCAGAGGCTACAACTTTCCTTGCAACCTCTGATGCTCAACCTTGACAATCCGGCAGGTCAACCACCTCTTGACATACCAGACTATCGCCCTCTTCATACACGGCCACTAGTAACTCAATATCAGATCCCGATACATCTTGGTTGCCCCCGGGTGTATAGAAAAGCAAGACTTATGAGCCTCCTCCAACACTGTCCGCCTGATCCCACCATGAACTGGAACACAAACCCGACCACACCAAGTCAATAACCCTCGACTGTCAGTGAAAAACCTGTCGATCTCACTCCTGATCCTCTCTTATTTCCATTTCTCTTTTTGAACTCCCTCTGCCTAAGCCTCTCTAATTTAACCCAACATCATAGAATCAATGGATACACTCATACATATCTCCCCAACTAAAGACCCGGAGGACTTACGGCTCAATGCATCTGCTACTACATTCGCTTTACCTGGATGATAAAGGATCTCACAGTCATAATCCTTGACAACTCTAACCACCTGCATTTCCTCATGTTCAGGTTCGGCTGATCCATAAGATATCTCAAACTCTTGTGATCCATGTAGACAATACAATAGACCCCATAAAGATAATGTCTCAAAATCTTGAGGGAAAACCGCACTGCCCCCAACTCCAAATCATGTGTGGGATATTGTGTCTCTTGCGGCTTCAGCTGCCGCGAAGCATAAGCGATCACTCGACCTCTCTGCATGAGGACCGCCCACAAACCGGTGATGGATACATCATCGAACACCACAAAATCCTCGACTCCCTTTGGAAGGGTCAGTACCGGGGCCTCACATAACCTCCATTGAAGAGTCTCAAATGTCTATGGCTGCTCAAGGACCCAATGGAAATCCACTCCCTTCCTCGTCAGACGAGTGAGGGGTACCGCAATCTTGGATAAATCCTAAATAAATCACCATTATTATCCCGTTAAAGCCAAGAAACTCCTGATCTCCGAGGGATATTTAATAACCTCCCACTACATCACAACCTCGATCTTGGCCAGATCGACCAAAATCCCATCCTAGTTAACGAGGTGCCCCAGGAACTGGACCTCTAGTAACCAAAACTCACACTTCGAGAACTTGACATAAAGCCATTAACCACCTTAAGATTCCTAGAAGCTCTCGACGGTGCTCCTCATGCTACTCTCTGGTCTTGGAATACACCAAGATAACATGAATAAACATAATGACAGATCGGTCGAGCATCAACTTGCACACCCAATTCATCAAATCCATAAAAATAGCTGGTGCATTGGTGAGCCTAAATGGCAGCACCATGAACTTGTAATGTCCATAACAAGTCCGGAGCACGGTCTTCTCGACATCCTCCTCTCTCACTCTCACCTGATGATACCAAACAAAAAACCGATCTTGCAGAACTAAGATGCACCCTACAACTGTTCAAAGAGGTCATCAATACGTGGAATGGGATAACAGTTCTTCACCGTTAACTTGTTTAACTCCTGGTAGTCAATGCACATACGATGTGAACCATACTTCTTATTGATGAACAATATCGATGATCCACATGGAGAACTACTTGGTCTGATAAATTGATTACCTAACAGCTCATAGAACTGAGAGAACAACTCATGCATCTCAGCGGTGCCAAGCGGTACAGTGCCTTGTCAGTCGGAGCCGAACCTAGCACTAGATAAATCCTGAACTCAACTTGTCTCTCAGGAGGCACACCGGGCAACTCCTCCGCGAAAACATCAGAAAACTCCCTGAAAGTTGGTACCTCTGAAAATGAAATTTGCTCCCTAACCGAAGTATCAATACATAAGCTAGGTAACCCGCATACCCATGCTAAATATACTGCTGAGCCCTGGTTGCTGAACAAAACCCTAAACCAACCCTGGTGCGTTATCTATAGATAACCAGTTCTCCCCTACTTGGGGTTTGAATTACACTCACTGGCCCTCGTAATTAATCATGGCACCAAACCTGATCAGCCAGTCCATACCCACTATCAAGCATACATCTCCCATGCAGATAAAGATCAAATAAATTGGATAAGGCACCCTAAAGATCTTCAATACACAACCCTGATACACTATGGATGCATAAACCCCGTGTTCGTGGGTGATAGAAATCCACAACGGACACTCCAACTCACTAAGGGGCATACCAAAATCCCTATAAAAGATCAAGACACAAAAGAACAATTCGTTCCAGAGTCAAATCACAAAAGAGCAGGCAAAGAGTTCACTAAGAATGTACCTATCAGAAGCATAATCATAAGCATACCGTTGAATCATAAAATGTGACCCTCTTAAACTTCGGCTACCGCACGCAGATTTGTCTTCATCAGCAACCACAACTGCAGTCTCTATCTACCGTAGTCTCTTTACTAGATTACTTTACTTTGTCTTTTTGTAATACACTCTATTGTCCAGTATGCCTTGCATGGCTACTTTTAGAGATGTAATCTAGTGATCTTTGTGAGTCTCTATAAAAAGAGCTCATTCTCTTGTATTCAAATACGCATCTTTTCTGAAATGAAATCTCTGAAGTTATCTTTTCTATCTTTCTTACTCACTCTTTTTACTCTCATAATTGATTACAACCTCTCTTTGGAGAAAGTCTTCTGTGACTTAATCAATAAGTTTGATCTCACTTATTAACTTGGCTTGAATTCATTCCTCGTTATGAATCAGCTTAAGTGTATAATTGATATAACAATTGTTGCCATTTCCATTTCTTTACTCTTCCACAACTAACTCTCTAACATCTAACTCTAAATATTATTGTTGAGCTTTTAGATCTTTCGAGATTAACTATTCCACGATATACTTGTTCTAACGTTTGTTCAAGTGTGTCTCAAAGTTTTTCTATCAACAATTGGTATCAGAGCCATAGTGGTTTCTTTTTGAAATCGGAACTCTGATTTTTTCGAAGAGCCTTCTATACCACTGAAGCTCATTTCTAAAAAAAAAAAAAACTTCAAAATATGGCATAATCGTTATCTCTGAAAGTTTCCAACAATGTTGGTGGTTCTAATCGAGCCCCAATACTGGTTGCAAATGAATATCATCACTGTTCACAAAGAATGGAATGATACTTAAGGAGACTTGGTAGAGATGTATGGCGATCCGTAGAAGAAGGACCACATGTCCCAGTCCTTACACTAGTCCAAACTGACGGAGCTACAACAAGACTAGGAGGAAGTCAACTAGCTATGAGCCTTCCTACCAAGGATGATCTCGATAAAATGGAAAATGATGTTGTTGCTTTTTATGAAATCTCGTGTGGAGTTGCTCCTGACAACTTCGCTATTATCATAAATTGCAAATCAGCTAAAGAGATATGGGATGTTCTCAAGAATCTATACGAAGGCTCAGAAGAAGCTCAAGACAAGAAACTTACAACTGCACTCAATGAGTTCAACAACTTCAAAGCTCATACTGGCGAAAGTTTGGAAGACTCCTTCAAAAGGTTCAACCTGATTGTCACCAAGTTATCCAATGCGGGCACCATCCGGAGTAACCATGAAACAAATCTTCTCTTTCTTAATGGCTTGGGAAGACATTGAACTACGGCTAAAATGATAGTCCAAGGTGATAGAAAGATTCACTCCTTCTCACTCTACAAACTCTATGGGGAACTACAAGCACATGAATCCGCCGTACTCAAAGACTGTGCTGACTTCGGAGGACCTCTTGCTCTCATAACACAAACTCCACATAATCAATCTTACGCTCCCTCGTATGACACCTCACCGCAGTCATACGAAAATGATTCAGAGTATGATGATGAAGAAGAATTTCAAAAGGCAATTGCTCTAGTTAGCAAACAAGTCAACAGACTACCACCTCACTCTTTTTGCAAAAATCAACAATTCAACAAGCTACCCTTCAATCGTAACTTCAACCCACAAACAAATCACACACATTATCCTAAAATTTCTCATCCACCACCGTAATCTCACAATACTCAACCAAACGAAGCATCGCAGCCTACTCAAACCACTGACTCCGGTACTCCCTCAGAAGACAAGACTGATGTTGTAGTTTGTCACAAATGCAAAAAAGAGAATCACTTTGCAAGGGATTGTAAGGCCAATGTAGTTAAAGACTGAGAATTCTACCTTAGAATGGCTCAAGAGTTGGAAGAAAAGGAAAAAGCAAGGGCATACGTAGCCCATGTCAAAAGAGACCATCAAGTTTGGTCATCCGGAGACGAACATGAAGCCATCAGCAGTGTCAATGGAAAAGGGAAGATCTGCATGTTAACGACTGCGGATGATGATGGGTCTTCAAAGATGGACAAAAATGACTGCTACATGGAAAAGGATGGAACTCTAAGCATCGTCGAACAGGTAAAACTCATGATCCAAACTCTAAACTATAGCATGCATGATTGTCAACCTTACATAGATAATCTTAATGACACATGTGCTACCGTCCTTACAGACTATAACAAAGCCTTAGATGAGAAGAACATTGCGTCCCAAGAGATGTTCCATGTGAGAGGACGACTGGATAACAAAAGACTCAAAATGGCTATGTGAGAAAGAGATTTAGAGTTAGAAAAAGATGCAAGAATGTTGAGTGAAACCCAATCAGAGATAGCTTTGAACCAGAGAGTGAAGCTATTGAAAATTTGATAACTAATGGAATCGTGGACAACACACATAATTGGGGATGGTCAAATGGATATCCTACCATAATGGATTCCTCACCTCGGTTCAGCAAAGACAGACTGTATGTCCCTCCAGACCGAGAATTTCATTTCCCAGTCAATGACAAGACTTTTCCCTAAGATATTAAAACTCACATAGGTAGACAACATAATCTAAGCAACAATTGTGTCATTGAGGAAATTGTGCCTGAGGTTTCGGGTCACGCATGTGATCAAATTCCTATCTGTGGCACCACCTTCCCAAAATCTCAAAACTCATCCGTAGTCGATGAAGAAATTGTCATTGAGGACACTGAAGTCTCGAAAGACTTTCCATCCCTCACTGCAGTCAAAAGTCCCACGAAAGTCCCACTGAAGTCCCAACTAAGACTTACTCTGCGGTAGTGAAGTCATCCTTACCGTAGTCATCGAACAAAAGTTCTGCCACTCTTAAAACGATTAATCATGAATTACCCACATAAAACTTTGAAGTAGGTCAATGTTCTCAAATCCCTGAATCTTAAAGTTCTTATGACTCAAGCCCACGTTTTCACAAAATTTCAATGGATTCTAGGAAACCGTAGTTGAGTAACAAAGATTGCGGTTCACGAAAATCGTTAGCTAAAAAGGCTATCAAAGAAGAAATTCGCACCCGAGGCACAAATAGACAAATGTTTTCAAAAAACAAAAAGCATGTCAGATTTCAAAAATCCAAAAGTCCAAAAAAATTTGTTTTCTCTCACTATTTTTCAAAAAACCCTACCACCAAGAAAACATCCAAAAAGGAATGTACAGTTACAACAGTCATTCCTAATTCATCTGAAACAATTCAAAAGAGTGCAAAGTCTTTTCGAAACAGTGTTTTTCAAATCTAGTCCTCAGATGATTCGAAATGGAAATGTATTTTACGCAATCCAACACATTTAAAGTCACGTCAAAATTTTAACAAGTGGAAGGGTATTTTACCAAATCCAACAAAAAGGACACAAAGATCTACACGTGCTAAACCTTTTTTAAAACAAAGTTTTCAGAAAACTAACAACACTCATGTAGGATCTTTTCAACCTCGGTCTAGTCAAAAGCCAAACAACTCTTCCTTTAGACCGCTGACCAAACATGGTGTCAGAACAAACAACAAAATCTCAACCTGTGAGTGTCAATGTACTTGCCAAAATCAGAAACCTCGTAACTTTACAAAAACACACAACACTCCAAAATTACACAAACACCCACGACTAGGTTTAAAAGTTGACACGAAACCAGTCCCTGCAACCTCGGTCCATGCATCACTCAAAACCTCACCTGTTGTTCTAGGATCCAAACTAGTTTGGATGCCTAAACTAACCGTGTAATTCTCAAGCTTTGTGCAAGGAGGAATAAGAAGATGAATGGTTAATTGACAGTTCCTGATCCTTGCACATGACCAGAAGGTTAGAATACCTTCGGGATTTCATGCCAATTTGCAATGGTGGAAATGTTACATTCGGCAACAATGCGAATGGAATCATCCGAGGTTACGGTGTACTCACTACGGGGAACTTCTCTATTCAAAATCTTGCTTATGAAGAAAGCCTTAAACACAATCTCATCAGTGTTGGCCAACTATGTAAGGCAGACCATCGAGTTGAATTCGATGATCAATTCTGTTATGTAAAGACGAGTGGTAGGAGCACGCGCTTGATCAAGTCACGATCCGAGGGTACCATGTATCCTCTAGATGTCTCTCTTATGATTGGAAAACCACAGCTATGTTTCCTTTCCAAAGCTATATCCGAAGTCAACTGGCTATGGCACCGCAAGCTTGCTCATCTCAACTTCAGATACATCAACACTTTAGTCACTGGAGAGCTGGTCAGAGGACTCCCTATTCTCAAGTTTAGCAATGACACTCTCTGTCCGGCTTGTGAATGTGGTAAGCAGTCCAAAGCAAGTCACCCCATGGTGATTGACTCTTCAATATGTGAACCACTTGAGCTTCTGCACATTGATCTCTGCGGTCCATCAACTGTAGCCAATCTCCATCACAGAAAGTATATGTTGGTTATAGTAGATGACTTCACTCGCTTCACATGGGTTTTCTTCCTCAGACTCAAATCCGAAACACCGTAAATTCTCATCAACTTCATCAAAGAAATAGAACTTCAGATCAAGCTGCCAGTAAGACGCATCCGTAGTGATAATGGAACCGAGTTCACTAATCATCATCTCAACAGCTTTTTGGTGTCTAAACGTATCACTCACAACTTTTCAGCTCCTTATACACCACAACAAAAGGGAGTGGTAGAGAGAAGGAACCGTACACTAGTCGAAGCAACCAGATCCATGTTCAACTTTGCACACCTTCCTCTTTACTTCTAGGCTAAAGCTGTAGCAACTGCATGCTTTGTTCAAAACCGAAGCATTGTGTGTAAGCGCCTCAATAAAACACCATATGAGGGCCTTAACAACCGCAAACCAAATGTTCGCTTCATTCATATCTTTGGGTGTAGATGTTTTTGTGATCAACAACAGTGATCAGCTTAACAAATTTGCACCAAAGTCTGATGAAGGCATCTTTCTTGGCTACTCCACGAACAATGTTGCTTACCGGGTTCTCATCAGACGTACAAGGCTAATCATTTAAAGCTTCAATGTGAAATTTGATGACTCTCACATCCGGAATGCCCCTCCATCTACTGAAACCACCGCAATCATGGAAAGTGATATTCCAGCTTCTTCAGGTCCTTTAAATCTAGTTGAAGTCAATTATGACGACCTTTTCAACCCTGTTGAAACGGTGAAACTATCCGAAGTTCTTGTGTCACCAGCCGCCTAACAACAACATACTGATGTTTCTGGTCCATCTCTATCCAAAGTAGCATCTCTCAATACTTTCACCTCTCCGTTTGAGGGGGAAAGCTATACTCCGGATCAAGCAACAACCATCGAGGTTCCAATACTTGATGATGTTCAAGTTCCTATCCGCAGAAAATCATTACCGTCAAACGTATCTTCGGATTCGGATGATGAACTCATAGAGAACATTGACACTAGAACCGATTCAAGGATCATCACTCTCCCATCAGCAGTGCAGGGGGAACCTTCTCAGGTTCCAGAGGAACTCCCATCAGCAATCCAGGGGGAACCTCTCCAAACTGCTCAAAGAAATTCCATTCTCGCCCCAACAAGACAAGATGATTCTACAGGATGTTCTCAAATCATGGGGAAACTTCCATCTCCAACTGAAGAAACTTTTGATATTGAAGACATTCCCTCTACTGCAGCCGCTGATCATCTAATGCCTCGTCTACATTTATAGACGAAGGACCACCCACCAGGTCAAATTATTGGCAACCCATCCACAGGTATCCAAACTTGATCTGCCAAGGACTTATCAGATCATTGTCACTACACAACATTAATGTATGCAGTCGAGCCACGATCGATCAAAGAAGCATTATTGGAACCTGATTGGATTTCTGCAATGTAAGAAGAACTGGAAGAATTCAAAAGGAACAAGGTGTGGAAACTCGTTCCCATACCGCAAGGTTACACTATTGTTGGTACAAGATGGGTGTTCAAGAACATCTTAGATGAATCAGGTGCGGTCATCAGAAATAAGGCAAGACTAGTTGCAAAGGGGTATAGTCAACTTGAAGGTGTTGACTACGATGAAACATATGCTCCGATGGCACGAATGGAATCTATCCGAATCTTTTTAGCATATGCTGCCCAGAAAAACATCAAGGTACACCAAATGGACGTTAAGAGTGCTTTTCTCAATGGGGAATTGAAAGAAGAGGTTTATCTTCAGCAACCTCCCAGCTTTGAAAGTATTGAATTCCCTGACCACTGCTACAAGCTTCAAAAGGTAGTCTACGGTCTGAAGCAAGCCCCAAGAGCATGGTATGAGACTTTTCTGAATTTCTAGTCTCTTCAGGTTACAAGAGAGGAGTGATTGATCCAACTTTATTTAGAAAAGCAAATGGTGACCACCTTATGCTTGTACAAATATATGTGGATGATATCATCTTCGGATCGAATGATCAAGGAATGGTGGATGAATTTGCTAAGGTCATGACAAAAAAATTCCAAATGAAAATGAATAGAGAGATTAATTTCTTTCTAGGTCTTCACGTCAAACAAATTCAGCAAGGGATATTCATTCATCAAGAGAAATACACCACTGAATTATTGAAGAAATTCTATGGACAACTGTTCCTCGGCTAAGGTTCCTATGGCCTTCGCTTATAAGATCTCTGCTGATCCCTCTAGCGAATTTATGGATCACAAGACTTATAGAGATATCATTGGCTCTCTAATGTACCTCACCGAAAGCCGACCGGACATTCTCTTTACAACTGGTGTATGTGCAAGGTATCAGGCTGACCCAAAAGTGTCACATATGACCGCAGCCAAACAAATTCTCCGGTACTTGAAAGGAAGCAAGTCTCTTCGTCTATGGTACCCCTCAGGAAATGATTTCAGTGTTCAAGCATTTACCGATGCAGATCATGCCGAATGCAAACTTGATCGAAAAATTACCTTAGGTGGATGTCAATTTTTGGGAGGTAAACTTGTCAACTGGTCCTCAAGAAAACAAAGTTGTGTTTCATTGTCTACCGTAGAAGCCGAATATGTGGCCGCACCCAGCTGTTGTTCTCAAGTTCTATGGATGCAAACACAACTGTTAGACTATGGATACAGAATGCTGCGGATACCAATCTACTGTGACTCTGAAAAGTGCCATAGCGATTTCTCATAATCCTATTCAACACTCCAAGATGAAACATATTAGACTACGGTATCACTTCATCAAAGACCACATTCTGAAAGGTAACATTGAACTTATCTTTGTCCCTACTCATGAATAGATTGCTGATGTATTTACAAAAGCACTTGACTCTACCAAACTCAATGCGTTCTTACAAATGTTAGCGATGATGAATCCGGACCCTCAATTCTTCTTGATTTGATAGGTACCGCAAACCATTCTTGGTCTCCATTGCGGTTCTAACTGAAAGTTATTTATAATAGATGGTTTTGGTATATCCTGTGTACCGCAGTCTATGTACCGCAACCATATATTATATTTATCTTTCACTGGTCCTTCTTGTTTGTTATTACTAACTTATTATACAAGTTCTCTCCTCAGTTCCTCCCACTGTAATCATCCACAATGGCAGAGGAGCGATCCGCAATGATGCGTCCATCCGCGGTCACACTACTTGATTTTCAGACTATTCATTCTTTTTAAAAACAAAAAAAAATCATGGTGTGCTATTTAATGATCCTTCATTAAATAAAACATTAAATAAAAACATTCCTTTGAGAAACTGTCTCATTCTTTTTTCTCTAAACCTCGTGACAGACCTATTTTAGGTATGATAACAAAAAGAAAGATTTTCCAAATCAAATCCTTTTAATATGTCTTTTCCTATTACCCCAAACCATCACATCCGTTACAACTTCCCTTTTATCCAACATATTAATCTCTCCCTGACCACACGTTCACCAGACGTGATATAAAATCTGACATTTCATTAAATGCGGACCCTTTTTGGTTAATTCCAAATTCAGATTTAATCCCTCCTTTTATCAATATGTGGTTGAGATTAAAGACGCTAATTCAAAAGATAAACCCAAACGTTTTTACCCAAATTCACTTAGGTAAAAAATGTTTCCCGCTCCTTAAGCCACTATAAAACCCCTTTCTTTTCCACAAAGAAAAGTTTACGCTCTCTAAACCCTCAACCTTTTCCTGCATTCTTCAAAGCTTTCTCAAACTCACAACAATGGTGAAATCCGGTGTCTCGAAGAAACAATCCAAGACTTCTGGATCAGTGAACCCGACTGGTTCAGACTCTCCCACAATTGCTTCCAGCAATTTCAGAGCCATATTTGAAGAACACCCTTCTTACAATACTCCCACAAAACTCATGATCGAATTCCTGAAGAACCACCCTCTGTTTGGTCCATTTGATGCTTTCACAGATGTTGTTCCAATTTCAACACTCTTTAAATGTGCCTTCTAAACCTATCGTCCACTCGATAACCCCCAAGAAGTTCATCTAAACCTGATTAATGATTCTTTGGTCATCCTGTCCAAAGAAAAGTTTCTCACGGCCATTAACCTCCTTGTTCATCCCTCCATCAAGATTTTTAACCCATCAATGGCGGACATTACTTCGGCACTCTACCAGATGGGTTATCAGAAAAAGATCAAAGGAATCAGAGAATTCAAGAAGAACCAATTGCCTGCGGTCTGGCAATTCGTGTGCCACTTTGTGATCCACAGTCTATCCAGCAGAACCGGAGGCACAAATAACATGGGACTCAAGCTGTTGGAACTGGTGTGGAGCATCTTCACAAGACACGATGTGAACTACGGACAGATCCTTTGGGATGATTTTCTTCAATACATTTCTAAAGAGAGCCCAAGGGAGAATCCAACCGAACTCACTTTCGCAAGGTTCTGGTCTCTCTGCATTTCAGGCCTTCATGCGGATGCAGGGATCCACATGGGTAATCACATCAACTTTTTCGTCATCAAGGATCTCAAAAGGTACAATCCTTCATCTGATCAATCAATTTTTGGCCCAATCCGTAGACTTCCTGTCCATATTCTTTCTACCCTCGGTCTTGAGACTGCTGATGTCTCAGACCACATTGAGGCTACAGAAGGTATTAACCCATACCTTCCTACCCCACCTCTTCCATCCGCAGTCGTTAACCCAGAAGGCACTGCAGTCCCTACATCCACAAATCTCTCCAATATTTCACATACCCAAAGACGTAAGCATAAAGTTTCTACACTACATGGCCCCCGTAACACCAAGAAATCAGGAACTCCTAAAAAGGATGCTTCCAAACTTTCCAAACCTTCCAAGAAAAGGAAAACACCACCAGTAATCACTACTGTGGAACCAAGTCAACATGACTCCAGAATTGATTCAGAAGAGGATAACCAACCCATTCCAATCCTCAAGAAACGCAAAACTGATCCCTCTAGCCATATGCGTGACCAGACTGATACCTCAGCCTCTCTATAGGATCCTGTAGTCCTTGGGATGCCTGCACATCCATTCGAAACTACCATCTTCTTCCTTTCAGACACAGAAAGTGAGTCTGATTCACAACAACAAGGAGACTCCCCCTCAGTTCAATCCCAAGGGGATAATACTGGTTCTCGCCTAAAAGTCTCCAGGGCTTCCCGACTGCATATTTTTTCTCCTGGGGAGTTGAACTCCATCCTTTTGAACGTCACCCAAACACTGCAAACACCTTCCCAACCGCAGGGCACTACTTCCGCCCATGCCAGAACTGAGCCAAGGCCAAACTTGACCACGGTTCAAGGAGATCAATGAAGCTCAGGAAATCCTACTCTGCTTACGTTGTTAACAGGTGGTTTAGGCACGGTGAGCACAAATGTGCAAGGATCCGTGAACCCGAGGGACATGTCGGTGCGATTTCAAGGAATTGACGATGGTGACTCAACTGATTCATGGAGTAAGTATCAACCCTCCAACGAGGCTGAAGCAAAGAAATATGCCACTTTTCGTAGGGCATTCCAAGCACGCAAGAATCAACAAATCAAAAAACAGCAGCTTAAGGAACAAGAAATCCAAGCAGTGGCTAAATATTGGGCAGATGCAATTAATAATGCCAATACCGTAGTCACCATACAAAAAGTTCAAGACTGGATGACTGAAATGGTCGAAACCTTCCACAAGACTCAGGAAGCAACTGCTGACCAACATGCTTCCAAAGTTCCTCTCATTCCCACTGTTGAAGGATCACAAGACGAAGGACCCGAAATCGAAGTGAGCTCTGCTCCCACCTTCGGATTTGATGATGCTGATCTGTGAGACGTAAACAAACCCTCTCCTTTTGATGATGACCTCATGATGTTCGATGAAGAAGAAGTATCCAATGGTTCTCGTCATTCAACTTCAAAGCCCAAAGAGAAAAAGAAAAAGAAGAAGGATGTTTTTACCAGGAAAGAATTTCTAAGTCTTCAAGCCAAGGTTGATCAAATCCTTGTTGTGGTCAAGCCAACTCAACCGCAACCAGAAGATATCCCTGGACCACAGTCACTGATAGAAAAGGGTTGAACGCCTGGAAACACGTGAGAGATTGGTTGCGGAGCGTATCTCAATCAAGGTTGAAATGGGGATCCGATCCCTTGACAATAATCGTCAAGCAGACCACAAAGAATTCATGGCTGCGGCGGAACGCCTCATCTCAGTGGTAACCGCAATCAAGAAAGATCTTCAAGTAGCCGTTGTGGATCAAGCATCCCACACTGATAAGCTGATTGCTGAGACTCACACTGCTTTTTAGTCCATAATCTTAGTCCTGCTAGCTACAATTAACCGTCTGCAGCGATCCTTGTCTGCAAATATCCATGGTCCTTAAATCCTTCATCTCACCAAGGAAATCCACATGCTACTCTTCAACCCCACCGTCCCCAACAATCAACAACTGGCCAAGCCCTCAAAGTTGAATTCCAAGAAGTGTTAGCTGTCACACCCCCGAACCAGACGGCGGAAACGTCCGAGGGCTGTCGTGACTTAATTGAATACCATAACATTGAATATATATGAAACATAACATCATTCATCACCATGAATTAATATAGTACAACTGATAAAGTTTACACTGATCGAGTACATTGTTTTAGCATTACATTCCCAATAATAAATTGTTCGGTTCATAGATAAACAAACTGCATGCCATCACTGAGTACATTTTCCTTCGGTTTACTTGTTACCTGAGAATACAAGTATTTTGAAAAACGTCAACATATGAAATGTTGGTGAGTTCATAAGCGGTATTTGAAAAGCAACGTTTTGTATTGTTTTGAAAAACTACCAGAAAATCCGATATTTTCTGAAAAGAGTTTATAAAAAAACATTGTGAAGATCCATAAGTATGCATGTTTGTTTCTATGGTCGTAAAAATTGTTCATTAAACTTGTGTACATTTCGAAAACCGTATGTATTGAAAAACCCTAGGAAAACCCGATGTTTTCCTAACACTTTGAATTCCATGTAGTTGTAGAACCATCACGGCGTGTGAAGTCATTGATTCCAGGCGACGTCGGATTATTGCGCATGGTGAATTGCTATAAACATGCGTTACACAAACGACCAGTTTACAACTATACTAACGATCCCGTAGGCGTCGTCCGTACTATTCACGTAATCCAACCACCCTGACTTCTTGTAGTCCCACATCCGAAGAGAAAGAGGGTACGAAGACCTCGATAACTCCGTTAGTCGATTGGGGATAAAAAGAGTGCGAAGGGCCCTTGACCCGACTCGCATTTGAATAACCGACTTTACTAGCAGTACCAAAGGACCCATGGGGACCAATAGTATAAAAGCCATTGAAAGTCCTTTTACATTGTGTTGGATCATGTAAGACCCAACAACTCGTAAGGTTGAAGTCTTCGGGCCTAAAGATCAAGTCATTGGGCTAGCTAGGCCCAACAAACAAGATTTTACACTTTTGGGCCCAAAGGTAGTGCGTTGACGTCTGTGCACTCTCACGTGTGTATTGATTTCCCAAATTTTCTGTGTATGAGTCGAGTTATCGTCGTGTTAGTAGTTTCGGGTTTGTTATTGATTCGAGACCGAATCAATTCGTTTGATAATGATTTTTGGTGTTGTTGTGTAATATAATTCGTCGGTAGTCGCAGTGCCAGTGTTTGATCACAACGGATGTATTGAATTAACATTGCAGCTTTTCTGTTACAGCCCCTCTTTTTGTTGTAAATTTACTTTTTCAACCCTTTGAATAAATAAATTTCCGGTTTAGTCCTTAAACCATTTTTCTTGTCATTTTAACACCAAAACTTATTGAAATTGATATTTTTCAGCATATTTTTAGTTGAAAACAGTTTTAGTCCCTGAAAATACAGTTTTCTCGGTAATAACCCCTCTTTTCGCAATTTTTACACTTTTGGCCCAAATTGGAAAATTTTTGCAACTTAGATCCTTTTTAATTATGAAAAGCATTTTTAACCTTTGAAAAGGACTTAGAACACTAATAGTTCACTGTTTTACAGAAAAACACAGTTTCAACCCTTCAAAACAGAAAATTTCGCATATTGGGCCCTATTGGGCCGAAAATGTCATTTTTAGCCCATTAAGCTTGAAATTTATATTTTTAATCCTCCAAATGAGTATATTTCCAGAAAATATTTTATTGAAACTGTTTTGACACCTCTCATCCATCAGAATTCGTAATATGTCAATTTGGGCCCTTTAACTTTATTTTTTTAACATTTTATGTCCAAAAAATGAGTTTTTAGCCCAAAGAAGATGTTATCAAGACACTTAGCAATTTTTCTTGGAATACTTTGTATGTAGTAATATAATTTATGCTAGTATCATTTACCATAAAGTAAATCTCGATTTTTAGGGGTTTATAACTAGATCCAACATCATAATCACACAAAAACACACATATAAGCATAGAAATCATACAAGGCATACAAATACATATAGATCTACACTTTCACTTGTATCCCCCCCCCCCACAGAACTTATAAAACAGAAAAATTGGGAGTATGAAGCTCACCTTAGGGTGTGGTTTCGATTTTGGAGAAAAGATGGAAGAAAGCTTGGTGATTTTTGGCCTTAGCACCCTTTTCTTGAAGATCTCGAGTTTGAGGGGTTCTAAGACACAAGTTTATGATTTCATGAGAGTTAAGAAGATATTTTTGGATATAAGAAGAAGTCCAAAGTATGGTTCCAAGCATTAACTTACCTAGATGATGATTTTAGTGAAGAATTCTCCTTGTGAAGCTCTTGATTCTCGAAATTTTTGAAGGAGGAGGGAGGAATGCTCTTCAAGACTTAGAGAGATTTGGAATGGATTTTTGTGATGTGTGTGTGTGTGTGTTTTCGGCCGAAACAAGAGGAAAAGAGAGAGAGAAGTTGAAGTGACACTCCTAGATGCATGTTGGTCCATGCATGGAAGTATGATGGGTATAAGTGAGGTGGCACTCCATAAGTCAACTCTTCACCTTTGGATTTGGGCTTTTGGGCCGAAATTTTACAAGGAAAAGGAGAGTATTGGGTTTTAATGCTCCTAAGCCCAATATTAGAGTTAGTTTGGATGATTATAAGATATAAGTGTGATTTTTATACTTTGTTGGGCCAGTTTAAGTTAATCATGGTTCAAAAGTTTCAATTTATTTCATTCTAGGCCCAATATGGCCCAAAATGTTGAAATAAATTAATGTGGGTCCAATTAGAGCCCATTTAAGGGTTCTAAGCCCATGATAGGCAAATTGGAAGCTTATTGGTCCATTGAGTCCAATAAGGAAGTCCTAGTCTAAAATGGACTTAACAAGAACTTCTAGGGTTTCCAATCGCTTGATGACTATTTGTAGTATTTGTATGATGTATTTGAATGAAGTTTTTGATGTCATAATAATAGGTATCACACATGCTCTTAAGTTTTTGATTCAACATTTTACTTAAGTATAGTGATTACAAGACACAAAATTTCTAGTTATGACATTAGCCGAAGTCGATGGCCTTCGTCAATGGCTTGAGGAGGCTCCGGGTATGAAGACCTCAAGAGGAGGAAGTGAAGAAGAAGTCCATTACTCCAACCATTCCATCTAACAACATCAAACTCCCCCTATCACTACAGAAAACATTCCTACACCACAACCTTCACTGCAACCATCTCATCACACTCCAGCTCATAACTCTCCACTGCAATAGGAAAACACTGCTAAGAAACCAGAGACTCTTCCTCACTTCAAAAACCTTGTGGAGTACATGTCTTCTCCGAGTTCAAATGACTCTCCTACCACCACCCAAAGGAAAAAAGATTGGAAGGCAGCCAAACTTGCTAAAGAAGTATGGAGACTATGCGGTTTTGATACTATCATAGATGAGTCCTTGATAAATTCTTGGATCAATCCTCACTGCAGATTGATTGATGAAGACTACACTCCCCACCTCACCTATGTGGAATCCCCTTCAGATGGCTACTAGGATGTTCCAATCTCTCCAAATGCAAGATACTTCACTGTATTTGAGCAGTTCGACCGCAGCCTTCCAGACTCCAAAAGACTGCCAATGGAATTTGAGAGACTTAATCAATTTTATGCTAAGCATGCCTCTCCCGTTGAGAACATATGGTCTAACGATAGACCATCCGCAGTCAAGAACTACAAAATCTGAAAGTTCATGAAGGCTGACTTCATCCATTACACTCTGACCAGAAGGGAACACTATTATGGCTGCACCCAGGCTGATTTTCCCTATATGAATCCGGAAGAAGTCTTTCTCATTGCAAAGGTGTTTCAACACAAGTCTGAGAAGCACCCGAAGATGAAGATTGCACTTGAAAGGGCTAATACATTCTTGAAGGAAACAGTCTGTGACTTTGTCAAAATCGACGCAGACATCTACCCCACCTTTTCCAAGAAAGTCGATCTACCACCACTTGACCCCACACCAACGCCTACCGAAGGCTATGAAGAAAGATCCTTAGGTGCAACCAACTACCCTGAACTTGGAGTCATTTTCAAAAGCAAGACCGATAATGTCAAATACTTCATTCCTATGACTGCCATGCATCGCCTCACCAGGAAGCAACTTGATATCTACTGAAACGCAGTTGAAAAATCAAAGCACACTACTGCAAAAGTCAAGTTTGAGATCTTAAAAAGAATCAACTGGTTGGAGAACATCAGGAAGTTTTGGTAGATCCTGATCAAGTTTCTTAAACTTGATAGCTAATCAAAAGTTAAAGAGGTTACTTAGGGGGAAATTGTTGAATCATAAATAGTGACCCTCTTGAACTTCATCTACCGCAACCGATATGCCACCGCAGTCAAGTGTCTTCATCAGCAACCGCAACCGTAGTCTCTATCTACCGTAGTCTCTTTACTAGATTACTTTACTTTGTCTTTTTGTAATACACTCTATTGTCCAGTATGCCTTGCATGGCTACTTTTAGAGATGTAATCTAGTGATCTTTGTGAGTCTCTATAAAAAGAGCTCATTCTCTTGTATTCAAATACGCATCTTTTCTGAAATGAAATCTCTGAAGTTATCTTTTCTATCTTTCTTACTCACTCTTTTTACTCTCATAATTGATTACAACCTCTCTTTGGAGAAAGTCTTCTGTGACTTAATCAATAAGTTTGATCTCACTTATTAACTTGGCTTGAATTCATTCCTCGTTATGAATCAGCTTAAGTGTATACGATACTAAAGTACTCTCCTTTTCCTTTCAGATTGGAGAAACTTTTATCTTTCTGCCTAATTGATTTTTCTTATTCGTTCTGCTATACATTGAAACTTTTCAACGATTTAGAATTAGACTTAATCTTGTAAGCATAACCATATTTACTAAACTTTATAGTAAATCACGACGAATAGTCTTATTGTTCTTTGTGGTGGACCTGATCAGTTCACAAAAATGTGAACTAGCTCCCCTAGTCTTTCACTTGACTCACATCTCTATGTGAACAAGGAATTAGTCCTAATTTCCGAAAGATGAAAGTTCTCATTCATCATACAAGACAAGTCGCATGATTCCAAGTTTCGGTCCAATTGAAACTTAGGTGATGAGAATCTTTCCTTATTTGGTAAATTTTAGACATTACCACAAACGAAAGAATTGTAAGTCCCTAATTTGCTTGTGTATCAATCAGATCCGTTTGATGGCGCGGAATCCCAATCAAATGGATGATGTCAGATCAAATAGAAGAGAAGGAGAAGAAGAAAATGATGAATCTTGTATGTATTGATATGAATGAAGATCCGGATACAAGATTCACACACACTAACACACACTCTCTTTTCTCTCTCTCTAGAACACCTTCAAATACACACACATAAGCTCCTATAAACCGTACACTCTCTTTTGTTCATCAACGCCTCCTCAACCACCTAACACCTATATATATATATATACTTAGGAATATGGGCCTAATGGGTTTACGGTCGTAAACATGTTTACGGCCGTAAACACAACCGCAAACACTTATATGTCCGTAAACACAAATTTGTTTATAGTCCTATACAGAAAAATACATTTGCCTAGAAAAAGCAAAGTATAAACCATAATTTGACCCAACAATCTCCCCCTTGGTTCATAGCTTTCTTTTCTTAATTGAATCAACAAGCTCCCCCTAAAAAGTAGCTGACTTTTCTTGTCAATCTTCATCGAGAGCTTGGCTTCAGCATTAATCTTCAAATTCTTCACAACTTCAAGATGAACTTGATGAATCTTCAACAAATGACTTCATCTTGAGCAGTTGGCCTTTTCTTCAAAATTTGACTATAAACGCACATTGGGTGAGGAGGCTTGACGTATTGATTCTTGAAAGATAGTGCTTTCAACTTGAGAATCTTCAGAGAGAAGATCAGAGAGAACAAATATTCTAGATCACTTTAGCAGGTACAACGATAGCAGCAAACTGATTGAGGAGGCTTCAATGCAATTTGTCACATAATCTTCAATTTCTGCTTCACCTTGCTTCTGGGTTGAAGGATTGAATGTTGAAAGAATAATATTCATTTCTTTCTCCTGCAAATGAGAATTCTTCGATGATCACAGATGAAGCCTTTGCTCAGAAATCTTCGACAAAAACTCCATGAGTTTCATCTTCACCTGAATTCACTTTTCAAGACTAAACAAAACTAAAAGAAAATTTAGCACACAATATTTTTGGGTTTTTCATATTTTCAAAAAAAAAAAAAAAAAAACAGAAAAAAAAATATTTTTCGAGTTTTGATTTTCTTGAACAAGAAATAAAACAGAATATTACACCATTTTTTTGATTTTGAATTTTTTGATTTTTGTTTGTTTTTTTTCTGATTTTTGTTTGATTTTTGAATTTTTTTTAATTCTCCCCCTAAATTTGTGCATAGAGGCAAACTATGAACAAATTTAACGAAAAAGAAAAGTATTTGGGATCAAAGTTGTGAGATAGCCTAGACTTGTTTATCAGTACCTTCACCTTTATGAATAGATCTGGTCAATTGCCGGTATTGTGGTCCACATAAACACGAAAGATGTTGAAAAACTTTTCTAAATAAACCGTTTAGCTAACAATGACCACGGGTATTGTTGTCCACTTAAATTAAGCAGCGAGATCTACAGGCAACCTCTTAAATGGTTCAATTTTTGTTGCACTAGAATGTGTTCCCCACTTCCCGATATAGCCTGGTTATCAAGAACTTCCTAAGGACTCCTTACTTTATGTGAGTAAACAATTATTAAAGAGGAAGACAGATTTAGAGATAGATGCATATGTTGTGTCCCAGGTCGAATCTGTTTCAATCACGCAGAGGGGACAACATATGACTAATAAAGATAGAGGGATTGAGAGGTAGAATGTTGCATATGTTGTGTCCCAGGTCGGTCTTCCGATCACGCAGAGGGGACAACATATGACTAACAGATAGATAGAATTTCATAGATAAGGAGGTGCGTAGAAATAGAGTTGCATATGTTGCAATCCAGGTTGATCTTCCGATCATGTAGAGGAGGCAACATATGACTGACATATAGAAAGCAAGGAAATAATTTCTAGAGACCTACTTTATCAGAACCCTCCAGTCACCCTATGAGAACCAGAATTAAGGACATAAGTCCATACATCAAGGAAAAGTTAAGTTACAGTTCTAGATGCGTATTAATTTATTGTATCCCATGGGTTCCCGTGATTATCTCACTGCTCAATCTACCCGAGCGTCGTATGGTCAGTCCGAACAATCCTATCTAAATCCACACTTTCAAATCCTTCGTGCCTACCAACACATTGATCACAGATTCTAGACAATTCAGATTTAGTCTTTTACACATGTTTTAGACTGCCCGTTATCACTTTCTCGATATCACTTCCCAATAATAACTACTAATGAAAAACTATTAAGAAAATGAAAAATTGTCTTTAAAACAAATCAGAGTAAGATAATATTGGGAGTATAGAGAAGAAAACTCAAACCGTAATTCACCGATTGAATTTGCATCCAGAATGTCAGAGAACAACACACATAATCTCAGAGCAGATCCAAAAATTCTTCATGCCATTAACCAAAAACCCCATGTGATCCACTCCTTCCTTCCTTTCTCCCGCAAAGGACACATACTCTCAAACAAAGTATGAGTGTTGTATAGTTGAGATATGTCCCCTATCATGTGCCAGGAGCAGCCACTATCAACCAACCGAAGTCAGATGATATGCCTCCATAGCTGCACCGACACAGAGCGGGATCAGTTGGTCTTTGGAACCCAGTCCATTTTGAAACTGGGTCGACCTTTTTCATCCTTACACGATACCTTCTCCCATGGCATATCCTCCATATCACAAACAGAAGATGTAGAAATATTAGAGTCATTAGGTGATTTGGGAGACTGAACCTTTGGTACCCATTTATAGGTTGGTTTAACCCATTTCTTTTTCGATCCGATGGGTGCCCCGACACTTGATTTTGAACATGAAGTCAGCCGTTGAGATGACTTTGACCTAGCCGGTGTTGGTTATTCTGGAGCATCTCTTGGATTAGACTTCTTAGCCGGCATTCCCTTCTTGTTCTTAGGAGTTTGATTCTTGCCCTTCTGTGCGTTGTAGTCACCATGGTCTGAACGTGAACTTGAGGGGTTTCTTTTGAAGTATCTCCCTCTTGGCGCGTTCTGCCAGCCTTGCACATAGTACAGAACGTATGCGCGATTAGGACAATTTCTGGCAATGTGTCCACGTGTTCCACAGTGAAAACAAGTCTTTTTCTTCACTAGGAAGTTGTTTCTTCCTGCCCCTGGTGGCGTATCCTTGCCTTGTCTCTTATTTTTTCCACAAGCACAATTGCAGCAGGCACCCTGATTCGCTGGAATTGGTGGCATGTATTTACCAACAGCAGGTTGATTAGAAGCAGCTGAGTTCGAAGCAACAGATTCAGAGCTCAAGGAGATGTTGGTTTGTTCAATGGTTTTCTCCTTTTTCTCATCTTCTGCTACTTTACCTAGATATGAAGTAGAAGCATTAGTATTTTCAACCTGAATACCTCCTGACACAAATCCAGCTGGTTTGCCATATTGAAGATGTGCCTCCCTGTCAATTTCTTCCTGTGTCATAGAGATGGATGTGTAGTTATGATTGAAAGGTGGAGAAACACTATCATACCCTAGACCTTTTTGCTGGTTATTTTTAAATTGCAAACAATGGTCTATCATGTTCGCAACTACATCGCTTGACACATCAAATTTTCTAAAATTAAAATCTACAGTTACAAATTTGTTTTTTAATGTGTCAACTTCAGCAGTTAATTCAGCAAGTTTTTCTTAACATAGTCATAATTTTCACATTTATTGCTATAGTCTTCCTGAAGCTTCCTAAAGTCTTTGGTTTTTGCTTCTGGTTCAGCCTTTAGAGGTTTCTGTCCTTTCCTAAGTTGATATCCTTCATATTTTAGGTTCTCGATTTCCTTTTTTAGCAAATCATTATGTTCACGAAGAATTTTAATCGTAGCTTCACATGATTGAGAGCATGAAACTTCATTGACCGGGATGTTTGCGGAACTCATTGTCTTTCCACACTTCAAAGCAACAAGTTCTTCAGTTACAACAACAAGACTAAGATGATTGAGATCATTTGTCTTCTTGATGACAGCCACGTTCATATCCCACGATTTTAGAAGTGAATTCAACAACTTTTTGTTCATCTCAGATTTAGTTAAGAAGATCCCAGCTATATTCATCAATACTAAGTGTAGTAAATCGCTGCAACTGAGTTCCAGGGTTTCTCCAGGGATATAGTTAAACATGTTAACTTTTTGTCTTAACATATCCTGACTCTCTTTCGTGTCTTCATTTCTCTCGTAGACCTCAAAGCCATTAAAAGCACAACTAGAAGCCAAAATCAAACCCTTTGACTACAAACCTCAAAAGTCAACCTTAAAAGTCAAATTTAAAAAGTCAAACTCAAAAGTCAAACTTGAAAAGTCAAACCGAAAAGCTAAATTTGAAATTTTAAAAGTTAAATGAGAAAGTCAAAGTTTAAAGTCAAAGGTCAAATTTTAAAAGTCAAAGTCAAAATTTTAAGTAAAAAGTCAAAAATAAAAATCAAAATTTAAAAACTAATTATTTTTGGTTGAAAATCTAATTTAAAAAGAAAAGAAAATTGATTTTGGGCTGAAAATGTAAAAAATGAGAAACTGGAACCGAGAGAAGAATGCCTTTTGAATTAAAAAAACGAAGTGATTTATCATCCAGCTAGCTATTGGAGTTGGTCAAGGTGTTGGGTTTATGAACCAGAGGTCCCGGGTTCGATCCCCTGCATCCCCAAATCCGCCCCCGCTTTTTAATGTGTGAAGACGAAGGCTGCTGCTTAGCCGGCTTCCCTAGTCGTTCACCGAGCCGCGAATCCACCAAGCCGTCTGCCGAGCCGAGGCCGCAAAATCCGAGCCGCAAACCGCCGGCCGTAAACTCCGGCTGCAAACCATCCGCCGTAAACTCCGGCGACTACAAACTCCTTGCAGATTACGTGAAAAAACAGCGTTTTTCACCTCTTTTTGCTCCAAAACTCGATCAAAAACTCGTTTTTATAAAAAACGCGAAGAACAAACCCCCACTAATTTTCTGGGATCTATCCAAAAACGAAAGTATATTTCAAAAATAAGATCAAATATGCTCCAGATCTGATAAAATATACTGATACAATCCAAGCTCTGATAGCAATTGTGTGTCCCCAATCTGCTTGTGTATCAATTAGATCCGTTTGATGGTGCAGAATCCCAATCAAATAGATGATGTCAGATAAAATATAAGAGAACGAGAAGAAGAAGATGATGAATCTTCTATGTATTGATATGAATGAAGATCCAAAAATAAGATTCACACACACTAACACACACTATCTTTTTTCTCTCTCTCTCTCTCTCTCTCTCTCTAGAACACCTTCAAATACACACATATATAAGCTCCTCTAGACCGTACACTCTCTTATGTTCATCAACCTCTCTTCAACCACCTAACACCTATATATATATATATATATATATATATATATATATGAGCCCAATGGGTTTACGGTCGTAAATGGGTTTACGGCCGTAAACACTTATATGGCTGTAAACACATAGTTGTTTACAGTCCTATACAGAAAAATACTTTTTCCTAGAAAAGCAAAGTATAAACCATAATTTGACCGAACAAGAATCAAATCCATATTGCTGAAATAGAAACATACAAACATCAATTTTCACAAATGCTATTGCAAGGAAATACAATAAGATAAAATCTAAATTTTCTTTATTTTTAAAATGCGTAAAACAATTCCTTACAATGCAAGTACATATGAAAACTATGTTTCTAAATATTCCTAAGAAATCTATCATAACTCCTAAGCAGCAGCTCAAAATTCTTATCATCGAATCATGCGATCGAAATCCATCTCTTCGCGATTAGACTCAACCTGCTCTTTCTTTAAGTTCCCTTTCTCTTCTTTGATACTTCAAAACATCAAAATGTAATCTTATCACATCATGCATTAAGAATCTAGAAATAGGAACTTAATAGAGTTATATAGTGGACTTACCTGAAGCAGAGTCAAACATTTTGACTTTACCATCCTTGTGATCCTTCAGGTAGATACGAAAGCTTCGCATCCAACGGACCTTCTCTTGGCAATAGAAACAAACATATTCTTTTGTAATGACACACGGGACAATCTCAAACTTAGTCTTTCTCTTTACCATTTGGTCTAATGGTTCGACCATGGCCGATCCCTTTTGCATTAGGAAGAGAAGACTTTTCTCCACTTCCAAGTTTTCCATTGTCAATGTCCATGGAAGTTTGGGAGGAAGTGGATCTTCCAATCAAATTTGCATTACCAGTGTGCCAAATCATTTATTATTCAGTAACAATCAGGAAATATGCAAGATCAACAAGGGTCATGTCGCGGTCTGTCATATAGTAATCTTTAATGAACTCACTATATGACTTAGGAAGTGATTGAAGAACCAAGTCAGCATCCAACTTCCTCGAGACAATGACTCCTAACATTCCCAGCCTGCCAATGTGTGACTTCATCTCCAAGACATGTAAACACAGACCTTCCATCTTTGTGCTTCCCTGCCAATAGGGTTTGAACGACCTTTAACTTTTCAAGTCGACGAACATGTGGGTCAAGGAGAATTAGTGGAGGAGGTGGAGGAAGTAAGGTATGATTTTTAGAAACATCATCTTCTTGAGGAAATCTTTTTCCAAAAGATTCGGGAATACCATAGTTGTCATAACTAGACATCTACAAGGGAGAAATTCAAGTTTAGTTGTTTTAAGTCCTTAATATAACACCCAAATGAAATATTAAGGCTAGGACCCAACACAATATTTCATAATTCGGAAGAGGGATGCCGTAATCCAATTCCAAACTATTTGTTGGTAGGTAAATGACGATTTACCAATTTCACCACAAAAACGAAATTTTAAACGAATTAAATTTAAATGAAACTTCTAGATCTTTTAAGATTCATTGAACTTTTCAATGGCATGTTTAATCTCGATTATGCCCTTCAAGTTTGTGACTGGGATACTGAGGATCACAAACAAGGTGTGAATAACCATGCAAACTAGTTTCATACTCTTGAAGTCATTTATCACCTAATGAGTGTTCCGGTTAACCACACACGCTCCATTGATCTATGAAAAAATACGAGCTACCCGTTGCCATCCTTTATTAGTCTACATTAGTGTGTCGGTTAACCACACACGCTCCACTAACTAACCAATAAGGTGCAATGCGCAATTTCATGGATAAGCATTAAATTCATATTTTTCCTAAGTAACTAAGATTGAGAATTTATAAAGCATTTAGTTACTTGGAATTTTAATATACTTTTTAATGGAAGTTTGTGTCCTATCCTACCCGTTCGACTAACGACCCTCCACTGGTCAAGGGTGCAGTGGGTAAGAGTGGATACCCAATGGCAGTCATTTTACAGGCCGCTTCCTTAAACACCCCTTATAGACCAGCTTCGCGAATAAGGCCTACTAACGGTAAGACTGACCTTTTACTTATACATATATAATATATTAAACTTTTAATTTTATATAATATAAGGGTGTATTTTCACATTTAAAATACTAGATTGTTTCAACTATTAATAAATTATACTTTTAATTTAATTAAACTTAAACCATATCATTATGGATTTATTAACTCTCTTTTAATTAAACACTTTAATTAATTTAGTAAAGTCCATAAGGTGTAATTTTAACTATTCAAAACATCAAGGTTCAAAATACAAAAATTCAAAATTAAAAATATTTAATTAATTTTTTTAAGTTATGAAACCAAGAGTTACACCTTTTAAAATCTTTTCAAGTTACTAGATGTTTTAGAATTCAATGTTTCATAAAAGAGACTTTTCAAATTCCAAAACTTGAGGGCAACTTTTGTAAATCTTTAAACCTTTTGACTCCAAAACTTGATGGTAAGTTTTGTAACTCCTTTTAAAAAAAAACTTTTGAATTCCAAAACTTGAAGACAAGTTTTGTAACTCTTCAAAACATTTAGATTAATTTTAAACCAATAAAATAATCATATATATATATTTTTTATCTTTTACCAATTTGACCTAATGCAACTCTTGTAACAAGATAATTTCAAATAAAAAATTTATAAATAATTAGCATTATCATATAAACTAATAATTATCTTAAAATTTTGACAATTATCTTTTAATTGGATGAGGAAAGTCACTACCATATCAGAAAAAAGAGATTTGATGATACAAAATAGTTTATGGTTGTTGGGTCAAAAATATGGTATATGATGGGTTTTGAGCATTCTAACACTTTCTAAGTGTACATGCAACCCTAATAACCTTGGATCTATGTTTGACTAAGATACATGCAAATAATTATTTTCCAAGGTTCTTATCCTATCTAGCATGGCATGGGGAACTTGAATCAAATAAAGCTAGTAGAATTACTTACCTTGTAGTTGTAGTTGATTGCTTGGAGTTTTAGAGCCTAGCACCAATAGTGTGGATGCCTCAAATGGAAATCACAAATCACCACAAACTTGGAACTTTGAGAGAATAGTCACAACTATCTTGAAATCGGCCCTCTTGCTTTACTCCCCACAACTAGTGTGATTTCAAGAACCAAGGCCTTCTTTATATAGTGTGGTGGATTAGGGTGACATCCATGTAATACCCATGTCTCTTCATTTCCTTGAGATCCATGGGTTAAAGCTCCATGGAGTATCCATGGACTTTCCATGCAAGCCTAGCCCATTCCAAATGAACATTAGCCCACACTATATAACTATAGGAGCCCATATTTAATTAGTAATACTTTTGATCTCTAAATTCATCCTAGATTAATTATAGATCAATACTAATTAAATAATATGATCTTATATTAATATATTAGAACTTATAATATATTAATAAATCATAACTTATACTATTCTCCAAAGATTATCCATAAATTGTTCGGGTGAAATGCAACCCAAATGGACCATGCCTGGTCGGGTCGAGTACATACTAACTATAGTTATGGACTTAGACACTATATCTAACAGTTTATACTTTGCTTTTCTAGGAAAATGTATTTTTTTGTGTCTTGGACCGTAAACAGCTTGGTGTTTACGGTCGTATACATGTTTACGGTTGTGTTTACGGCCGTAAACCCATTCACGGCCCATGTCTACTATATATAGGGTGAGGAGTGCATAATTGCCACGGTCTAGAGGAGTTTATGTGTGTGTATTCTAAGGTGTTTTAGAGAGAAGAACAAGTATGTGTTAATGTGTGTGAACCTCATGTAAAGGATCGTCATTTTATTCATCAATACATTGAGATTCATATGCTTCTTCTTCTTCTCTTCTATTTGATCTGGCATCATCCGTATGATTGGGATTCCGCACCATCAAACAAATATGATTGATACACAAGCATTTTGGGGACCGACAAGTGGTATCAGAGCTTGGACTGTATCAGTCAATTTTTTCAGATTTGGACTTGATTTGATCTTATTTTGGAAGGACTCTTGCATTTTCTGATAGATCGTGGCAAAATAAGAGGGGTTTGTTCTTCGCGTTTTTCATAAAAACGAGTTTTTGATCGAGTTTTGGAGCAAAAAGGGGCAAAAATCGCTGCTTTTGGTCGTAACCAGCGAGGGGGTGGCGGCGTTTACAGCCAGCAGCTAGGGTTTCCGGAGTTTATGGCCTGAGTTTATGGCCCCGAAGTTTGTGGTCCGAGATTATGGCCCTCCAAGGTTTACGGTGCGAGCTTACAGTCCGAAGTTCACGGTCACGTGTTCGGTCCGTGGTTCACGGTCAGCATCGCATCGCATGTGTATGGTCGAAGCTTACGGTTCTAGCCTGAGATTCCATCTCATCCTCACATCACAATCTCGGCCTGGCACATCCGAAGCTCGCATCAGCACCTTACTAAAAAAAATTGAAGCAAAATTGTGGGTGCCGGGTATCGAACCCGGGACCTCTGGTTCATAAACTCAGCGCGTTACCCAACTCGACTAGCTGATTCCTTGTGTCACTCCTCCCACATTTAATTCATAAGGTGTCCTTCTCTTTTCCAATATCGAATTTTTTTACATTTTTAACCCAAAAAAATCAATTTCTTTTATTTTTTAAATTCCTTTTTCTTCCAAAAATTTTAGGTTTTAATTTTGACTTTTGACTTTGACTTTCAAGTTTGACGTTTGACTTTAAACTTTGACTTTCTCGTTTGACTTTTAAATTTTCAAATTTAGCTTTTCGTTTTGACTTTTGAGTTTGACTTTTTAAATTTGAATTTTAAGGTTGACTTTTGAGGTTTATAGTCAAGGGGCTTTTGTAAATTTGACTTTTAAGTTTGATTTTGGTTTCTAGTTGTGCTTTTAATGGTTTTTAAGGTCTACAAGGGAATTGAAGACATGAAAGAGAGTCGTCAGAAGATGTTAAGACAAAAGTTCAACTTGTTCAATTATATCCCTGGAGAAACCCTGGAAGCTCAGTTGCAGCGATTTACTATATTTACTACTGAGATGAATATAGTTGGGATCTTCTTGACTAAATCTGAGATAAACAAAAAGCTGCTAAATTCACTTCCGAAATTGTGGGATATGAACGTGGCTGTCATCAAGAAGACAAAATATCTCAATCGTCTTAGTCTTGCTGATGTAACTGAAGAACTTGACGCTTTGAAGTGTGGAAAAACAACGAGTTCTACAAACATCCCGGTCAATGAAGTTTAATGCTCTCAATCATGTGAAGCTACAATTAAACTTCTTAGTGAATATAATGATTTGCTAAAAAGGGAAGTCGAGGACCTAAAATACGAAGGATATCAACTTAGGAAAGGACAGAAAACCCGAAAGGCTTAGTTAGAAAAAAACCAAAGACTTTAGGAAGCTTCAAGAAGATTATAGCAATAAATGTGAAAATTATGACTATGTTAAGAAACAACTTGCTGAGTTAACTGTTGAGATTGACGCATTAAAAAGCAAATTTGAAACTGCATATTTTCATTTTAAAAAAATTGATGTGTCAAGCGAAGTAGTTGCGAACATGATAGATCATTGCTTACAATTTAAAAATAACTAGCGAAAAGGTCTAGGGTATGATAGTGTTCCTCCACCTTTAAATTATTGATGGGTTTTAGCCATAAGAACTTTCCTATGTGCGCATGCAAAACCCTAATGCTTGGATCTAGGCTTTCTAATAAACATGCTTTGAATCCAAGACTTCTAATGACTAATTAGGTTAAATAATAACATTGAAACAGATCTAGAACCATACCTTTGAGTTCCTTTTTGATCTTTTGGTCTTGGAGCTTCTAGAGTCACAAATGTCACTCCTCTAATGGCTTACAAACACCAATAGCAAGAAAGATGATTTAGGAGAGAGGAGAGGGGAGGAAATCGGCCAGGGTTCTCTTGCTTTAGGAGAGGTGCCGATTTCCCTTAACCATGGGGTCTATTTATACTTGTAGACTCCTTAAGGGTTACAACATAAACCCTAATTGGATAATCTTCTCTTAAGGCTATCCAAATCCTTTCCATAGATAAGCCTTGGACGAATTAGCTATCCTTTTAGCTTCTAGAATTCGTCCACTATATATCTATAAGGATTTATAGTCTAAAGCTTAACTATCAAACAATTGACAGTTTATACCCCTTTTAATTAATCTCTTTAAGTCACCAAATTAATTCTAATTAATTCTATGACTTATATTAATCAAATAACAATATATCATTCTTTATATTATTCTCATAATATATTAATAATATTTACTCTCTCTTAATAAACCATCCTATCAAGTTGCTATGGTGAAGGCAACCCAAAAGGACCATGCACAACCGGGTCAAATACTTGCCTAATATAGTTGCAGCCTTAGACACTATTCCAATAGTCTCCCACTTGGATAAGTCTAGTAACTATATACACAAGTACAATTCGGTTTGCAATCGTAGCTCTCAAAGACGCTGTCGAACTCTGATCTAATCAATCTTGTCCTTTAGATAAGGGAACGTACAGTCCTCTGTTAGATATCATGCTGACAATCCTATGGAATGGTTAGTCAAGCATTTAGGTTTCTCGATCTCTGATTCATTTGACATAGAACTTAATCGAACACATCAATTCAGTTCTGACCGGGCCCGACACATAAGTCAAATCAAATCATCGAGCGGCCGAGATATCGCTTTTACCTTCTTAGATAAAAGTTACAGATAAACTTCGACTTATATGCATTTACTTATTTATTAACCAACTATACACAACAATGCGTTTTATAACACCGAGTTACTGATGCGTTTTCGCATTATCAATGTACAATCAATTAACAAATAACAAACCATATATCTAGGTTTTAAGATTATATGATATTATTGTCTTGCGATCATCTTTTATATCGTATTCCATAAGGTGATTCCAGCAAGCGCGGGTTTGTTCCAATGCTCAAAACTAGTTCATAAGCACTCATGAACGTTGCAGCAACCCTTTGCTATGTCTAACACCATTTAGACATTCTACACACCAATTCATGACAATCTTCATTCATATCTACTTCCAACATATGAACGATGGTGGACCATTTGAACAATTTCTATTATTCTTAATAATCTCAATTATTCTGGAAGTCAAAACATGCAAAATGAAACAATAGCTAAAAGATTAACATAAGATAGTAACATTACTCATAAATAAAACTCCTTTATTTAATCATCAAATGTTAATTACATTTATCTATTACACGTTTCTAATACTATCTAATCTATGCTAATATCATCCTTCAGCCCAATACTCCTAGCATGCTGGAAGTGCTTAACCCTACTCAGTCCCTTCGTAAGCGGATCTGCTGGGTTATCTTCTGATGATATCCTCTTCACTACGAGTTGTCCTTCTTCTACACGATGACTGATGAAGTGATATTTTCTGTCGATATGTCTTGATCTACCATGATCCCTCGGTTCCTTGGTCAAGGCAACTGCGCCTTCGTTATCACAGAAAATCTCCATTGGCTCCTTTATGGCAGGTACAACTCCAAGATCACCGATGAAGTTCTTTAGTCATATTGCCTCCTTCGACGCTTTGCTCGCTGCAATGTACTCTGATTCGCACGTTGAATCAGCTACGGTCTCCTGCTTGGAACTCTTCCATGTCACTGTTCCTCCATTTAGGGTAAAGACCCAACCCGACTGCGAACGGTAGTTTTCCCTGTCGGTCTAAAAACTGGCGTCACTATACCCTCGCACCTTCAAGTCATCACTCCCTCCGAGCACTAAGAACCATTCCTTCGTCCTCTGAAGGTACTTAAGGATGTTTTTCACCGCAATCCAATGTGCTTTGCCAGGATTCCCTTGATATCTGCTAACCATGCTCAAAGCGAAGGCTACATCAGGGCGAGTACAAGTCATAGCATACATGATTGAGCCAACTGCGGAAGCGTATGGTACTCGGCTCATTTCTGCTATCTCAGCTTCGGTACTCGGACTTTGAGTCTTACTCAACTTGGCATTACTTTGTATCGGTAATTCTCCCTTCTTTGAGTTTTCCATACTAAAACGTTTTAGTACCTTCTCTAAGTAAGTATTTTGACTAAGTTCAATTAGTCTCTTACTTCTTTCTCTTACTATCCTTATTCCCAAAATGTAAGAAGCCTCTCCGAGGTCCTTCATAGCGAAGCACTTCCCGAGCCAGGACTTCACCTCCTGCAGAGTCGGGATGTCGTTTCCTATGAGTAATATGTCATCGACATATAAAACGAGAAAGCTTACTATACTCCCACGGGCTTTGACATATACACAAGATCCGTCTTCGCTTCGTACAAATCCAAACTCTTTGACTTTCTCATCGAAGTAAAGATTCCATTTGCGAGACGCTTGCTTAAGTCCATAAATGGACTTCTAAAGCTTACACACTCTAGTCGGATGCTTCAGATCCACAAACCCCTCTGGCTGAGCCATGTAAACATCCTCAGCCAACTTTCCGTTAAGGAAAGCGGTCTTGACATCCATTTGCCAAATCTCATAATCATGAAATGCGGCAATTGCTAGCATCACTCTAATAGCTTTAATCTTTGCAACTGGTGAGAAGGTCTTATCATAGTCAACTCCAGGGAGTTTGAGTAAAGCCCTTCGCAACCAATCGCGCTTTATATGTGTGCACGTTTCCATCCACGTCGGTCTTCTTCTTGAAGATCCATTTACACCCAACGGTCTTACATCCGGGCACATAGTCAACCAAATTCCAAACATGGTTATCATACATGGATTGGATCTCGCTATCCATTGCCTCTTTCCACTTTGCAGACTCCGGGCCTGCCATGGCTTCCTTATAGCTATTAGGTTCATCAAGATTTATTAGTGTACCATCACTAATATACGTGTCCCCTTCGGTAGTAATATGAAAGCCATAAAACTGGGGATGAACTCTAACTCTATCGGAACGTCTAAGAGGTAAAGACTCGTCAATCGGTTCAACCAGAGTTTCCTCCTCGGGTCGAGTGCCAGCTGTAGAGGTTCCTTCATCTATCGACTCTTGAATTTCTTCAAGTTCGATTTGCCTGCCACTGTCTCCTTGGCTTATGAGTTCTCGCTCTCGGAAAAAGTCCTCTCCTCGCAACGAAGTCAACATTGTCCTTCGGTCTATAGAAGAGATATCTAAAGGATGTCTGCGGGTAGCCGATGAAAATACATCGCTCACTTCGAGGTTCGAGCTTGTCGTGAGTATCTCGTCTTACGAAAGCTTCACAACCCCAAACCTTGATATGTGCCAACGAGGGAGCTTTCCCTGTCCACATCTCGTAAGGTGTTTTGGCAACCTTCTTAGTAGGGACTCGGTTAAGGATATGGGAGGCAGTCTCTAAGGAATACCCCCAAAAGAGATAGGTAGTGAAGCACGACTCATCATAGAGCGAACCATATCCAATAAGGTTCGATTACGCCTTTCTGCCACACCATTCAACTGCGGTGTCCTAGGAGGCGTTAATTGTGAAACTATTCCACACTCCTTGAGATAATCCTGGAATTCAAGACTTAGGTACTCTCCTCCTCGATCGGATCGAAGCATCTTGATTTTCCTGCCCAATTGATTTTCCACTTCATTCTTGAACTCTTTGAACTTTTCAAAGGTTTCTGACTTTTGCTTGATTAAGTAGATATACCCATATCTACTATAGTCATCGGTAAAAGTCACGTAGAAGCGGTTCCCATCCTTCGTGGTTGATCTAAACGGTCCACATACATCGGTATGTATTAGGTCCAATAGTCCCTCACCCCTTTGACATGTACTCGTGAAGGGTGATTTAGTCATCTTTCCAAGCAAACAAGACTCGCATGTGTCATCTTCCCTAAGGTCGAATGACTCCAACAATCCATCCTTTTGGAGTTGGGCTATACGTTTCTTGTTGACATGTCCAAGACGACAATGCCACAAGGATGCTTTATCCAAACTAGTGGAAGAATCTATATTCAAAACATCATTTCCTAAGTTATCAACAATCATAACGGTTTCATATATTCCATTACATGGTATAGCTTCAAAGTAAAAGACACCATTTAGATAAGCTAAAATAGAACCATTCTCATTATTAAAAGAAAATCTAAATCCTTGTCTATATAAACCATGAAATGAAATGATGTTTCTGGCCATTTCTGACGAATAGCAACAATTGTTCAAATCTAAAACCAAACTATTCCTAAGCACTAAAGAATACACTCCAATCTTGGTCACAGGCGACGAACTTCTGTTCCCCATGATTAGATTGATCCTTCCTTGCTCCACATCCCTACTTCTTCTTAGTCCCTGCACATTAGAACAAATGTGATAACCACAACCGGTATCAAGAACCCAAGAAATAGCATGATTAGAATCGTTAGATTTAATTGTGTATATACCTGCGAAAGATGGCTTGATCTTTCCTTCTTTGATTGCTTGCAGGTACTCTGGGCAGCTTCTCTTCCAATGTCCTATCTTGTGGCAATGGTGGCACTCTGCCTCCTTCGGGTTAGGACAGGGCTTAGGGGGATCAACTTTGGTCCCACTAGAAGAGGCACCATCTAGGGCTTTCACCTTGCGATAGTTCTTCGATGAGGCTTTCCTCTTCTTTCCCTTTCCTTGACCAATAGCCAAGACAGGAGCAGTAGTCGGATTAGGAGTAGGTGCAACAGACTTGTCCTTGAAGTTGCTCTCAGCGACCCTCAAGAGACCTTGGAGTTTGCTTAGGGTGACCTCTTCTTTGTTCATGTGGTAGGCCATCCTAAATTGGTTGGTACATCAGAGGCAAAGAGTGAAGCACCATGTCGATCGCCAAGTCTTCCCCAAAGTCAACATTTAACTTGCGAAGGCGGTCGACATACCTTTGCATCTTTTGCAAGTGCACGGTAAGAGATTCTCCATGACCCATCTTGGCGGAAATCATGTTAGTGAAAATCTCATAACGCTCTTGTCTCGCGTTTTGGTGGTATCTCTCCAATAAGTCTTGATGCATCTCGTACGGGTACATGTCCTCGTAGGACTTTTGGAATTCGGAGTTCATGGTGGCAATCATGATGCAATGTACCTTCGTTGCATCTCGCTCATGAGTCTTAAAAGCGGTGATTTCAGCCGGAGTAGCGGTTTCGGGGTTGATTTTCTCAAGCTTCTCATCTAGGACATACTCCTTATCCTCATAGCGAGCAATGGTGCGAATGTATCTTATCCATTCGCTAAAGTTCGTTCCATCGAAGGTGACCTTTTGGCAAAGGCTCATCAACGTGAAAGAACTAGCAGCAGCGTTGTTTGCGTTCGACGTCTACAAAAGAAAAGGACAAAGATAGATTAGAATAAGAATCCCTAATTATCACCCAATAAGAAAAATTAGGGCTAGGACCCAACAATAACATTTACATACTAGAAAAGGGATGCCGTAATCTAACATGAAAATAAATTGAAGGTAAGTGAATGACGATTCACTAATTCTCCATCACAAAACTTAAACTATTAGTCCTAAGTGTATTGAGAATTCCTAGGTTCGGATGAGATTCATTGAAACTATTCAATGGCATGTTTAAATCTCGATATGCCCCTCTTATTTCTGACTGGGATACCGAGGATCACAAAGCGGGTGTGAATTACCATGCAAATTCACATGGTGCCTTCATTGTAACGATCACCTATTCGATGTGCCGGTAAACCACACACGCTCCATCGAACCATGATAAACAATGAATCACCCTTTTCCACCTTTTCTTAGAACCAATTAGTGTGTCGGAAAACCACACACGCTCCACTAACTTCTTGGCAAGGGAGCAAAGTGTAATTTCATGGGATTGCATCAATTCACTTTTCCTAAAGTAACTAAGATTGGGAAATTTTAAAAATATGTAGTTACTTTATATTTCTTATTATACTTTTAATGAGAGGATGAGGTTGCCCTATCCTACCCGTTCGGCTAATGACCCTCCACCGATCAAGCAAACGGTGGGTGTGAGTGTACACCCATTAAGCGCTATTTTATAGGCCGCAACCTTATACCCACCTTATATATCGGCTTCGTGAATGAGGCCTACTAACGGTAAGACTAGCATTTAGTTATACATATATATATTATTCTAGTAATATCATATTAGTATAGGGTTGTATTTTAAAACTTTTAAAATCTAGGGTTTGAAATTTAAGTTGTCTAAATTAAAACTTTTAATCACAAATATAAATTTCAAAACTTGAGGGCAAGTTTTAAACATTTAAAACATGGAGGATCAAATAACAAATAATTCCAATTAACAATTAATATCCTAATTATCTATATTTGATTTTATTCAAGATTTCTTTGAAAGATAATTACCAAAATAATTAAAATAATTAATTAATTATCATATAAGGAAATTAAATATTTTATTAGATGATAAATACCTTTAACCAGATCAAGATAATAGTCATATATATCAAAAAATCGGATTTAGATTGATCTATTATGATTAAGGTAAGTTTCCATAAGATAATTATGAAAAAAATCCCGAATTTGGCCATTCCTGACGCCTGGACTCGCCGAGTGCACAAAGGGACTCGCCGAGTCAGGCCTACTCGCCGAGTCCACGTTGGAACTCGCCGAGTCCATGAATCAGAAACCTAAAAATCGAATTTTGCAGGTTTGTTTCAGTTAATCAAGCAACAATTTAAAGAAAACCAAGCTAGGCTCTGATACCACTGATGGGTTTTAGCCATAAGAACTTTCCTATGTGCGCATGCAAAACCCTAATGCTTGGATCTAGGCTTTCTAATAAACATGCTTTGAATCCAAGACTTCTAATGACTAATTAGGTTAAATAATAACATTGAAACAGATCTAGAACCATACCTTTGAGTTCCTTGTTGATCTTTTGGTCTTGGAGCTTCTAGAGTCACAAATGTCACTCCTCTAATGGCTTACAAACACCAATAGCAAGAAAGATGATTTAGGAGAGAGGAGAGGGGAGGAAATCGGCCAAGGTTCTCTTGCTTTAGGAGAGGTGCCGATTTCCCTTAGCCATGGGGTCTATTTATACTTGTAGACTCCTTAAGGGTTACAACATAAACCCTAATTGGATAATCTTCTCTTAAGGCTATCCAAATCCTTTCCATAGATAAGCCTTGGACGAATTAGCTATCCTTTTAGCTTCTAGAATTCGTCCACTATATATCTATAAGGATTTATAGTCTAAAGCTTAACTATCAAACAATTGACAGTTTATACCCCTTTTAATTAATCTCTTTAAGTCACCAAATTAATTCTAATAAATTCTATGACTTATATTAATAAAATAACAATATATCATTCTTTATATTATTCTCATAATATATTAATAATATTTACTCTCTCTTAATAAATCATCCTATCAAGTTGCTATGGTGAAGGCAACCCAAAAGGACCATGCACAACCGGGTCAAATACTTGCCTAATATAGTTGCAGCCTTAGACACTATTCCAACAATTATAACTACACATCCATCCCTATGACACAGGAAGAAATTGACAGGGAGGCACATCTTCAATATGGAAAACTAACTGGATTTGTGTCAAGAGGTATTCAGGTTGAAAATACTAATGTTTGTACTTCATGTGCAGGTAAAGTAGTAGAAGATGAGAACAAGGAGAACACCATTGAACAAACCAACATCTCCCTGAACTCTGAATCTGTTGCTTCGAACTCAGCTACTTCTGATCAACCTGCTGTTGAGAAATTCATGCCACCAATTCCAACGAAACAGAGTGCCTGTTGTAATTGTGCTTGTGGGAAAAATAAGAGACAAGGCAAGGGCACGCCACTAGGGGCAGAAAGAAACAACTTCACAGTGAAGAAAAAGACATGTTTTCACTATGGAACACATGGAGACATTGCCAGAAATTGTCCTAATCGCGCATACGTTCCCTACTATGCACAAAGCTGGCAGAACGCGCCAAGAGGGAAATACTCCAAAAGAAACCCCTGAAGGTCATGTTCAGAAAATGGAGACTAGAACTCGCGGAAGACCAAAAATCAAACCCACAAGGCAAAGAATCTGAATCCCAAGGGCAATAAGTCCAATCCAAGAGATGCTCATGTGAATTCAACACTGGTTAGGTCAAAATCATCTCGGAAGTCGACTTCGAGTTCAAAATCAATTGCCAAGGGCACCCATCGGATCGAAAAAGAAATGGGTCAAACCCAACTACAAATGGGTTCCAAAGGTTCAATCTCGCAAATCACCTAATGACTCTAATATTTCTACATCTTCTATTTGTGATAAACAGGACATGTCATGGGAGAATGTTCCTTGCAAAGATGACAAAGGTCGACCCAGTTTCAAAATGGACTGGGTTCCAAAGACCAACTGATCCTGCTCTATGTCGGAGCAGCTATGGAGGCAAATCATCGAACTTCGGTTTGTTGGTAGTGGCTGTTCCAGACACATGATATGGAGGCATCTCTCAAATGTACAACTCTCAAAACATTGTTTGAGAGTATGTGTCCTTTCGGGAAGGGAAGAAAGGAAGTGATCACTCATAGGGTTAGTGCTTAATGACATGAAGAATTTTCGGATCTGTTTTGAGATTATGCATGCTGTTCTGAGACCTTCTGGATGAAAATTCAATCAGTGAATTACGGTTTGTGTTTTCTTCTCTATACTCCTAAGTTTATCTTACTCTAATTCTTTTTAAAGAAAATTTTTCATTTTAAAGACAATTATTCATTTTCATAATAGTTTTTTTGTTAGTAGTTATTATTGGGAAGTGATATCAAGAATGTGATAACGGGCAGTCTAAAACATGTGTAAATGACTGAATCTGAATTGTCTAGACTTTGTGGTCAATCTGCTGGTAGGCACGAAGGATTTGATTGTGTGGATTTAGATAGAATTGTTTGGACTGACCATACGACGCTCGGGTAGATTGAGCATTGAGATAAACACGGGAACCTACAGGATACACTAAATTAATACGCTTCTAGAATAGTGGTTCGAATTTTCCTTAATGTACGGACTTATATCCTTAATTCTCGTTCTGATAGGGCGCCTGGGGGGTTCTGATAAAGTAGGTATGTAGGAGATTATTCTCTTGCTTTCTATCTGTCAGTCATATGTTGCTTCCTCTGCGTGATCGGAAGATCCGACCTGGAATGCAACATATGGAACTCTATTTCTACACACCTTCTTATCTATGAAATTATTACTATCTGTTAGCCATATGTTGTCCCCTCTGTGTGATGGGAAGATCTGACCTGGGACACAGCATATGCAACATTCTACCTCTCAATCCCTCTATCCTAGTTAGCCATATGTTGTCTCCTCTGCGTGATTGAAATATATCCGACCTGGGACACAACATATGCATCTATCTCTAAATCCGACTTCCCCTTTAATAAGTTTTTACTCACCTAAAGTAAGGAGTTCTTTGGAAGTTCTTGATAACCAGGGTATATCAGGAAGTGGGAAACACGTTCTTGTGCAACTAAAATTGAACCATTTAGAGGTTGTCTGTAGATCTCACTGCTTAATTTAAGTGCACAACAATACCCATGGGCGTTGTCAGCTAAATGGTTTATTTAGAAAAGTTTATTGATATCCTTCGTGTTTAAGTGGACCACAATACCGGCAATTGACCAGATCTATTCATGAAAGTGAAGGTACTGATAAACAAGTTATGGCTGTCTCACAACTTTGATCCTAAATATTTTTCTTTTTGTTAAATTTGTTCATAGTTTTTCTCTATGAACAAATTTAAGGGGAGAATTAAAAAAAAGAAATTCAAAAATCAAACAAAAATCAGAAAAATTCAAAAATAAAACAAAAATCAGAAAATTAAAATCCATATATAGTGTTATTTCTGTTTTATATTTTTTTTCAGAAAAATCTAAAATCCAAAAATATTTTTGTTTACGTTTTATTTTTCCAGAAAATATGAAAAATCCAAAAATATTTTTTGTGTGCTAAGTTTTCCTCTAGTTTTGTTTTGCCTTGAAAAGTGATTTCATGTATAGATAAGACTCATGGAGACTGAACTGGAGATTTTCTGAGCCAAGGCTTCATCTGTGATCATCGAAGAATTCTCATTCGAAGGAGCAAGGAATGAAGATTCTTCTTTCAACATTCAATTTTTCTACCCCAGAAGCAAGGTGAAGCTGAAATTGAAGATTATGTGACGGATTTCATTGAAGCCTCCTCAATAAGTCTACTGCTATCTATGAACCTGCTGAAGTGATCCATAAAATTTGTTCTCTCTGATGTTCACTTTGAAGATTCTAAAGCTGAAAGCGCTATATTTCAAGAATCAGTACATCAAGCCTCCTCACCCAATGTGTGTTCGGAGTCAAATCTTGAAGAAATGCACAACTGTTCATGATGAAGTAAATTTTTGAAGATGCATCATGTTCATCTTGAAGCTGTGAAGAAATTGAAGATAAATGCTGAAGCCAAGCTCCCAATGAAGATTATCAAGAAAAGCCAGCAACCTCTTTAGGGATAGTTTGTTGGGTAAATTAAGAAAAGAAAGCTATAAACCAAGGCGGAGATTGTTGGGTCAAAAATATGGATTATACTTTGCTTTTCTAGGAAAATGTATTTTTTTGTGTCCTGGTCCGTAAATAGCTTGGTGGTTACAGTTGTGTTTACGGCCGTAAACCTATTCACGTCCCATGTTTACTATATATAGGTTGAGGAGTGCATAATTGTCATGGTCTAGAGGAGCTTATGTGTGTGTATTCTAAGGTGTTTTAGAGGGAGAAACAAGAGAGAAGAACAAGTGTGTATTAATGTGTGGGAATCACATGTAAAGGATCATCATTCTATTCATCAATATATTGAGATTCATATTATTCTTCTTCTTATTCTCTTCTATTTGATATGGCATCATCCGTTTGATTGGGATTCCGCACCATCAAACGGATCTGATTGATACACAAGCATTTTGGAAATCAACAATGGTAATGATCCTAATTCAATTTTGGCCAAAAAAAACCTGAAAATCTACAAGCAGAACATTCTACTCATCGAGTGCATGAACTGAACTCATCGAGTTGCCAGTCTGTGAGTGGACTCGTCGAGTCTGTCAATGAGAGGCCAGAAATGAGACTTTTTCAGCTTTGAAAATTTAACCAATGCATCTATATAACATAAAACACTCATGACTCTGATACCACTGTTGGGTTTTATGTACTATAACACTCCTATGGTGCACATACAACCCTAATTCTTTCGATCTAAGTTTTCTCTAGTTATACATGCAACAAAAATTATCCAAAGCATGAAACCTATAACTATTGGACAACTTGGATACTTGAAACATAAAAAAACTAGTTAGAAGAATACCTCTTAGTTGTAGCATGTAGAATTTGGCCTTTCAAGAGCTTAGCACCTCAAGTGTGATGCCTCAAATGGTTCACAAAACACCATGAACAAATGGAGGACTTTGAGAGAGAGGTTAGTAACACCCTAAACCGGCTATACTGTTGCTATATAAATTGTTCCTTCAATTTTGGGGTCTAAGGGGTTACATATATAGTATTAGAATTCCAAGAGTCACATGTAACCCTAATTCTTACAGTTAGGTGTAACTGATGGGTTTTGAGCATTCTAACACTCCTATGGTGTACATGCAACCCTAGAAACCTTGTATCTATGTTTGACTAAGATACATGCAAATAATTATTTTTCCAAGGTTCTTATCCTATCTAGCATGGCATGGGGAACTTGAATCAAATAAAGCTAGTAGAATTACTTACCTTGTAGTTGTTGTCGATTTCTTGGAGTTATAGAGCATAGCACCAATAGTGTGGATGCCTCAAATGGAAATCACAAATCACCACAAACTTTAGAACTTTGAGAGAATAGTAACAACCTTCTTGAAATCGGCCCTGTTAGTATACTCACTACAGCTAGTGTGATTTCAAGAACCAAAGCGTCCTTTATATAGTGTGGTGGATTAGGGTTACATCCATGTAAACCCTAATACCCATGTATTTTCATTTCCATGAGATCCATGGGTTAAAGCTCCATGGAGTATCCATGGACTTTCCATGCAAGCCTAGCCCAGTCCAAATAAGCAATAGCTCACAATATATAAATACAAGAGCCCATATTTAATTAGTCATACTTTTGATCTCTAAATTAATTGTAGATTAATTATAGAGCAACACTTATTAAATACTATGATTTTATATTAATATATTAGAACTTATAATATATTAATAAATCATAACTTATACTATTCGCAAAAGATTATCCATAAATTTTTCGGGTGAAGTGCAACCCAAATGGACCATGTCGGGTCAGGTCAAGTACATACCAAATGTAGTTATGGACTTAGACACTATACCAACAGTAACAACCCAATTTTACAAAGATTTTTTTTTTCATTTTTAATTAGTAAACACACTTGCATAATCCATAAAATTCCAACATAGTTGTTTCAAATCCACATCCATTACAGCTTGTTTAAATCATCAGAGTGTCCCAAAACATAGTAGTGAAAAAAAGAGATAGAGTTCACGCCACACCATCACACCTTGCATTTGCCCTTGGGCTCAGAAGTACCTGAAACAAATCCACAAATGGTGAGCTTGGAAGTTTAGTGAGTTCCCCAGAGCATAACCACACACAAGAACACATACAACAGGTCATGCTAGCTAAACAACAATACATATAACATAAGTCATGCAAAACAACACATAAGGAAGCCCTGGAAACCCTCCAGGGTCTTACTCTGGGTGCCATGGGAACCCCCACATGGTCTTAGCCCATTGCCCCGAGAACCCCCCGGGGTCTTTGACCTAGGAAGCCAAGGAAACCCTCCAAGGTCTTACACCAAAGTGCCTCGGGAACCCCCCGAGGTCTTTGACCTAGGAAGCCAAGGAAACCCTCCAAGGTCTTACACCTAAGTGCCTCGGGAACCCCCTGAGGTCTTCCATACACAATACATAGAAACAACTAGCACATTGCATATCAAATAGTCCAAATAGCATATACATAAAAATTAATGGGTCGGCCTTGGTGCCTTCGACCCATTGGAATGGTGAGGAGACTCATATCTGATTGTTGAATACAAAAGTTGCTCTCCTAACAGTTTGCAACCTCCAGTGCTAAATAATAATATTAGACAATGTTAGGACTTGAATAACCAAGGGAGACCCAAAACTCCAACCCTTTAACAAGGCCCAATCATCCAACCTTTGCTATTGGGCCCAAAGTCCAAGTCCAAAATCCTTAATGGGCCACTTGGCCCAATAAGGCCCAATCAATATGTCCATGGTCTATAGCAAATGATATAGCCCATAATTCCCAGAATACCACCAAGCCCAATAATCAAATGAGGCCCAAAAGCTCAAAGGCCCAAAACTGATTTGGCTCCACTGTGATGCATACGCTTAGCGTATCATCCTGGTACGCGCAGCGTACAGAGGTTCTAAGGCTTACGCGCAGCGTACACTGGGTTATGCCCAACGTACTAGCGGTTTAAGAACTTTTTCCATTAAGTGTTTAATACTCAAGTCTTTTACATCCAGAAGTCAGATCTTAACCTATTAAGACGACCTAAGGCATAAAGTTGGCAACGTTATGCCTTTGCATGTATCATATGATCCCAACCCCCTCATTAAGACCTCTTTGAAGCTCTTAACCCATGCATGAGATCAAAACACTCACTGAGACTCTATTTTTATGTTCAAAAAGGACTAAGGGACCTTAAATCTGTCATTTCCATCTTTTGGAGTTGCATAAGTCACCATTGGAGGTCCAAAATCAACCAAAAGGGACAAGAAAGATAACCCTAGCTAAATCTAAAGATTGAAGAAGAAGAAGAAAGATCCAAGCTTTTTACCTCCAGTAGCTTTGCAAGGTGCCTAATATGCAGGTTCTTGAAGCACCAACTCGTTAATTCCAAGCTTGTTTATCCACCTCTTCTTCTTGGAAAGAAAACTAAAAAGGCCATAATGCTCTCTTTAAAGCTCAAGAATGGTCTCACAAGTTTCTCTGGAGTGTAAGGACGTTCTAAGGCAGTGCAGGCTCTCTAAGGTTAAGTCCAAGGGGCTTAAGGTTGCTTAAATAGGTCTCATGTCCGAAAATTAGGGTGTTGGACCCCTAGCACGTACGCCCGACGTACAAGCTGGTACGCGCAGCCCCCCACGTCCATCCATGCATAGTACGCTAAGCGTACACTTAAGTACGCCCAACGTACTTAAAGGACCAATTATGACAAAATGCAATTCCTTGAGGGTTTCAAGACATACCAATTTTTAGGGTGTTACAACTCTCCCCCACTTAAACTAGACTTCATCCTCAAAGTCCGTAGCTATAAACAGTCAGGGGTAATGCTCCCGCATCTCCTCCTACGGCTCCCAAGTCCATTCGGAGCCCTTCTGGTACTACCATTGTACCTTTACCAACTTCACTTCTTTGTTCCGAAGACCCTTCGTGTTCCTATCTAAGATGGCGATCGGCTTCTCGACATAATTCAGGCTCCTATCCACATGAATGTCATCCAAGGAAACAACTGCAGACTTGTCAGTAACACAATTCCGAAGCTGAGACACGTGGAAGGTATTGTGAATCTGACTAAGCTCCTCAAGGAGCTCTAAGCGATATGCCACCCTGCCTACCCGGGCCGTGATCCTGAAAGAGCCTATGAACCGGGGCCCCAACTTGCCCCTCTTTCGGAACCTGATAATCCCTTTCTAGGGCAACACCTTCAGCGGTTCAAAATCCCCTACCTGAAACTGGAGATCCAAACTCCGTCGGTCAGCATAACTTTTCTGACGGCTTTGCACGACTTGCAACTGGTCACGCACCTGCTGAATCAATCTGGTGGTATTGAGCACCACCTCGGTGCTCCCCATGACCCGATGCCCAACCTCGTCCCAACACACTACGACCCTACACCTCCGACCATATAACATCTCAAATGGGGCTCGGTCTATACTAGAATGATAACTATTGTTGTACTAGAATTCTGTCAGTGGAAGGTATGTATCCCAGCTCCCTCCAAAATCTAGTATGCATGCTCGAAGCATGTCCTCCAGTGTCTGGATCGTCCTTTCACTCTGACCTTCAGTCTGAGGGTGGTACGCCGTACTGAAATGTAGATGGGTGCTCAACTCTTCATGGAACTTACTCCAAAACTTGGAAGTGAACCGGACATCTCTATCAGAGACTACAGACACAGGCACCCCGTGTCTAGCCACTACTTCCCAGACGTAAATGTCTGCCAGCTACTCCGCGGATATACTCTCGGAAATTAGAATAAAATGGGCACTCTTTGTTAGTCTGTCCATGATCACCCAAATAGCGTCCACTCCCTTCACCGTCCTAGGCAACTTCGTGATGAAGTCCATCATGATCTCTTCCTAATTCCACATAGGAATAGGTAGTGGTTGAACCTTGTCGTGAGGCCACTGATGCTCAGCCTTGACCTTCCTGTAGGTCAAGCACCGTTCCACAAACCAGGCGATCTCCTGCTTCATGCAGGGCCACCAGTAACCCAGCCTCAAGTCCCTATACATTTTTGTAGCTCCTGGGTGTATAGAGAACTTGGACATATGTGTCTCCTCTAATAACCTCTATATAACTCCCCCTGTCACTGGTACCCACACCTGACCTGTGACAACCCAAGTTGTTCCGTTACATTTCTCCGTTACCGTTAACGAAATATTCCAGTTTATAAAAGTTCCGTTAATTAGAGGTCGTCAATTTAATAAACATTCCACTTGTTTACATTTAATATGCCATTAAGTCATGATAAAAAGAAATCCAAACACATAACACCCATTTCCATTCATTTGGAAAATGTTAAGTTTTGTTGTTACGACCACTAAATCGGGTGCGACCAAAAGCCCCGTTTAACGGCAGTATTGGGTAGAATTCCACTGAGCTCCAACTCCCACCCATATATAAAGGGGAGTAAACTCCATTTGGAGCTTTTCCACCCTCTCTCTCTATACTCTCTCTCTCTCTAGGCTCGTTTTCGACTCAAAAACCGTGATTTCCGACTCCTAAACGTAAGACTATCAACCCTAACTTGTTCTATGCGTACATTATTGTCTTTTTAGCCTAAAAATCACAAGATTGAGACAAGAAAAAGGATTGTATGGCCTAAGTGCCTCCTTAGGCCGTAAACCCCCAAAAGATGGCCAAAGTGACTCAAGAATGTCCCTAATGGCTTGGGAATAAATCAACGGAATTGCTTAGGAGTGTTTAAACATTAAATCACAATGATTTAGGGCATAAAAGAGAGTTTACGGCCCAAGCACATGCTTAGGCCGTAAACCCCTCAAAACCATGTCAAAAAGCCCCAAACACACTCCTAAAACACCCTTAGGCTTCATACATAATTTAGGGACTTAGTATTTGGGGTTTGGATCAATTAAACACATCTAAATGAAGGGGAAAAAGGAGTTTACGGCCCAGGTTTATACCAAGGCCGTAAACACCCCAAAACATGCCCAAAGTGTGGTTTTTGCCCCCCCCCCAAATGACCTTAGACTATTTTTATAAAATGCTAGGATGGATTTAAGGGCTTAAACTCAAAGAATGGTGGGTGTATGAGAGTTCACGGCCAAGCCATAGAGCTTACGACCGTAAACTCTCAAAGGTTGGTCATTTGGACCATAAAATCTAAAGGAGACCCCTTTTGGAACCCCAAACACCCCTATAGCCTTAAACAAATTACTAGAAGTGATATAAGGGCTTGATACTTCACAAAACTCAAGGGATGAGAGTTTACGGCCGTAAACTCCCTTAGGAGTTGTCCCTAGGCTGTAAACTCCATTATAGTGCCCTTAAAGACCCTAAACCCACTCATGCCTTTTGGAATTGGACCTAGAATAATTCCATGAACAAGTAGAAGCCTTAAAACACAGTAGATACCCTCACCATGAGTTTACGGCCGTAAACTCATGGTGAGTAGTCGCTGGGCCGTAAACTAAGTGTTAAAGGTTTACTCTCGGAGAGTAAACTCCATTCCTAGGTCATACTCACCCTTAAATGCTACCCGGGACACCCAAACACTTAACCAAAGTGTTTTCCGCTCCTTTGAGTGCATATACGTGTTTAATTAGTATTAAATATACTAATTGTATGTGAACATATGTTATCATATGTTAAATAGGTCATTGAGAGTGTTCGAGTCCTTGCGTGACACGGAACGCCCAAACGGCACCTTCGTCGGACCTACTTACACCAGGTGAGTTCATACCCCTGAATGAACCTTTTAAATGTTTTTACATGTTTTATAGGGGGGGAATACAAGTTAAACATGCCAGTTACCATATCAATCACATGTGATTGATAACCCGCATGCACAAGGTTTTACCATACTTTACACTGTTTTTACGAGTAGGACACTATAATGGTTTTCGAACTGTTGCAAACTCTTACTTATACTATTTTTATTCAAAATCATTTCAAACTAGTTTATAAGGTTCCAAGGATTTCTAAAGGTTTTCACACTGATTTTACCAAAGAACACAAAAATGCGATTTTCCTAAACATAAAGGTATTCCAAGATTTTTTTTAATCAAAGTTCTCTTTCACAACATATACTTTTACTTATTAGTTACTGCTGCTTCGCTTAAACCTATTTTATACTCCTACTTGGTAATGCTTTCACTTATACTTGAAGTCACTTATACCTAATGGACGCTTATACTTATTCACACTCTTACTTAGTGATATGATTCTACTTCGCTTCTACTTGATATCGACTCTACTTCACTTATACTCGATACGCTCTTACTTCACTTATTGTCGTGTCTACTTCGTGATACGCTTATACTTGTTCGACACTCTTACTTCACTTGCGATCACTCCTACTTCACTTGTTAGACACTCCTACTTCACAAAGATCACTCCTACTTGATACACACTCAGTCATAGTTGGATGTATGTCTGTGCTTATATAGGTACATATAAGTAATGATTGAAAGACTTAGGAAGGCTCGTCTGCCCTATTTCCTTTTCTTCGTTGAAATGTGGTCTTGTGGGATCGGATGGCCGTCCGAAGGTCGTTTGACTCATTAGTTATATATTATGTATATGAGTAGGGACATATAGGAATTCTCTAGTCAGTTTAGTTAAGAGTCTCTACCTCTAGTCTACACTTACATTAGAAACCCACTATTGGGAAGTCTTTACTTCTAGTTCAGCACTTACACACTACCCACTATTTGGAAGTCTCTACCCATTATTTGGGATGCATCTTCAGGACACGGCCTTCTCCATCGTCTAGATTGGTAACCAGAATCTCCTGTAGGGAGAGCGGACATTGTGTGTATAGATCTATACGAGATTGACAACCCCGCACCCAGACTGCTAGCTACAGTCCTGGCCCACCAAGCCAACGGGTGACAAATGTCACATTTTAGAAGCTTGTAGGGCATCTAGTACTATAGTCAGTAGGGTTACGAGTATCCCTGGTTACCTTATAATTCATGGCTTTAAGGTAATGGTATTTCGGCAGCAATTTACACTGTATGCTGGTAACTCATTTTCAGAGTCACTCTGTTTTGACTTTACAAGACATATCTTTCATTTGATGCTGTCTGGGGTCTGTATCCACTGTATTCACAGAATCCACAGTATTCACTGTATTCCCTGTATTCATTGTTTTAGACCTTACTAGTTGTACCTTTCATTTGGTACCTTCTGGGGTCTGTGTCTCCACTTTGTTAGACTGAACCAGGCGTGTCGTTCGTACGATACTTTCCCGGAGTCTATGGTTCCTTGCCTTAGTCAGCAGTCCTCACTGCTGAGGCATATGATATTCCCTGAAGTCGTTTCCTTTCCTCAATGATCAAATTCAGTATTTTGATAATGATAGCAACTTAGGGAAAACTACTTTTTACCACACATCACTGACCAGTCTTGGTAGAAGGCTGCTTTTATTAAAGAAAATATAGGATTATCTGGAAAGGACTCTAATACACTGAAATCTATTAAACTACTACTTTTATTAAAGTTGTTTGAATAAAAACGTCACTAAATGTTTATGAACTCACCAGCATTTGTAAAAATGCTGATACTCGCTTTTCAAATAACTTGTATTCTCAGGTTAGCATTAGACAGGTACATCCCTGGAGCTATTGATGTAGACAGCTTAGTACCACGCTGTATTTATTCTATTACTTGTATTACTTTGATGTATTAATGTAACCATGTAAAACTATTAGTATTAATGCAATGTTTTGTTGTACTTTGATTACTATAATGCATGTGTTGTGATACTTGACATGACGTCATCCACCCCAGAATGTTTCCGCCGTTCTGGTTTTGGGGTGTGACACGACCACATTGCGTCAAAAGACCGTGACTATCATTTACAAACAAAGGGTACTGCCCCCGAATTCGCTCGACCTTCCAATTCTACTTCTTCACCTCTTCGACCTGGGCGTCTTTGATCATGTCCAACAAGGGAGAAGTCACTGTCATCCTCATACAAATGTCCCTAATCGGGGACCCTACCTTCTTGCGGCTCAGTGCATCAGCCACCACGTTGGCTTTCCCTAGGTGGTATAGAATCTCACAATCATAATCCTTCAGCACATCCAGCCACCTCCTCTAACGCATGTTGAGGTTTTGATGATCCATCAAATACTTCAAACTCTTGTGATCAGTATATATAGTGAACCACACTCCGTATAAGTATTGCCTCCAAATGTTGAGGGCAAACACCACTGCCCTCAATTCTAAGTCGTGAGTGGGGTATTTCGCCTCATGAGGCTTCAACTGCCTCGAGGCGTATGCTATCACATGCCCGCTCTACATTAGTACCGCCCCTAACCCTGAGATCGACGCATCGTAGTACACCACCAAATCATCTAACGCCTCCGGTAGTACTAGAATCGGATCCTCGCATAACCTCCGTCTCAGTGTCTCAATAGCCCGCTGTTGATCTGCACCCCACCGAAAAGTCACATTTTCCTTGATCAAGCGGGTCAATGGCACAACAATCAAGGAGCAATCCTGAATAAATCTCTGATAGTATCCTAATAATCCCAAAAAGCTACGAATCTCTGATGCACCCTTCGGTACTTCCCACTGCATCACAGCCTCAACTTGGTTGGATCAACCGAAATACCCTACTGATTGATGACATGCTCGAAAAACTATAGTTCCTGCAGCCAAAAATCGCACTTGGAGAACTTCGCATAAAGTTTTTCCGCCCTCAGGGTGTCTAATACCTCCCTCAAATGTGTTGGATTAATGTCTATGTCCATAACTATAATTGGTAAGACTTGACCCGACCCGACATGGTCCATTTGGGTTGCATGGCATCATGCATTTGGATAGACCAAAATGAGAGAAATAACACTTAAGGTTTATTAATATATTATAAGTTCTAATATACTAATAAGATTATTTAATTAGTATTGATCAATAATTAATCTAGAATTAATTAAGTGGTCAAAAGAAGACTAATTAAATATATAGGTTGATTGTGTAAATCATCCATACTTGTATACTGGGCTAATGTTTCATGGATTGTCAAGTTGGGCTAAAACCCATAAGATGCTCCATGGTATATTTGAACCCATGTATCCAAGGAAATGGAAAGCCATGACAATTAGGGTTCACCCTAATTGTCACTAACTATATAAGCATCTTACTGATAACAAAATCGGTCACTATGTGTGATAAAAACGGCTAGCTGATTTTCTTGAAGTATGTATGTTCTCTCAAGTTATTCCAAGTGTATTTCATGTTGTGTGAACCATTTGAGGTGTCACAGTTGGGGCACTAGGCACTCAAGCTTCATGAAGACATTCTACATCAAAGAGGTACGTAATTCTAACTTGATATATTCATATGAATCAATGTTATTATGCTAGTTAGGATGAATAACTTGGAAATTTCATATTTCCATGTATAATAGAGAAAACATAGATCCAAGGTATTTAGGGTTGCATGTACACTTAGGAGCATTAGAATGCTCAAAACCCAACAGTGGTATCAGAACCTAAGGCTGTTTTTTATTATACTTGATGCAAACTGATTTTTCGAAGTCAAGAATCTGTCAGGACCTGAAACTCAATGAGTTCTGGAGGAAAACTCGACGAGTTCATGTATTAGAGCATGAACTCAACGAGTTCCATGAAGAACTCGACAAGTTTGTCTCCCAAAATGCATATCTTCGTGCTTTTTGGCTGGAATTGGACTCGGAACATTACCAAAAGCTATTTTTGGACTTGTAAACCTATTTTTGATGTGGTAATGTTCATATTGATCCAATTTCAAAGATAATTGTCAATAGATTCATGTTTTGTATTAGTTTATGTGTTATGCTAATTACTTGAAAAAAGTTTGATTCCAATTATCTTGTTCATATGAGTTGCTTAGATTAATAGAAATGGTTGATTGATTATGTGTCTTTGATCCATTTTAATCTAAGAACTGATTCTAAAATGTGTTTGTGTAACTTGTCCTCATGTTACGTGAAAAGTCACATTAAAGTTTCTTAAAACTCATTAAAGTTGGCAATGGTTACAAAATGAAGAGTCTTGTCCTCATTAAGTGGTTTTATGACTCCATAACTTGTCCTCAAGTTATTGAGGTTCAAGAGTCACTTCATTAAATCATTAAAATGAGTAACCTTAGTTAGTTCCATAAGTTACAAAGAAGAAGAGTTACATTCTTTAATAGTTTAAAGTCTTTCATAACTTGTCCTCAAGTTATGGAACTTGAAGGTTTTTTAATTAAAACTACTTTAAACACATAAGTTATGGAATTAATTAGTTTTGAATATTTTCAAAACTTGCCCTCAAGTTTTGGAATTTGAAAAGTTTTCTCTTATGAATACTTTAATTCCAAGTTAAGCCCATAGAATTTTAAAAGTTAAAATTCAACCCTTGTACTTTATAATATTATAAGTTAATAATATATATATATATATATATATATATATATATATATATATATATATATATATATATATATATATATATATATGTATGTATGTATAAGAGCAAGTCAGTCTTACCATTAGTGGGCCTCATTCACGAAGCCGGTCTATAAGGGGGGTATAAGGTTACTGCCTATAAAATGACAGTTCAATGGGTGTCCACTCTGACCCACCACTTCCTTGACTGGTGGAGGGTCGTTAGCTGAACGGGTAGGACAAGGACTATAATTCTCCCTTCATTACAAGTATTAATGATAAATACTAAGTAACTAAAATGTTTTATTAATACCCAATCTGATGGGCTGTTTGGCAGGATCTGAATTTTGAAGATCTGAAGTTTTAAGAGGTCTGAATTTCTAATATGTTGTTTGGTTGGAACCTCTGAATTGCTATGTTGAATTATAAAATGACCATTTTACCCTTCAGTGTTACTTTTTTTTTTTTGAATTCAATGTTTCTATTTATAACAACCAAACAAACTTCTTGAGAATTATAAAAAAGAGTATAAACATAATACAAAATCCAAATTTAAAAAAAAATAAAACCAAAATAAATATTTGACAAATCAAATCAAACAATGCTCTAATATAAAGAGGTGAAAGTATGATGTTATAATAAATAAATTAATAAAAATATATTATTGTTTCTTGTATTTAATCTTTATAAAAACAATCTTACAATAGCTATGAAAACAATCTGAACTTTATGCTGATTACATGTACACAACCCTATTCATTTACGCATCTTGACAAGTATAATACCATTATCTAAGATAACACAATGAAAAATTATAAATGAATCACAAAATTGAAACCATTCCATTCATTCTTTGTGTTCCAAATCAGTGATATGTGGTTAACTATTGGTGAACCTTTCTTGTCCAGTAGTATCCTATTGCATAAACATGGTAAATTCAACATTAGTTTCATACAAATATACTCTTATATATATTTCCAGAAGAAACAGAAAGGAACATACAACATCAGTTTCATCCAAATTTCTAATTTCTCAAGGCCAAACATCAATTCCTAAAGTTCTAATTGCTCAAATGAGAGACAGAAAAGGAAAAATTTTGGCAAAAAAAAAAAATACTTCGCAACCTTCATCCACCATCATCCTGACCATAAAAAAATCAGCTTTAAATCAAGAAATTTGGAATGAAGCTATGTTTCACCACCGATTCAAAACATCATATAAAACCTAAAACATGAAACAATTCGATTTCACAAATCTGGAGTGATTTTAGCAACTCCGTACTCGACCATTGAAGGAGATTAGAGACTGCATGGTGGAGCCCATCGTCGTTGAGGGCGGAACCAACGCTGGCGAGGGCATCACTTTCGAGGGTGGAACCAGCGATGCCAGAGCTTGGCGTTCGAGGTCGTAGTTTGGTGGTGGGAGTCAATTTCATGGAGGTGGGAGTCATATCAGAAGTCGTGCGAAACTTGTTGGTCTGCGAGATCGGTGATGGGGCAGCGGCGTTGTGCGATTCTACGATGGGAAGAGGTGTTCAGTGATGGGAGGAGGTTGTTGGTGTTGGAGTTATCGGAGGTGGGAGGACACATGAGGGGATATTGTGAAGGTGGGTATTGGAAGCGTTCGTTCATACAAGAGTAGTACAGGGAGGACGCGTATTTTTTTTTATTCAGATACAAGTTTAGGTCTGAAAATTTAAGAGGATTTAGAGAAATTAAGAGCCTTTTATTCATAGGCTATCAAACACTCTACATCTGAAATATTAAGAGGTTACGTCTTAATTTTTAATTAAGAGGCTACCAAATAGCCCCTTAGCTACTTAGGAAAATGTGAATTTGGTGGTAACCCATGAAATTACACTTTGCACTTTGCTTAGGTCGTTAGTGGAGCGTGTGTGGTTAACCGGCACACTAACCTAAATTTAACAAGGTCGGCAAATGGTAACTTTATGTTTATCATAGTATCGGTGGAGCGTGTGGTTAACTGAAACATCGATTAAGGGGTAAATATTAAGGGTACCAAGTAATTTGCATGGTTACTTCACACCTTGTTTTGTGGTCCTCGGCATCCCAGTAACAAAACCTGAAGGGCACACTCGATATTGAAACATGCCATTGAAAAGTTCAGTGAATCTCAAAAGAATCTTGGAGTTTCAAAAAACCAATTAAAACCTAATAATACATTTCGTTTATCTTGGTGGAAATTGGTGAATCGTCGTTCACCTGCCATCAAATATTTTAGAGCTTGGATTACGACATCCCTCTTCCAAGTTATAAAAGTATTGTGTTGGGTCCTAGCCTTAATATTTCATATTGGGTGTTATATTAGGGACTTTAAATTGACTATCTTGAATATCTCCCAAAAGATGTCTGGTTTAGACATTTATGATCTTCCCGAATCTCTTGAAACAAGCTTTCGTAAATGAAGTGGATGTCCCATGGAAATCATACTTCTTTCACCTCCTCCAATTATTCTCCTCAACCCACACGTTTTGAAAAATTGAAGGTCACTCAAGCCCTATTGGCAAGCAAAGGTCTTTGTGTGATCACATCTTGGAGATGTAGTCACATATTGACAAGCCGGGAGAGCTAGGTGTCAAAGTCTTGATAAAGTTGGTGGTTTAATCACTTTTTAAGTCACATAGTGAGTTCCTTTGGGACACCTATGGAACAGACTATGATAAGACCCTTAATGATCTTATCTATTTACTAAGATCAACTTCCTAAAACTTTATAGACATTAACAATGATGACATTGGATATCCAATAACGCTCTCTCTTCCCAATGGAAAGGGATCAGTCATAGTCAAGTCGGATGACCAAATGGTAAAGAGAAAAGCTAAGTCTGTGATAGTCCTGCATACCATTACCAAATGGTTCATATGTTTATATTGCCAAAGGAAGGGGCATTAGTTGCGATTCTTCCAAATTTACCTATGGATGTTCAAGTCAATAAGTTTGACTCTACTTTAGGTAAAGTCCATTGTCTAACTCTATTAATTTCCTACTTGGAGATTCTTATTACATGAAGTGACTGGGTCACATGTTGGTGGTTAAGAGTCAAAGGAAAAGTGTAGAAACTTAAAAGAAGTATATGCAGATTCTTATCGGTAAGATAGATTTCACTCGCATGGTTCGGTGATCAGAATTTTTGGGTTGTTACTTAAGAGTTATGATATATATTCCTTAGGAATAGATAACAACAAGTTTTCATATGGATTGCAAGGATAAGTTTTTCCACAAATTTTTAAAATAAAAGGTAAATTTTTTATTTTATTTATTTTAAGTATCCTTACAATGGCATTGGTGAAAAATTGTTGTTTGTATGATTCCATTGCTAGTAATATAGGAAAATGGTTTTGATTTTTTCATTTTTGGTAGTGTCTAAATTTACCAATTAAGGAAAGTTTCTCATCACCCAAGTTTCAATTGGACCGAAACTTGGAATCATACAAGTTGTATAGTATGATGAATGAGAACTTTCAAGCTTTGGAAAAATTAAGACTAATTCCTTATGTGAATAAGGAAAGGACTAAGGGATCGAGTACACATTCTTGTGCACCGGTCAAGTCCACCACAAAACATAGATAAGACTATTCGTCATGATTTATTAAAGTTTAGTAAATATGGTTATAATTACAGGCTTAAGTATAATTCTGAATCATTGAAAAATTTCAGTGTATGGCAGAACGAATGAGAAGAATCAACTCAGGCAGAAGGATAAAAGTTTCTCAAATCTGAAAACATGGGAGAGTACTTTAGTATCATATTATATAATCATCTTAATGATTTTGAGACCTTATCACAATTCATCCTCTAAGTGCATTCTGATAGTTAAGAATAGGAGTTATGAATTGTTGAAGTGGGTAAATCAAGAAGATGATTCATACTTCGTTCCAAAAACAATTCTTAGAGTTATACTCTAAGATTGTAACTTGAGTGACATGTCTTAAAGAAGGTTTTTAACACTTGCCAAATGTAAGAGTAAAATGTGTTCTACTCTTGTACATTTGAAATTGGTAAGTTGTGATGTTTTGGATAAAATAGAGACCAACTAAGGCCAATTGTGTGAAGTGTTTATCTTGATAAAGGATCCGCACTATCTCTTGAATATTTGAAAAGAGAGTCTTATATGTCAAGAGGACAGTGGGAATCTTAAAAGTCTAAAGAACTAATCGAGGATAAAACCTATTGTTTCTTACTAGCTTGAGGTTTATAACCTACCGTGTTGACATATTCTGTGCCCATTCCAGTTAAAAGTTGGTTTTGCATAGGAGTTCTGAGAGTTCTCAATTGGTTTCATAACAACTTGGAAGCAATGGCAGGCCCTTGTGCTGTCGGGTGGCAAAAAGTTAAGACTGCACAAGTTCATTCCATATAAATTAGGAAGTGTCACTAAACTGGTATTGTGATTATGGTTTTGACAATTCACATGGATAAAAACACATACACAATTAAATCTAAGTGTCATAAGGTTTGTCTCTGATTCATGAAAATGATGGTGAGGAAACACTTTCACTAAGTAGATTTTAGCTAGATAGCAATTGTGATATTTGCATTCTCAAAGTCGTTAGTGGAGCATGTGTGGTTAACGGGCACACTAACATTGACTTGCGAGAAGTGGAAAAGGTCTAAACAATCGAGACTATGATTGCGGCATCCCTTTTCATAGTTCTTAAAGTTGTTTAGACACACCTGTTAGCTATCTAAGATAAGGTGTATGATATTGATAAACTTTTATCAAAGCAATCTAGTATCAGCTGATTTCTGAGTACATGTCAAAGCCAGTGGGAGCATAAGTGTTATGCTAATAATCATCATGTTTCTGGGAGCATGATAATTATGATAAAGGTTGCAAGTTAGAATTGTTAATTATAGAAAACAAAAGGTTTCAATTGGGAAAAAGTTGTTTTGCTATAATTAAGGGAGAGGAATTTATACTTCATCTCAAATCTAAAAGCTTAGATTGAGGTATATATATATATATATATATATATATATATATATATATATATATATATATATATATATATATATATGAATTTCATGTTGGAATGGCTCAACATAAGGAAATTCTATGTATGTGTCTATTATTTGCGTTCTCAAATTCGATTATGATTACGACATCCCTTTTTGTAATATGAAATTATGAGAACTTGGCAAATAGAAATATTGTAGCAAAAGGACTGGTCTAGTATCATGTCTTTATGTGAGATATCATGAATCGTGTCCCATATGCTTCAGATATAGGATCGATTGCATGTGCTATAATATTCATCCTTTCTAAAATTTTCCAAATGCCTGAGGCATTAAGAAGGGAAAAGGTCTAGATTTGGATACGACTAAAATGATTAAGCAATTGTCGAGGACAATCTAAGGTTTACCAAAGATTGGTTGCTCAAGGACAGTTGGAAGTATAGTGTTAATTCTGGAAGGACCATATTGACATAATCTGTAAGGAGGAAACTCTTGTTCAGAAATGATAGTCAAAATGGAATATGGAAATGTTTCAAAGTTAGAAATTATTAAATCTGTGTAAAATTAGAAAAACTTAATGCAAGAAGGATGTTTCCATGGATTTGATCTCCATTGGAATACTATGTAATGTTTGTGGACAAGTCTTTGTGACTTTGAGCATAATCATTACAAGAGGATCAGTGCATATAAGTTTAAAATCTAACAGATTTTGGTAAGTGGCAGGAATTTGGAATTCTTGCATTTGCAGTAAGGATTTGGGACTGTGAAATGAGAATCATTGGAGTTATGTTCAATTGATGTATTTCACAAAGTAAAGATTATAGACAAACATAGTATGCATACTTGGTGTGTGGCATGACTAGTGTTTAGAAAACATAGTGTACATGCTTGGAGCATGGGACAACTAGCGTTTTAATTCAAGTATAAAGTTGATAATTTGAAATAGTATACAATGAATAATGTGTAAGCATATGGCGATAAATAAAAGGTGTTTTATTTATATTCATCAGTTCTGAGACCATAATGGATTCGATTATTATTGTGTTTCACTTTGTATGTTTTGACTTCCAGAATAACTAGGTCATTGTTCTGAATGACTAAGTTTCTTAAACCATCCACAGTCGATAATACGTTGGAAGTAGGTATTAATGCAAGACTATCATGAATTGGGTTTGTAGATGTCCAAGGTATCGGACATAGCCAAGAGGTGCTACAACATTCATGAGTGCTCATAAGTTCTGAGTATTGGATTCAACCCATGCTCATTTGAATCACTTCATGGATTTTATCATGAATGATCATGAGACGATAATATATTATATTCTTCAAACCTAGAGATATGAGTTGTTACTATGAGTTGGTTATACATTAATTGCACGAAAACGCACTGGTAACTCGATGTTATAAAACGTGTCTTTGTGTATGATTCAACAAGTAGTAGAACAAGCCATAGGAGTCGAAGTTTATCCATTCCTTTTACCTTCGGGTTAAAAGCGATATATGTGGGCCCCTCGATGATTTGGTGATGAAAAATGTAAGTGCTCGGTCGGGCCTAGACTGATTTGATTTGTTCAATTAGTCAGGCGTCATAAATCGGAAATCAGGAAACCACAAATGGACATACAGAATGATTATAATCCATGTCTCAATCCGTATGATATCTAGAATGGAGGAATATATGATCCCTTATCTAATGCACAAGTCATTGACAAAGGTCAGAGATCAACGCCAAGGTCAGAGTTCGACAGAAGCTTTTGAGAGCTACGATTGCCATTCGGTTCTTGAAGTCATACTAGAAATAATAGTTTTAGACTTATCCAAGTGGGAGACTGTTGGATTAATGTCTAAGTCCATAAATATAATTGGTAAGACTTGAGCCGACCCGACATGGTCCATTTGGGTTGCATGGCATCATGCATTTGGATAGACTAAAATGAGAGAAATAACACTTAAGGTTTATTAATATATTATAAGTTCTAATATATTAATAAGATTATTTAATTAGTATTGATCAAGAATTAATCTAGAATTAATTAAGTGATCAAAAGAAGACTAATTAAATATATGAGTTGATTTTGTAAATCATCCATACTTGTATAATGGGCTAATGCTTCATGGATTGTCAAGTTGGGCTAAAACCCATAAGATGCTCCATGGTATATTTGAACCCATGGATCCAAGGAAATGGAAAGCCATGACAATTAGGGTTCACCCTACTTGTCACTAACTATATAAGCATCTTATTGATGACAAAATCAGTCACTATGTGTGATAAAAAGGGCTAGCCGATTTTCTTGAAGTATGTATGTTCTCTCAAGTTATTCCAAGTGTATTTGATGTTGTGTGAACCATTTGAAGTGTCACAATTGGGGCACTAGGCACTCAAGCTTCATGAAGACACTCTACATCAAAGAGGTATGTAATTCTAACTTGATATATTCATATGAATCAATGTTATTATGCTAGTTAGGATGAGTACCTTGGAAAGTTCATATTTCCATGTATAATAGAGAAAACATAGATCCAAGGTATTTAGGGTTGCATGTACACTTAGGAGTGTTAGAATGCTCGAAACCCACCAAAATGCTGCACGTGCTAATCCTTGGTCTTAGAGTAGGCCTGAATATCATCGATAAAAACAATCACCGACCGATCCAACATCGGTCTATACACTCTGTTCAGGATATCCATGAATGCTGCTGGGGCATTGGTGAGCCCGAACAGCATCACCACAAACTCGTAGTTCCTATACCGAGTCTTGAAAGTCGTCTTCGGTATATCCTCATCCCGAATCCACATCTGATGATACCCAGATTGGAGGTCAATCTTGGAAAACCAAGACGCACCCTGAAGCTGATCAAACACATCATCGATCCTCGACAATGGATAACGGTACTTCACCATTAGTTTTTTTAGCTCCCTATAATCAATGCACATCCTTTGCGATCCATCCTTCTTTTTCACGAAAAAGATTGGTGCCCCCACGGGGAACTGCTTGGACGGACAAACCCTCGGTCTAGCAGCTCATGAAGCTGAGTGGATAACTCCTGCATCTCCGGTGGTGCCAATCGATATGACACCTTTACTATCGGAGCGTCTCCCGACACCAAGTCAATACGAAACTCCACCTGCCTCTATGGAGGCACTCTTGGTAACTCTTTGGGGGAAAATGTCCCGAAAGTCCTGTACAACTGGCACACTACCCACATCCGTCGCGGTCTCTACCCGAGATGTACGCCAGAAATCCAGTGCAGCCCTGCTGCAAAAACCTCCTAACCCTGTTGCAAAAACCTCCTAGCCCTTGCAGCCAAACAGAGGGTCGGTCCCTACGAGGCCCTCTCACCATGAATAACCAGCTCAACCCCGCTTAGGGTTCGAACCCTGACCAACTAACGCTTGCAATCAATCATGGCCCCATTGGCCCCCAACCAGTCCATCCCAACAATCACTTTCGACCCTCGCAAGGGTATCAGAACTAGATCAACGTAGAACCTTTCACCCAACACGTTCAGGGAACAACCTTGATATACCCTCGCAACACTGACGGTGCGGTCATCTGCAATCTCTACTTCGAGCGGGGAATCCAAGATTCTCGGCGTGTCCCTAAACCTCTTGCTAAGCGCAAGTGACACAAATGATCGAGTAGCACCCCAATCGAACATGACATGAGCAGGCATACCATTGACCAAAAAGGTCCCTAAACAAACATAGAATACACATAAGTCATATAAATCATAATGAGAAGAGAATAATAGATACGTACCAGCCACAACGACTGGAGTTTCCCAAGCCTCCTCGGTGGTCAACTGAAAAGCGCGACTCTTCACCGCCGGAACATCCGCCTTGGTAGGGCGGCCATCGGTAATCCTCAGTGTGGCGGGAGCATGCGCCGCCAGTGCTCCTCCCCCTCCCTACAACTTCGGACAATTGGCCCGCTTGTGGCCAGTCTGGTTGCAGTGAAAACATATCAAGCCATTCTTGGGGTAGTCCATGCTCATGTGGCCTGACTGACCACAAGTATAACATATTGTGCCATGTCCCCTACAAGCTCCTCCATGCGACGTGCCACACTTGGCGCACTGGCCCCGGCCCAGCTAGCCCCGACTAGATGAATCCAAGGTCTTTGGCTTTTTAGCCTGACCTACTCCTGTCAGCGCCTGCTCAGGCTTCCGCTTCGTGCGGAAGTCTAACTCCATCTCCTGTTCCTTGGCCTTCTACACCATCTTATTCAGGGTTTTGCACCTTGTAAAGCTCACAATTTTCCGAATATCACCCTTCAGCATGGAATGATATCGGGTACGCCTCAACTCCTCATCAGTAGCATACTACGGAATCAACAGGGCTCGTTCCTGAAATCTGGTGATGATCTCCGCCACAGTCTCGGTTGTCTGTTGCAATTCGTGAAACTCCCTTACTAGACGTTGCACCTCAATAGGTGGTTCAAACTCCAAATCAAACCTCCGAACAAACTCGGCCCATGTCATCTCTGCCACCCCGGATGGCCCCACCTGGCTAGTAACCTCGCCCCACCAATCTCGTGCCCTATCCCTCAACATACATGAAGAAAACCCAACCTTTTCCACATCTGGGAAGGAAATCATGCGCTGGATGTTCTCAATATCTGCTACACAACATCGGCTAACAATGGGGTCCCTGAGCCCCAAAAACTCTGGCGCCCCACACGCCTTGAACTCTCGAAACGAGGGAGTCCGGTCCCAATCTGACCCGCTGCAAACTCAACATTTAAAGATATGAGTCTCTCATCTATAATCTCCATCATGCCCACCTTGACCATCCCGAAAATGACTGGCGTCATGTCAAGGATGCTGCTGGTAACCTCAGCTGCAATGATTTCGTGCAGCCTCTCATCGATGACATCAGTAATGTCTCCTGATCCCGCCCCGGATCCAGACCCCGATCCTAATCCTCCTACTCCAATTCGTGTCACCACCATGACGAACTAAAATACAGTAAATTACTGAGATCAGGATTTCCATAAAAGGGATCTTCCCACACCGGTCCTCCTTGAAATCGTCAGATCTAACATTGGTTCGGGTACAGGTCCTGTGCTTTCAATAGTACGGGCCCAATACTACCTTCCACACCTACCTGTACCTTTCCCCAATGCCCTACTTAACAACTCTAAATTGTCCCAAAACTAAACCATATTCACAAACTACCGCATATATCAAATCTCAGGCCGTCCTAAGATTTATTCTACTCACATCCATCAAACCAGTCCCGACAGGTCGCCTTTATGCATGCAATATGTACACAAAAAAGGATCAAATAGACTTTCGAAGCCATGCAAAACAACACATAAGGAAGCCCTGAAAACCCTCCAAGGTCTTACTCCGGGTGCCATGGGAACCCCCACACGGTCTTAGCCTATTGCCCCGGGACCCCCCCGGGGTAGTTGACCTAGGAAGCCAAGGAAAGCCTCTAAGGTCTTACAACAAAGTGCCTCGGGAACCCCCTGAGGTCTTTGACCTAGGAAGCCAAGGAAATTTATATGTGCATAATTAGTTCATATTAAGTATACACTTTTATTCATTTATTAGCTTAAATATCGCATATTATGGACAAAAGGTACTTACAAGTGTTAAATTATGTTTTTCAGTCCAAAGATGAAGCTCGGAAGCGAAAGGAAGCAGGAGAAACAGTTAGAAGATTGAGAATGGAATAAAGAAGAAAAACACTAAAAATGGCACCTACTCGGCGATTCAGATAGACTACTCGGCGAGTCCAATCGAAGAATCGAGAAGATAATGACTCGGGATCCCAGAGATTTATCGCAATACGGGGAATGTAAGAGGGACTCGACGAGTCACCACTTGACTCGACAAGTCGATTCGTATATTTAAAGATAATTCCACAGATCGATTGAGAGAGTTCTGGGACGATTCAGAAGTACTTTGCTACGATTGAGAAGCCAGAAAAACCCTAGAAGACAACGAAGGAAGCTAGAATGCGATTCCAAAGTGTAATTAAGGCAAAATTTCATCATTCCACTTATTCTTTTGTTTTATCATCATGATTAAGCAACTTGACTTTGTTTGTTTGCTGTTATTTACTTTAATTATGAGCTAAAACCTTTAGACTTCTGTTTGGGGATACAATATGGTTTGATTGATTGGTAGGATTAATTCAAAGTTGGTGAATTTTTGTTATTTTAGCTTGCTAAAGAACCTTGTGTGTGAATAATAATTAATTTTCTGTTAATAGGAAGATAATTGATTAGCATGAACATCTATTGATTATTGACCTCATATGCTATGTGATCACTATGCTATAAGTCTAGGATTAATGAATATGAAACTAGAATTAATAAGAAAATTGAGTAAATTCATGTGCAAGCTTGTAAGATGACCATCAAACAAGAAGTTAATTAAAAGAATAAATTAGTTAACTATTGCAAGTCTAACTTAACCCGAATAATTAATCTAGTGAATATAATTAAATTAGACAATTGGCCACTGTTTAAGTTAGTTTATTTGCTAAGGATTAGGGTAGTGAATACGAATCTAATCACTTGAATCGGTAACCAACGAAAGAATTAATCCATTGCAGCATTACCTTGAAATCAATCATAGAGTTAACCAAGTTGAACTAAACAGAAGTTCCTTTCCAATTATTGAATCTAGTTAAGTCGTTATTTTCTAGTCTTAAATTACTAATAGTTAGTAAGTTTCTAGTCTTGTAAAACTAGAGAAAAATCCCTACTTCTTAATTAACTTAGATTAAATTAGTTTTTAGTTTAATTTGCCGTTCCCTGTGTTCGATACCCTGCTTATTTAGCTATACCACAATTGATAGGTTCACTGCCTTTTGTGTGTTATTTGATAATTAAAAGTAAGTTTAAAACTAAGTGAGTTTGCACACATCAAGTTTTTGGCGCCGTTGCCGGGGAACGGTTCTAAAATTAGTATTAAATTCTAGTTTAATCGATCCTTTGTGTGGGATTTATCTTACACAAAGTTATTTACAAAGTAATTCAGTAAATAGAATTAGTTTGAATAAAATTCTGTTTTTAAGAATAACTAGAAATTTTTTTTAGTTTTTGCTTTGAACTCGCCGAGTGCATTCGTGACGACTCGGCGAGTACATCGCTGTTTCAGCTTTATTTTTTTATTCCGTTTTTGTTCTTTTTACGCGTTTCGTTTCTTTTGTTTCGTTTTTTTCAGTTGTTTCATGACCCGAGGATCTGATACACCTCTGGTACCTCCTTTGGAAGACCCGGAATCCGCACTAAGAAGAAGCAAAGGAAAAGTCGTTGGAGAAACCACATCTTCAAAGAACTCACCACTCAAAAACTTAAAATCCATTTTCAGCAAGAAGAAGAGCAGCAAATCAGGAGCATCCAGTGCCTCATTGACAGTTGAAGAACCAATTCAAGAAGATATCGAGTACGAGACCTAGGAAGAAGAAGAGCATACTTCCGAGCACGAAACCGATTCTGAAGAAGACTTAGCTATCACAATGGCTAACATTTATGAAGTCCCCATGGGGGAATGGAAGAAAAGGATGCGTGATGACACCGGGCCGGGACTTGTGCAACCCGCAATTCCTGCGACCGCCACTTTCGAACTAAAAGGCCATATTCTCGCCCAACTCAAGGAGATTCCTTTTTACGGGAAGGATCACGAAGACGCTTACAAGCCCTTGGACGAAGTGAATGATGTGGCCGATTACTTCAACGTCCCGAATGTTCCACGCGAGACCCAGCTTCTTCGCATGCTTCCTGTCACATTTAAAGGAGCTGCAAAAGATTGGTTAAAGTCACTTCCTCCCGGATCGGTCACCACATGGGCCAAGATGAACGAAGAGTTCATAGACCATTTCTGCCCGCTCTCCAAGATAGCCAAGCTAAAGAAAGCCATTGACAACTTCGAGCAACAACCCGGAGAATCTCTGTATGAAGCTTGGGAAAGGTACAAGAACCTACTTAGAAATTGCCCACACCATGACCTTAATAGCCAACAAGAGGTCTCCATTTTCTATAATGGAGTCAATGTCACCACAAGGCAATTACTTGATTCTCAAGGCCCGCTCACAAAGAAGGCGCCCCCGGTAATTAAAGAATAAATTGAAGAATTCTCTAAGCACTCTAGAGAATACCACAATCCGAGAAACGAAGTGAGTCGAGGGGTAGTAAACGCGGCAAATGATAGCATGGCGGCGGTGATAGCAAAGTTTGATAGTCTAGCTCGAAGAATGACAAAAATGGATCAAGCAATCCATGCTATTAGGGTAGGATGCAAAAATTGTGGAGGGCCCCATCTCGCAAAGGATTGTGATTTGGATGAGAATGGAAATAAGAAAGCTCAAGTCTTTTATTCAAGTGGTGATCGTTATGATGAAAATTGGCGAAAACCTAAGAAGGATTGGCTACCATACGAGGAGTATAAGAAGGCAAAGGAGGAGAAATACAAGCAGAAGGAGAGGGGACTATACCAAAAGGAAGAACCAGTAGAAAAGAAAGCCGATTTAGAAGAGTTATTCACTAGATTCATAGCCGCGTCCGAAAAAAGACACAATGATCACAATGCTGCCATACACGAGACCAGAAACATGCTTAGGAATCAGCAAGCATCAATTCTCAACATTGAGAAACAGCTGGGGCAGCTTGCGCATCAAGTGAATGATAGAAGACCGGGTCAACTTCCGAGTAACACCGAACCCAATCCAAGAATGGAGAATGTAAGTGTAATAACCTCCAGTAGTGAAGAAACAGTTATAGAAGCACTGAGAATCTCCAAGAAGAAGGCAGAAAAGGTAGAAGAATTGGACCCAACAAAACCCGATCCGACTCGCCGAGTCACTCCAATGGACTCGACGAGTCCATGCGTAAATGAGAAAACTGTCAATTCTTTGAAGCCGTATAATCCTCCTCTGCCATACCCAATCAAAGCCATGCCTGCAGAAAAAGTAGAAGCATACAGGACCTTCATGACGCATGTTAAAGTTTTACAAGTCAATGTGCCATTTATGGAAACAATGCTACACTTGGCGGACAAGACGATAATTCATCCACAAGGCGTTTGTGAGGATCTCGTAATAAAAGTCGACGAGTTTATTTTCCCAGTAGACTTCGTGGTAGTTGATATGAAAGAAGACCCCGAAATTCCAATTATTTTGGGGAGATCATTCTTGAACACCGCGTGTGGTTTAATTGATATATGTGAGTCTACATTGACATTAAGGGTGGGTGATGAATCTATAATGTTTAAAGCTATTCCAGAAGCCAAGCAAGAAGAGGAAAATAATGAAGAAATCTCAATTATCCAATTGGATGATGAGATATTACAAAGAAAGCTTGAACTTTTGCTAAAAGATGATCCAAGCAAGTTTTTGATACACTCTGAAGAAGATGTTGATGTTAACAAGGACTTGGAGGAGTTAGAAAAGTTACTGGAAGGAGCCAACACAGAAAACACCCAAGAAGTGATGAAACCCGATCAGACTCGCCGAGTCACTTTAATGGACTTGACGAGTCCAGTCGAATTTGACGAAGACTTCGCCGACTTAAATCTGGTTGTTACTAGTTCTTCACATACCTTGGATTTAGATATTATTCATGATTCTTTAGAAGAACAAACAGCAGAAGGAGGAAAGGGAAGGAAAGTTCAATACGCCGATGTAGCATGTCTTGATACGATTCCGTTTGAAGATGGGTTGAGCACTGGAAAGGATGAAGAGACAAAGGAAAGGAGGGTGGAAGCTGATCAACCATTCGCTACTAAACCTAAAGCACGAACCATCATGAAATGTGAAGTTATTAAATTTAACGAGAAGGAGGTGCAAGAGAAGGTGAAAAAGAATGGGGTAAAGAAGAAAAAGAGGAAAAGGGAAGCCCAAGCAGCTGAGGATGAGGCTGTGAAAAGGAAAAGAGATGCATTGAAAAGGGCTTACAAGAAGAAGATTCACGCTTACAAGACCAAGTACAAATCACAAAAAGTTAGGCATGCGTTCCCGATGCTCGGAGATGACGAAACGTAGATGGGAAGGAGTCTAGCTAATGACTCCTTAAAAAGAAGCGCTTGGCGGGAGGCAACCCGTTATATAGAGTTTGCTTTCTTTTACTTTTTAGTTTTTACTTCATTTTTAGAATTTTAATCTTCCAAATCATCGGACATGTCTGCTTGAGAGTGTGCATAGGTTAAGTGTGGGGTGAAATGATTTTAAATAAATAACAAAATTTTGAAAATTATGAATTTTTTGCAAGAGACTCGCCGAGTCTGACCACGACTCGACGAGTCCATCTGGATTTCAGAAAAAGTTTGGCTTCGCGACCAGACTTGCCGAGTCTGACCCCGACTCGACGAGTCGATATTATTTACAGAAAAAAATAATTTCGAAATTACTTTTACAACTAGTAACTAGGGTTTTAACCCTAAGAATCAGTTTTTCACATACACACTCGCCGGGCGCCTCACACTAAAGTTCCTCTCAAGCATTCATCTTTGTTCTTCAAGTTTTCTTCAAATTTCTCAAGTTCAATCTCAAAAGGTAACAAATTTCTTCTTGTTTTCTGTTAAGAACGTGATTATAAGGCCATCTATGGTAACAATTGCATGAAAAACCCGTTTTTGAAAAGTAGTAAATTTCTAGGGTTTTGATTTTTTCATGAATTATGTTGTTTTGACTGCGTATTCTGGCCTTAATACCTTAATAGTAAGTGCCTAGACAAAACCCTTGACGAAATTTCCAGGTTTCATGGCCTAGTTTTCATCGACCTGCCGACTGACTCGTGCAGTTCGCGCGACTCGTCGAGTCATGCCTGGACTTGACGAGTCGAGTCGGGAAGCATATGCGAGATTTTTTTTAATTATATTCTGTGTTTTCTGGGTTTTGTGTATTTGTTTTGCAGAAATCATGTTCAGAAGGGGGCAAAGTTCCAGTGGCAACCAAGGGGATTTTCCATGGCTAAACTTCCCACAAATCGAGTCCACTTCGACATTGCGGAAATGGAAGTAGAAGCTGGCTGATATCAAGAAGAAAGAGGTCTATGTGCCCAACCGGATAGATTGGGATTGGCGGCAGAATGTTCGTTATGAGGAGGAGTTAGCTCTTTATCTCTTGAAGGAGTTTCACCATTAAGGCGAAACAATGGTGTGTGACGGGTGGAGCCGGGTCTTCCGTATTCAAGAGTCGGTTTATTTGGAGCTTTGTTTGGAGTTTTTCTCCACGGTATGTTTCACCGGGGGAGTGGATGCTTATCACCCGTCCAGCTTCAGTTTTTGTCTTGGGGGAGAGTTTCATCAATGCTCTATGGTGGATCTTGCCTGTCGATTAGGGGTTTATGATTAGCCCTTGGTCTCAACACCCATCTTTCGGGCCTTTTTGGCACAAACCCATATGGTGTTTCCCGAGGGAGTGACGAGTACGGGCTGGTGGAATACAATTGGTAACAAAGTCTATATCCCAAAGTCGGAACAGGAAGGGAGCATTCGATCCCCAACACACCGCCTCATACACCGCCTCATTTCATCCACAATCAATCAACAAAAGGATGATAAAAAGGTTTCCAACCTTGACGTTTTCTATTTATGGAGCATCATTACACCCGGCGTTTTTTGCAACATTCCTTGGTGTCTAGCTTCATATCTCTCGGAGGGTGCGGTCAAGGATCGAAAAACTTCCCGAATTAATGGTGGGATGTTTGTCACCCGGTTGGCCAATTCATTCGGGTTGATGAACCGCGGTGCGTGGAACTTCATGACGTTGATCCCTACACCTCCGTTCAATCCAATTCTTTTCCGGAGAGAGAGGATTATTGAAGATTATGGTGGTGGCCATTATGCCATCCTGAATGATGATCCGGTTGTTGGTCCCGAAGCACCGGGGAGGAGGGTTCGTTCGAGGAGAGAGCGGGATATTGAGGAGGAGCCGCCGGTGATTCCGGTTGAGAATGACGAAGTACCAATTGATTGGTACAATGTGGAGATGAGGCGACTCCAGGATCAAATGGCGCGGGGCTTGAATTTTAGCAACCAATCTCATATCCAACTTTTTGACCACTTTAACATTCCACACATTGATGGTGGTAACTTTCCATATATTCCAACATGGGAAGAAGTGATAAGTGCAAGAAGAAGTGGGGCTGGAGGAAGTGGAGTAGGGCTTGATGATGATGAGGAGGAGGATTGATGTTTTATGCATTTTTATTGAACAATTTTTAATTTTGTGTTTGTTTGTTTTATTTGGTTTGTTTGATGTTTTTAAAACTTGCTTTTGATGTTTAATTGATGTTTGATGCTTTGACAATTTTTTAGAATTGAATTAGGAGTGCTAGCTTCAAAAGGGTTTAGAGTTATAGAATCAAAGTGAGAAAGAGAGTCAAGAAAAAGGAGCGTTAGAGTTAAAGTATTGAGTCCGGTCCTTAGAGATGCTGGCAAGGGAGTCTAGAAGTGAATAGAAAGTATAGAGAGTTTATTGGAAGCTGGATCAGATGCAGAATTCTATAATTTTCATTCAGTGACCAACTCGTCGAGTGCACTAAACTGACTCGACGAGTCGCCCTTAATTCTCAAAAATCCAAAGATTTCCCGAAGTAACTCGACGAGTCTGGTATATACTTGACGAGTCGTTTGGTTTCATGTCGAAGGAGCTGCTGATTTGATGCTAATTAGAGTACCACTTGACTATTTATTCTTTCCATATTAATTCCTGAAGATCTTACACTGTTTTCCGCGTATTTGGAGTGATCCACACGAGACGAGACACCCAAGGCATGGATGAGATGTTACCCTGTCTAAAGTCAATTGAAGTTGGAGCTAAAATGAAAGTGATCAACTTATCCACTGCTATCCCAGGGGAGTTTGTTCCAATTCCCTCTTTAGTTTCTTTTTAAGTTTTTAATTATGCATAATATGCAATGAGGGCATTGAATCAAATATGTGTGGGGTAGGGGGTTGGTTACATAATAGAAAATTTAGAGTCTTAATTTAGGCTGTTTTTTTTTTTAAAAATTTGCATACCAAAAGTATTACTTAGGACTTATTTAGAAAATTTTGGTAAAAGTAATTAGGACTCCATGTTAGAGTTGTGTTGATAATTGCATAATAACCCAAATGTTTAGTTGAGCCTATATACGTTCTAGTGCATTTGTGGCTTCCTTATTCCAGTGAAATCATGGGACAAAAACACAACCTTGCTCAGCCCGAGGGATGCAATATGTTTAGCAGCCTAAACCTGAAATGTATCTAGGAAAATTATTATCGTTAGCCAATAAAGGTTGAGATTGAGCGCCCCTGCTTAAGCATGTAGGGCTTTGAGTGAAAAAAAGTGAGGTACATGTTAAAAAAAATAAAAAAGAGAATTGCAAGAAAAGTTGAAGAATTTTGGATCAAATAAAGTGAAGATCAAAAGATCAAAATTCCAAGAAATTCAAAAAGTTGAAGATACCAAAAATCAAACAACAAGGTGGTGAATTCAAAGAAATTAAAGATCAAATGTCAAAGAAGTGAAGAATTCTAAAAGAGCTCCATAGTGGTATCAAAAAGTTGTAATTCTAGATTATGTATGCTCGGGTTGCTCAATTAAAAACACCTTGAGGGTAAGAGGTTTTCTGCAGATGGATTCGGAGGGTTGCATAAAATGAGCATAGTTCGGGATGAGTGGGCAAGTGTTTATGAGGATTGTGAGTATTTGGAGTATGGGAGGTTTTTAGGAAAAATTTTAGACACAAATGCATGCGTTGCGGTCTTGGCATAATGGCTGGGTTAGATTGGAGTTGTTATATATGATTCTAATATGTTTAAAATTCAGTTTTGCTTGGGGGCAAGCTGAAGACAAGTGTGGGGTATTTTGATATGTGCATAATTAGTTCATATTAAGTATACATTTTTATTCATTTATTAGCTTAAATATCGCATATTATGGACAAAAGGTACTTACAAGTGTTAAATTATGTTTTTCAGTCCAAAGATGAAGCTCGGAAGCGAAAGGAAGCAGGAGAAACAGTTAGAAGATTGAGAATGGAATAAAGAAGAAAAACACTAAAAATGGCACCTACTCGGCGATTCAGATAGACTACTCGGCGAGTCCAATCGAAGAATCGAGAAGATAATGACTCGGGATCCCAGAGATTTATCGCAATACGGGGAATGTAAGAGGGACTCGACGAGTCACCACTTGACTCGACAAGTCGATTCGTATATTTAAAGATAATTCCACAGATCGATTGAGAGAGTTCTGGGACGATTCAGAAGTACTTTGCTACGATTGAGAAGCCAGAAAAACCCTAGAAGACAACGAAGGAAGCTAGAATGCGATTCCAAAGTGTAATTAAGGCAAAATTTCATCATTCCACTTATTCTTTTGTTTTATCATCATGATTAAGCAACTTGACTTTGTTTGTTTGCTGTTATTTACTTTAATTATGAGCTAAAACCTTTAGACTTCTGTTTGGGGATACAATATGGTTTGATTGATTGGTAGGATTAATTCAAAGTTGGTGAATTTTTGTTATTTTAGCTTGCTAAAGAACCTTGTGTGTGAATAATAATTAATTTTCTGTTAATAGGAAGATAATTGATTAGCATGAACATCTATTGATTATTGACCTCATATGCTATGTGATCACTATGCTATAAGTCTAGGATTAATGAATATGAAACTAGAATTAATAAGAAAATTGAGTAAATTCATGTGCAAGCTTGTAAGATGACCATCAAACAAGAAGTTAATTAAAAGAATAAATTAGTTAACTATTGCAAGTCTAACTTAACCCGAATAATTAATCTAGTGAATATAATTAAATTAGACAATTGGCCACTGTTTAAGTTAGTTTATTTGCTAAGGATTAGGGTAGTGAATACGAATCTAATCACTTGAATCGGTAACCAACGAAAGAATTAATCCACTGCACCATTACCTTGAAATCAACCGTAGAGTTAACCAAGTTGAACTAAACAGAAGTTCCTTTCCAATTATTGAATCTAGTTAAGTCGTTATTTTCTAGTCTTAAATTACTAATAGTTAGTAAGTTTCTAGTCTTGTAAAACTAGAGAAAAATCCCTACTTCTTAATTAACTTAGATTAAATTAGTTTTTAGTTTAATTTGTCGTTCCCTATGTTCGATACCCTGCTTATTTAGCTATACCACAATTGATAGGTTCACTGCCTTTTGTGTGTTATTTGATAATTAAAAGTAGGTTTAAAACTAAGTGAGTTTGCACACATCAGAAACCCTCCAAGGTCTTACACCTAAGTGCCTCGGGAACCCCCCGAGGTCTTCCATAAACAATACATAGAAAAAACTAGCACATTGCATATCAAATAGTCCAAATAGCATATACATAACAATTAATGGGCCGACCTTGGTGCCTTCGACCCATTGGTATGGTGAGGAGACTCACCTCTGACTGTTGAATACAAAAGTTGCTCTCCTAACAGTCTGCAACCTTCGGTGTAGAATAATAATATTAGACAATGTTAGGACTTGAATAACCAACGGAGACCCAAACCCCCAACCCTTTCACAAGGCCCAATTATCCAACCCTTGCTATTAGGCCCAAAGTCCAAGTCCAAAGTCCTTAATGGGCCACTTGGCCCAATAAGGCCCAATCAATATGTCCATGGTCTATAGCGAATGATATATCCCATAATACCCAGAATACCACCAAGCCCAATAATCAAATGAGGCTCAAAAGCTGAAAGGCCCAAAACAGATTTAGCTCCACTGTGGTGCGTACGCTTAGCGTACCATCCTGGTACGCGTAGCGTACTAAGGTTCTAAGGCTTACGCGCAGCGTACACTGGGTTACACCCAAACGTCCAACTCCGGATGCTACTCCCACATCTCTGACTCCGACTCCCAAGTCAGCTCGGACCCCTTTCAATGCTGCCACCGGATTTGAACCAGAGGCACCTCCTTGTTTCTCAGAATCTTGACCTTCCGGTCCAAGATCGCGATCGGTCTCTCGACATAATTCAGCCCTGAGTCCACCTGGATATCCTCTAGCAGCACTACCGCCGACTCATCAGCTATACACTTCCTTAGCTGGGACACATGGAATGTACCTTGAATGTGGCTTAACTCTACAGGTAGCTCCAATCGATATGCTACCCTGCCCACCCTCGCCATCACCCTGAATGACCCAATGTACCGGGGCCCCAACTTCCCCATTTTCCTAAATCAGATCACTCCATTCCAAGGAGACACCTTCAGAAGCACAAAATCTCCAACCTGAAACTCGAGCTCGGATGGTCGCCTATCCGCGTAACGCTTCTGGCAACTCTGAGTTGTCAACAATCTCTGTCTAACCTGTTGTATCTGCTCTGTTGTCTGAAGTACTAGCTCAGTGCTACCCAATACTCGTTGTCCTACCTCTCCCTAGCATATGGGAGTCCGACACCTCCATCCATACAATAACTCGAAGGGAGGCATACCGATACTCGAATGGTGGCTGTTGTTATAAGAAAACTCAGCCAAAGGCAGATACGTGTCCCAACTCCCTCCGAAGTCCAACACACACACCCGAAGCATGTCCTCGAGCATCTGAATCGTCCGCTCACTCTGTCCGTCCATCTGCGGGTGGTAAGCGGTACTGAAATGCAGCCTAGTACCCAACTCCTCATGGAACTTCTTCCAAAACCAGGAAGTGAAACGCACATCTCGATCTGCCACAATCGAGATCGGCACACCATACCGCAATACCACCTCTCTGACATACACCTCTGCCAGCCTCTCTGTGGAAGAGCTCTCACTGATAGCAAGAAAATGAGCGCTCTTTGTCAGCCGGTCGACGATCACCCAAATTGCATCGACGCCTCTCGCAGTCCTCGGCAATTTGGTGATAAAATCCATGGAAATTTGTTCCAACTTCCACTGGGGAACCTTCAGCAGCTGCAACTTGCCATGTGGACACTGGTGCTCGCCCTTAACCTTGCGACAGGTCAAGAACCTCTCTACAAACCACGCCACATCCCTCTTCATATAGGGCCACCAATAATCTCTTTCCAGGTCCAAATACATCTTAGTGGCCCCGGGATGGATCGAAAACCTCAACCTGTGCGCCTCCTCCATCAAAATGGCACGTGCCCCACCCTCAAATGGCACCCAAATCCGGCCCTGGAAGGTCATAAGCCCCCGACTATCGGCAATGAACTCAGATATCTGACCAATCACCCGCTCTCGCTTGCGGTTCTCCGGTCTCATGGCCTCCACCTGGGCCTCCCGAATGGTGTCCAACACCAGAGTCCTCACTGTCAACCTCATACAAACATCTCGCAAAGGGCACTCTCTGCCCTGCGACTCAAGGCATTGGCTACCACGTTATCCTTGCCCGGGTGGTATAGGATCTCACACTCATAATCCTTTACCACGTCTAACCATCTCCTCTGACGCATGTTCAGGTTGGGATGGTCCATCAGATACTTCAAGCTCTTGTGGTCCGTTTATACGGTACACCGAACCACATACAAATAGTGATGCCAGATCTTGAGGGAGAATACTACAGCTCCCAACTCCAGATCATGAGTAGGATACCTCGTCTCATGAGGCTTCAGTTGCATCTATGCTATCACATCCCTCTCTGCATTGGCACCACACCCAGTCCTGATATCGACGCATCACAATATACCGCAAAGTCCTCCATTCCCTCCGGAAGGGCCAACACTATGGCTTCGCACAATCTCTGGCGAAGTGTCTCGAACGAGGCCTGCTGCTTCGGGACCTAACTGAAAGCCACGCCCTTCCGGGTCATCCTGGTGAGAGGAACAACAATTCTGGAGAAATCCTGGATGAATCTCCGATAATATCCGGCCAACCCCAGGAAACTCCTGATCTCCGAAGGGGATCTTGGCACCTCCCAACTCATCACCGCCTGAATCTTAGCCGGATCGACCAATATCCAGTTCTGGTTGACAAGGTGTCCTAGAAACTGGACCTCCCATAACCGGAAATCGTATTTGGAGAATTTGGCGTAAAGCCTCTCCGATCTCAGAACTCCGAGGATCTCCCTCAAATGCTCCTCATGCTGCTCTCTGGACCTCAAATACACCAATATGTCATCAATGAACACAATCACTGAACGATCCAACATCGGCCTGCACACCCTGTTCATGAGATCCATGAACGCCGCCGGTGCATTGGTAAGTCCGAAAGGCATCACCACGAGCTCGTAATGCCCGTAACGATTCCTGAACGCTGTCTTTTGGATATCCTCATCACGCACCCTCATCTGATTATATCCAGACGTCAAATCAATCTTGGAGAACCAAGAAGCTCCCTGCAACTGATTGAACAAATTGTCGATCCTCGGTAAGGGGTAACTGTTCTTGACTATCAGCTTGTTCAACTCCCGGTAATTAATGCACATCCGGTGTGAACCATCCTTTTTCTTGACAAAAAGGATCGGTGCTCCCCACGGCGAGCTACTTTGCCGTATAAACCCCTTTCGCAACAGCTCCTGAAGCTGCGAGGATAACTCCTGCATCTCTGGAGGTGCATGGCAATAGGCGCTGCCCCCAGAACCAAATCGATACGGAACTCTACCTGCCTCTCGGGAGGCACACCCGACAACTCCTCAGGGAAAACATCCGGGAACTCACGCACTATCAGGACCTCATTGACCAACCTCGGTCTCTCTGCACCTACCCTCATATCCACCATATAAGCCACATACCCACTACAACCCTGTTGTAGACTCTGCCTTGCTGTCGCGGCTGAACAAAATGACGACCCAGAACGGGTACCCTCTCTATAAACCGTAAGAACTCCCCCACTAGGGTCTCTTATGGTCACCAACTGCCGCTAGTAGTCGATAACCACTCCAAATCTGCTCAACCACTCCATGCCCACGATGACACAGAGATCTCCCACAATAATCGGGACCAAATCAATCGGAAACTTAACGCCGAAGATCTCGAGTACACATCCTTGAATCACATTAGTGGAATACACTGCTCTCTCGTCAGCTATGGAAAATTGCAAAGGTCGATTCAACGCCTCACGACGAATACTGATGTGCTGACTAAAGGCTAACGACACAAAATACCGACTCGCACTCAAGTCAAATAACACCAAAGCAGGTTCAGAACACACAAGAAATGTGTCAATGCATATCACAACATAAGCATAACACCACAAACTCAAAATAAACAAAGGAAAGAATACATACCAGCCACAATATCGGGTGTTACGCGGACCTCCTCCGCTGTCAACTAGAAGGCTCTCCCGCGAGCCTTCGGCGCCTCGGCCTTCACCGGCCGACTCTCCGTAGCTCGAACAGCAGCAGGGATAGACCCCTGAGAAGCTCCCTGAGCTGACCCTCATATCTGCGGACACTCGGCCTTCCGGTGTCCGGTCTGGTTGCAGTGAAAACAAACTGCAAACCGCTTGGAGCAATCCTTGTCCATGTGCCCCTCTTTGCCACACTTGTAGCAAGACCCTGCTCTGCACACCCCCTCATGACTTTCACCGCACTTGCCACAGGTGTGGCCCTTCTGGCTCCCTGATCTCGAATCGGCGGGCTTAGGCCGCTTGGCAGCCGGCTGGGACTATGTTGGTCGCCGATCCCTTCCCTGAGACTCCGCCTCCTCCCTGGCCTGAGTCTCTAGCTCAATTTCCCTCTTCCGGGCATTTTCCTGAAGCTCGGCAAATGTCTGGTACGTCGAGTTCGCCACGAACTCGTGGATTTCCCTCCTCAAAATTCTCAAATACCGACTCATACGTGCCTGCTCGGTAGAAACATGCTCAGGGCAGAACATCGCCCTCTCATGGAACATCCTGGTGATCACAGTAACAGACTCAGTACCCTGCTTGAGGGTCCGAAACTCCTAGGCCAAACGCTCCCTTTCCACCGGAGGAACGTACTCATTACGGAACATAGCGGTGAACCTCTCCCAGGTCACCGCAGCAAGCTCTGCAGAAGAATAGTGCGCTGTCACAAACTTCCACCAGTCGTTCGCCCCCAAGCGAAGCTGGTTCAGCACGAACCGAACTCTCAGATGCTCCGGACATGAACATGTGTAGAAGTACCCCTCAATGTCAGAGATCCACCTCATCGCGCATATCGGATCCTGAGTCCCATCAAACTCTGGTGGCTTCATGTTGCTAAACTCCTGGTACAACAACGCGTCACCCCCCTGCAGCCTGGCAGCATCAATGGCTACGGTGGCTACAGCAACAGCAGCGTCAGTAAGAGCAGCATACTGCTCATTAAAATTCACAATCAATGTGGTCTTGATAGACCCGAACATCTCTGGAATCTCGGCGCGGATGGCAGCAACCACCTCATCATGAATGATCAGGCGGAACTCCTCATTGCTCACACCCCCTCGGTAGTCCCTGTCATGTGGCGTGTCCCAACCATGATGTCTCTCTGAAATACAACACATGATATCAGAGACTCGCTCGAGCGTACACACACTCGACATCTCATTACTACTTGATCCCTGGTACCCTAAAGATTCTTACTTGGGCTGCGCACTGATCCAGTGCCTTCGGTAGTACGGGCCCAATACTACCGTCCACACCGCATCAATATTTACCCCTAGTCCTCCTCCTAGGATCCCAAGTCCAAAGTACTCTACTCTCTCTATACATAGCCTACTCTTTAGCAGCTCTCTCATAAGCTCCTTGCTCCTATCTATTCACTCTCAAGCATCTCCTAGCAGCAAAATCCCTAAGCTAAGGCATCATAAATCAGGCCACTCTAGTCCTAATAAGAATACCTAGCCTACTCTAGCATGCATATTATAACATATCTCATAACTCATAATGTAAGTGTATTTTGGGAAATCACCGTTCGGGCACTGGCTGATCATACACACTACTCTGCTCTGCTCTTTCAAAAACTTTTTACTCTTGAGAAAAATTTTGTGAATTTTATTTTGAAAATCTTTCAAATCCTCAGTTTGAGTTCAGATATGACCGAAGGTGCACCCGAATCCCTCAAACCAAGGCTCTGATACCAACTTGTAACACCCAAAATTTCAAATAATTTTTCAAATTTATAAAAACACATTTTCATTCATAATTGTCATAAAAACATCATTGTAGCACATAATCACTCGTAACATCGCATCCCAAGATCAAAATATGTAAAAGCTCCTCGAGTGTGTACTGATCAAACCGGCGCATTCCCGCGATCCTCACTGGTACCTGAAACACATAACACAACACTGTAAGCATAATTTCTTAGTGAGTTCCCCAAAATACCACACACAATACATATTAGCCACTCAAGGCTATAACTCTGTTTGACCCTCTAATCAATGTGTCTCAGTGGGACCCTCCAGTCCCATAACTCTATGGGCCCTCTGGCCCTAACTCTGTGGACCTTCCGGTCCTAACTCTGAAAACTCTGGAACATACATAGCATAAATCACATAGAAATCACGTCATGCTAAAGCATACAAAATACTCTGTCACATAACTCTAATTACCACTCTAGGTAAAGTATAGTGAGAAGACTCACCTCGGGTAACTCGGTAAAATCTCAAACTCTGTAAAATCCAATCTAGCCTCCGCCTAATCATATGAAATAAACACTCTAAATCAATACATCCCTTAAGGCTAGGTTATTCCTTCTCTTAGTACTCTCAGAAGGTTAAAAGACCATTTTACCCCTCTTATGGCCCTAAGAACCAAAATTGACCAAACCCTAAAAGTCAACAGAAGTCAACTCCCCAGGTTACGTTGCGCGTACCAAACATGTACGTTGGGCGTACCAGGTGTCTTCACAGAAAACGGGGTGTTCGACCCCTTACGCCCCGCGTAACTCCCAGTTTCAGACTCTATGCATTTTGGGGTCTTAATCAGTTAAGACCCACGTCCAACTTCTAGACCTGACCGTTTATAACCCTCTTAATCCATAAAGTCTGTGACTTTAAGACTTTGCATGGCTGGACAAGTCAGTAACACCCATAATATTCCATTTCCTAACACTAGAAAGCTCAATACTCATGAATGACCTCATATCGACGACCAAGATGGAAACTTTATGGATCTATAACACAAATACCACTGAAATGGGACAGATCTAGGTCCATGGAGCACATTACACTCATAAAGTCTCCACCTTTGGGACTTTTAACCCTAAAATGGCTCATGCAACATCAAACAAAAATGAAGATGAAAGTTTTGAACTTTATACCTCCAAATGCAGCTCCTTCCTCTATAGATCTCAGATCCAAACTTACACTTCAAGATCTAGCCTCCGCAAGCTCCTCTTCTTCTTCTTCTTCACTAACACACCCAAGCACTTTTAGCTCCAAAACACTCACTCTCAAGCTAAGGACGATTGGAAGGCTCTCTTAGGGTTTCACTAACTGATATGGAGGCTGAGAAATGAGCCTTAACATCCATTATATAGTGCACAAGTCAAATATTAGGGTTTGTGTCTGCACCCATTACACCCAACGTAACCCTGGGTACGCCCAGCGTACCCAGACGAGTCCGCGTCCAAATTAAGTGCATGAGTACGCGCAACGTACTCCCCAGTACGCCCAGCGTACTCATTTGGTACAAGAACTCTCTCAAGGGACCAATCTTGACAACTTGACAAAATGGAAGGGTTAGATCGCTTTACCTGAATTTTAGGATGTTACACATATGATCCCAACACCCTAATTAAGACCTCTTTGAAGCTCTTAACCCATGCATGAGATCAAAACACCCATCGAGACTCTATTTTTATGTTGAAAAAGGACTAAGGGACCTCAAATCTGTCATTTCCATCCTTTGGAGGTGCATAACTCACCAATGGAGGTCCAAAGTCAACCAGAAGGGACAAGAAGAAAACCCTAGCTAGATCTAAAGATTTAAGAAGAAGAAAGATCCAAGATTTTTACCTCCATTAGCTTTTCAAGCTGCCTAATATGCAGGTTCTTGAAGCACCAACTCGTTCCTAGCTTGTTTATGCACCTCTTCTTCTTGGAAAGAACACTAAAAATGCCACAATGCACTCTTTAAAGCTCATGAATGGTCTCACAAGTTTCTATGGAGTGTAAGTACGTTCTAAGGCAGTGCAGGCTCTCCAAGGTTAAGTCCAAGGGACTTAAGGTTGCTTAAATAGGTCTTATGTCCTAAAATTAGGGTTTTGGAACCCTAGCACGTACGCCCGACATACATTCTCGTATGCCCAGCTCCCCCGCATCCATCCATGCATAGTACGCTAAGCGTACACTTAAGTACGCCCAACATACTCAAAGGACCAATTATGAGAAAATCCAATTCCTTGAGGGTTTCAAGACATACTAGTTTTTAGGGTGCTACATTAGGCTTATAATCCATAACTCATATGGACTAACTCTTCATGGACTCTCACATAAACTTAGCCCATCATGGATCAATAGCCCAAACCGTATGTATCACTAATTTACATAATCAGTCCCCGTTAATTTAATTAGTCTCTTTCGATCACTAAATTAATTCCAAATTAATTCTTGATCAATACTAATTAAATAATATGATTTCTCAATTAATATATGATACTTATAATATATTAGTGAATCATAAATAACATATTTTTCAAATATCCATCCTATCAAATTGTTCTGGTGAATGCAAACCAAAATGGACCATGCTAATATTGGGTCAAGTATATACCAATTATAGTTATGGGCTTAGAGACCTAATCCAATAGATCCACCAATCATCGTCCCCTATCCTGTCGGATCTGACACCCTTGTCCCGTATGGACTAGCAGGAAGGTCCAGTATAAAAGGCTATCATCGATGCCTTGAGAAGTAAGTCATTCCCTCCCACTTAGTTTCAACTCAACCTTAAAGAATATCAACTGTTTTGACTGTCGGAGCGTTTCCCAGGAGCAGCTCCTGGAGAACGCCCGGCGACCTGTTTTCACTGTGACCTTGCAGGTTCACTGGAATCGTTCAGCCCGGAGAACACAAGAGCAGAGTCCGGGTCACATCACTTGGCCTCTAGCATAAAGTAGGACCGCCTCAACTCGACCAACCACAACATGTCGAGATACACATAACAAATAAACATGTACCAGAAATCAAACAATAGGCATATTTACAAATCACTATGCATGCTAATATTCCATATACGAGGATACCGATCTAGCATATCACTATATTATAACCACATCATATATACCAAGATACAGATCCAACAGATCACCACATCATAGCAACATATGGTAAAGCATGATATCAACCCAAAGGGCTGACCTTGGTGCCTTCGACCCGTAAGTACAGTGAGGCAAACTCACCTTACAGTCTGAACAATAGCTGATGAGGTCCCGACTCCGAATCTTAGCTCTAACTGTCACCTATTCAACCAAATGACAAATTCTCAAACACCATTCAAAATACCCAAAATACCCCTTGGTCAAACTTGGTCAAAGTCGAAGACAAAACTAGACCCCATCTTTATGACTTAAGATACTTCCAAAGGTCTGAAAGGACAACTTAATGGGTCAAGAACATGCTATGTTCAAGAATCTCCACATCTGGGACAAAATGGACAAAAAATCAACCCATCACAAGATCTAAATGAAACTTCACCAAGTTTAGGAATTTATACCTCCAAATGATGCCAAATGGTGGTGTGATTTTGGATCTAAAGAGCTCCACTCCTCCAAGATGGTCTCTACTTCCTTCTTTCTTCTTCAAAATCACAAAACACATACACACTCCAGCTTAAAAATGCTTCACAAGGTGGATTAGGGTTGCAAAAATGTTTTAAGAGGATAGAGGGTGATGAAGTGAGGGCAAATGAGCCTATAATGGGGTTTAAATATGAGCCAAACCCTAAAAATTAGGGTTTGCAGGCCTGGTATGTATGCCCTGTGTGCTAGGACGTGCCCTAATACGCTCAGCGTACACATATACACATGACGTACTCTCCTAACACCCAAATTACGAAAATGCCTCTAAGGCCTTCTTTGCACTCTTTCATAAACTTAGGGAGCAAATGCAATATAACTCAATTTTAGGGTTAATAATGAAAGTAGCTCAAAGTAGGATATTACACAGAGTGCTAAGAGCTGAGCATAGAGCTCCTCTTTCGTACTCGCACCCAACTTGAGATTCAATAACACTTGAAACTACTCCTAGTTCCCGAACACAATGAACATGAAGCATAAAATCAAATATGTGGTGGGATGCGCCAAACCTTGGCTGATGGAGGAGTGTTTCAAGAGGCTTAGGGTTTTGACAAATTTTGAGTGTTTTCCAACCCCATCAAAGTTATCCAAACACCTCTATTTATATAAATGAGATTAGGGTTCGCGAGAGTGCTTGCTTAGTCACAAAACAACTATATTTCACAGTTTCTATTAATTTATTAATCTCTAATAAATTAACAAACTAAATCCGCTTTATTTTTCTCTTGTGAATTATCGTTTAAATCGTTTTGGCGCGCAATCCAAAATAAGCATACTATTAATAGTAAGATTACAAACTAGTTGTGACTGTGGGCATGATCTATCTGATGGGTTTTAGCCATAAGAACTTTCCTATGTGCGCATGCAAAACCCTAATGCTTGGATCTAGGCTTTCTAATAAACATGCTTTGAATCCAAGTCTTCTAATGACTAATTAGGTTAAATAACAACATTGAAACAGATCTAGAATCATACCTTTGAGTTCCTTGTTGATCTTGAGGTCTTGGAGCTTCTAGAGTCACAAATGTCACTCCTCTAATGGCTTACAAACACCAATAGCAAGAAGAATGATTTAGGAGAGAGGAGAGGGAAGGAATTCGGCCAGGGTTCTCTTACTTTTTGAGATGTATCGAATTCCCTATGCTATGGGGTCTATTTATACTTGTAGACTCCTTAAGGGTTACAACCTAAACCCTAATTGGATAATCTTTTCTTAAGGCTATCCAAATCCATTCCATAGATAAGCCTTTGGACGATTTAGGCTATCCTAACACTCTTAGAATTCGTCCAAAGCATATCCCAATGGATTTACAGTCTAAAGCTTAACTGTCAAACAATGGAAAGTTTATACCCCTTTATTTAATTAATCTCTTTAAGTCACCAAATTAATTCTAATTAATTCTATGACCTATATTAATCAAATAACAAATATATTATTCATTATATTATTCTCATAATATATTAATAATATTTACTCTCTCTTAATAAATCATCCTATCAAGTTGCTATGGTGAAGGCAACCTAAAAGGACCATGCACAACCGGGTCAAATACTTGCCTAATATAGTTGCAGCCTTAGACACTATTCCAACAGTCTCCCACTTGGATAAGTCTAGTAACTATATGCACAAGTACAATTCGGTTTGCAATCGTAGCTCTCAAAGACGCTGTCAACTCTGATCTAATCAATCTTGTCCTTTAGATAAGGGAACGTACAGTCCTCTGTTAGGTATCATGCTGACAATCCTATGGAATGGTTAGTCAAGCATTTAGGTTTCTTGATCTCTGAATTATTTGACATAGAACTTAATCGAACACATCAATTTAGTTCTGACCGGGCCCGGCACATAAGTCAAATCAAATCATCGAGCGGTCGAGATATCGCTTTTACCTTCTTAGATAAAAGTTTACAGATAAACTTCGACTTATATGCATTTACTTACTCATTAACCAACTATACACAACAATACGTTTTATAACACCAAGTTACTGATGCGTTTTCGTATTATCAATGTACAATCAATTAACAAATAATAAACCATATATCTAGGTTTTAAGACTATATGATATTATCGTCTTGCGATCACCTTTTATATCGTATTCCATAAGGTCATTCCAGCAAGCGCGGGTTTATTCCAATGCTCAAAACTAGTTCATAAGCACTCATGAACGTTGCAGCAATCTTTTGCTATGTCTAACACCATTTAGACATTCTACACACCAATTCATGACAATCTTCATTCATATCTACTCCCAACATATGAACGATTGTGGACCACTTGAACAATTCGATTATTCCTAATAAACTCAATTATTCTGGAAGTCAAAACATGCAAAGTGAAACAATAGCTAAACAACTAACATAAGATAGTAACATTACTCATAAATAAAACTCCTTTATTTAATCATCAAATGTCAATTACATTTATCTATTACACGTTTCTAATACTATCTAATCTATGCTAATATCATCCTTCAGCCCAATACTCCTAGCATGTTGCAAGTGCTTAACCCTACTCAGTCCCTTCGTAAGCGGATCTGCTGGGTTATCTTTTGATGATATCCACTTCACTACGAGTTGTCCTTCTTCTACACGATGTCTAATGAAGTGATACTTTCTGTCGATATGTCTTGATCAACCATGATCCCTCGGTTCCTTGGTCAAGGCAACCGCGCCTTCGTTATCACAGAAAATCTCCATTGGCTCCTTTATGGCAGGTACAACTCCAAGATCACCGATGAAGTTCTTTAGCCATATTGCCTCCTGCTACGCTTCGCTCGCTGCAATGTACTCTGATTCGCATGTTGAATCAGCTACGGTTTCCTGCTTGGAACTCTTCCATGTCACTGCTCCTCCATTTAGGGTAAAGACCCAGCCCGACTGCGAACGGTAGTTGTCCCTGTCGTTCTGAAAACTGGCGTCACTATACCCTCGCACCTTCAAGTCATCACTCCCTCCGAGGACTAAGAACCATTCCTTCGTCCTCCGAAGGTACTTAAGGATGTTTTTCACCGCAATCGAATGTGCTTTGCCAGGATTCCCTTGATATCTGCTAACCATGCTCAAGGCGAAGGCTACATCAGGGCGAGTACAAGTCATAGCGTACATGATTGAGCCAACTGCGGAAGCGTATGGTACTCGGCTCATTTCTGCTATCTCAGCTTCGGTACTCGGACTTTGAGTCTTACTCAATTTGGCATTACTTTGTATCGGTAGTTCTCCCTTCTTTGAGTTTTCCATACTAAAACGTTTCAGTACCTTCTCTAAGTAAGTATTCTGACTAAGTCCAATTAGTCTCTTACTTCTTTCTCTTACTATCCTTATTCCCAAAATGTAAGAAGCCTCTCCGAGGTCCTTCATAGCGAAGCACTTCCCGAGCCAGGACTTAACCTCCTGCAGAGTCGGGATGTCGTTTCCTATGAGTAATATGTCATCGACATACAGAACGAGGAAGCTTACTATACTCCCACTGGCATTGACATATACACAAGATTCGTCTTCGCTTCGTACAAATCCAAACTCTTTGACTTTCTCATCGAAGCAAAGATTCCATCTGCGAGACGCTTGCTTAAGTCCATAAATGGACTTCTCAAGCTTACACACTCTATTCGGATGCTTCGGATCCACAAACCCCTCTGGCTGAGCCATGTAAACATCCTCAGCCAACTTTCCGTTAAGGAAAGCGGTCTTGACATCCATTTGCCAAATCTCATAATCATGAAATGCGGCAATTGCTAGCATCACTCTAATAGATTTAATCTTCGTAATTGGTGAGAAGGTCTCATCATAGTCAACTCCGGGAGTTTGAGTAAAGCCCTTCGCGACCAATCGCGCTTTATATGTGTGTACGTTCCCATCCACGTCGGTCTTCTTCTTGAAGATCCATTTGCACCCAACGGTTTTACGTCCGGGCACATAATCAACCAAATTCCAAACTTGGTTATCATACATGGATTGGATCTCGCTATCCATTGCCTCTTTCAATTTCGCAGACTCCGGGCCTGCCATGGCTTCCTTATAGCTATTAGGTTCATCAAGATTTATTAGTGTACCATCACTAACATACGTGTCCCCTTCGGTAGTAATATGAAAACCATAAAACTAGGGTAGAACTCTAACTCTATCGGAACGTCTAAGAGGTAAGGATTCGTCAATCGGTTCAACCGGAGTTTCCTCTTTGGGTTGAGTGCCAGCGGTAGAGGTTCCTTCATCTATCGACTCTTGAATCTCTTCAAGTTCGATTTGCCTCCCACTGTCTCCTTGGCTTATGAGTTCTCGCTCTCGGAAAACTCCTCTCCTCGCAACGAAGACAACATTGTCCTTCGGTCTAAAGAAGAGATATCCAAAGGATGTCTGTGGGTAGCCGATGAAAATACATCGCTCACTTCGAGGTTCAAGCTTGTCGTGAGTATCTCGTCTTACGAAAGCCTCGCAACCCCAAACCTTGATATGTGCCAACGAGGTAGCTTTCCCTGTCCACATCTCGTGAGGTGTTTTGGCAACCTTCTTAGTAGGGACTCGGTTAAGGATATGGGCGGTAGTCTCTAAGGCATACCCCGAAAAAGATATTGGTAGTGAAGCACGACTCATCATAGAGCGAACCATATCTAATAAGGTTCGATTACGCCTTTTTGCCACACCATTCAACTGCGGTGTCCTAGGAGGCGTCAATTGTGAAACTATTCCACACTCCTTGAGATAATCGTGGAATTCAAGACTTAGGTACTCTCCTCCCCGATCGGATCGAAGCATCTTGATTTTCCTGCCCAATTGATTCTCCACTTCATTCTTGAACTCTTTGAACTTTTCAAAGGTGTCTGACTTTTGCTTGATTAAGTAGATATACCCATATCTACTATAGTCATCGGTAAAAGTCACATAGAAGCGGTTCCCATCCTTCGTGGTTGATCTAAACAGTCCACATACATCGGTATGTATTAGGTCCAATAGACCCTCGCCCCTTTCACACGTACTCGTGAAGGGCGGCTTAGTCATCTTTCCAAGCAAACAAGACTCGCATGTGTCATCTTCCCTAAGGTCGAATGACTCCAACACTTCATCCTTTTGGAGTTGGGCTATGCGTTTCTTGTTGACATGTCCAAGTCGACAATGCCACAAGGATGCTTTATCCATACTAGTGGAAGAATCAATATTCAAAACATCATTTCCTAAGTTATCAACAATCATAACGGTTTCATATATTCCATTACATGGTATAGCTTCAAAGTAAAAGACACCATTTAGATAAGCCAAAATAGAACCATTCTCATTATTAAAAGAAAATCTAAATCCTTGTCTATATAAACCATGAAATGAAATGATGTTTCTAGCCATTTCTGGCGAATAGCAACAATTGTTCAAATCTAAAACCAAACTATTTCTAAGCACTAAAGAATACACTCCAATCTTGGTCACAGGCGACGATCTTCTGTTCCCCATGATTAGATTGATCCTTCCTTGCTCCACATCCCTACTTCTTCTTAGTCCCTGCACATTATAACAAATGTGATAACCACAACTGGTATCAAGAACCCAAGAAATAGCATGATTAGAATCGTTAGATTTGATTGTGTATATACTTGCGAAAGATGGCTTGATCTTTCCCTCTTTGATTGCTTGCAGGTAATCTGGGCAACTTCTCTTCCAATGTCCTATCTTGTGGCAGTGGTGGCACTCTGCCTCCTTTGGGTTAGAGCAGGGCTTAGCGGGATCAACTTTGGTCCCACTAGAAGAGGCACCATCTCGGGCTTTCACCTTACGATAGTTCTTCGATGAAGCTTTCCTCTTCTTTCCCTTTCCTTGACCAATAGCCAAGACAGGAGCAGCGGACGGATTGGGAGTAGGTGCAACAGACTTGTCCTTGAAGTTGCTCTCAACAACCCTCAAGAGACCTTGGAGCTTGCTTAGGGTGACCTCTTCTTTGTTCATGTGGTAGGTCATCCTAAATTGGTTGTACATCGGAGGCAAAGAGTGAAGCACCATGTCGATTGCCAAGTCCTCACCGAAGTCAACATTTAACTTACGAAGGCGGTCGACATACCTTTGCATCTTTTGCAGGTGCACGGTAAGAGATTCTCCATGACCCATCTTCGCGGAAATCATGTTGGTGAAAATCTCATAACGCTCTTGTCTCACGTTTTGATGGTATCTCTCCAATAAGTCTTGGTGCATCTCTTACGGGTACATGTCCTCGTAGGACTTTTGGAATTCGGAGTTCATGGTGGCGATCATGATGCAATGTACCTTCATTGCATCTCGCTCATGAGTTTCAAAGGCGGTGATTTCGGCGGGAGTAGCAACTTCGGGGTTGATTTTCTCGAGCTTCTCATCAAGTACATACTCCTTATCCTCATAGCGAGCAATGGTGCGAATGTATCTTATCCATTCGCTAAAGTTCGTTCCATCGAAGGTGACCTTTTGGCAAAGGCTCATCAACGTGAAAGAACTAGCAGCAGCGTTGTTTGCGTACGACATCTACAATTAGAAAAGGACAAAGATAGATTAGAATAAGAATCCCTAATTATCACCCAATAAGAAAAATTAGGGCTAGGATCCAACAATAACATTTACATACTAGAAAAGGGATGCCGTAATCTAACATGCAAATAAATTGAAGGTAAGTGAATGACGATTCACTAATTCTCCATCACAAAACCTAAACTATTAGTCCTAAGTGTTTTTTGAGAATTCCTAGGTTCGGATGAGATTCATTGAAACTATTCAATGGCATGTTTAAATCTCGATATGCCCCTCTTGTTTGTGACTGGGATGCCGAGGATCACAAAGCAGGTGTGAATTACCATGCAAATTCACATGGTGCCTTCATTGTAACGATCACCTATTCGATGTGCCGGTAAACCACACACGCTCCATCGAACTATGATAAACAATGAATCACCCTTTGCACCTTCGCTTAGAACCAATTAGTGTGCCGGTAAACCACACACGCTCCACTAACATCTTAGCAAGGTGCAAAGTGTAATTTTATGGGATTGCATCAATTCACTTTTCCTAAAGTAACTAGGATTGGGAAATTTTAAAAATATGTGTAGTTACTTTATATTTCTTATTATACTTTTAATGAGAGGATGAGGTTGCCCTATCCTACCCGTTCGGCTAACGACCCTCCACCAATCAAGCAAGCGGTAGGTGTGAGTGTACACCCATTAAGCGCCATTTTATAGGCCGCAACCTTATACCTACCTTATAGATCGGCTTCGTGAATGAGGCCTACTAACGATAAGACTAGCATTTAGTTATACATATATATATATATATATATATATATATATTATTCTAGTAATATCATATTAGTATAGGGTTGTATTTTAAAACTTTTAAAATCTAGGGTTTGAAATTTAAGTTGTCTAAATTAAAACTTTTAATCACAAATATAAATTTCAAAACTTGAGGGTAAGTTTTAAACATTTAAAACATGGAGGATCAAATAACAAATAATTCCAATTAACAATTAATATCCTAATTATCTATATTTGATTTTTATTCAAGATAATTACCAAAATAATTAAAATAATTAATTAATTATCATATAAGGAAATTAAATATTTTATTAGTTGATAAATACCTTTAACTAGATCAAGATAATAGTCATATATAAAAAAATCGGATTTAGATTGATCTATTATGATTAAGGTAAGTTTCCATAAGATAATTATGAAAAAATCCCGAATCTGGCCATTCCTGACGCCTGGACTCGCCGAGTGCACAAGGGAACTCGCTGAGTCAGGCCTACTCGCCGAGTCCACCTCGGGACTCGCCGAGTCAGTGACTCAGAAACCTAAAAATCGAATTTTTCAGGTTTGTTTCAGTTAATCAAGCAACAATTTAAAGAAAACCAAGCTAGGCTCTGATACCACTGATGGGTTTTAGCCATAAGAACTTTCCTATGTGCGCATGCAAAACCCTAATGCTTGGATCTAGGCTTTCTAATAAACATGCTTTGAATCCAAGTCTTCTAATGACTAATTAGGTTAAATAAGAACATTGAAACAGATCTAGAATCATACCTTTAAGTTCCTTGTTGATCTTGAGGTCTTGGAGCTTCTAGAGTCACAAATGTCACTCCTCTAATGGCTTACAAACACCAATAGCAAGAAGAATGATTTAGGAGAAAGGAGAGGGAAGGAATTCGGCCAGGGTTCTCTTACTTTTTGAGATGTATCGAATTCCCTATGCTATGGGGTCTATTTATACTTGTAGACTCCTTAAGGGTTACAACCTAAACCCTAATTGGATAATCTTTTCTTAAGGCTATCCAAATCCATTCCATAGATAAGCCTTTGGACGATTTAGGCTATCCTAACACTCTTAGAATTCGTCCAAAGCATATCCCAATGGATTTACAGTCTAAAGCTTAACTATCAAACAATTGACAGTTTATACCCCTTTATTTAATTAATCTCTTTAAGTCACCAAATTAATTCTAATTAATTGTATGACCTATATTAATCAAATAACAAATATATTATTCATTATATTATTCTCATAATATATTAATAATATTTACTCTCTCTTAATAAATCATCCTATCAAGTTGCTATGGTGAAGGCAACCCAAAAGGACCATGCACAACCGGGTCAAATACTTGCCTAATATAGTTGCAGCCTTACACACTATTCCAACACTATCTTCCAATAGACACAAGACTAAGGAGTCACACAAATGGTGGTTCCCAACATGCATACCAACATGTTAAATATTCAAACAAGAAGTAGGTTTGCGATAAACCTGCAAACATGTGGAACTTGAGCTACTGCTTCTAACCTTCCAAAAATAATGATGGAGTGTAAAAAATGATCAGGGGAGGCACGAACGAATGTTTTGACAACTTGTTTTGGGTTTGGTTATAAGATATTAATATGAATACATACTATTTATATAATTATTAATATATATATATATATATATATATATATATATATATATATATATATATATATATATATATATATATATATATATATATATATATATATATATATATATTAGGAATAAGCTAATAAAAAGTTAAAATAAAATAAAAGGGAAAAGAAGCTTAGAAAACCATAAGAGTTTTAGAAACCAAAGGACAATATTTATCAAAAAGAATTACCATGGATTGAAATTTGACTTTTCGTAAACCAAGAGACCATTTATGTAATTTTGTCTACTAAATTTTTGTTATTGAAAAAGGAGAGTTGAAGATACTCTTATAATAGAACGGTGAAAATGTAAAATCAAATAAGCAAATGAAGAACAAACGATTTTCCTTATCTTGTTTTCCGACCATAGAACACCACCAACGTCAATCCACTCATTTTCACATGTTCTCCAATGGCAACTTTCCACCCCCAACACCCTACTTGAAATTTTCACAAAAATGGCAGCCACGGCCTGCTCCTTCCATTCAGCACTCCTACCTTCTTCACCCAATTTCCGCCACCACCACCGCCACCCGCCAGTAAAAGCCAGAGTTTCGACTTCAAACAAGGGATTGACACGCAAAAAGTACCAAAAAGAAACTATAAAATGTGCACGAGAGTTTTCAGACTTCGTCGGAGGAGATCTTCTAAAGCCTGATCTTGGAAAATGGCTATCGGATGTCGAAGAACACAAAGCCATTGCTATATATCCTCCACATGAGGGAGGCTACGAAGGCCGGTATCTTAATCGGCTTAGGTACCAAGGCTACCGGTTCTTGGACCTATCAGCTCGTGGTTTAGGCGACCCAGAGACGACATTAACCAAGATTCATCCAGTTTGTCCTGTGAGTTCTTGTTTTGCACCTCATTATGTCTTCACTTTCATGGTTGTCGATAAAAAAAGGTAAAAACTCTTTGAAATACACAGGCTCATATTGGAAAGCAGCCGATTGCAAGGTGGTATTTTCCACCAGAGGTTGATTATCGGCTATCTTTGCTTCCTCCAGATGCTAAAGGTTTGGTGGTCTGGATCCTAGAAGCGAAGGTTAATTTAAACACAAACTTAACTTGAACTTGTGTTAATTATTATAATTTTTATTCAAGTTCCAACACATGAAGTCATAAACACAATCCAAAATTGTTTTTCTCGTTGCAGGTTCTCTCAAAAGCAGAACTGCAATTTCTTGCACTGCTCCCTACACTCCGGCCCAAAGTTAGGGTCATCGCAGAATGTGGCAACTGGTATGCTATTTTCACAATCTTTAGCTTTAAGGTCTCATGATCGTTTTACTACTGAGCTATGGGGCATAGAACTAAGTTTCTAAGCTTTGTTCGATAATTATCTAACTGAGGCGGCATTTACAGGAGAAAATTCGTGTGGACACCGCTCAAGGACATTGCAGGATTAACAGCAAATGAAGCTTTATGATCTAGCTTTATGTATGAAATCAAACGAGTTTACAAGCCCAAAAATTCAGTGTTCTTGATGAACACCATGTGTATACACAGAAATTTATGAACATGAAAGTTTATTTACCTAGTCAATGATTCGTTCTTGATGCATGTAATTCTGGCATTGTATCTAATTATTACAATTGGAATCTGGAAAATGTCTTTCTCAGATTGAAATCAATGTGAATCATTACACTTATACATGAAAGAGGGAAATCTAAACTACTAACCAACATAACAACTTCAAGCTAACAAACAACTTAAGAGACAGAAATATCCTTTATCTCTAAATTACAATAAGACTCAGTAATATTCCCCCTCAAGATGGAGACATTCTTGCGACCCATCTTGATGACAAAAGGTTGAAGCTTGGTACTTGGTAAAGGCTTTGTAAACTTGTCTGCAAGTTGTAATGAAGATCGAATTGGAAGTAATTTGATTGTTTTATCAACCACTTTTTCAAGAACAAAATGACAATCTATTTGTATGTATATTGCTCGTTCATGGAAGGTTAAATTGGTGGCAATTTGGAGAGCAGCATCATTATCACATAAGAGCAAAGTTGGTGCTTTGATGTAAATATTGAAGTCCTTTAAAAGTTGTCGTGACCACACAAATTCAGATGTTGTAATAGACATTGCCTATATCCATCCTTTGCTGATGATCTTGACACTGTTGGCTTCTTCTTTGACTTCCAAGATGCTAATGAATCACCCAAGAAAATACAAAAACCAGTGACTAATCTTCGAGAATCTCGACACTTTTCCGGATCTGAGTCACAAAAACCTTTTAATTGAAACTTTGAACATGCAGGAAAGAATACCTTGACCCGGTGACTGATTTAAGTATCTTAGTAAGTGACATGCATAATTGAAATGTACAACTTTAGGATTGGACATAAATTGTGACAATTTTTGAACTACAAAAGATATATCAGGCCTTGTGATGCTTAAGTAGAGCATTCTACCAGTCAACCTCCTATATATACTAGGTTGATCATGACAATCTTCTCCCATGTCAGCATTCAAAGAGCTTCGTGGTTTTATTGGAGTATTTTTCGGTTTATCTGCCAAATGCATCTTCAATTAATTGCATTGTGTAACGAAACCATAATTACCTCCTTTGATTGTGCAATTTCCAATCCTAAGAAATATCCCAATGATCCAAAGTCCTTTAATTTGAACTTTTCTTTCAACTATTATTTTAGGACAAAAATACCTTTTGTGAAGCATCGGTGATGATTATATTACCTACATACACTAGAAGGGTAATGATGTATGTACCTAATTACCGAGGTATGTACCTCCGGACCAGAATAACGATGTATGGTATTCCGAACCATTTACGTCGAGGCTATTAAACCGGACTAGGAGAGGGAAGCAAGGTTGGGAGATCAAAGTCAGGCAAAGGAGCAATCGTCGGATACAAGCAATAGATGCACAACTAATAATTATAACAAAGTTCTAGTGTACTTTAGTCTACCAATGATTCACCACTAACCAACTGACATCACTAATGACATCTCCTTAGTAAAATTATTGTTCGCTCGGTAAGGAAAGCATTTATAAGGATTAGACCCTCATCCCCACAATACATTTCACGTCGTCGTTTCCCGAGGTAAGTCGAACAATAAAGAGAACCCTGGTAGGTTGGTAAAGATGCGTTACCGATACTTGTGGCCTACACTCATACAGTCTGTAACACCCCGTTTTGAAAAGTACTTCGGTTGTGGTTTCGGAGGCCCAGGGTATAAGCGATTTGGTCTTTTATGGGTCCAGGGTTTTTATTCTAAAGGTTCTAAGGCTTGGGTGTGTGGTTAGGAGCATAGGGCTTCTTGCCACCTTTTCGTGGGTATAAAGTTCGTCGGAAATGGACATTGAATGAAGGAATTATAGTACTTCGAAGTGTTGGCAGAATTGGTCCCTAAATGGAAAAGTTTGCATTTCAACCCATGCATGCATGGTAGTAGCCAGGTGGGTACGCTTAGCGTAAGTTGGGGTATGCCCATCGTAGGGGTGTAAAGTGGACGCGGGTATTGGAGGCGTACGCCCAGCGTACGGGAAGAGTTTCTAAACCCTAATTTTAGGGCTATGCCACTATAAAAGGAATAATGTGCCTCATTGGTCAGCCTCCACTTCATCTTTAGACAACTACCATGAAACCCTCATCCTCCCATGAGTCTTCTTGGAGCTTTGGAGGCCATTAGAAAGCATTATGGTGTTGTAAATCCATTTTACAAGCAAGTGAAGAGCAAAGCAAGGTGGTGGTTCAAAGGAGAAGTTGTAGATTCGAGATTGTTGCTTCATTTCAGATCATCTTGAGGTATAAAGTCTGAAATTTTCCTCTTAAATGCTTAGATCTATTATGATGGGTTTTTGGACCTTTTTGGTCCCAAGCATGGAGCTTTATGGTTGAAATCTGATTCTCAGGCTTAGAGTTGCCACTCTCAGTGTTAAATGAGTCCCTAAGGCAGAAAGTTGTTGTCTTGGAGGTCTTAATGGGTTCATGCATGAGTTAAGACCATTTCCATGGAAGTAGTTTATCATTTTTGGAGTTTGAGCTTAAGTGGGTCATGCAAATTCATCAAGTAAGCAACTTTATGGTTTAAGATGTTGAAGAGGACTTGAATCTGTAATTGTAGCTTCTGGAGTAGAGTATTAAGCACTTAATGCAAAAGTGGCTTAACAGAGGAGTACGATGGGTGTACATGCAGGTACGCACAATGTACACCACCTTCAGCCAGTACGCTTAGTGTACAAGGGAGTACGCCTCGCGTACTCATCAGTTATGGGCTTGGAGTGTTTTGGGCCTCGGTTTGGGCCAGGCAGTAGACTTTGGGCCTTAGCGGACCATCAAAAGTCAGATGTTTTGGGCCAGGAATATGTATGGGCTTAAGGTAAGGCCCATTAGAGGAGTCAGGCCCAATTTGGAAAATTGGGCCATTAGTGGGCATGGAAAGCCTACCTAGTGTTGGGCTTTTGTTTTGGCATTGGTCCGAAGTTTGGATTATACTGGGCCAGGGGGTAGAATGGTCATTTTACCCCATGCATGGATTAAGGATTATGGTATAGGACCCAATTGCTAATTTGGTATATTGCTTGGTAGTGACAGATCGGGAAGCTGGCAGGGCAGCAGCTAGGGAATTCATGCGGGAGGCTCTGCAATGTGAGGTGACTCTCCTCACCATACCAATGGGTCTAAGGTACCAAGCCCAACCCATTTTATGATAGTTGGTATACTTATTGTTTAGAGGTGTGTGGCATTGTTATTTATTGATATGTGGTAGAGATAGCTTTACAGCTAATGGTAGAGATAACCTTTATGGCTAACGGTCGAGATAGCCTTTGTGGGTAACGGTAGAGGTAGCCTTTGGGGCTAAGGGTAGAGGTAGCCTTTGTGGCTAAAGGTAGAGATAGCTTGATAGCTAATTGATATGTGATACATGGTAGAGGTAGCTTTTATAGCTAATGGAGATGTGATGTTCAGTAGAGGTAGCCTTACGTAGCTAATTGTTTTGTATTATGTGGTAGAGGTGGCTTTTATAGCTAATTGATGTGTGGTATGCGGTAGAGATAATTTTTATAGATAATATGATATGTGTTGTGTGGATTGTGTGTAGGGTATGCTCTAGGGGACTCACTAAGCTTTGTGCTTACAGTTTGCAGTTTTGGTTTCAGGTATCAATGTTTTGGAAAAGAAGATCTCGGATTGATCGCAGTGCACACACCTATGATTTCCACAATGAATGATTTTGGGGATGAACACTGATAAATGTTTTACTTAACGATGATTTGAAATGTTAGAAATCAACGGTATTAATGTTTTAGCTATATTAAAAATGAAATTTTTATCCTTGATTTTTCGGTCGTTACAAGTTGGTATCAGAGCCTTGGTTTGAGGGATTCGGACATACTTTCGGGTGTGTCTGAACTCAGACTAAGGATCTGTAAAGCTTTAAAAGAAAAAAATGTTTTAAGTAAAGAATTTTTAAGACAAGAAAGGGTGTGGTACATGCAATCAGCCGAGCTAGAGTAAGTTTCCCAAGAATACTCACATTTGTTATCTGTTATGATTTGATTATGAATCTGTGAATCGCATGCTAGTTTGGTCTAGGGGAGGTGCATGTATATGTTATATGAGCTGGTAGACTTGTATACTAATGCTAAGTAGTCAGCAATAGGTTGGCCTAATATGTGGTTCTTGTAGCCACGAGGATATTGGATGTCATGTTGGAATGAGAATGATAATTGGTATTTGTAACTGCAATGTGTATGTTTTGAAAATTGTATACGGTTAGGATCTTATAGCCTTAGAATGGCTGATTTGACCTTATTTCCTGTGGTCTTAGGGTAGGGTCGATTATTCAACAGTCTATTAGATCTTGTTCTGTGTATAATTTGCATGCATAAGGCAGCCGACAACGAGGGTGGATGTGGACAACATGGGTTGTGGTTTATGGGCCGAATGTTCTATGATAGTTTGTGGGTCGGAGATTACCCTAGGGTAAGCCTAGGATGAGGTTAGCGATAGTTGTTTCCTGCTTGCGGGATGTATATGTGGATAGACTAATTTCTCTAGTGTATGCTGGTAAGATTTACCGATTACCTGAATGTTGCTTGCTTTGTGCTTTATAGGACTCTTATTAATGTGAGTTAGCTGTTAAGTGAATATGCTAAGTCATATGTAGCACATACTGGATAATCTTAGAGTGATGGACTTGACCCTATTGCGCAACTCTCGTCTGAGTCTAACCGTTCTAGGGTTGAGTCTTTTACTTGAAGGATTATCTGATCTCTACTACATGTTGGTATATTCATGAGGTAGCTTGTTGACATTAATGGGAATCTTTCAACAGCTGAGGGTAGGGTGAGGTTGGGAACCTAGGAAAGCCTAAGATATGCTCCAGTGAGCTCAGTGCGGCGGTTCGATGAAGTTGGAAACCTAGGAGGAGCGTAGGAGGTGCTACAGTAGATATCGTTTTGCTATTTAGAAAAAATTTAGTATATATGTGGAGTAAGTGACTCAGAAGATTCAGGAGGATTTTTGAGGAAAGTATGGATAGGTGTGGAAGGTAGTATTCGGCTCGTACTACTGAAAGCATATCATCCATACTCGAATCGGTGAGAGTCTTAGAGAAATCTGAGAAGCTTATGGGAAGGAGAATTCTTGGTTATGCCTTGATCGTGGAAATAGCTGCTTTGCAGAATGAGGATGAGCATGTAGGGATGGGACCAGGGTTTGGTCCCGGCTCCGGTGGTGAGCTAGTTAGCGGAAGGGCTGTGCGATATAGTTTCGTTCCAAGGATTTGGATTGTCATTGGGATCATAATGAGGTGTTACATCATGTTCTCAGGGTGGTCGAGGTATCACAGGAGGAGGTGGTCAGGATTCCTTTAGATGTTTGTGAATATGCTATCTTTGGCCATTTTTGATGGATATCAGGTATTTGTATCGCTTGGGAAATTATGATAAGTTGGACTCAGGTCGGTTTTCTGCTATTATCTGGGTTAGCAAGGGTTGTAAGATGCCATCAAGCATGTCGAGAAATCTTTGAGAGATCTTCAGACGGATGTATCACATGGAGCGGATTCTGTGTGTACCGTGATTGCTCTGCGTCATTGTCGGAATCTGTTTAGTGATCTGGGTTGCTACAGGTGTAGCAGGTTTGGCCAGTCATCAGGGATTGGCCATACGGAGCAAGCCCGTTACATTTTCATTGTCTTCAGGTGGTCGACAAGGAGGTCAATTGTATGTCGATCAGGAAGGAGCAGTGAGTGTACCTGCTCCAGCCATTCTTGGGGTTGGTTCAAGGGCTTGAATGAGGGAGTTATGGCTAGTTTTCAGTAGCCTTAGTATTTATGTTTTGGAGAAGCCATCGGGATTGTAGAGGGAAAAGAGAGTGGTCGCTGAGGTTGTAGTTAGATTATCTGTTCGTTGGACTCCAAGATTTGAGCATGATATCGCTTTTAAGCAATTGAATTCATTAATGTAGTTGCAATGCAAGAAGTGTTAGTTGGTTTTCAGGAAGTGTGTTGTTTGGACAGGGGTGTTTTTGGTGTTCTAGCTTTGGTAAGCATCGACCGTCAGCAAGGTGAGCATTAGAACGTAATGAGGATTAGAAATCCTTCAATTTTCGTGTGCCGAGCGGGCTTAGTTAAATCTAAGTGGGGGAGAACCATCCAGGTATCCAGGGCAGAAGCAAGGGTGAGAGTGTTGTAAGACCGCGGGGGTGCCATAACATTTACTAATGGTTAATTAGGGTATAGTGTTGTAAGACTGCGTCGGTGTCGTAGCATTCACTAGCGGTGGAGAGTGATGTAAGGTTGTGGGGGTGTCGTAGTGTGAGAACTCGAAATTTATATCTTATAACAAACCCTGCATTCAATCGAAGTCAAACTTGCAATTGCTAAATTTTAGCAATTTTGGAGTTAGTTTGGGTGTTTTGATCTCAAATACATCAAAGGTAATCAAAGAAAGTATACTCTAGGGTTAATTGCACTACACTTAAGTCTCAAAACTCCAAGAGTTTGGAGTTTACGGCCAAAACATGGAGTTTACGTCCGTAAACTCTAAGGAGTACGTAAACTCTAAGGAGTATAAATATGACACTTAGTCATTTTACTCACTTTTTTACCATTTTCAAACCAAGAGGCCATTCTCTCTCAAGTACCATCCGATTTTCCTTCTTGATCTTCAACTTAGTAAGTGTTTTCTTCCTTGATTAGTTGATATACTTCATCATCTTGTGATCTTACATGATTTCATCCATGAAATCATCCTCTTTTCTTAGATCTTCAAGCATTCTTCATTTCACCAAGAACACACACTAGTGTTCTTGAGCCTTAAACCCCCTTTCAAGCTTCTATATTGTAAGTACTCTTGTCTTAGCTTGATATATACTTGAATCAACTAGTTTACACTTAGAAAACATCAAGAAAACATGATAAAAAAGGAGTTTATGGCCAAGAAACCTCCCGGGGCCGTAAACTCTATTTATGGGTCCAAATGAGCCCTAATCCCTTCCAAAGCCTTGAAATCAAGTCTAGAACACTTATAACATGAACTAAGGACCTTCATCATTGAAATGGTACATAATACCATGAGTTTACGGCCGTAAACTCATGGAGATATGGTCCTTAGGCCGTAAACACTAGATAGTGGTACAATGTGCCACCATTCCTTCCTAAGGCTTAGACTTGATCATAGAGCACTTCATATTGACATGTGGGACCTTATAACACAACTAGGTACTTAGTACCATGAGTTTACGGCTGTAAACTCATGGGGAAATGCTCCTTGGGCCGTAAACTCATGTGGTTCTTACCATATGGGCCATAAACTCCCAAGTGAGGCCCTACACCCCTTATATGCAACCTTATGTGGTTCAACACTTCAGTGCAAGTGTTTCCTAGTCCTTAAGGTTGTTTCATTACTTAATTAGTTGTAATAAACACTAATTGTAAACATATATGTGTCATTATATGTTAACTAGGATCCATGTGTGCTCAAGTCCTCAGTCGACACTTAGCATCCTTTACCGATCTTACGTTTGCATCACTCACTTCCGGTGAGTTCATACCCCCTTAACCAACCTTTTAAATGCTTTTATGGGGGGGGGGGATTCAAGCTGAATATCATACTTATTATATCAATCACATGTGATTAATAACTATCAAATATATGGATTCGCTATACTTTCAAACTGTTTTATCAAACAAACTACTTTTGAATCATTTTATAAATTGACATCAAGTCATTATTACTTATTGTTTCAAACCCTTCAAATGTATTACAAAACCTCTTTTAAACTTACATATTGTTAAAACCATATCTATAAACATATGTAGTGAGTGTATATATATATATATATATATATATATATATATGTGTGTGTGTGTGTGTGTGTGTGTGGGTGGGTGTGTGTGTGTGTGCTGATATGAAAGCTGTTACTTCAGTTCCAATAATTTTGTGTAGCAAAGGTGTATAAACATACTTGGATATTTCAAACTACATTCCTAGTAAACTATAATAGGTATAGTTTAGGAGATACTACTTGCTATTCCTAGTACAAGGGATCACACAAGAGTCAGTTCATTCAGGAGTCTATACAAATATAATACATACTATATGAAGAGATACTATTACATACTATATGAAGAGATACTATTACAGACTATATGAAGAGATACTATTACATGCTATATGAAGAGATACTACTACATACTATATGGGACTGACCATCCTACACCCGACTGTTAGCTACAGTGGGAAACTGCACATCGACGGATGTCCTTGGTTGTACTGTTCGGTGAGTTACCACGTCGTGTTTATCCTAAGACAAAAGGATACGATTTCAATGATTATATAATTTTCCCTATTACTTTTATCTTGTGACATATTCACGTAAACGATGAGGTAGACTATATTTTGATAATAATAGTTGTACATGGGAAAAACCTTCATTCATATAGAGAAGCAAACCTTCAAAACAATCGGGTCATGGTAGAAGACTACTTTTTATACTAGTAGGAAATATGGGATTTTCTAGGGTTTTCATACTTATACAAACTTTTTCATCAAAAATTTACAAGTCTTTTCTTTATAGTTTTACCAATCAAAGACACTAAGTACTTATGAATTCACCAACTTAAATGCTGATCTACGCTTTCAAAATAACTTGTATTCTCAAGTCATCAGTAGACAAGTACCGGTGACCGGGTTTGAGAAGATGGAGCACAGACAAGACTCGTCTTTTATTTTGATCATTCATTTTTAGTGTCTATTACATTACAAAGATCACACATGTATTAAAACTCTACCATTAATGCAATGGATGATGTTGATGCTTGTTTACTAATTTGCATTGTTATGATACTTGATGTGCACGAAAGTACCCACTAATTTTAATATTTATAACCTAACAAACTTAGACTAACTATGTACTTATAGGCAGTGTACCTAGTCAGATTACAGTATAGCTTAGGTAAATCGGGTGTCGATCACAGGGAACGGTGTTGAATTAATTTAAAATATTTTATTATAGGTTACAGGTCACACGAAAAGAATAAAGAAGTAGTTTAATAAATCTCAAATGAACAATTAATTGACAACTCTCGATAAACTAACAGGAAAGCAAATCTCTTCAGGTACTTTGGTTTAGATAAATTACACCTTAAAAACATAGACAATTGCATACACAAATTCATTTATTCATGTTCACCGATTCCTAAAATGATTAGATTCGCGTTCACTATAGCTAATCCTTTAGCAAACAAGTCAATTCAAACAGTGATCGGTAGATTAAACTAACATGCTTCCTAGTGTTCAGTTCGTATCAAGCAAGACTTGTAAATATAGTTAATCAAATTGTTCGTTCAATTAACCTCTTGTTGATGGTCATCAAACAAGGCTCACACATTAACTTACTTATTCCCAAGTGAATCCTAGTTTCACATTCGTTATTCCTAGACTTATAATCTTGATAGTCATCAAAATCATAAGAGACAAGCAATCAAGCAGATGTTCATACAACTCAATTTACTTAATAATTAACAGCAAATAATTATCATTAACACGTAAGGATCTTTTAACAAGCTTGGCAAGATAAATTAAACATAAACAAACAATTCAATATAGCAATTAGTCTAATAATCAAGGTTTCATTCAATCATAAACACAAAGTAAAAGGTTTTTACACCCAAATCAGAAACTAAATACATAATAGTAACACAATGGAATGCTAAACATGGTCATGTTAAGAACCCATATGATTACCGACATGTATCTGCTCTCCAATCCTTCCGATCTCCGCTCCCGTTAGCTTAACGGCCTTCCGGATGCCTTCTAGACCCTCAAAGCGGCTTAACAGAAGTTAATTATTGACTAAATTAGGTTAGAAATCGAATCCCCCCCTCTGTTTAGCTTATAATCGCTTTTTATATCCCTTGGAACCGACTTACGTACGCTGGGTGTAAGTCGAATTACACTGGGCGTACTAAAGATCAATGCGCCATGAAGTTATCCGGATGCAAGCAGTTACACGGGGCGTAACCATATATTACGTTGGGCGTAACATCACGCTAAGTGTACTTGTCCATTACGCGGGGCGTAATCGGCTCCTCTAGCATTTTTCCTTTCTTTTAGCCTCTAAGGCTGATTTCCGCTTCAGTCTTTTCTTTTGTGCTCCATCAACAACGAATAGCTGCAAATCATAATTCAAAGCATTATTAGTACTTTTTAGTTCTAAAAGAGAATAATAAAGGCTAAAATATTAAGATATAATATATAAATATATATATATATATATATATATATATATATATATATATATATATAAATACACATATCAAAATACCCCACACTTAACCTTTGCTTGCCCCCAAGCAAATTTACTTTTATTTTACCAATATTGCACTAAGCAATCCATTTAAAACTCAGCCATAATGTCAAGACCGCAACGCATGCATTTGTGTCTAAAATTTTCCTAAAGTACCCCCCCTTACTTTAAATACTCACAATCTTCATAAACACTCGCCCACTTTTTTCGAACAATGCTCATTTTATGCATCCCTCCGAATCCATCCGCTAAAAACCTCCTAACTTCAAGGTATTTTTGGTTGAGCAACCCAAGCATACATAATCTAGAATTACAATTTATGATACCACTATGGAGCTCTTTTGAATTCTTCACTTTCTTGATAATTTAATCTTTGATTTCTTTGAATTCACCACCTTGTTTGATTTGATTTCTGGTATCTTCAGTTTTTGAACTCTTGGAATTTTGATCTTTTGATCTTCACTTTAACTGCTCCAAAATTCTTCAAACTTTTCTTGCAATTCTCTCTCTCTCTCTCTCTCTCTCTCTCTCTCTCTTTGACATGTACCTCAATTTTTTCACTCAAAACCTACATGCTTAAGCAAGGGCGCTCAACTTCAACATTTATTGGTTAACGATAATAATTTTCCTGGATACATTAGAGGTTTAGGCTGCTAAACATATTGCATCCCTCAAACTAAGCGAGGTTGTGTTTTTGTTCCATGATTTCACTAAAATAAGGGAGGCCACAAATGCACTATAACGTGTATTGGCTCAACTAAACATTTGAGTACTCATCAGATCATCTCATACAATATTAGCAAAATTTTAAATTAACACTAGATTTTCCTAAATTAAACTATTATTTCAAGTTTTTAAATTTTTAAATTTCCCTAAATCTAGCAATTTCAAAATTATTACATTTTATTTTATATATTTTTAAAATTTTAATTTACTTTTCTTTTGCCGACCCCCTACTTGGCTCAACTAAACATTTGAGTACTCATCGGATCATCTCATACAATATTAGCAAAATTTTAAATTAACACTAGATTTTCCTAAATTAAACTATTATTTCAAGTTTTTAAATTTTTAAATTTCCCTAAATCTAGCAATTTCAAAACTATTACATTTTATTTTATATATTTTTAAAATTTTAATTTACTTTTCTTTTGCCGACCCCCTACCCCACACTTATTTCATACAATGTCCTCATTGTATGCCTAAAACTAATTAAGCACATAAAAAGGGAGAAAAAGGAACAGACTCCTTGGGGTAGTTGTGGCGAGATCGAATGGGGCTGCTACAAGTTGCTCCAAATATTGTTGAAAGACTGAAAACTGGAACTGCTGCTTCTAAATTTGCCGATAAATAAAATCAAGACTACCGACTTCGAAAAATGTGGTGCAAAAGATTGCAAACAAATGCAATGTATAGTAACCATGACGTGGGAAAGTGTCAACCACGTCGTCTCGTCAAGAATGGCAGTCTCTTCTCGCGATGAAACCCCCCCCCCCCCCCCACAACATAGGAAAGTGTCAACCATTTCATGGCAGCCGGGATGATTCTACTTCCTCGCGTCGAAATAAAACTCTATGGTGTGGGAACAACTCATCCATACCGTAAGTGTTAAAAATAAAATGCCACTCTTCTAAATAATCGCTCACGAAATCAATATGCACCCCACACTTATGACAAATTGTGGGTCTTGACTATAATCTTCGAACTCTCACACGACACTCTCTAGCAACAGTCGGACCTAGCTGCTGAACTTACTGCCAGCTTCCTAAAGGCGAAAATTCTGCAGAGATCTAAACAACCAAAGAGCATCAACATGGAAAACAAAAGTAAAACACCCTAAATTAAACTTAATTACATACCAAATAAAAATACTAATGCTAAGAAACACAAAAAATTAAACTAAAAATAACACAAAAATAAAAATAAAAAGGATAACTAAATCACTCATCATCCCCGTCATCATGCTGCTGTGTCCCAGAAGTACCGGCTCCATCATGTCGTGACTGGAATGGTGGAGGGAAAGGAACCGAGTACTGAAACCCCTGGTGGGCAAAGAATGCAGTCAACGCATCCCCATACCACTACTGTTGTCTCACCATGTGTGCAACATACTCACCAAGGTTCTGAACCCCCTCGTCAATACGGTCAATGCGCTGAGCTAGGTAACGCATATCAATCTCCATCTTAGGTGCCTACTGCGCTCCCCGAGGAGCAGGTCTACACCGCTGGACCCGTCTTGGCTGTGGCTCGACGGCACCCTCCTCGTCCGCCATGTCATCTGGTCGTACCCGCAAAACACCATCTCCGCCCCGCTCAAGTACACGTATCGACTCCAATAACTAAAGGCTCATCAGCTTCATATCATGAAACACCATCGATCTCGTGATCTCACGCGTCAACAACTGATATGATCGAGCTAATCGCGTGATAAAATGCCCCCACAAATCGGGCTATCCTCCCGAAGTCCCCTGGGCCTCCTACCCAAATACCCGGCTAAAGCAACTGGAAGGTTCAGGTGCCTCCCTGGAGTAACAAGTGCCCATAAGAAATACAAGTCTGTCGAAGTCACTCTCTCACTGTTCTTATGGTGCGTGAGAGATATGGAAATCAAACGATGCAGCAGTCTGTATGTAGTAGACCGAATCATCCTCCCCTGTGCAGTAGATGGCATATATACTCCCCCTGTAATCTCGGCCCAAAAAGTGTTTTCATTATAGTCATCTGGCCGGTCCGTGAGACAATCAGCAAGGAATGTCGGGAAGTGGATACTCCTCGTCTCATCTGCTGTATATATCCCCACTCGAGTGGCGAGCTCTATCATACTGCACTCCCGGCTCACACCCCCTAGTCTAAAGGAAAAGGTTGTCCTATCATCGGGTGTCTTCCTAGGGTCATAGGAAACTGTAGCATAAAACTCCAGCAAAATTCCCGATATACAGGCTCCTGGATCCCTGACATACGAACAAATGCACTCCACTCGCGTCCGAGTGCGTGTATTGCAAAAAATCCTGGATTAGCGCAGCAAGTCCAGTTTGGGTCGCCAATTCCCAATCAAATGAAGGTGCTATGTCAATCTCCTTAGTGAGAAGCAGACTCAGATTGGTGACATATCGTGCCCGGGTTGCATCGTTTAGAGTTTGCGGAAATTGTAAGAAACGGTGATCGGTCACGTCCTCGGGTGGGTTGGTCCTTTGAGTTTTTCGGGCCATAATCTGTCGCCGATTTACGCTGGGCGTAAAGCAAAGTTACGCTGGGCGTAACCCAACTCCGAGAAGAAGTCATCCGCGATCAATGGTTCATTACGCTTGGTGTAAATTAAAATTACGCTGGGCGTAATTTTAACTGAAATATTTCCTTTTCCTTGTTTGAAATTCCTTTTTCCAACTAATTAATTTGGGGACTTATAATTATTATTAATTAATTTTTTTTCTTTTAATTGCTTCAACAATAGCCATGACTTTCCAATGAGTTACATTTAAAAAAAATGAGACGTCATGATCACTTGTCTTTGTCGAGATCAAACAACAATGGTTGATTAAAACCCTTGCACACAAGAATTTGTTTGTGAAAACAACCACTTTCGGGACCCGTTAGAATATTTCATTTGTTTTCTTCGCACCTTTAACTAAAAGTAGAACAAGAAGTGACCTAACTAGTCAAGAACAGCAAGAGCTCGGGCTTCCACTTAACCACCACAATACGCCTTGCTATACTACGCCTCATCGATTGAGTTGGACAAATCAACAAAGTAGTAGGCTAAGCAGGTCAAGAATTCCCTAATCGCTTGCATTCTCGAAACCCATGCAAAAGGTAAAGTCAAACAATATGTATGATCCCAAATTCCTGTAAATAACGACAAGAACCTTCCCGACAAGTGAAATGATATCATCGAAAATAAACTCTAAAAATAAAAACTAGCTAAACAAATAACGAATAATCAAATAAACTAAGTTAATTTCAAGCCGTTCCCCGGCAACGGCGCCAAAAACTTGATGTGCGCGAAAGTACCCACTAATTTTAATATTTATAACCTAACAAACTTAGACTAACTATGCACTTATAGGCAGTGTACCTAGTCAGATTACAATATAGCTTAGGTAAGTCGGGTGTCGATCACAGGGAACGATGGTGAATTAATTTAAAATATTTGATTATAGGTTACTGGTCACACGAACAGAATAAAGAAGTAGTTTAATAAATCTCAAACGAACAATTAATTGACAACTCTCGATAAACTAACAGGAAAGCAAATCTCTTCAGGTACTTTGGTTTAGATAAATTACACCTTAAAAACATAGACAATTACATACACAAATTCATTTATTCATGCTCACCAATTCCTAAAATGATTAGATTCGCGTTCACTATAACTAATCCTTTAGCAAACAAGTCAATTCAAACAGTGTTCAGTTGATTAAACTAACATGCTTCCTAGTGTTCAGTTCGTATCAAGAAAGACCTGTAAATATAGTTAATCAAATTGGTCGTTCAATTAACCTCTTGTTGATGGTCATCAAACAAGGCTCACACATTAACTTACTTATTCCCAAGTTAATCCTAGTTTCACATTCGTTATTCCTAGACTTATAATCTTGATAGTCATCAAAATCATAAGAGACCAGCAATCAAGCAGATGTTCATACAAATCAATTTACTTAATAATTAACAACAAATAATTATCATTAACACGTAAGGATCTTTTAACAAGCTTGGCAAGATAAATTAAACATAAACAAACAATTCAGCATAACAATTAGTCTAATAATCAAGGTTTCATTCAATCATAAACACAAAGTAAAAGGTTTTTACACCCAAATCAGAAACTAAATACATAATATTAACACAGTGGAATGCTAAACATGGTCACGTTAACAACCCATATGATTACCGACATATATCCGCTCTCCAATCCTTCCGATCTCCGCTCCCGTTAGCTTAACGGCCTTCCGGCCGCCTTCTAGACCCTCAAAACGGCTTAACAGAAGTTAATTATCGACTAAATTAGGTTAGAAATCGAATCCCCCCTCTTGTTAGCTGATAATCGCTTTTTATAGCCCTTGGAACGGACTTACGTACGCTAGGCGTAAGTTGAATTACACTGGGCGTATTGAAGATCAATGCGCGATGAAGCCTGATTTCCGCTTTAGTCTTTTCTTTTGTGCTCCATCAACAACGAATAGCTGCAAATCATAATTCAAAGCAGTATAAGTACTTTTTAGTTCTAAAAGAGAATAATAAAGGCTAAAATTTTAAGATATAATGTATAAAAATATATATAAAAATACACATATCAATACTTTACATGACGTCCTCCGCCCCAGAACGTTTCCGCCGTTCTTGGTTTTGGGGTGTGACAGATTGGTATCAGAGCATTGTTTATAGTGAATTGAGTATATCAACCCATAAAAGATATAGTAACTATAAACACAATGGGATTAAAGTACTCTGCCAAAGAGTTTATAATTTTAAATAATAAAATATTTAACGAAGTATACATACTTGCATTCATACTAAAATCAGTGTCACTAGGACAGAACAAAAGTATTCCGATTGTTGAATATCACAAATAGGCTTGGGGATGTATGGTCAGTTATGGGAGTGGGATAGCCTGATCAACTATGCTGATCTGAGAAGTGATTAGCATATGCCCAGGAATGGTTGTGGTATGACAACAAGTCTAAAAACTTACCAACACTACTACAATGAGAACATTAGAACAAAACATAAACTTAAAATACTATAGGAGTATTTTGTGGTACTATAATTATCTTAGTTAGTACGTCTCTTAAACTGATTCTTTTACCCCTACTTCTCACATAGATAACATGGCTGGATTTCATATCCCTGGAGACTCGTACTTCCCAAATCAGGGCAATGTTGGATGGCTAAATGGAGAGTCAGGAGATGACCATCCAATCCATTTGGATGATCACCTCGCATAAGACTTTTCGGATGGTTCTAACTCCAAAACAGAAGTCAACAACCTACCTAAAGTAGTTTAGAACCCAAATCTCAACCCCCGACCTGCATTTGAAGATCCCACACCCTTATGGGCAACAAACTTGAATTGCTGGAGTGATGAGCAGGGTCAACTATTACCCTTAAATGGAGACCGAAGCTTTTACAATCTCAGCGAAGGAGGCTCTGTTAACCGAGCCCTGCCTATTATGGTCCGCAGGATTGCTCGGAATATTGAGCAAGGTGGAGTAGCTATCGATCTAGTCATGGAAATTGACACTAACTCTGGCGTTAACACTATCCGCATTCGCCAACTCGAAGAAGCCATGGAAAGGACTAGGAGGACCAATGAGACTCTACAGCAACAACTAGCTGCATCCCACGCTGAGGTTATAGAGTTTCGAGTGTGTCAGAGAGCTCATGAGCGACATCTTCAAGACGTAGTACGTTAACTGGCAGATTTGAGGGTTCGTTCGAGGAATACCTGTCGCCGGTAGAAGATGTTTGACTCACCTTTTCTTTTATTTTAAATAATAGCCTTTCGAATCTGTGCTCTATGAAGCACTTTTCTGTAAATATTCCTGTCTCTCAAGTACTTTATTAGACTTTAAATTGTCAACATTTCCCTTATGGTATGATGTAAGACCTATAGTTAGGTCATTTTCCCGAACTTATTTACATCTTATATACCAGTAATTTCGGCAGTTATCTAATCTATTCAGGAATTCATGCTCTCATTTGATATCGAACTATGGTGACTTAGTTCACAAGACACTTTCATTTTCTGTACTATTGGATTTTTATCATTGTTTCTATCTTTTAAACTTGAAGTTAAAAGATGCCTCTTCGCAGAAATCTAAGACGTAACAATAACAACGAAACACCGATACGACCACCACCGCGACCACCTCCTCAGTTCGACGTTGCTATGTTCCAAGCGGTTGTCACGACGACCGTAGTGGCTGCCATGTCACACATCAATACTCCTGTCCCTAGTGGATCGGGAATTGGTGCACCTCTTTCCAACCATGGCGAGAGTCATGGGCACCCCCGAGAATGCACCTATAAAGATTTTACAAATGCCAAACTCCGGAATTTCAATGGAACTGGAGGGGTGATGATTTTAAGGCATGGATAGAAAAGACGGAAGTAGTCTCTAAAATCTGCACCTGCCCAGAGAACAACAAGGTCAAGTTTGCTACTTGTACCTTTTCTGACAGGGCCTTAACTTGGTAGAATGGCCACGTTAAGTCATTGACTTTAATTGTGGCAAATTCGATAAGCTGGGAGAACTTGAAAGCCATGTTGATGAGAGAGTACTACCCACGAGGGGAAATTCAAAAACTCGAGCAGAAACTCTAGAATCTTAAGATGGTTGATTCTGACGTATCAACTTGTACTAATAGATTATGTGATCTTGCAATTCTTTTCCTGGATATGGTTGCTCTTGAAAGCAAGAAAATAAAGAGATATATTTGGGGATTGTCTCCCCAGATTAAGTCAAGTGTGTTAGCATCAAGGCTTGTTACTTTTGACAACGCTAAAGAACTGGCACAATCTATTATCGATCACGGAAACTACCAGAACACAACATAATAAATAATCAAAATAAAAGAGGAGTCTTGATTTCTCCGTATTCACAAAACCTGGTCATCGTACCGGTCAATTTGTGACCTGAGAATACAAGTTATTTTGAAAAAGAGTATCAGCAATAAAGCTTGTGAATTCACAAGTATTAATGTGTCTTTGATTTGTAAATACTGTAAAGTAAAGACTTGTAAACTTTTGGAAAAAAGTATGAAAATGTTTGTAAGTAATTGTAAACGTTTGAAAACCTTAGAAAATCCTATATTTCCTACTAGTATGAAAGTAGTCTTCTACCAAGACTCGGCTGTTTTGAAAGTAGTCTTCTACCAAGACCCGACTGTGTTGTAAGAAAGCATCACTGTAAATGTGATGGGTTTTCCCTGTTTAACTATTATTATAAAAACTATAGTCTACCTCATCGATTATGTGTATGAGTCATTGTATAAAGGTAATAAGGAAAAATAGTTTATCTATATCAAATATATCCTACCTCGTCGTTCATGTGAATCTGTCACAAAATTAAGGAAGGAGAATAATATAATAACTAAAGATGTATCCTTTTGCATTAGGATATTCACAGCGTGGAAACTCGCCGGACATTACAATCGTGGACACCCGTCGACGCTCCTTTTCCCTACTGTAGCTAACAGCTTTGGGTGTGGAATGGTAAGTCCCAAAACATTTGTAACAGATCCTATGTAATAGTATCTATTAAACGTATTAATGTAGACGCGTTCATGTAAGCGTTTCTCTATAAACGTATCCATGTAAACGTATTCATGTAAGCATATCTATGTAATTGTACTCATGTAAGTGTATCTATGTAAACATATTCATGTAAGCGTATCTATGTAAATGTACTCATGTAAGCGTATCTATGTAAACATATTCATGTAAGCGTATATATCTAAACGTATTCATGTAACATGTAATGTATTAGTATAGGCTCATGAATGAACTGACTCTTGTGTGATTCCTTATACTTGGAATTGTAAGTAGTATCTCCTAACTATACCTATTATAGTTACTAGTAATGTATGAGTATAACCGGATGTATACCTTTGCTACCCAAAGGTGCTGAACTGACTAATGGAACCTTTATACCTATATATGTATACATGATATATAAATAATATTTAGACGAGATTTGGACGAGCAATCGATGCCCTAAGGCCACATCCCAACGAGGAAAAGGAAATAAAGCAAGCTAACTGTCCTAAGTCCTTTAAACATTATTTATATAATTGTACATATGTAGGCATACATTTGACAATATAAAAGCGTAAAAGAAGTTTTGTAAAACCTTTGAAAGTTTAATACTAAGAAATGATGACCTGATGTCAGTTTATAAAACGATTGAAAGTATTTTGTTTGATAAGACAGTTTAAGTATAAGGAAAACATTTGTTTGAAAACACCTTTGTAACAGAGTTTGAAAGAAAACTTACAGTGTGTAAGACAGTTTGATAAAGAGTTTTAAACATGTAAAAATGTTTAAGAAAGTCGTTTGAAGAAATCTGTTTGGTAAAACAGTTAACGTATAGTAAATCCATTTGCATGCTAGTTATTAATCACATGTGATTGATATAAAAACTAAACATGATTCAACGTTTACCCCCCCCCCCCCATAAAGCCTTCATAAACATTTAAAAACATTTAAAAGGTTAATTAAGGGGTATGAACTCACTTGATTGATTGGGAGAAAGCTAGATGATAATCGAGTAGAACTTCGACTTGGAAGAGTTGATTTTCTCGGGATTCTCGGGAGTGTAGAACCTTCCTTCGGAACTTGAGTGTGAAAACCGGGGCTTCGGGATGGATTTTCAGGGTAATTACGTAGAGTAACAACACTTAGATGGAAAGAGATGAGCACCAAACTCGGCGCCCTTAAGTTTCTATTTATAGGGTCATTTCTGGTGTGTCACGTCGTGACCATCTGTGTCACATTGTGGTGAGCAAAATCTTATCCTATTCCATTGATGGGACGCCCTAAGTCACTTGTCGGGTCGCAGCCAACTGTGTCACGTCGTGACAGACTTGACAGCCTCGGATTTTGAGCCTCAAACTTGTAAAATCCGTAACTTTCGCGTACGAGCTCCATTTTCGACGTTCTTTATATGCACGCGTAGGTGAGAATATACTCTACAACTCTCGTTTAGACTTCGTCATTAATTTTTCCTTTATTTTTAATTATTTATTTTTAACAGGCCGGGACTGGAAAACCCCGTTAAAAATCCATAACTTCTTCATCTGGCGTCCGTTTTTGCCATACCTTTTACCGTTGCGCTACTTTGGTTGAGACCTTCGATTCTTATTTAGGTTGCTTCGGCCAAAAGTCTCTCGATCTCTATTTTGAGTTTTTAGCTGTCTACTGCTATATCCGGTTCTTGGAAAAATCATAACTTCCTCATACGAAGTAAGATTTAGACATTCTTTTTATGTATGCTCACAGTTTAATGATATCTACAACTTTCATTTAGATACTTAAGGCAAAAAACTATTGAATCGAAACTTCGCATTTTTACATCTATCCGTATTGCTCGTTTTGTCGGGAATCTTAGAATAGTTATAACTTCTTCGTTATAACTCAGATTTCAGTGTTCTTTATATGTATGAAAACCTTGTTACGATTCCTACCACCTTATTTAACCCAAATAAGATTTTAGGAAAGTTATATTTTGACCTAAATTTGACTGGTGTTACATTACATTGTCTCGAAATATCGGGTTGTCACATCATCCCCCCGGTAGAGAGAATTTCGTCCCGAAATTTGAGTTTAAGCAGAATTGATAATCATGCTACAGATAGAAGTTTTTATTTGCTCCTCGTGTTCTTAAGTGAACTCAGGTCCTCGCTTGGCATTCCAGCGAATCTTTCGCTATCGGGATATGACTTTGCTTCTTTCGTTTGACTTCACTAGTATGATAACTCTTCTTGGTTGAATGTATGTTGAATGTTTTTGTGGTCTGTGAAAATAGTACACCTTGTACCCTACAAGTAGTGTCTCCAGATCTTCAAAGCAATTACCACTGCTCCTGACTCAAGATCATGTGTTGTATAGTTAACTTCCTGTGTCTTAAGCTGTCTTGAGGTATAGGTAGTGACATTTCCTCTTGCATAAGAACACAACCAAGCCCTTGGTTGGATGCATCGCATTACACCACAAAATCTTATATCCCCTTTTGGGAGGGATAATATCGGTGCGGTGCACCAGGCTTACTTTAGCGTTTGGAATGGTCTTCCTTGTTTACAGACAAGTCTGATGCTCCTCAAGGTGAGAAACTTGGCCTAAAGAATCCTCTTCTGAGGAGTTCGTTAAGCTGTCTGGGAAGTTCCAGTATCTTTGTTGGAGCTAGACGATAAGGAGATTTGGCTACTGGGGTAGCCCTTGTAACTAAGTCGATTCTGAACTTGAATTGACGTTGTGGTGGTAATCCTGGTAGTTCTTCTGGAAAGGTGTCGGGAAAGTCGCGTACTTTTGGGATGTTCTGAACGTCCTTCGCTTCTTGGCTCGCATCGACGATGTGTGCATGGAATGTGTGATATTCCTTTCGTAAGAGCTTTTGAGCTTGAATACATGAAATGATGCGAAGGTTCGTACTTGATTTATCTCCGTAAATAACAAGAGGTTCTTTGATAGGGAGGCTAAGATGAACTGCTTTCCCAAAGCGCTTGATATCGGTTTGATGTAGACTCAACCAATTCATACTGATTATGACGTCAAAACCTTGTGGTTGATTAGATGTCGTCAAGATCTAAAAGAAAGTATGATTACTCCTGAATTAAGGAAAAAGGATAGGTACTTCTAAGTTTCTTCGCATGGCAGCACGATCACTTGTAGTCTTAGGCAATCTCCATCCTGAAGTTCATATTAGAACTCATACATGGTTCATCAATCACAGTTTCGCATATTCGAGTCGTATATAATTAAATTGAAAAGGTAGTCGAATAAATGATTCTTCTTTAAGCCGACATCCCAACGAGGAAAAGAAGTTAAAGTGAATCATTAATTCTACACCTGTAGAACCTTCATTATATACCACCCCTATGTATACATTCTTCAGCGATAGATCAACCGTATGGGGCTTTGGATTGAACGTGACGTACTATACGAGTGGTACTTCGGGAGGTTTGCTGAGTTTTTCTTCGGAAGGGATAAGAAATATGAGGCACTCTATGCATGAGTACTTCAGTGTTCTAGAATGACGGCTTCGCTAGAAAGAAGTTTTCGGAGAAGGAGAAGTACGCACGAAACTGGTAATGTGCGGATCGAATTGACTCAAGTAGTATGATAATGTCAGACTTACTTAGAAGTAAAAGAAACTAGATTTGATCATAAAGGCGTTACAGACAAAACACAACAGTGCAACTTTTAACAGAGTTACAGTACTTTGGAGTAACTACAGGAATACTGCTGCGAACAAAGTATACTACAAAAGGCAAGTATACGCAACACGAGGGTCCCTTAACTGACAGGATCTCGCAAAAGATAATACTCTAGTTGCACTAGTTTTAAACATGTTTTTTTAAAACATACATAATACTGATGATTGGAAGTGAACCTATAATATAGTAGGCTCCTTCGTTGCCTCTTTCCATTCTGAGGTCAAACTCCTCCGGATTCGCCGTCGTTCTTCTTTGTTGGTCAGTCCCTCTTGAAGTGTCCCATTACGCCACATAGATGGCATGTTAGAGAGATTTCGACATTGGTTGTTGAAGTAATGTGTTGGGTCCGAGTCCTGCAGCAATTGTAACGGACGACAACTACCCAGATGATGGAAGCTACACCTTTTGCATTTCAGTAGGTTTCTGGCATACTCCCTACTTGGTGTAGGGACAATTGGGATACCAAAAGGGATGGTAGTAGGAGGTACAGATGTCGTGGCTGCGCAGGTTGCCACAGGTTGTTGTCTTTTGCTCGCCTCTTGGGGTGATTTGCCTTTATCTTTAGCCTAAAACTTTCGTTTGTTATTCTTGGGCTTGGGATTCGGGGTGTCTTGGTAGTTTGTTGGTTGTTAAGGTACTTGATCGTTACTTGGATTAGAATTATTCTTAACAATCCCGCTAACATTCGCGTTGTTAGCGTTAAGGTGGGTCAGAACAGCTGACACGGTAGCCGAGACTGCAGCTTGGAAGGTAGCTGCATCAATCTGAAGAGTTGGTGTTTGGTTGATGGGTTGATCGTTTTTCTTCAGCGACATGATTCTGTTAAACGAAAAGAAAATGAATTTGTGAGCGAGTATGGTTGAAGCTAGACGTAGTTCGATCGTTCATGTAAAGAGTAGAAGTATGTTCTTGAACGTTTGACCTACATCCCTATGATGCAGTCCTAGTACAAATTAGAAGTAAATTAATAGAATGGTCTCAAAATGTTTATCGTCCAAACCAGGGTATTATTGGTTAGAGGATAACATGATCCAACATTTAAAAGAGACTTGGAAATGATTCCGGAGTTAAATTACCATAGTCCAATAACTTGACTAGATGGGGTTTCAGATAGACTCCAATGAAAGCATGATGAAAGCATTTGAACAAAGATTGACACGGAAGTTAGCCGACTGTCGATATCATTCATGTTTAAGATGTAATAGGTTTGGGGAAATTGACCTTTTTGTAGGTCTTACATCATATTCGGAGTAGAAAAGTCTTTGACAACATAAAGACTTAACTAAAAGTACTTACAGTACAAGGTAGTCACATAGAAAGTACTACATAGAACATAGACAGGAACACAGTTCTTTAAAACAAAGAAGGAAGTAAGGTATCTCCTACTGGCGACGGTCACCCTTATGGTGAACCCTTAGTTTGGCTAGTTGACGTTCCATATCAAGCAGGTATCTTTCGTACACCCTCTGGCGTACTTGGAGCTCTGTGACTTCAGCTCAGATTTCAGCTAGTGCTTGCAGGAAGGTCTCATGGTTTCTCTCAGATCTCTCACTTGTGTGATCAAGGCGATTGGTGCGAATGGTATGCATTCTTGCATTGGCATTAACCTCTTTGATATGTTGGAGAGCCGTCTTGCCCTAAATTTTGTTTCGGGCAACTCTACGGATCAGGATTGGTAGAGCTCTATCTGCTGAGCTCCCTTCGTTTACGTTGTAGAAGCTTCGGTCTCCATTAAACGGCATAGGTTGATCTTGCACTTCGCTCCATGTTTCCAAGCATTCTACCCAAGGAGGCATCGGGCCATGAAAAGCGGGACGAGGGTTAGGATTTAGAAATGGAGCTATCAGGGGTAGGTTCTCAACCTCGGGTTCGAAGTTATCACCATCCGAAAGGTCTTCAGCATGGTGATCATTCAAAGGGATTGGATGATCATTCTCGGGTTCTTCTACAAACCATCCAGCATTGCCTTCGTTCGGAAGGTACGGGTTGCCGTGGGGATGGATTCCAGCCATGTTATCTACGCGAAAATTGGGGTATTGAAATAGTTATTAGACGAACTAACTAGATAATTATTAAATGATCTTGATTAGTTACATCACTATTTGTAAAGTGCATACCAGTTATATGTAATCATAACAGGATATGCCTTCGAATAAGTGACCTTAACTCCAAATTCACAAGGAACAGAGGTAAAGCAAAATTTCACAGATTCTAAGTCTATGACATCCTAGTTACATATTAGTGCATCCACTTAGCAACTATTGACCTAGTAATGAAGATCTTTTTAGTTCTCAAGTAAGTAATTATAGTAACACGAAATACTCCTATAGTATTTTAGACTTATGTTCTGTTCTAGTGTTCTCATTGTGGTAGTGTTGGTAAGCTTTTAGACTTGTTGCCACATCACAACCATTCTTGGGCACGTGCTAATCACTCCTCGAACCAGCATAATTGATCAGGCTATGCCACTCCCAAGACTGACCATACATCGCTGAGCTTACCTGTGATATTCAATAATCGTAATACGTTTGTTCTTGTCATTGTGACATGGATTTTAGTATGAATGCAGGCACGTATACTTAGTTAAATATTTTCTTATTTAAAAGTATAAACTCTTGGTCAGAGTATTTTAATCTCATCGTATTTATAGTTAGTATATCTTTTATGGGTTGATATACTTAATTCACTATAAACAATGATCTGATACCAATCTGTCACACCCCAAAACCGAGAACGGTGGAAACATTCTGGGGCGGAGGACGTCATGTAATGTATCACAACAATGTAAAGTAGTAAACAAGCAACAACATCATCCATTGCATTAATAGTATAATTTTAGTTACAAGTGTGTTCTTTCATAGTATAAGACAACATAATAAGTAATCAAAATAAAAGAGGAGTCTTGATTTCTCCGTCTTCACAAAACTTGGTCGTCGTACCTGTCTATTTGTGACCTGAGAATACAAGTTATTTTGAAAGCGAGTATCAGCAATAAAGCTGGTGAATTCATAAGTATTAATGTGTCTTTGATTTGTAAATACTGTAAAGTAAAGACTTGTAAACATTTGGAGAAAAGTATGAAAATTTTTGTAAGTAACTGTAAACGTTTGAAAACCCTAGAAAATCCTATATTTCCTACTAGTATGAAAGTAGTCTTCTACCAAGACTCGACTGTTTTGAAAGTAGTCTTCTACCAAGACCCGACTGTGTTGTAAGAAAGCATCACTGTAAATGTGACGGTTTTTCCCTGTTTAAATATTATTATAAAAGTTATAGTCTAGCTCGTCGATTATGAGTATGAGTCACAATATAAAGGTAATAAGGAAAAATAGTTTATCTATATCAAATATATCATACCTCGTCGTTCATGTGACTGTGTCACAAAATAAAGGAAGGAGAATAATATAATAACTAAAGATGTATTCTTTTTCATTAGGATATTCACGGTGTGGAAACTCGCCGAACAGTACAACCGTGGACACCCGTCGACGCTCCTTTTCCCTACTGTAGCTAACAGCTTTGGGTGTGGAACGGTAAGTCCTGAAACATTTGTAACAGATCCTATGTAATAGTATCTATTAAACGTATTAATTTAGACGTGTTCATGTAAGCGTATCTCTGTAAACGTATCAATGTAAACGTATCTATGTAAACGTATTCATGTAAGCGTATCTATGTAAATGTACTCATATAAGCGTATCTATGTAAACATATTCATGTAAGCGTATCTATGTAAATGTACTCATGTAAGCGTATCTATGTAAACGTATGCATGTAAGCATATATATGTAAATGTATTCATGTAACATGTAATGTATTAGTATAGACTCATGAATGAACTGACTTTTGAGTGATTCCTTGTACTTGAAATTGTAAGTAGTATCTCCTAACTATACTGTAACGCCTGTGTTTCCGGGATTGCCATTTTTAGCAATGTAATAGTCTAGGTTAACCTTTGTAACCCGTTTTGAAATAATAAAAGTGTATTATTTGAGTATTATGTGTTTTGTGCTTAATTGCTTAATTATGTGGTTTGATTAATTAAGAATAAAAATAAGCGTCAAAATTAAAGTGTGAGATAAGCTCGATATCTTTTCATAAAGTTGTAGTGGTCGAAACAAGGATTCCGGAGATATAAGGAATGCCGAAATCCGAGTTATAACGAAGAAGTTATGACCTGTCGAAGTTTCACGACAGAACCGGCACGACCCAGCGCGACGTAGATAGTGAATTTAAGGTAGATAGATATCTATCCTTAGTGATCTAAATGAGAATTGAAGATCTCATCGATAGTAGTGCAACAACAGAAAGACGGACGGAATCGGAGTACAGATGAAGGAGTTATGAATCCTGAACGAAGTTTTCCTGTCCCGGCCTACTAAAGATAATATATAAGTAATATACTTATAATATATTAAAAATAAAGTCGAAATTAGCCAATGGAGTCTAAACGAGAGTTGTAGAGCATAATCTCACCTTCGCGGCGATATAAAGAACGTCGAAAACTAAGTTCGTATGCGAAAGTTATGAATTTCTGAAGTTCGGGGCGCGAAACCCCAAAACTATCAGAGACCACGACGTGGCAAGCAGTGCCACGACGTGGCAAGTGTCCTGTCACCTCCGGAAGGCCCCCAAATGCAACTTGCAATGACGCATGCAGTGACGACCAAGCCCACGACATGGAAAAAGGTTTCCACGACGTGGCAAGGGCCAAATTTGCCCTATAAATAGATTTGAAGGGCCAGCCGTTTAGGGTTGCTATTTTTCTCTCTTCTCTCTCCCGTTTTGCATCGATTTGCGTGCCAGAAGTACCCCGAAGCACCGGTAATATTCCCGAGTCCCGAAGCAAGTCCCGAGATCCCGAAGATCCCGAGAAGTGCGGTTCCCGAGCCGAAGCTCTGCCCGCGAGAAGTTCGATTTTTGTAGAGATCTTCCAGATCTGCTGAGAATTACTACTTTTGCAAGTCGTAGTGTTGTCCGATCATCTTCTGATCAAGTGAGTGTATACTAACTTTCATAAACATGATAATAATACAAGTTTGGTTCGAGTGTATTAAGTATATTGTTGTTTATAAGTGTGAGTGTATACTACCTTTCATAAACACGATAATAATACAAGTTTGGTTCGAGTGTATTAAATATATTGTCGTTTATAGGTGTGAGTGTGTGGTTACTTTCTTCTAACGCATAATTATGAAGTATTTTATACGGAATACGTATTATGTGTATAATTTTGTGGTTATGTGTGTGAATGTGTGTTCACTTTCTTCTAACTCATAGATATGATTTATTCTCTATGAGATATGTGTTATGTGTGTGTGCCTCATCTGTTATGTGATATATGTGTTGATTAAAGCATGCTATACAAGTTTTTATCTATGTATAAAAATGTATATTTTTATCTACTAATATGTTAGGTAGAACATGGGTAGATAGTTGGTGTGTAATAAACAGATGAGAGGCCTCGTTGTTGTTTAATTTAGCATCTAACGGAGTTTAGATGACGACCACTGTCTATTCTAGACAGTCTTGTGGAAACATTAGCAGGTTCGCCACCTGTAGGTGTTAATGAACATGGGTGTTCATTCGCTGTACTCCATCCCCCTCATGGTTGCCATATTTGACTTATATTGCTGAGGTACCCCCGAAGCATGTGTTGTCGCCCCGATGAAATATTCTTAGACTAGGTCCCTTGTGTTAGTTGTTTTAGGGACATAAAGTGAGAATAACGGGAATGGGTAATTGGGTTATTGTTGGTTGGTGAAAATTAAATATGATTATTTATTGTGGGTTGAAAACCCTATATGCTCACCAGGCTCCCAAGCCTGACCCACTCAGTTTTATTTGTATTACAGGAAGTGGCGCAAGGGCATGAGATGGATGAACCATCAGTTGTTTTGTTTACAAGTCTGTATATGTTTATATTTGTTGAATGACTTGTAATGTATTCGTTTATGCTTATTGGTCTGTATCGGAACATGACACCCCGAGTTTTGATTATAATGAAAATACATTTCTTTTATGAAATGCTTTGGTAAACATTGTTTTATCATGTTTTGTTTTTGGGAACAAATTTCGCAACTCTTTCAAATCAAAAGGATTTACTCTGAAATTATTTTAAAAGCATAAATGAAAATCGGTCTTTTCTAGCCGAGATTTTGGGGATGTCACATATACCTATCATAGTTACTAGTAATGTACGAGTATAACCGGATGTATACCTTTGCTACCCAAAGGTGTTGAACCGAATAATGGAACCTTTATAACTATATATGTATACATTATATATAAATAATGTTTAGACGACATTCGGACGAGCATTCGATGCCCTGAGGCCAAATCCCAACGAGGAAAAGGAAATAAAGCGAGCTAACCGTCCTATGTCCTTTAAACATTATTTATATAACTATACATATGTAGGCATACATTTGACAATATAAAAAGCGTAAAAAAAGTTTTGTAAAACCATTGAAAGTTTAATACTAAGAAACGATGACCTGATGTCAGTTTATAAAATGACTGAAAGTATTTTGTTTGATAAGACAGTTTAAGTATAAGGAAAAACTTTGTTTGAAAACACCTTTGTAACATAGTTTGAAAGGAAACTTACAGTGTGTAAGACAGTTTGATAAAGAGTTTTAAACATGTAAAAACGTTTAAGAAAGTCATTTGAAGAAATCTATTTGGTAAAACAGTTAACATATAGTAAATCCATTTGCATGCTAGACATAAGAACTAAACATGATTCAACTTGTACCCCCCATAAAGAATTTATAAACATTTAAAAACATTTAAAAGGTTAATTTAGGGGTATGAACTAACTTGATTGATTGGGAGAAAGCGAGATGATAATCGAGCAGAACTTCGACTTGGAAGAGTTAATTTTCTCGGGATTCTCAGGAATCTCGGTAGTGTAGAACCTTCCTTCGGAACATGAGTGTGAAAACCGGGGCTTCGGGATGACTTTTCAGGGTAATCACGTCATGCTGAGCAAAATCTTATCCTCTTCCATTGATGGGATGCCCTTAGTCACTTGTCGGGTCACGGCCAACTGTGTCACGTCGTGACAGACCTGACAGCCTCGAATTTTGAACCTCAAACTTGTAAAATCCATAACTTTCGCGTACGAGCTCCGTTTTCAACGTTCTTTATATGCACGCATAGGTGAGAATATACTCTACAACACTCCTTTAGACTTTGTCGGCTAATTTTGAATTTATTTTGAATTATTTATTTTTAACAGGCCGGGACTAGAAAAGTCCGTTAAAAATCCATAACTTCTTCATCCGGCGTCCGTTTTTGCCATACTTTTTACCGTTGCGCTACTTTGGTTGAGACCTTCGATTCTTATTTAGGTTGCTTCGGCCAAAAGTCTCTCGATCTCTATTTCGAGTTTTTAGCTGTCTACTGTTATATCCGGATCTTGGAAAAATCATAACTTCCTCATACGAAGTCAGATTTGGACGTTCTTTTTATTTACGCCTATCCGTATTGTCTGTTTTGTCGAGAATCTTAGAATGGTTATAACTTCTTCGTTATAACTCGGCTTTTAGTGTTCTTTATATGTATGAAAACCTTGTTACGATTCCTACCACTTTATTTAACCCAAATAAGATTTTAGGAAAGTTATATTTTGACCTAAATTTGACTGGTGTTGCATTACATTGTCTCGAAATATCAGGTTGTCACAATTGCTACAACCGATCAACAAAAGGGAAATAACAACAACAGGAAGAAAGGTTGTAACAAGAGGAAAGGAGGGTCTTCACAAGAATCCTCAAAGAAACAAAAACTAGTTACAGTAAATGTTGCTATTGTACCTACTGCTATTCCTACTAACCCCTTCCCAGCAAAGCCTTATGTGGGTAACCTTCCGAAGTGCAACAAATGCAACTTCCACCACAACTAACCTTGTCGGTAGATGTAGTGCTCTAACTGCAACAGAAAGGGGCATACTGCCCATTTCTGCAAGACTCCCGCAAAGCCGATCACTCAAATTCCCAATGCTGGTGTGAGCCTAGCTTGCTACGGTTGTGGCGAGCTGGGTCACTACAAAAGAAACTGCCCGAAGACAGCGAATATTGGCGGAGTGGGACGAGTTTTGGCTATGGACCATGAGGAAGCCGTAGTTGATCCTACGATAGTTACTAGTACGTTTCTCCTCGATAATTCATATGCATGCATACTCTTCGATAGTGGAGCAGAAAAAAGTTTTGTAAATCAGAAATTTGCACACTTACTTAAACAAAAACCCCGTACACTAGAGGAATCATTCACTATAGAAATGGAAAACGGGAAAACGGAAAGTACTAACTGCATATATGTAGGTTGTACTCTAACTCTAGATGGTCATTCTTTCCCAATCGACCTCATGCCGGTCCCAATTAAAAGTTTCAACGCCATAATTGGTATGGATTGGTTAAGTCGTCTTTGCGCCGACATCATGTGCTTTGAGAAAGCAGTTTGTCTTAACCTCCCTAACAACGAAACCCTAGTTATCTACGGTGACAAACCTAACACGAACCTTCGTATCATCTCATGTATCCAAGCTCAGAAGTGCTTGCAAAAGGAAAATCATGCATTCCTCGCACACATCGTCAATAAGAGTCAAGAAGTGAAGGACATGCAGAACATTCCTGAAGTATGCGACTTTCCCGACATCTTTCCAGAAGAACTACCATGATTACCACCACAACGTCAAGTCGAGTTCAGAATCGACTGAGTGCCAGGGGCTACTCCAGTAGCCAAATCTCCACATCGACTGGCACCAGCAGAGATGCAGGAACTTTCCGGTCAGCTTAACGAACTTCTCAAGAAGGGATTCATTAGGCCAAGCTTCTCACCTTGGGGAGCACCGGTCTTGTTTGTAAAGAAGAAAGATGGATCGTTCCGTATGTGCATTGATTACAGAGAACTGAACAAACTTACTATCAAGAGTTGTTACCCTCTACCCCGTATCAACGACTTATTTGATCAACTTCAAGGAGCAAACTACTTCTCAAAGATAGATCTAAGATCCAGGTATCACCAGTTACGAGTGCTAGAGGAAGATGTCCCCAAGACAGCTTTCCGAACTCGTTATGGAAACTACGAGTTTGTAGTGATACCGTTCGGATTAACCAACACACCAGCTGTATTCATGGACTTGATGAATAGGGTGTTCCGTCCTTACTTGGATCAGTTCGTTATCGTCTTCATCGATGACATACTTATCTACTCCTGAAGTAAGGAGGAGCATAGTCAACACCTACGAAAATTTTTAGAAACTTTACGATCGGAGAAGCTCTATGCGAAGTTCTCCAAGTGCGAGTTTTGGATTCGAAGAGTCTAATTTTTGGGCCACGTCGTTAGCGAAAGGGAATACAGGTGGACCCTTCCAAAATTAAGGCTGTTGAGAACTGTGAAGATTTGGAGACACTATCTGTACGGTACGAAAAGCACTATCTTTACAGACCACAAAAGCCTCCAACACATCTTTGAACAGAAGGAGCTCAACGTGAGACAACGAAGGTAGGTCGAGCTACGCAATGATTACCAATGCGAAGTTCGTTATCATCCCGGCTAGGCCAACGTAGTAGTTGACGCCCTAAGTCGGAAACAGTACTCTGGTCATAGAGTCATATCATTTACTATGACTATCCATTCACACTTGTCCACACAAATTAAGGAGGCTCAACTCGACGCTTTGAAACTTGAAAATGTGGTGGGTGAATCCCTAAGAGGGATGGATAAGAACCTAGAAGTCAAGGGTGGCAGAGCATTATGTCTCATGGACCAAATCTGGACACCGAAACACGGTGGCTTGTGCGCCTTGGTCATGACCGAGACGCACAACACTCACTATTCCATACACCCAGGTTCAGATAAGATGTATATGGATCGTAAAAACTTATACTGGTAGCCTAACATGAAAGCAGAGATTGCTACCTTTGTGAGTAAATGCCTTACTTGCGCAAAGGTTAAGGTCGAATACCAGAAACCATCAGGTTTACTTCAGCAACTAGAGATACCAGAATGGAAATGGGAGCCGATTACTATGGACTTCATAACCAAGTTGCCCAAGACAACGGGTGGACTTGATACCATTTGGGTCATCGTCGATAGATTGACCAAATCCGCGCATTTCCTACCAATCAAAGAGACTGAAAAGACGGAGAAACTAACAAGGACATACATTAGGTAGATCGTACGACTCCATGGTGTTCCCATATCCATTATCTCCGATAGAGATAGTACATTCACTTCGAGGTTCTGGCAGTCGCTACAAAGTTCCCTTGGAACGAGGTTGGACATGAGTACAACCTACCATCCACAGACTGATGGACAAAGTGAGAGAACTATCCAAACCTTGGAAGATATGCTGAGAGCCTATGTGATTGACTTCGGAAAAGCATGGGATACTCATTTACCCCTTGTCGAATTTTCCTACAACAATAGTTACCACACGAGCATAAAGGCTTCTCCATTCGAAGTCCTCTATGGCCGAAAGTGCAGATCCCCTCTGTGCTGGGCTGAGGTGGGTGACACCCAGTTAGCTAAAGGACGAGTTCCTAATAGCACTCTCACAGGTCCGGAGATCGTTCAGGAAACGACATAGAAGATCGTTCAGATTTGTGAACGATTGAAAGCCTCTAGAGATCGACAGAAAAGCTACACAGACAAGCGAAGGAAACCTTTGGAATTCCAGGTGGGAGACCACGTTCTTTTGAAAGTCTCACCCTAGAAGGGCTTGATATGCTTCGGAAAGCGTGGAAAGCTAAATCCAAGATACATAGGGCCTTTCGATATTCTTGCCAGAATCGGACATCTAGCTTGCAAACTCAATCTACCGCGTGAACTCAGTAACGTACATTTTACTTTCCACGTCTCGAACTTGAAAAAGTGTCTGTCCGATGAGACTCTTAAAATCCCACTCGACGACATCGAGATCAACAAGAGCCTCAACTTCGTGGAAGAACCTGTAGAGATCATCGACCGAGAGGTCAAGCAAACAAAGCAAAGTCATATCCCGATCGTGAAGGTTCGTTGGAACGCGAAGCAAGGACCTGAATTCACTTGGGAACGCGCGGATCAAATGAAACTGAAATATCCTCATCTTTTTGCTTAGTTATTTGTAACTAATTATTTGCTTAAACTCTAATTTCGGGACGAAATTCCCTCTAACGGGGGGATGATTTGACAAATCGAAATTTCAATCTTATAACAAACCCTGCATTCGATCAAAGTCAAACTTTCAATTGCTAAATTTTAGAACTTTTGGAGTCTCATGGACCGAATCTGGACACCAAAACTCGGTGGCTTCAGAGACTTGGTCATGACAGAGGCGCACAACACTCGGTATTCCGTATACCTAGGTTCAGATAAGATGTATCTGGATCTTAAAAAGTTATAATGGTGGCCTAACATGAAAGCAGAGATTGCTACCTTCGTGAGTAAATGCCTTACTTGCGTAAAGGTTAAGTTCGAATACCATAAACCATCAGGTTTACTTCAGAAACCGGAGATACCAGAATGGAAATGGGTGCGAATTACTATGGACTTCATAATCAAGTTGCCCAAGACAACGGGTGGACTTGATACCATTTGGGTCATCGTCGACAGATTGACCAAATCCACGCATTTCCTACCAATCAAAGAGACTGACAAGATGGAGAAACTAACAAGGACATACATTAGGGAGATCGTTTGACTGCATGGTGTTCCCATATCCATTATCTCCGATAGATATAGTAGATTCACTTCGAGGTTATGCCAGTCGCTACAAAGTTCCCTTGGAACGAGGCTGGATATGAGTACAACCTACCATCCACAGACCGAGGGACAAAGTGAGAGAACTATCCAAGCCTTGGAAGACATGTTGAGAGCCTGTGTGATTGACTTCGAGAAAGCATGGGATACTCATTTACCCCTTGTCGAATTTTCCTACAACAATAGTTACCACACGAGCATAAAGGCTGCTCCATTCGAAGCCCTCTATAGCCGAAAGTGCAGATCCCCTCTGTGCTGGGCTGAGGTGGGTGACACCCAGTTAGCTAAAGGACGAGTTCCTGATAGCACTCTCACAGGTCCGGAGATCATTCGGGAAACGACATAGAAGATCGTTCAGATTTGTGAACGATTGAAAGCCTCTAGAGATCGACAGAAAAGCTACACAGACAAGCGAAGGAAACCTTTGGAACTCCAGGTGGGATATCGCGTTCTTTTGAAAGTCTCACCCTGTAAGGCCTTGATATGCTTCGGAAAGCATGAAATGCTAAATCCAAGATACGTAGGGCCTTTCGAGATTATTTCCAGAATCGACCCTATAGCTTACAAACTCAATCTACCGCGTGAACTCAGTAACGTACATTCTACTTTCCATGTCTCGAACTTGAAAAAGTGTCTATCCGACGAGACTCTTGAAAACCCACTCGACGAGTTCGAGATCAACGAGAGCCTCAACTTCGTGGAAGAACCTGTAGAAATCATGGACCGAGAGGTCAAGCAAACAAAGCAAAGTCGTATCCCGATAGTTAAGGTTCGTTGGAATGCCAAGTGAGGACCTGAATTCACTTGGCAACGCGAGGATCAAATGAAACAAAAATATCCTCATCTTTTTTCTTAGTTATTTGTAACTAATTATTTTCTTAAACTCTAATTTCGGGACGAAATTCCCTCTAACGGGGCGATGATGTGACAACTCGAAATTTCTATCTTATAACAAACCCTGCATTCAATCAAAGTCAAACTTTCAATTGCTAAATTTTAGAAGTTTTGGAGTCAGTTTGGGTGTGTTGATCTCAAATACATCAAAGGTAATCAAAGGAAGTATTATCCGATTTTCCTTCTTGATCTTCAACTTAGTAAGTGTTTCCTTCCTTGATTAATTGATATACTTCATCATCTAGTGATCTTACATGATTTCATCCATGAAATCATCCTCTTTTCTAAGATCTTCAAGCATTCTTCATTTCATGAAGAACACACACTAGTGTTCTTGAGCCTTAAACCCCCTTTCAAGCTTCTATATTGTAAGTACTCTTGTCTTAGCTTGATATATACTTGAATCAACTAGTTTACACTTATAAAACATCAAGAAAACATGATCAAAATGGATTTTACGATCAAGGAACCTCCTTGGGCCGTAAAATCTATTTAAGGGTCCAAATGAGCCCTAATCCCTTCCAAAGCCTTGGAATCAAGTCTAGAACACTTCTAACATGAACTAAGGACGTTAAACATTGAAATGGTACATAATACCATGAGTTTGCGGCCGTAAACTCATGGAGATATGGTCCATAGTCCGTAAACACTAGATAGTGGTACAATGGTGCCACCATTCCTTCCTAAGGCTTAAACTTGATCATAAAGCACTTCATATTGACATGTAGGACCTTATAACACAACTAGGTACCTAGTACCATGATTTTATGGCCGTAAACTCATTAAGAAATGGTCCTTGGGCCGTAAACTCATGTGGTTCTTACCATATGGGCCATAAACTCCCAAGTGAGGCCCTACACTCCTTATATGCAACCTTATGTGGTTCAACACCTCAGTGCAAGTATTTCCTAGTCCTTAAGGTTGTTTAGTTACTTAATTAGTTGTAATAAACACTAATTGTAAACATATATGTGTCATTATATGTTAACTAGGATCCGTGTGTCCTCAAGTCCTCACTTGACACTTAGCATCCTTTACCGATCTTACGTTCGCATCACTCGATTTCGGTGAGTTCATACCCCATTAACCAACCTTTTAAATGCATTTACATGCTTAAATGGTGGGGAATACAAGTTGAATATCATAGTTATTATATCAATCACATGCGATTAATAACTATCAAACATATGGATTCGGTATACTTTCAAACTGTTTTATCAAACAAACTGCTTTTGAATCATTTTATAAACTGACATCAAGTCATTATTACTTATTTTTTCAAACCCTTCAAATGTATTACAAAACCTCTTTTAAACTTACATATTGTTAAAACCATATCTATATACTTATGTAGTGAGTGTATATATATATATATATATATATATATATATATATATATATATATATATATATATATATATATGTATGTGTGTATGTGTGTGTTTATATGAAAGTTGTTACTTCAGTTGCAACACTTTTGTGTAGCAAAGGTGTATAAACATACTTGGATATTTCAAACTACATTACTAGTAAAATATAATAGGTATAGTTTAGGAGATACTACTTGTTATTCCTAGTACAAGGCATCACACAAGAGTCAGTTCATTCATGAGTCTATACAAATATACTACATACTATATGAAGAGATACTATTACATACTATATGAAGAGATACTATTACATATTATATGAAGGGATACTATTACATACTATATGAAGAGATAGTATTACATACTATATGAAGAGATACTACTACATACTATACGGGACTGACCCTCCTACACCCGGCTGTTAGCTACAGCGGGAAACTGCACATCGACGGATGTTCACGATTGTATTGTTCAGTAAGTTACCACGCCGTGTTTATCATAAGACAAAAGGATACGATTTCAATGATTATATAATTTTCCCTATTACTTTTATCTTGTGACACATTCACATAAACGATGAGGTAGACTATATTTTGATAATAATAGTTGTACATGGGAAAAACCTTCATTCATACAGAGAAGCAAACCTTCAAAACAATCGAGTCTTGGTAGAAGACTACTTTTTATACTAGTATGAAATATGGGATTTTCTTGGGTTTTCATACTTATACAAACTTTTTCATCAAACACTTACAAGTCTTTTCTTTACAGTTTTACCAATCAAAGACACTAAAGTATTTATGAATTCACCAGCTTAAATGTTGATCTATGCTTTCAAAATAACTTGTATTCTCAGGTCATCAGTAGACAGGTACCGGTGACAGGTTTTGAGAAGACGGAGCACAGACAAGACTCGTCTTTTATTTTGATCATTCATATTTGATGTCTATTATATTACAAAGAACACACATGTATTAAAACTCTACTACTAATGCAATGGATGATGTTGATGCTTGTTTACTACTTTGCATTGTTATGATACTTTACATGACGTCCTCCGTCCCAGAACGTTTCCGCCGTTCTTGGTTTTGGCGTGTGACACGTAGCTTTCACGAATTATTTCAGGTGATTTGGACTAAGGCAGGCTAGTTCGTAGGGTTGTGGGGGAGCCAAAACTTAGTTAGGATCAGGACCAGAGGTGATTGACCAATCAGTTATCTGAGGGCGAGCCCAGATGGTTATGGGAATTTAGGATGGAACCGGTAGAGACTGCTGAGCTAAGGGTTGGACCTTGTGATACATGATCTTGTGGTTGAGTAGTGTATGTTTCAGTAGGGCTACGACCGAGTAGCCATGATATTGCATCTCATAAGAACCTGGTGGTTGGACCGGGCACGAGACTAGAAGTCTTAGGGAATCGGCTAAGAGTATCTATTAATCGGTCGAGTAAAGGATGACGGGAAGTCATGGTACATTATGCAAATGTCGATTCGAGGATCTCTGGATAGGAGTGGAGTAACAATTCAGATTTGGCTAGGAACCCGAATCAGAATTCGTGCATGATTTTGTTTCAGTGTGATGGGATGTGTGGCATTTCTATTCCAAAGGCATCGACGACAAGATTCTAGGGTGATACACGGGTTGGTTTAATGGTAGCTTAAGCCATTATGGTGTGTCTCAGGTGGCTCTATACTTAATAGAGCCACGAGATGCCGAAATCAGGAAGCGGTAGGTCGAATGAGACCAGGTATGACGTAAGACTACAGCCATTCTAGAAGTATTCACCTTTTTGCGTCGGATTCAATGGCGACAGGCTGTGATCCGTTCTCAATCAGATGGATCAAATGGATTTAAGGGGATAGTGTAGTTGGTTAGACGGGGTATTCTTTGGAGGATGCAGGGAACTGCTGAGTGTGTTTTTGGCTCAGCAATCGAGGACAAAATCTAGTTTAAGTGGGGGAGAGTTGTAACACCCCGTTTTGAAAAGTACTTCGATTGTGGTTTTGGAGGCCTAGGGTATAAGTGATTCTGTCTTTTATGGGTCCTAGGTATTTATTATAAAGGTTTTAAGGCTTGTGTGTGTGGATAGGAGCGTAGGGCTTCTCGCCACCTTTTCGTGGGTATAAAGTTCGTCGGAAACAGACTTTGAATGAAGGAATTATAGCACTTCGAAGTTATTGGCAGAATTGGTCCCTGAATGGAAAACTTTGCATTTCAGCCCATGCATGCATGGTGGCAGCCAGGTGGGTACGCCCAGCATAAGCTCGGGTACGCCCATCGTAGGGATGTAAAGTGGACGCATGTGTTGGAGGCGTACGCCTAGCATATGCTCGGAGTTTCTAAACCCTAATTTTAGAGCTATGCCACTATAAAAGGAATAATATGCCTCATTGGTCAGCCTCCATTTCATCTTTAGACAACCACCATGAAAGCCTAATCCTCCCATGAGTGTTCTTGGAGCTTTGGAGGCCATTAGAGAGCATTATGGTGTTGTTAACATTTTCCAAGCAGGTGAAGAGCAAAGCAAGGTGGTGGTTCAAAGGAGAAGTTGTAGATCCAAGAATGTTGCTTTATTTCAGATCATCTTGAGGTATAAAGTCTTAAACTTGCCTCTTAAATGTTTAGGTCTGTTATGATGGGTTTTTGGACCTTTTTGGTCCCAAGGATCGCGCTTTATGGTTGAAATCTGATTCTCAAGCTTAGAGTTGCCACTATTAGTGTTAAATGAGTCCTTAAGGCAGAAAGTTGCCATCTTGGAGGTCTTAATCGGTTCATGCATGTGTTAAGACCATTTCTTTCAAAGTAGTTTATTGTTTTTGGAGTTTAAACTTAAGTGGGTCATGCAAAGCCATTAGGTAAGCAACTTTATGGTTTAAGACGTTGAAGAAGACTTGGATCTATAATTGTAGCTTCTGGAGTAGAGTATTAAGCACTTAATGGAAAAGTGGGTTAACAGAGGAGTACGTTGGGCATACAAGCAGGTACATGTAGCATACAACACCTTCAGCCAGTACACTTAGCGTACACGGGGGTACGCCCCGCATACTCAACAGTTATGGGCTTGGAGTGTTTTGGGCCTCGGGTTGGGCTAGGCAATGGACTTTGGGCCTTTTGGCCTTAGTAGACCATCAGAAGTCAAATGCTTTGGGCCAGGAATATGTTTTGGCTTAAGGTAAGGCCCATTAGAGGATTTGGGCCCAATTTGGCAAATTGGACCATTAGTGGGCTTGGAAAGCCTACCTAGTGTTGGGCTTTTGTTTTGGGACTGGGCCTAAGTTTGGATCATATTGGGCCAGGGGGTAGAATGATCATTTTACCCCATGCATGGATTAAGGATTATGGTATGGGACCCAACTGCTAATTGGGTATATTGTTTGGTAGTGATAGCTCGGGAAGCTGGTGGGGCAGCAGCTAGGGAATTCATGCGGGAGGCTCTACAATGTGAGGTGAGTCTCCTCACCATACCAATGTGTCTAAGGCACCAAGGCCAACCCATTTTATGATAGTTGGTATACTTACTGTGTAGAGGTGTGTGGCATTGTTATGTATTAATATGTGGTAGAGATAGCTTTAAAGCTAATGGTAGAGGTAGCCTTTATGGCTAACGGTCGAGATAACCTTTGTGGCTAATGGTAGAGGTAGCCTTTGGGGCTAATGGTAGAGGTAGCCTTTGTGGCTAATGGTAGAGATAGCTTGATAGCTAATTGATATGTGATACGTGGTAGAGGTATATTTTATAGCTAATGGATATGCGATGTTCAGTAGAGGTAGCCTTTGTAGCTAATTGTTCTATATTATGTGGTAGAGGTAGCTTTTATAGCTAATTGATGAGTGGTGTGTGGTAGAGATAGCTTTTATAGCTAATATGATATGTGTTGTGTGGATTGTGTGTGGGTTATGCTTTGGGGGACTCACTAGGCTTTGTGCTTACGGCTTGCATTTTTTGTTTCAGGTATCAACGTTTTGGAAAAGACACGCTTGGATTAATCGCAGTGCACGCACCTATGATTTCCATAGTGGATGATTATGAGCTCTGATAAATGTTTTACTTAACGATGATTGGAAATGTTAGAAATAAACGGTATTAATGTTTTAGCTATATTAAAAATGAAATTTTTATCCTTGATTTTTGGGTCATTACACAATTGTAACTTGCTCTATCACTTTATGACTTCATCATGAGAGCATTCTCCCAGGAGCAATCCCGATGGACAACTCACTTGTGTATTGTTATCTCAGAATTTGGACCTAAAGCATCTTCGAGTCGTTAGGATCATCAGGGACTAAAATCTGGATACACATCACGTGGTGCCATCCGTGGGACCAAAAAAAAATGGTCACTACCAAAAATCCTACCAACAACGTTAAAAACAGTTCGGTCACGAGGATGTAACCGTTGGAGCCGCATGGGTGAAGCACCTCAGATAATCATAGTGGCAAGGGAAACGGATGCCCTTTATTGTGAAAAATAGATGCAAAATGAGAAATGTATGAGGGACTTTGAAGAGTTTCAAAGATTTAAAGATATGAAAAGACTACAGAGCAACAAGGAAAAGAAACAAACATGAGAAAAGAATAATGATGACCGGGTGTTAATGCATACACGACGTTCGAGTGCAGCAACTGGGAAAGAGACGGAGGAAGAACTCGGGAGACCATAAACTCAGGAAGAGTGAAGGTCTAGAGATTCACATGGAAAGGAAAACTGAAGGGGATCTGATGGGGCTCTGGGAGAGCTAAACTTCATAAACCTGTTTACTGATGACATACACGACACACCCATCCCCGTAGGTCTGAAAGGACCAACAATGAAGTCATATGATGGAACAGGAGACCTGCACGACCATGTATCTAAATTTTAGTGGGCAATTAAGATGATTCCCGTGAATCCAAATTTATGGTGATTGAATTTTTTCGGGAACACTATATGGTCCAGCTTGCTACTTGCTAGCAAGTCTTCCCTAAAGGAGCATAAACAACTTTGAGGAGATGTGCCAGGTGTTCTGTAATAGTTTCATGCAGCAACAAAGGTTTCAACAACAAGCCAACACAATATTCGCATGCAGATAGAGAGAAGGGGAGTCGAACAAGGCTTCTTTCAAGCGTTTCAATGAGATAAGCAGAAAGATGCCCACCAGGGAAGATTCGAAGATCATAGCAACTTTCACATATGGGTTACTAACGGGTGAGCTCTTCCGTAAGTTGGTGGGATGAGATTGGAATAACACAGAGGAGCTAAAAAGTTAATTGAATTCTAGGTCAAAAAGATGAAAATGTAGAAAAAATAAGCATGGAGAGAGGAGAGGCCCACCTCTCGGAGCGTAAGCAAAAAGGCCTCATCGCGGCCCAAAGATCCGGTCAAGATGCCCCTGGATGGACAGGAAGGTAGTCTCAGACAAAACGATGAGATAAGGGAAGGTACCACAATAGGGCTAACCCTTATAGATAAGAAGCATATGAGGTACGACCTCAGAAAGAGATGAGAAAGGATAATAGTGATAACCCCCAAAGAAGTTACCATCAGGACCCTGATCAATACTATGACTTTCATAAAAATTTAGGAAATGCGACTAGTGGCTGCGAATGTCTGAAGAAAAAAAACAAAGAGGGAAGGGTCGCAGGCAAAGATGTCTGGCATGACTAGACGGAACAAATGGTATATAACGTCGAGGTGATGATGTTGCGGTTGGGGGATAATCGGTTACCAACAAAAAAAAGTGGGTCGGGCTAGAGTTTTCTCCAAACGGTCCCATTCCACTCGGCCACCAGGGAACCAAAACATTGGTAATTAAAGGCTCGTTTGCTAAGATTCTCATTCATCGAATATATGTAGATAATGGAAGTTCAGTCAATATCATATATTCTCATTGCTTGGCTCAGTTTTCAGAGGTTGTTAGAAATTTCATTGAACCGACCACTGCAAAAGTTGTGGGATTCGTCGGGCAAGGACTGTGGCTTGCAGGGAAAATTTATTTACCTTTCACATTGGTGGACTATCAAAAAGAGATGTTAAAAACATATTGGCAGACTTCATCATTATTAGGGCATCTTCACCATATAACATGATCTTAGGAAGAAGCGGGATATAATAGCTAGAATTTGTTCCATCAACACTGCACAGTTTCCTAAAGTTTCCTTCGGAACATGGTATCATCACTCTCAGGAATATACCGATGAAGCGCACTGAATAGAGCAATACTGCAGAACCTCCTTAGAAGGAGAAAGACGCTAGTGCTTTGGTGGAAGAGGAGGAGGTAATTTTGGTCCCTTAAATTAAGGATCAATTGGTAAAGATCAAGATGAAGCAACCGAGCGATCTCAAGCACGGTCTAACAAAACTTCTAGCCAAGTACTCTGATGTGTTCACATGGAGGCTGAAAGACAGGACATGGATTCCCATGTCTATCATTGAACATTGCTTAAACATCAAGCCTGGTTTCCCACCTATTAAGCAGAGGAAGAGAATAATTGTGAGTGAACAAAACATCATCGTCAATCAGAAGGTACCAGAGCTAGTCCATGCAAGGGTAGTTCAGGTTACCCGGTTCCCGCTCTAGATCTCAAATCCGTTTTAGTAACAAAAAGTGAAAGTTGAATGAGGATGTGAGGGATTTCACCAGTTTGAATAAAAGCTTGTCTGAAGGATTTCTACCCGCTTCCATAGAATGAGCAGAAGACAGAATCTTTAAGAGGCCATAAATGGAAGACGTGTATGGATGCATACAAAGGGTATCATTAGGTTTAGATGGAAAAGGAAGACGAAGATAAGACGACTTTTCATACAAAAATGGTGAAATTTTGCTATAGGAAGATACTCGTTGGACTAAGGAAAGCAGGTGCAACTTGTTGGATTAGGTGTCTAAGCCCTCAACTATAATTGGTATGTACTTGACCCAATAGTAGCATGGTCCTTTTGGGTTGCATTCACCAGAGCAATTTGATAGGATGGACATTTGAGAAAGAGGTTATTTGTGATTTATTAATATATTATAGGAATAATATATGAATTGAGAAATCATCATATTTAATTAATATTGGTCTAGAATTAATTTGGAATTGATTTAGTGATCAAAAGAGACTGATTAAATTTACAGGGACTGATTAGGTAAATCAGTAATATGTATAGGTTGGGCTAATGATCCATGTTGGTTAGGGATGGGATAAATCTATACGAAAGTATGGGATTAGTGTCTAAGTCCATAACTATTTTGGTATGTACTTGACCCGATTATGAGCATTGACCTTTTGGGTTGCCTTCACCATAGCAATATGTAGGATGAAATAAGGAGAGAAAGGTTTAATTATGATTTATTAATATATTATAAGAATAATATATTAAAGGAGAAATCATATTGTTTAATGAATATTAGTCAAGAATTAATTCATAATTAATTTTATGGCTAAAAGAGATTAATTAAATTTAGCGGACTAGACTGCAATTATTGGATAATTGAGTTATTGGGCTAAGGAATGCTAAAGGAACAAAGGGTGAACGAAATTATGGTGGGAGCCCATCATATTTTCGTCCATGGCCTTATCCCAGAAGGTTCCATGGGCTGCTTAGAGGTTAAGTTGTCCATTAGGGTTTTGACTGAAACCCTAGCAGCCCACACAAGTATATAAAGGAACCCTTAGGCCCCAAAACGTGGGTCACTGATTCCTTAGGGTTTCTAGACGTTTTGGGTGCCTTTTCTTTTCTCCTTCTTCATCTAGTTGCTTAGTGGTGTTTGTGACTCCATTAGAGGTGCAGCACTTGAGGCACTAAGCTTTCTGAAGCCAGTCAAAGCAAGGAATTGATTGTTATTGCAATATAACAATCAAAGGTAATTACTACACCCTTATTTCAGTTATTATATGATCGATCTAGGGTTTAGAGCTTTGGATATTCAATTGCATGTTCATTAGAAAAACTAGATCCAAAAGCTATTAGGCTTTGCATGTACACCACAGGATTGATATTTTGCTCGAAACCCATCAGTGGTATCAGAGCCTAGGGCTGTGTATTTGATATATTTGATGATATAGTTGTTATTCATGCTTAATATCGAAATTTTTTTGGTTCTGGGGGCTGGACTCGTCGAGTCCATGGCTGAACTCGACGAGTCCAAGCTTGACTCGACGAGTCGGAGTCGCAGATGGAGTATATTTCGTGATTTTCTTCCTGTTTTGGCTGTAGATAATTACCTAAAACGTTTTATATTAATAAAATCCAATTTTTATCAATATTTGGAGTTTATCCTTGCCAAAATTGAAGATAATTGTAAAATTTAGATAATCTTTTGCTTTATTAGATAAATATTGATTATTTGTAATTTAGATTTGAATTATCTTGTGAAAAAGTTTCAATTTCACCCTTTAGGTTTTATAGTTTAAATTTGAACTTAAAAGTTTTGTTTTTGAAATTTAAATAAGTTAAACCCTAATGTTTTGAAAAGTTTCAAAACTTGCCCTCAAGTTTTGGATTTTAAAATTAATTAAAAGTCTTAATTTGAAATTTTAAATTCTAAAACACTGGTAATTTGAAAAGTTCAAATCACACCCTTACGGTTTTATTAATTAATTAAAGTGTATAATTAAAAGAGATTTAATAAACTCATAAAGTTTTGGTTTACATTTAAATGAATTAAAAGTATAATTTGCTAAATTAGACCACCTAGTATTTTAAAAGTGTAAAATACACACTATACTACATATATGTAACATTAAAAGTCTAATATTATATATATATATATATATATATATATATATATATATATATATATATATATATATATATATATATATATATATATATATATGAGTAAAGAGTCAGTCTTACCGTTTGTAGGCCTCATTCACGAAGCTGGTCTATAAGGGGTGTTTAAGAAAATTGCCTATAAAATGGCGATTGAATGGGTATCCACTCTTACCCACCGCACTTTGGACTAGTGGAGGTTCGTTAGCCGAACGGGTAGGATAGGACAGAAACCTTCCATTATAAGTATAATGGAGTACAAAGTAACTAAATGCTTTTACAAATTCCCAAATCATAGTTACTTTAGGAAAAATGTGAAATTGTATGCTAATCAATGGAATTACACTTCGTACCCTTGTCAAACGTTAGTGGAGCGTGTGTGGTTAACCGACACACAAATTTGGGCATGACATTGGTAGCAAAGGGTGACTCGATGTTTTTCATAGATCAATGGAGCGTGTGTAGCTAACCGGCACATTGATTAGGTGATAGTAGCATTGAGTGCACCACGTGATTCGTATGGTTATTCACACCTTATTTGTGATCCTCGGCATCCCAGTCATAAATAGTAGGGCATGATTGAGATTGAACATGCCATTGAAATGTTCAATGAATCTCAAAAGATCTAGGAGTTTTAATTTGTTTAAAACTTAAACTTCCTTTTCGTTTTTCATGGTAGAAATTGGTAAATCCTCATTTACCTACCTTCAAATATTCTACCACTAGATCACGACATCCCTCTTCTAGGTTGTAGAGTATTGTGTTGGATCCTAGCCTTGATGTTTCATTTGGGTGTTACATCAAGAATTCTAATCAACTTAACTTGAATTTTCTCCCGTTTTTTAGATCTCTAATTTTGACAATCATGGTCTTCCCAAATCCCTTGGAACAAGTTTTCCAAACGAAGATGATATTCCACAATATGATCGAGGAACAAGAAATCATGCTTCACTTCCTCCACCTCCTCAAATTGTTCTCCCTAACCCACAAGTTCGAAGGCTTGAAAAGTTCAAGCTCACTCTAGCCCTATTGGCAATTAAGCATGAAGATGGAAAGTCTGTGTGTACACACGTCTTAAAGATGAAGTCACACATTGACAGGTTAGGTATGTTGGGTGTTGTCATCCCCAAGGAGTTGGCTGTTGATTGGGTTCTTCAGTCACTTCCTGAATCATATAGTGAGTTCGTTAGAGAGTACTATATGATGGATCATGATGTGACCCTCAATTATTTGACGTATTTGCTTATAGCTACTGAATTAGCGATGATTTGGCAAGCTGGTCAAGCAAATTTGTCTGGTGAATCAAACTCCCAAACTTCAATGGATATTGAAAATGGTGATATTGGAGATCCAGAAAAGGTAAATTCCGAGATAGTTCCTTGTGCCATTCCAAAAGAGTCCATGTGCTTTTATTGCCAAGAGAAGGGGCATTAGAGACAAAGCTGCCCTATTTACCTGAGAGATCTAAGAGATGGAAGAGTCAAAACGTATGGCTCTACTTCAGGTGAAATCTATTATCTAACTCTTTTAAGTTCCTATTCTAGATTCTTAATACATGATGTGATAAGATTACATTTTGATGTTTTGTAGAATTGAAGAAAAGAGGGGAAGCTTAAGGGAAGAAGTGAGCTGAATCTAATCGTGAAGAAATGGATTTCGATCGCATTGCTTGAAGATTAGATTCTTGAGCTACTACTTAGAGTTAGAATAGATTGCTAAGAAATATGTAATAACATAGTTTTTTCAATTGAATTGTATTGTAAGGACAAATTTTTTCCACAATAAAATGAATTTTTGATTTTATCTTATTTATTTATCCTTGCAATGGCGTGTATGAAAAATTGATGTTTGAAAGTTTCTATTATTAGCAATAATGGATTTGATTCTTAATTATGTTATTTGTGGAAATGTCGAGAATTTACCAAATAGGGAGAGTTTCTCATCGCCCAGGTTTCAATTGGACAGAAACTTGGAATCATACAACTTGGTTGCGTGATGAATGAGAAATTTTATAACTGGAATTTCAAGGCTAATTCATTGACAAAGAGTCAAGTGAAGGACTAGGAGATCGAGTTCGCAATGTTGTGTATCAATCAAGTCCACCACAAGAGTGATAAAGATATTCGTCATGATTTACTAAAGTTTAGTAAATATGATTATACTTATAAGATTAAGTGTAACTCTGAGTTGATTGAAAGATTTTCAATGAATTGCAGAACGAATAAAGAAGGATCAAGTAGGCAGAAAGATAAAAGTTTCTCTATTCTAAGAAGAAGGGAGAGTACCTTTTATTGTGTTTTATGATAAAGTCTTACTGATTAAGAACCATATCTCAATTGATCCTCTAAGTGAGGCTTAGTACATTTGTAGGTCTAAGAAGAAGACTCGGGAATTGTGGAAATGGTTAAATCAATAAGTCAATCATACTTCATTCCAATATCGAATCTTAGAGTCATACACCAAGATTGTGAATTGAGTGGCAAGTCTTTAGTAGGTTTATAACGCTCAACAAATGTGGAATTTGGAAAAGTTTTCTCATTCTTGCACATTTGAAATCAGTAAGTTGTGCTGTCTTGGATAAGACAAAGACCAACTAGGACCAATTATGTGATGTGTTTTGTCTTGATAAGAACTACACTAACTCTTGAATATTTGTTTTGTCTAGAAAAGTTTTCTAACAAGAGAATCATATATGTCAAGAGGTCAGTGGGAGTTTTAATGATCTTGAAAAAGGTTTCAAGAACAAATCAAGAATAAACCTTATCAATCATCACTAGCACACGACTTGAGGTTTACAACCTATCTGGTTGACATTATTTTGTTTTTGTGCCATTTGATTTGAGTTAATTATGTATGTGAGTTCTATGAGTTCTCATTGAATGCATAAAGACAAAGTACCTTGATCGATGGAAAGTACATTGATGTGTAAGGATAAGTTGCTAAACCACTTGGAAGACATGGTGAGCACTCGTGTCACCATAAGGCAAGAAATCAAGATTAAGAAAGTTTAGTCCATATGACTTTGGATTTGTCGCAAACTTGGTTTTGGCAAATTCACATGGATAGGAACTCATACACCAAATAATCTAAGTGTCATAAGATTCCCTCCTTCATGAAAATGACTGTGAGGAAATGCTTTCACTAACAGAGATTTTAAGAAGATAGCAATTGTGAAAACTGTATTCTCAAATTCGATTATGGTTACGGCTTCCCTTTCCATAATTCGAATTGTGAGATTCGGCAATTAGTCTAACATTTGGGACTTATTGATATTAGTTCTGAATTGTTTAGACACACATATGAGCTATCTAAGGCAAAGGTATATAAGTTTAAGAAGCTTAGATAAAGGCTTATTGAAGCATCTAGTATTAGAAATATGAACTTTAGAAATTCAATAGGCATTGTTTTCTAGAAGTTCGGCTGTTCTCTGAATACATGTCAAAGCTAGTGGGAGCATAAGTGTTATGCTTATATGATAATAATCATCATGATAGTGGGAGCATAAGTGTTATGCTTGTATTATTATTATGGCAAGTATTGCAAGTTACCAATAGTAATTATAGAAAACAAAGATTCACTTTGCAAAGTCGCAAGGGTTGAGAAGTTGTTTTGCTATAATTAAGGGAGAGAATATTATACTTCGTTTCAATATCTAAAGCTTAGATTGAGAAATTTTAATAAATTTAGTCAAAGGATACATAGCGTGTTCTCAAATTTCGATTATGATTACGGTATCCCTCTTCATAGTTCGAATTGTGAGAACGTGACACTTAAAATATTATGGCAGAAGATTGATAAAGTATCATATCTTTATGTAAGACATTATGCATCGTGTCCCATACGCTTCGGGTATAGGATCGATTGCAAATGCTATAATATTTGACCATTCTTAAATTTTCCAAATGTCTAGCGCATTAATAAGGAAAAAGGACTAGAATCGGTTTTCACTAAAATAATCAAACAACTATCAAAGGATGATCCAAAGATCGCTGAGGATTGGTCGCTTGTGAGTAGTTGGAAGTATGATATTGGATGGACCATATCGACATTATTATGAATAGATAAGATTCTACTAAAAATGAGTTGTCGTATGCAAAATATGGAAATGTTTCCATATTGGGAATTGGATATTGAGATTCTATGTCTAGATTAGAAAATTTTATGCAAGAAGCATGTTCAAAGGAATGTACTTTGAATGGGAGACTTCGCGTCTATGGAATTGTCTTGTAAGAATTTCCGATAAGTACTTTGTAATTTGATTGACCAAGTCTTGGTGACTTTTGTGCTATGACTTTGCGAAAGGATCGTTGCATAAAATGTTAGAATCTAGCATATTCTAGTAGTGGCAAGAACTTTGTGTTCTGACACTAATGATAAGAATTGGGAATTGTGAAATGAGCATGTAACAACTCAAATTTTTCAAACAAATTTTTTCATTTTTAAAACATAATATTTTCCATTAAAACAAGGCATAAATAGTTTAATTATTCGGTCAATACAATTATTCAAACTCCCAAGATCCTAAAACAATCTTCAGTGTGTATCGATCATGCCGGCGCCTTCCCACGGTCCTCGCTAGTACCTGAAATACATACATACACAACAACTGTAAGCATAAATGCTTAGTGAGTTCCCCAATATACACTTACACACATACGCCTTTCCAGGCCCTGACCTTCTGGTCCTCATTACAACGCCTTCCGGCCCATCACATAATCGCCTTCCGGCCCATAACATATTGCCTTCCGGCCCACATATCATACATAGCACATATAACACTTGTCTTACCACATATAGCATACATATCCATATAACACTTAACTTACCACTTATAGCATACATATCCATATAACACTTAACTTCCCACTTATAGCATATAAACATAACACATACATACTTGACCTTCCGGTCACACAGTCAAACCCTTCTGGGTACAGTATAGTGAGAAGACTCACCTCGTAAGTGCTGAAAGCTAGCAACTCCTGAAATCACTCGCGCACAAACCGACGAGCTACAACCCTCCTATCACATTACATAACTCATTAACACTCATATCAGCTAAATGTGACTATCCCTAAGAAGTCAGACTTAGGTCAACTCTGGTCAACAGTCAACGGTCAACCCGACTGGACTCGGCGAGTACCATGGCGACTCGGCGAGTCTAGTCGTCCTCATAGATTCCTGAATATTCCCTTTCTACTCGTCGAGTATACCTCTTGACTCGACGAGGTCCTCGTGGAAGAATCGCGGGGCCACCCCGACTCCACTCGCCGAGTCTGATGAACAACTCGGCGAGTCCCAGCACATCTTCAAGCTACTCGCCGAGTCTGAAGAACAACTCGGCGAGTCCATGCCATGCAGACGAGTAACTGCTTCCTGGGATAGGTCTCGTCCCGAAGTACACATGCATGGGACCTTCTGGACCTCTAAAGGTCCTAATACAAGACTATAATCGTGGGGGTAACAAGGCATTTCTTCATCAAATCACTAAATGGGTTCTATAAACCCTAATTTCATAATTACATCAAAATAACAGAGCAAACACGAATTCTTACCTGGATGATGTGTTCTCTGTATTCCCAACCTCAGAATGTGACCCCCTTGCTGCTCTTTTAGCCAATCCTCCCTCTTCCTTGCACACCCACTCTTCTCTAACCAATAATGGCCTAAGATCCTTGCTCCTGCTGCACTTAATCGATTTAGGGTTCCTCTCAGAAGGCAAAAACGAACAATGACGGCCAATGGACCCCTTTTATACGTCCCAACCTTGAACGGTTAGGGTTTCTGCTGAACAGCGTCGACTCGCCGAGTCCATATCTGGACTCGTCGAGTCCAGTCGCGGACCCGCGACCAAGTCCGCGATCCTACTCGGCGAGTCTAGGCACCAACTCGCCGAGTCCCCTCTTAAATCACCCCAAAAACATAATTTTAATAATACCTGAGGTTCCGGGCTGTTACAATTCTCCCCCACTTGGATTAGACTTCGCCCTCGAAGTCTCATTCTGCGAATAGTTCCGGATGCTGCTCCCGCATTTCACGCTCCGGTTCCCAAGTCATTTCTGATCCCTTACGGTGTTGCCATTGAACCAACACCAGAGGTACTTACTTATTCCTCAGAACCTTGATCTTCCGATCCCTGATAGCCACTGGTCTTTCCGCGTAATTCAGGCTCGCATCCACCTGAATATCCTCCAATGGAACCACTGCCGACTCATCGGCTATGCACTTCCTCAACTGCGATACATGAAAAGTGTCATGGATCTGACCCAACTCCGCTGGCAACTCCAACCGATAGGCTACCCGGCCTACTCTTGCAATCACACGAAATGGCCCAATATACCGGGGCCCCAATTTGCCCCTCTTCCTGAATCGAATCACTCCTTTCCAAGGAGAGACCTTCAGGAGAACGAAGTCGCCGACTTGAAATTCAAGCTCGGATCGGCGCCTGTCTGCGTAACTCTTCTGTCGGCTCTGGGCAGTCAATAATCTTTGTCTCACTTGTTGAATCTGCTCTGTCATCTGGAGTATGATCTCCGTGCTGCCCATCACTCTCTGTCCCACCTCTCCCCAGCAAATGGGGGTCCGACACCTCCTACCATACAACAGCTCGAAAGGTGGCATACCAATGCTCGAATGATGGCTGTTGTTGTAGGAGAACTCTGCCAATGGTAAGTACGCATCCCAACTACCCCCGAAGTCTAACACACACGCTCGGAGCATGTCTTCCAGCGTCTGAATTGTCCGTTCGCTCTGACCGTCTGTCTGGGGATGGTATGCGGTACTAAAATGCAATTTAGTACCCAGCTCCTCATGGAATTTCTTCCAGAATCTAGAAGTAAAGCGCACATCACGGTCTGACACAATCGAGATCGGCACCCCGTGCCGAGACACCACCTCTCTAACGTATATCTCCGCCAATTTCTCCGCCGAAGAACTCTCACTGATGGCAAGAAAGTGTGCACTCTTTGTCAACCTATCCACGATCACCCAAATTGCGTCAACTCCCCTAGCAGTCCTCGGCAATTTGGTGATAAAATCCATAGTAATCTGCTCCCACTTCCACTCGGGGATCTCCAATGGCTGTAACTTGCCATGCGGTCTCTGGTGCTCAGCCTTAACCCTACGGCAGGTCAAGCACCTCTCAACGAACCATGCCACGTCCCTCTTCATACAGGGCCACCAATATTCCTTCCTTAGATCCAGATACATCTTTGTAGCACCGGGATGGATCGAGAATTTCGATTTATGAGCCTCTTCCATCAACGTAACACGCGTACCGCCCACGAACGGCACCCAAATCCGACCCCGAAACGTCATAAGGCCTCGACCATCCTTGACAAACCCTGAGACTAACCCCACAACCCGCTCCTTCTTCTGCATTTCTGGTCGCACAGCCTCAGCCTGTGCCCTACGAATATCGTCCAATACAGGAGTCATCACGGTCAGTCTCAAGCACACATCTCGCAATGGAGTGCTCTCCGTCCTGCGGCTCAATGCATCGGCTACCACATTAGCCTTGCCTGGGTGGTACAGGATCTCACAATCATAATCCTTGACCACATCCAACCACCTCCTCTGACGCATATTTAGGTTGGGTTGATCCATCAAGTACTTCAAACTCTTATGGTCCGTGTATATCGTACATCGAACCCCATACAAGTAGTGGCGCCAAATCTTGAGAGCGAACACTACTGCCCCCAGCTCTAAATCATGCGTGGGATATCTCGCCTCATGAGGCTTCAGCTGCCTCGATGCATAAGCTATCACATGACCCCTCTGCATCAACACTGCACCCAATCCCGAAATCGATGCGTCGCAATATACCACGAAATCTTCCATCCCTTCTGGGAGAGCTAATACCGGGGCTTCGCACAATCTCTGGCGAAGTGTCTCAAAGGAGGTCTGCTGCTCGGGCCCCCATGAGAACGTAACACCCTTCCGGGTCAATCTGGTGAGTGGCACTGCAATCTTGGAGAAATCCTTGATAAATCTCCGATAATACCCTGCCAACCCAAGGAAACTTCTGATCTCAGAGGGTGACTTCGGCACCTCCCAACTCATCACCGCCTCAACCTTGGCCGGGTCGACCAATATCCCTTTCTGATTAACCACATGTCCTAGAAACTGGACCTCCCGCAACCAGAATTCACATTTGGAGAACTTTGCATAAAGCTTCTCCGACCTCAATACCTCAAGGACCTCCCTCAAATGTTCCTCATGCTGCTCTCTCGATCTCGAATACACCAGAATGTCGTCGATAAATACGATCACTGACCGATCCAACATCGGCCTGCATACCCTGTTCATGAGATCCATGAACACAGCCGGGGCATTGGTGAGTCCAAAAGGCATCACCACAAACTCATAATGCCCGTATCGCGTCCTAAACGCTGTCTTCTGGACATCTTCATCCCGTACTCTCACCTGATGGTAACCCGACCTCAGATCGATCTTGGAAAACCAAGATGCTCCCTGCAACTGATCGAATAGATCATCGATCCTCGGCAACGGGTAACGGTTCTTGACCGTTAGTTTGTTCAACTCCCGGTAATCAATGCACATCCGGTGTGAACCATCCTTCTTCTTGACGAACAAAATAGGTGCTCCCCATGGCGAGCTGCTCGGCCGAATGAATCCCTTCCCCAACAACTCCTGGAGTTGCGAGGACAACTCTTGCATCTCTGGAGGTGCAAGACGATAGGGCACTTTAGCAATAGGTGCTGCCCCCGGAACCAGATCAATACTAAACTCTACTTGCCTCACAGGCGGTACTCCCGGCAACTCCTCGGGAAAGACATCTGAAAATTCGCGCACCACCGGAACTTCCTCAACTGACTTCGGTTTCTCGGAAACCTTCCGCGTATCCATCACATACGCCACAAAACCTTTACAGCCCTGCCGTAGACACTGCCTCGCCCTAGCGGCCGAACAAAAAGCTGATCCCGAACGGGTACCCTCGCCGTACACCGAAAGAACTCCCCCTCTAGGGTCTCGTATAGTCACCAACTGACGCTCACAGTCGATAACAGCGCCGAACCGGCTCAGCCAGTCCATGCCCACGATGACACAGACATCCCCCATCGCGATAGGAATCAGGTCAATCGGGAATCCAACCCCGAAAATCTCTAGTACACATCCCCGAAGAACCTCCGTAGCACAAATCACCTTCTCGTCAGCTATAGAGACTCTCAAAGGTCGACTCAACGACTCACGACCAACACCAATATGCTGAGTAAAGGCTAAGGACACAAAGGACCTACTCGCACCCGAGTCAAATAACACTAAGGCAGGCACAGAGTTCACAAGAAAAGTACCTACGCATATAATAACATAAGCATAACATCTTGACATTAAAATAAGTACATGAATTAAAACATACCTGCCACAACGTCGGGCGCAGCGCGGACCTCCTCCGCAGTCAGCTGAAAGGCTCTCCCACGAGCCCTCGGGGCCTCGACCTTCACCGGTCGAGTCTCAGTAGTCCTGGCAACAGGTGCAGATCCCTGACGAAGCTGAGGGCACTCGGCCTTCCGATGGCCGGTCTGGTTGCAATGAAAGCAAACCATAAATCCCTTGGGACACTCCCTAGCAATGTGTCCCTCCTTGCCACACTTGTAGCAAGCACCGGCTCGACACGCCCCATCATGACCCTTACCGCACTTTACGCAAGTGCGGTTCTTCGAACCTCCCGTCCTCGAATCGGCGGACTTGATCCGCTTAGCTGCCGGCTGAGACTGAGCCGGTCGCCGGTCTGCCTGCTGAGACTCGGCCTCCTCCCTGGCCTGAGTCTCTAACTCGATCTCACGCTTCCTGGCATTCGCCTGAAGCTCAGCAAAAGTATGGTAAGTGGAGTTTGACACAAACTCCCGGATCTCCCTCCTCAGAACACCCAAGTACCGGCTCATCCGAGCCTGCTCTGTGGCCACTAGCTCAGGGCAAAACATCGCCCTCTCGTGGAACTTCCGCGTGATCGCCGCCACCGAATCAGTACCCTGCTTGAGGGCTAAGAACTCCTGAACCAATCGTTCCCGCTCCACCGGGGGAACGTACTCATCCCTGAACATGGTAGTGAACCCCTCCCATGTCACTGCCGCAGTCTCTGCTAAAGTGAAGTTCGCCGTCACGAACTTCCACCAGTCCTTGGCTCCCAGACGGAGCTGGTTCAAAGCGAACCGTACCCTCAGGTGTTCCGGGCATGAACAAGTGTAGAAGCACCCCTCTATATCTGCGATCCACCTCATCGCAGCAATCGGATCCTGCGTCCCGTCGAACTCTGGTGGCTTCGTGTTGCTGAACTCTCGGAACAGCAATGAATCACCCCCCTGTGGCCTAGCAGCGGCCACAGCTGCGGTAGCTGCAGCGGTTGCAGCCTCAGTCAATGCGGCGTACCGCTCGTCGAACGTCTCCATAAGGGTGGTCTTGATAGACCCAAACATCTCCGGGATCTCGGCCCGGATCGCCGCCGCCACCTCCTCGTGGATCATCTGACGAATATCCTCGTCACTCACACCGCTCGTACTCGCCCCGTGTCGCGGTCTAACCATGGTATCTCTGAAATGCAACATAAAATTATCAGAGATTCTATCAAGTGTAATTGCACTCGATAACGCGACCCTACCCCGTCCCCGACATCCAGGGATTCTTACTTGGGTCTCCCACTGACCCGGTGTCCTCGGTAGTACGGGCCCAATACTACCGACCACACCGCATCAGTGTTCATCCCAAGTCCTCCTCCCCAAACTTCGGATAGTGAGTACTCTACTTCTGATACGCTCAAGCTACCCGCATACTAGCAAAGCATCACATATAGGCAACTTCCCTAGACTAAGGCATCACAAATCAGGCCACTCTAGTCCTAACATGAATACCTAGTCTTCTAGCATGCATGACAATTCATATCATATAATATTGTAAGGTATTTTGGGGATCTTTTACCGTTCGGGCGCTGACTGATCGTACACACTGCTTCTTTCTTGCTTACCACAAAACCATTTACAAAAGTTTATGCCTTTATTTGAAAAGTTTCCTCAAATCCTCAGTTTGAGTTCAGTTACCCCCGAAGGTGCACCCGAATCCCTCAAACCAAGGCTCTGATACCAATTGTAACAACTCAAATTTTTCAAACAAATTTTTTCATTTTTAAAACATAATATTTTCCATTAAAACAAGGCATAAATAGTTTAATTATTCGGTCAATACAATTATTCAAACTCCCAAGATCCTAAAACAATCTTCAGTGTGTATCGATCATGCCGGCGCCTTCCCACGGTCCTCGCTAGTACCTGAAATACATACATACACAACAACTGTAAGCATAAATGCTTAGTGAGTTCCCCAATATACACTTACACACATACGCCTTTCCAGGCCCTGACCTTCTGGTCCTCATTACAACGCCTTCCGGCCCATCACATAATCGCCTTCCGGCCCATAACATATTGCCTTCCGGCCCACATATCATACATAGCACATATAACACTTGTCTTACCACATATAGCATACATATCCATATAACACTTAACTTACCACTTATAGCATACATATCCATATAACACTTAACTTCCCACTTATAGCATATAAACATAACACATACATACTTGACCTTCCGGTCACACAGTCAAACCCTTCCGGGTACAGTATAGTGAGAAGACTCACCTCGTAAGTGCTGAAAGCTAGCAACTCCTGAAATCACTCGCGCACAAACCGACGAGCTACAACCCTCCTATCACATTACATAACTCATTAACACTCATATCAGCTAAATGTGACTATCCCTAAGAAGTCAGACTTAGGTCAACTCTGGTCAACGGTCAACGGTCAACCCGACTGGACTCGGCGAGTACCATGGCGACTCGGCGAGTCTAGTCGTCCTCACAGATTCCTGAATATTCCCTTTCTACTCGTCGAGTATACCTCTTGACTCGACGAGGTCCTCGTGGAAGAATCGCGGGGCCACCCCGACTCCACTCGCCGAGTCTGATGAACAACTCAGCGAGTCCCAGCACATCTTCAAGCTACTCGCCGAGTCTGAAGAACAACTCGGCGAGTCCATGCCATGCAGACGAGTAACTGCTTCCTGGGATAGGTCTCGTCCCGAAGTACACATGCATGGGACCTTCTGGACCTCTAAAGGTCCTAATACAAGACTATAATCGTGGGGGTAACAAGGCATTTCTTCATCAAATCACTAAATGGGTTCTATAAACCCTAATTTCATAATTACATCAAAATAACAGAGCAAACACGAATTCTTACCTGGATGATGTGTTCTCTGTATTCCCAACCTCAGAATGTGACCCCCTTGCTGCTCTTTTAGCCAATCCTCCCTCTTCCTTGCACACCCACTCTTCTCTAACCAATAATGGCCTAAGATCCTTGCTCCTGCTGCACTTAATCGATTTAGGGTTCCTCTCAGAAGGCAAAAACGAACAATGACGGCCAATGGACCCCTTTTATACGTCCCAACCTTGAACGGTTAGGGTTTCTGCTGAACAGCGTCGACTCGCCGAGTCCATATCTGGACTCGTCGAGTCCAGTCGCGGACCCGCGACCAAGTCCGCGATCCTACTCGGCGAGTCTAGGCACCAACTCGCCGAGTCCCCTCTTAAATCACCCCAAAAACATAATTTTAATAATACCTGAGGTTCCGGGCTGTTACAGAGCATCATTGGAAAAAGTTTTTCAATTGATCTATCTCACAAAGTAAGGACCATAGGAAACATAGTGTGCATGCTTTCTGCATGGGACAACTATCGTCGTAATTTGAGTAATAAGTTGATTTTTTGAAACTGTAAACGATGAATAATGAGTAATCAAAATGGTATTTAAATAGAAGTGTTTTATTTACTCCCACAAGTTTGGGGCCATATAGGATTAAGTATTATTGTTGTGTTTCAGTTTGCATGCTTTGACTTCCAGAATAACTGGGTTATTTGAACCTCCACAGTCGGTCATATGTTGGAAGTAAGTATGAAGGAAGACTGTCGTGAAGAGTTTGTAGATTGTCTGAAGAGTTTAGACATAGCACAAGTTTGCTGTAGGGTTCATGAGTGCTTTGATAAGATTAGAGTATTGTATTAAACCCATGCTCACTTGGATCACTTCATGGATTTATCATGAGTGATTAGTTAGATGATAATATTGTATATTCTTGAAACCGAGATGTGTAAGTTGTTATTTGTTGGTCGGTTGCACATTGATAATAATTAAACGCACCAGTAACTTGGTGTTATAAAACTTATTGTTGTGTGTGATTCGATCAGTGAATGCAAGCAAGTATATGAGTCAAAGTTTATACATTCCTTTTACCCAAAGTGGGATAAATACGATATTTGTGGGCCCCTCGACGATTTAGTGATAACACCTAATCGCTTGGCCTAGCCGGGACTAAGTTGATGTGTTCAATTGTAGTCTGTTGTCAGTCGTCATAAATCGGAAGTCGGGAAACAATATTGAGAGAATGATTGAAATTCATGTCTGATAATCCCTTATCTAAAGGACACGCTATCTGATAAGATCAGAGTTGATAACGGCTTTTGAAAGCTACGATTTCTGATCAGGTTCTGAAGTCATACGGAAAATAGTTATTAGACTTATCCAAGTGGGAGACTATTGGATTAGTGTCTAAGTCCATAACTATTTTGGTATGTACTTGACCTGATTATGAGCATGGTCCTTTTGGGTTGCCTTCACCATAGCAATATGTAGGATGAATTAAGGAGAGAAAGGTTTAATTATGATTTATTAATATATTATAAGAATAATATATTAAAGGAGAAATCATATTGTTTAATTAATATTAGTCAAGAATTAATTGATAATTAATTTTGTGGCTAAAAGTGATTAATTAAATATAGGGAACTAGACTGCAATTATTGGATAATTGAGTTATTGGGCTAAGGAATGATAAAGGAACAAGGGGTGAACGAAATTATGATGGGCGTCCATCAAAATTTTCGTCCATGGCCTTATCCCAGAAGGTTCCATGGGCTGGTTAGAGTTTAAGTTGTCCATTAGGGTTTTGACTGAAACCCTAATAGCCCACACAAGTATATAAAGAACCCCTTAGGCCCCAAAAACGTGGGTAACTGATTCCTTAGGGTTTCTAGACGTTTTTGGGTGCCTCTTATCTTCTCCTTCTTCATCTAGTTGCTTAGTGGTGTTTGTGACTCCATTAGAGGTGCAGCACTTGAGGCACTAAGCTTTCTGAAGTCAATCAAAGCAAGGAATTGATTGTTATTGCAATATAACAATCAAAGGTAATTACTAACCCCTTATTTCAGTTCTTATATGATAGATCTAGGGTTTATATCTTAGGATATTCAGTTGCATGTTCATTAGACAAATTAAATCCAAAAGCTATTAGGGTTTGTATGTACACCATAGGATTGATGTTTTGCTCGAAACCCATCAGAAAGTACATGAAGAGTTAGTCCAAAGGGCCTATCATATGGATCATTGGAATACCAAAGGTTTCAGGGTTTTATATATGAAACTCTAAAGATTCCACACTATAAATTGAACCCCTAGCTTCCTAAAATCAGCCCCAGGACTTCTAAGGTGAAACCCTAGCTGATTTTGGTGCTTCCTAACCTCTCTCTCGTAAGCCTCCTCTTGCTTTTTGTGTTTTGTGACAAATTATAGGTATCATACTTGAGGTACTAAGCTCTTGAAAGGCCAAGAACTACAAGCTACAACTAAGAGGTATTCATCTAACTAATTTTTAAGTTGTATATCTCCAATTGCATACTAGCTAGGGTATATGCTTTGGATAAAATGAAATTGCATGTATAACTTGAGAAAACTTAGATGCAAAGCATTAGGGTTGTATGTGCACCATCGGGATGTTATAGTGCTCAAAAGCCATCAGTGGTATCAGAGCCTACGGTGTTTATTGTTATATTGATGCAATGGTATTGTTTTCAAAGCTGGAAAAAATTCATTTTTGGCCACTGACTGCTGGACTTGTCGAGTCCTATGAAGGAACTCGACGAGTTGATCGTCAGTTGAGCCAACTCGACGAGTCCATTGCCTGGCTCGACGAGTTGGATTATCTGTTTTCATTTTTTCGAGTTTTTGGCTAGTTTTGGATTAGGATCATTGCAACAAACTGTTTTCAATGATAAAATTTGATTTTTTCTGATAAGTTAATGATTGACCTTGTCCAATTGAATGATGATTGTCAAATTTTAAGATAATTACACGATTTTGTGAAAAAATAATTATTTGTAGAATTTGATTTGAATCATCTTCCTATATGAAATTAGATTATATCAATTTTGTGATATAGTTAGTTATATTATTAATTTAATAGTTATCAAATTGATACAAGATAATTTTGAAAGGTTTCAAAACTTGTCCTTAAGTTTTGGAATTTAAAAAGTCTTAATTATGAAACATTAAATTCTAAACCCTAGAATTTTAAAAGTCTAAAATTCAACCCTTATACTATTATAATATTAAAATATTAATACTTATATATATATATATATATATATATATATATATATATATATATATATGTATATATATATATATATATATATATATATATATATATATATATATATATGTATAAGACAGTCAGTCTTACCGTTAGTAGGCCTCATTTACAAAGCCAATCTATAAGAGGGGTATAAGGAAACTGCCTATAAAAAGGCGGTTGAATGGGTGTCCACTCTCATCCACCACTTCCTTGATTGGTGGAGGGTCATTAGTCGAACGGGTAGGATAGGACATTAATTCTCATTAAAACTATAATGATAATTATAAAAGTAACTAAATGTTTTTCTAAATTCTCAATCTTGGTTACTTTAGAAAAAATGTGAAATTGGTGCGATTCCATGAAATTGCACTTCGCACCTTGCAAAGTCGTTAGTGGAGTGTGTGTGGTTAACCGTCACACTAACTTGGACTAGCAAGGGTGGCGAAGGGTATATTGGGAATTATCATAGATCGATGGAGCATATTTGGTTAACTGTCACATTAATTTGGTGGTAAATGACTCAAGAGTACCAAGCTAATTTGCATGGTTATTCTCACCTTGTTTGTGATCCTCGGTATCCCAATCAAATACTTGAAGGGCATAATCGAGATTTAAACATGCCCTTGAAAAGTTCAATGAATCTCAAAGATATAGGAATTTCATAAAACTTAATTCTTTAAAATTTTTGTTTTGGGTGGTGAAATTGGTAAATCATCATTTACCTACGTTCAAATATTTTGCAATTGGATTACGACATCCCTCTTCCGAATTGTGAAATATTGTGTTGGATCCTAGCCTTAATATTTCATTTGCGTGTAATATTAAGGAATTGCTATCTAATGAAACTTGTCTTTCTTTTTAGATGTCTGCTTCTAACTCAAATACTTCTGGCTCATTCTCCCTTATGAACTTATGTGGGAGGGTCATTTTTGATGGGTCGAATTTCAATGACTAGATTCGAAACATTTTCATGGCCATTCGATATGAGGAAAAAGAATATGTCCTCGACAAAGAGCTAAAGGAGATTGCTGAAAAACTGCTACTCCTGAGCAATTGGTTGAGTATAGGGCTCATGAGAAGGACACGACAAAGGTGTCGTGCATCATGCTAGCCACTATGACTTCTGATCTTCAGAAGTCCTACGAGGACTACTGGCCTTTCGAGATGCACCAATACTTGATGGAAAGGTACCATCAGAGTGCCTGACAAGAAAGGTATCAAATAATTGCCTCCGTGATAAAAACAAAAATGAAGGATGGAGACTCCATCATGGCCCACTTGCAAAAGATGCGGAGATATGTAGACCGCTTGCAAAGTTCAATGTCGACTTTGATGAAGAGTTAACTATTGATATTATCCTACACTCGTTACCTCCTTGTTACAACCAGTTTCACATCACTTATCATATGAACAAGGAGGAAGTCACTCTAAGCAAGCTTCAAGGCCTTCTGAGAACTGCTGAAAGTAGTTTAAAAGGCAAATCCGTTGTACCCACCCCTACTGCTGCTACCCATGTCCTAGTAATTGGACATGGGAAAGAGAAGAAAAGGAAAGCTCCTTTCAAGAACCACAAGGGAAATTCCCATGATGGATCCTCTTCTAGTGGGTCCAAAATTTGTTTTGTTGCTCCCTCTTCCAATCCAAAGGAAGCAGGGTGCTTCTATTGTCATGAAAAGGGGCACTGGAAACGAAGTTGTCCTAAATACTTGTAGGACATTAAAGATGGGAAGATAAAGCCCACCTTCGCAGGTATTTATACTATTTAATCTAATAACTCATCACATGCTAGTTCTTGGGTCCTTGATACAGGATGTGGTTTTCACATTTGTTCTGATTTGAAGGGTCTAAGAAGAAGTAGGGATGTGGAGCAAGGGAAGATGAACTTGATCATGGGGAAAAGGAAAGCGTCGTCTTTCACCAAGTTTGGAGTTTATTCTTTATTCATTTGTAATGGGTTAGGTTTATAGCTTAATAATTGTTGCTACTTTCCAGATATGGCGAGAAAGATTATTTCTTTTCATGGTTTGTATAAACAATGTTTTAGATTTTCATTTAATATTGAAATTGGTTCTATAAATACTCTATAAAGACAAGTTTAATTTTGAAGCATTGTCTTGTAATGGTATATATGAAATTATGATGGTTGTATACAACTTAGGAAATAATTTATTTCATATTGATTCGTCCGATGGTTTGGACAAAGCATGCTTGTGGCATTGTCGTCTTGGACATGTCAACATGAAGCGCATAGCCCAACTCCAAAACAATGGAGTGTTGGAGTCATTTGACTTAAACTCAGATGGCACGTGCGAATCTTGTTTGCTTGGAAAGATGACCAAGTCACCTTTCACTGGTACTTGTGAAAGAGTGAGGGTTTGTTGGATCTCATACACACCAATGTGTGTGGACCCTTCATATCCGCCACAAGGGATGCTAACCGCTTCTATGTAACTTTTATCAATGATTATAATGTTGGGTTTTAAGCACTATAACACTCCTATGGTGCACATGAAACCCTAATAGCTTTGGATCTATGTTTTCTCAAGTTATACATGCAATAAAATTTCCAAAGCATGAAGCCTACAATAAGCATGCAATTTTGGTACATGAATCATAAAATCAAATTAGAAGAATACCTCAAAATTGTAGCTTGTAGTTTTGGCCTTTCAAGAGCTTAGCACCTCAAGTGTGATGCCTCAAATGGTTCACAAACACCATAAACAAAGGAGGACTTTAAGAGAGAGGCTAATCACTACCAAACTTAGCTAGGGTTCTCTTAAAACTCCTTAGGTCCAATTTTTAGCCTTAAGGGAATACATATATTGTGTAGGATTCTAAGAGTCATGGGTAAACCCTAATCCATACACTTAGGTTTTGATCCATATCACTTGTGGGCTAACTCTTACATAAACTTAGCCCAACATGGATCAATAGCCCAAACAATATATTTATCACTGATTTACATAATCAGTCCCCATTAATTTAATTCGTCGCTTTTGATCACTAAATTAATTCCAAATTAATTATTGATCAATATTAATTAAATAATATGATTTAAAAATTAATATATTATACTTATAATATATTAATAAATCATAAATAACCTCTTTCTCAAATATCAATCCTATCAGATTGTTCTGGTGAAGGCAACCCAAATAGACCATACTACTCTTGGGTCAAGTACATACCAATTATAGTTAGGAGCTTAGACACCTAATCCAACAGTCTCCCACTTGGATAAGTCTAATAACTATTATTGCAAGTACGACTCCAAAATCCCGACTAGCAATCGTAGCTCTCAAAATCTGTTGTCAAACTCTGACCTAGTCAATGACGCGTCCATTAGAAAAGGGATCATATATTCCTCCATTCTAGATATCATATGAACTGAGTCATGGATTATAATCATTCTGTATGTTCATGTGTTCTTTCCCGATTTCCGATTTTTGACGACTGACTAATTGAACAAATCAAATCAGTCCATGCTTGGCCAAGCACTTAGGGTTGTTATCACTAAATCATCGAAGGGCCCACAAATATTGCTTTTATCCCTCTTAGGGTAAAAGGAATGGATAAAATTTGACTCAAATGCTTGTTTGTACTTACTCATCAAATCAAACACAACAATATGTTTTATAACACCAAGTTACTGGTTTGTTTACATATGTGAATGTGTAACCGACTTGTAAACTACAACTCACATGTCTTGGTTTCAAGAATATAAGATACTATCGTCTCACAATCACTTGTGATAAAATCCATGAAGTGATTCAGATGAGCGTGGGTTTAATCAAATACTCAAATCTTATTATAGGAGTACTCATGAATACTGTAGCAAACTTGTGCTATGTCTAACACTTAGACAATCTATAGACGGATTCATAACAGTCTTGCCTCAATACCTACTTCTAATGTATGATCGATTGTGGATGGTTTGAATAATCTTATTATTCGGGAAGTCAAAATATGCAAAGTGAAACACAAGAATAATTGAATCCAATATGGTCTTAAAGCTTTTGAATATAAATAAAACACCTTTTATTTAATCACCATATTGATTACATATCATTCATTATATAATGTTTTGATTTATCAACTTTACACTTCAAATCAAAAACAACAGTCATCCCATGATCCAAGCATGCACACTATGTTTACCTATGGTCCTCACTTTGTGAAATAGATCAATGGTAAACATTTCCAATATCACTCATTTTACAATTTCAAATCCTTATCATAAGTGTAATAATACTAATTCCTTGTCACTTACTGTAATCTGTTAGATTCTAAGCTTCTATGCAGTGATCCTTTTGTAATGACTATGTACACAAGTCAGAAAGACTTTGCCAATTACAAATCTTTCCATTGGAGATTGTTACAAGACAATTCCATGAATAAGAAGTCTCATTCAAAGTACATTCCTTTGAACATCCTTCTTGCATAAAAGTTTCTAACTTATTCATAGATTCTTGATATCCAACTCCTATTATGGAAACATTTCCATAACTACCATACGACTATCCATTCTTAATAGAATCCTATCTATTCAGAATTATATCAATATCGTCCATTCATTACTATACTTCCAACTGTCCTTAAGAAACCAATCCTAAGTGAACCATAGATTGTCCTTGACAGTTGCATAACCACTTTAGTTATATCAGGTTCTAGTCCTTTTTCCCTCTTAATGCCCTAGGTATTGGGAAAAATTAGAACATGTGAATATTATAGCACATGCAATCGATCCAATATCCGAAGCATATGGGAAATGATTCATAATGTCTTACATAAAGACCTGACACTTTACCAGTCTCTTGCTATAACATTTTCATATATAGAATTTCCTTATGTTGAATCTTTTCAACATAACATTTGTATATGTTCTCGACTAAAATTGATTAAAATCTCAATCTAAAATCTTAGAATTGAAATGAAGTATAAGTTCCTCTCCCTTAATTAGAGCAAAACAACTTTTTAAACCCTAAAACTTTGCGAATTAAAACCTTTGTTTTCTATAATTAACATTGCTAACTCACAACACTTACCATAATAATTATGCTCCCACTAGCATAATAATTATTATCTTACTAGCATAACACTTATGCTCCCACTAGCTTTGACATGTACCCAGAAATAAGTTGGACTTCTAGAAATCAATACTTGTTTACTTTCTTACCAAAGTTCAAATTTCTGACACAAGACACTTCGATAAGACTTTACTAGGCTTCTCAAATTCATACACCTTTCCTTAGATAGATCACATACGTGTCTAAAAAATTTTAGAACTTACAACAATAAGTCTAAAATGTTTAGACCTTTTACCATTTCTCATAATTCGAACTGTAAAGAAGGATGCCATAATCATAATCAAATTTGAGAATGCAAATATCACAATTGCTATCTCCTTAAAATCTACTTAGTGAAAGCGTTTCCTCACAATCATTTTTCATGAATTGGAGAGAAACCTTATGACACTTAGATTTTATGGTGTATGTGTTCTTATCCATGTGAATTTTTGATAACCATAATCACAAGACAATATTAAACTCATATGGACTGAACTTGTTCAATCTTAATTTCTTGCCACTTGGTAGCCTGAGGACCTACCATGTTTTCCAACTTGCTGAGCATCTCACCCTTACTGATTAATGAATTTTCACTAATAAAGGTGCTTTGCCTTATGTAAACAATTGAATACTCATAGATTTCACATGCATAGTCAACTTTAACTGGAATGGGCATAGAAACAAGATATGTCAACACGATAGGTTAGAAACCTTAAGTCGTGTGCTAGTGATTAATAACATGTTTATTCTTGATTGGTTCTTGAAACTTTTCAAGATCTTTAAGGCTCCCACTGACCACTTGACATATAAGATTCTCTTGTCAAAAAAACATTACTTGACAAACAAACATTCAAGAGTTAGTGTGGTTTCTTATCAATTCAAACACTTCTAACAATCGGTCTTAGTTGATCTTTGTGTTATCCAAATCATCACAACTTACCAATTTCAAATGTACAAGAGTAAGAAACATTTTACTCTACATTTGATAAGTGTTATAAAACTTTCTTAAGATTATGTCACTCAAGGCTCGATCTTGGAGTACAACTCTAAGACTTGATTTTGGAACGAAGTATGATTCATCTTCTTGATTTATCAATTTCAACAATCCCCGATTCCTCTTCTTAGCCATACAAGTACACTTTAGAGGATCAATTGTGATATGGTTCCATAATCACTAAGATGATCATAAAACACGATACTCAAGTACTCTCCCTTCTTTTCAGATTGGAGAAACTTTTATCTTTCTTCTTAATTTGATTCTACTTATTTGTTATGCTATCTATTGAAACCTTTATAATGGCTCAAAATTATACTTAATCTTGTAAGCATAACCATATTTACTAAACTTTTAGTAAACCATAATGAATAGTCTTATCATGCTTTGTAGTAGACCTGACCAGTGCACAACTATGTGTACTAGATCCCCTAATCCTTCACTTGACTCACACATATATGTGAACAAGGAATTAGTCTTAATTTCCCAAAAACAAAAGTTCTTATACATCACACAATAGAAGTTGCATGATTCCAAGTTTCTATCTAACCGAAACTTGGGTGATGAGAATCTTTCCTTATTTGGTAAATTTTGACACTACCACAACCAAAAGAATCAAATCCATTTTCAACATTTCTAACAATAGAAATATACAAATATCAATTTTCACAAATGCCATTACAAGGAAGTATAAAATAAGATAAAATCAAAATTTTCCTTTATTTATGAAATGCGGAAAACCTTTTCCTTACAATGCAAGTACATATGAAATCTATGATTTTAAACATTCCTAAGCATTCTATCATAACTCCTAAATAGCAGCTCAAAAATCTGATCATCGAACCAAGAGATCAAAATCCATCTCGTTGCAATCAGATTCAGGTTACATTTCCTTTAAGCCTCCTTCTTTCTCTTTGAGTCTACAAAACATCAAAATGTAACTTTACAGCATGTATTAAGAATCTCCAAATAAGAACTTAATGGAGTTAGATAGTGGACTTACCTGAAGCAGAGTCAAACATTTTGACTTTACCATCCTTGTGGTCCTTCAGGTAGTTACGGAAGCTTCGCAACCAATGCCCTTTCTACTAGCAATAGAACCAAATAGATTCTTTGGAATGGTACACGGGACAATCACAATCTTAGCCTTTCTCATTCCCTTGGGAAGAGAAATCTTTTCTGGACTTCCAATGTTTCCATTGTCAATGTCCATGGAAGTTTGGTAAATAGATCTTTCAATCAAATTTGCATTACCGGTGCGCCAATGTGACAACCCGATATTTCGAGACAATATAATGTAACACCAGTCAAATTTAGGTCAAAATTTAACTTTCCTAAAATCTTATTTGGGTTAAATAAAGTGGTAGGAATCATATCAAGGTTTTCGTACATATAAAGAACACTAACATCCGAGTTATAACGAAGAAGTTATGACCAATCTAAGATTCGTGGCAAAAACCGGCAACACTGATAGACGTAAAACGCGAAGTTTCAATACAATAACTTTTTTCCTTTGGTATCTAAATGAATGTTGTAGACATCATTAAACCGTAAACGTACATAAAAAGAACGTCCAAATCTGACTTCGTATGAGGAAGTTATGATTTTTCCAAGATCCGGATATAGCAGTAGACAGCTAAAAACTCGAAATAGAGATTGAGAGACTTTTGGCCGAAACAACCTAAACGAGAATCGAAGGTTTCAACAATAGTAGCGCAACGGTAAAAAGTCTAACGAAAACGAACGTCGGATGAAGAAGTTATGAATTTATGACGGAGTTTTCGTGTTCCGGCCTACTAGTAATAATATAATAATAATATATTAAAAATAACATCAGAATTAGCCAACGGAGTCTAAACGAGATTTGTAGAGCATAATCTCACCTACGCATCGATATAAAGAACGTCGAAAATGGAGTTCGTATGCGAAAGTTATGAATTTCTGAAGTTCGGGGCGCGAACCCCAAAGTTGCGTCAGACACCACGACGTGGTGACAGTGCCACGACGTGGCGGATGCTCTGGAGCCTGTCAGAACCACTTGTGATGACGCATGCAGTGACGACCAGCTACCACGACGTGGGAAAAGGTGCCACGACGTGGCGAGGTGCAAATTCAGCCCTATAAATAGAAACCGAAGGTTTTAGGTTTTGGCTGTTCAATTCTACCTTTTATGCTACTTTTACTCTGTGTCAAGCATCCCGAGACTACCCCGAATCCCCGATAACATCTCCAACACACGATGCAAGTCCTGAAATCCCGAGATTTCCGAGAAATCGACTTCTTTCCATTCGAAGTTCTGCTCGACTTTCGTCTCACCTTCTTCAATCTATCAAGTGAGTTCATACCCCTATAACTACAGTTTCGAATGCTTTATAAATGCTTTTTATACACTTTTAAGGGGGGGGGGGGGGGGGGAATACAAGTAAACACACGGTTATCCTCGTGTGAAAGACATAAATCTTTTGTTATACCTTTTGTTATATAATCAATCATATGTGATTTATAACTGTGTTTCAAGCAAATGATTTCATATACTTTATAACTGCATTTAGAGCAAAGGTCTCTTTTACTTTACACTATCTTATCAAACAAACTAATTTTTAAATCATTTTATACATTGACATCAAGTCATCAATATTTATCATTCAACTCTTTAAATGTTTTACAAAACTTCCTTTTAAACTTATGTATTATGTGTACATATGTAGATATAAAAGTACTATTCAATCATTTCAATACCTTTGGGTAGCAAAGGTATACTTTCATTCAAATTACACAAATTACTAGTAAGCTATTATAGGTATAGTTTAGGAGAAATACTATCATATACAAATATTATAACATAATGCAAAACATGTCACGATAACGTCTTCTCCTTTTGGGAATAAAACATGTCTTATATAAATATCAAACACTTTATTTATATTTTGAGAATAAATGTTCGATAATGTTATTGCAAATGTTATACTACACATACAAAGCCGACACTACACTACGGTTTACTATTCAAACGAAACACACTTTTGGAAAAACTATAATAGGTATAGTTTACAAGGTAATCATGAGATTTTACATTCTATAAGTACTACATCAAGGAAATACTTTCATATACAAGAACAAATGGACTTTTCATACGTAAATATATTTTGATACTAAGTTTTGTGAAACGTTCAACTTCACATACTTTTAAGTATGCAGTTAAAGTCCTGTATTATATATCATAATCTCTTGTAGGGAGAGCGTGATACTTGTGTATAGATCTATACGGGATTGACAATCCCGCACCTAAACTGTTAGCTATAGTTAGACCGGCAGGTCTGGGGTGACAAAGGTCATAACATTCCAACGCCTAAAGAACGTTGTGACAGGCAGCCTGAGTAATTAGTATGGTTATAAAACTCACATGGAGTATTAAAAACACACGTTGATTTACAGGGTCATCAAATGCGTTAGTAATTTTATACATACATAAATCTACTATTTAGGTATGAAAAACATCATTGTGTTACAGTTTTGGAACTTTTAAACTGACACCCACTTATGGAAAAACATCGGATTCCTAGAAGTAAACATTCAAATCAGTCGGGTCTTGGTAGAAAGCTACTTATATACTAGTAGAAAATATGGGATTTTCTAGGAACTTTCAAATATATCCAAACCATTTTATTCAGTTTTATACAAACAAATTGCATTGAACAATTTCAAACGTTTTCTTCATACTTATGCAAACAATGACATTAAATACTTATGAACTCACCAGCTTAAATGCTGACCTACGCTTTCAAAATAACTTGTATTCTCAGGTCTTCAATAGACAGATACCGATTCCAGCCATATTACTATGAAAGAACACACATGTATTAAACTATACTATTAATGCAATGGATGATGTTGTTGCTTGTTTACTACTTTACATTGTTATGATATTGTACATGAAGTCATCTACCCCCGAACGTTTCCGCCGTTCCGGTTTGGGGGTGTGGCAGCCAAATCATTGTTGATTCAGCAGAAATTAGCAAATAGGTAAGATCAATAAGGGTCACGTCGCGGTCTGTCATATAGTAGTCTTTAACAAACTGACTATACGACTCGGGAAGTGGCTGAAGAACGAAGTCAACAGTCAACTTCCTCGACACAACGACTCCTAACATTCACAGTCTGTCAATGTGTGACTTCATCTCCAAGACATGTGTACACATAAACCTTCCATCTTGGTGTTTGCTAGCCAATAGGGATTGAGTGACCTTGAACTTTTCAAGTCTTTGAACTTGTGGGTTAGGGAGAATTAATGGAAGAGGTGGAGGACGCGTAGTATGATTTCCATTTCCACAATCCAATCATGGGACATCATATTTATAAGGAAAGATTTTTCTAAAATATTTGGGAAGACCATAGTTGTCTGACCTAGACATCTATAATGGTTGAAATTCAAGTTAGTTGATTTAAGTCCTTAATATAACACCCAAAATGAAATATTAAGGCTAGGACCCAACACAATATTCTACAATTCGGAAGATAGATGCCTTAATCCAATTGTAAAATATTTGAAGGTAGGTAAATGACGATTTACCAATTTCCATCATGAAAAACGAAAATGAATTTTAGGTTTTAAATGAAGTGAAACTCCTAGATTCTTTGAGATTCATTGAACTTTTCAATGGCATGTTTAAATCTTGATTATGTGCTTCAAGTTTGTGATTGGGATGCCGAAGATCACAAACAAGGTGTGAATAACCATGCAATTTAGCTCGGTACACTTAATGTTACAAATCACCTAGTCAATGTGCTGGTTAACCACACACATGATGGGTTTTGAGCATTCTAACACTTCCTAAGTGTACATGCAACCCTAATAACCTTGGATCTATGTTTGTCTAATTATCATGCAAAGTTGAATTCCAAGGTTATATTCCTATCTAGCATACATGGGGAACAATTTTAACTTGAATCATAGATAGAATGACTTACCTTGTTGTTGCTTGTGTTCCTTGAAACCTTGTGAGCCTAGCACCCCAAGTGTGATGCCTCAAATGCTTCACACAACACCAAATGCTCTTGGAAAGACTCTTGAGATAACACACACTTCTCAAAATCGGTCAAGCCCTCTTGTTTCTTATTAGTGCCGATTTTGGTGGAGAATGGGATCCTTATATAGTGTTGACACATCTAGGGTTACACCATGTAAACCCTAATGTGTCATGACTCTTCATTTTCATGACCCATGGGTTTGTAACTCCCATGGAGCATCCATGGAGCATCCTATGGGTAGAACCCAACTTGATAATCCATGGAGCCTCTTAGCCCACTATACAAGATATGGATGAACCCATATATTTAATTAGTTAACCTTTGATCACTTAATTAATTCCAAATTAATTCTTGATCAAACTAATCAAATAATATTATTAATATATTAGAACTTATAATATATTAATAATCTCCAAGTGTTATTTCTCTCATTTAGTCTAACCAATTGCATGGTGCCATGCAACCCAAATGGACCATGCCGGGTCGGGTCAAGTACAAGCCCGAAATAGTTATGGACTTAGACACCTTATCCAACAGTCTCCCACTTGGATAAGTCTAATAACTATATCTCTAGTACTTCAGGAACCGACCGGCAATCGTAGCTCTTTCAAGGTTTCTCGGAATTGAGAAGATGATAGTACGCCATTTAAGATAAGTGATCATATAATCCTCCGTTCTAGATATCAGCCGGACAAATACATGGAACAATGTCTTACTTATTGTCCAGCAGTTTGTTTCCCGATTTCCGATTTGTTTGACATAGAACTTAATTGAACACATCAACTTAGTTCTGACCGGGCCCGGTACATGGGTCAAAACAAAATCATCGAGGGGCCCAGATATCAGCTTCTAATCCAAGAAGGAACAGATAAACTTCGACTCATATGTTTGTTCTACCACTCATTGAATTACACACAAAAGTACGTTTTATAACATCGAGTTACCAATGCGGTTTCGTACAGTCAATGCATAACCAACTTGTAAGTAACAAATCATATCTCTAGGTTTGAAGACTTATATGATATTACCGTCTCACGATCACTCGAGACAGAATTCCATGAAGTGATTCCAGTGAGCGTGGGTTGAGTCCAATGCTCAGAACTTATGAGCACTCATGATTGTTGTAGCCTTGTCCAACACCTTAGACCTCTACAACCCATCATGACAGTCTTGATTCATACCTACTTCCGACATATGACCGACTGTGGAGGTTTGAATAATATGTTACACCAAACAAAATTATTCTGGAAGTCAAAACATGCAAAAGAAATATAGTAAACGATTGACAAGAGATAGCAACACTTTACTCATAAATAAAACACCTTTTATTCATCATCAAATGTCAATTACACTTTACAAATTTCTGGGTTATCTAACTACTAAAACTTATATCATCCTTCAGCCCTATGCTCCGAGCATGCTGGAGATGCTTAACCCTACTCAGTCCCTTCGTGAGGGGATCTGCTGGGTTCTCATCCGATGATACCCTCTTTGCCACGAGGAGTCCTTCTTCGATCCGATGTCTAATGAAATGGTATTTTCTGTCGATGTGTCTGGATCTCCCATGATCCCTTGGTTCCTTGGCTAAGGCAACAACACTTTCACTATCACAGAAAATTTCCATTGGCTCTTTAATAGCTGGTACAACTCCAAGGTCTCCAATGAAGTTCTTCAGCCATATAGCCTCCTTTGCTGCTTCGCTAGCTGCAATATACTCTGATTCACAAGTAGAATCTGCCACTGTCTCTTGCTTGGAACTCTTCCAAGAAATTGCTCCTCCGTTTAGGGTAAAGACCCAGCCCGACTGAGAGCGGAAATTATCCCTATCAGTCTGAAAGCTAGCATCACTATACCCTACAACTCTCAAATCATCATTTCCACCAAGGGTAAGGACCCAGTCCTTAGTCCTCCGTAGGTACTTGAGGATATTCTTTACCGCAGTCCAGTGTGCCTTGCCAGGGTTCGCCTGATACCTGCTAACCATGCTCAAGGCAAAAGCTACATCGGGTCGAGTACACGTCATAGCATACATGATCGATCCTACAGCCGAAGCGTAAGGTGTTCGACTCATTTCTGCTATCTCAGCCTCAGTGCTAGGGCTTTGTGTCTTACTCAATCTGGTGTTACTCTGGATGGGTAACTCTCCTTTCTTGGAATCCTGCATGCAGAATCGCTTCAGCACTTTATCCAAGTAGGTACTCTGACTAAGTCCAATTAGTCTTTTACTCCGATCTCTCAAGATTCTTATCCCTAGAATATAGGCAGCTTCACCAAGGTCCTTCATAGCGAAACACTTCCCAAGCCAGGACTTTACTTCCTGCAGGGTTGGAATGTCGTTTCCTATGAGTAGTATGTCATCCACATACAATACCAAGAAGCTAACTATACTCCCACTAGCCTTGACATACACACAAGATTCATCTTCACTCCTAGAAAAGCCAAATTCCTTGACCTTTTCATCAAAGCAAAGATTCCATCTGCGAGGTGCTTGCTTCAATCCATAAATGGATTTCTCAAGCTTACACACTCTATTAGGGTACTCGTTGCTGACAAAACCCTCTGGCTGACTCATGTAAACATCTTCAGCCAGCTTCCCATTAAGGAAAGCGGTTTTGACATCCATCTGCCATATTTCATAATCATGAAACGCAGCTATGGCTAACAGAACCCGAATAGACTTAATCTTGGCTACCGGAGAAAAGGTCTCATCATAATCCACTCCAGGAATTTGAGAGAAGCCCTTTGCAACCAGTCTAGCCTTATAAGTGTGTACTTTACCATCCATGTCGGTCTTCTTCTTGAAGACCCATTTGCACCCTACTGTCTTACGACCTGGTACATTTTCAACCAAGTTCCAAACTTGATTGTCATACATGGATTGTATCTCGCTATCCATAGCCTCTTTCCATTTAGCAGACTCGGGGCCTGCCATGGCTTCCTCGTAGCTGTTAGGGTCATCTTGACTTACTAGTGTTTCATCACTAATAAGCGTCTCACCTTCTGCAGTAATATGGAATCCATAGTAATGCTCAGGTGCACTCCTAACTCTCGTGGAACGTCTCAGAGGTACAGATTTGTCAATTTGCTCAACAGGAGTTTCCTCCTCAAGTTGAGGGCTAGAGTTTGAAGTTCCTTCACCGCTTGATTCTTGAATTTCTTCAAGATCAATTTGCCTCCCACTGTCTCCTTGGCTTATAAACTCTCTTTCTCGAAAGACTCCTCTTCTTGCTACAAAGACCACATTGTCACTAGGTCTGTAGAAGAGGTAACCAAAGGAATGCTGTGGGTAACCGATGAAAATACACCTCTCGCTTCGGGGTTCGAGCTTATCATGAGTCTCGCGTCTCACGAAAGCCTCGCAACCCCAAATCTTGATGTGGTCTAGTTTAGGTACTTTACCAGTCCACATCTCGTGAGGAGTTTTGGCAACTTTCTTTGTAGGGACTAGATTGAGGATATGGGCGGCAGTCTCTAAGGCATACCCCCAGAATGAGATTGGTAGCGTAGCTCGACTCATCATGGAACGAACCATATCTAACAAGGTTCGATTACGCCTCTCAGCCACACCATTCAACTGTGGTGTCCTGGGAGGTGTCAATTGTGAGACTATCCCACATTCCCTTAGATAGTCGAGGAACTCTGAACTAAGATACTCACCACCACGATCGGATCGAAGCATCTTAATGTTCCTGCCCAATTGATTCTCGACTTCCTGTTTAAATTCCTTAAACCTCTCGAAAGTCTCTGACTTATGCTTGATCAAGTAGACATATCCATATCTACTATAATCATCAGTAAAAGTCAAATAATAACGATTAGCATCCCTTGTGGCATGTTTGAATGGTCCACACACATCCGTGTGTATAAGGTCCAACAAACCTTCACCCCTCTCACACGAACCTGTGAAGGGTGACTTTGTCATTTTTCCAAGTAAGCATGATTCGCAACTATCATCTGACTTTAGGTCAAACGACTCCAAGACTCCATCCTTTTGGAGTTGGCCTATGCGTTTCTTGCTTATATGTCCAAGACGACAATGCCATAAAGATGCTTTATCCAAGTTATTATTAGTAGAATCAATACACAAAACATTATTTCCCAAGTTATCTACAACAGATACAGCTTCATACACACCATCACAAGGTAATGCTTTAAAATAAAAGACATTATTATAGAAAACATCTATAGAACCAAATTCATTATTAAATGAAAAGGTAAACCCTTGTTTGTACAAAGCATGAAAGGAAATAATATTTCTTGCCATTCCTGGCGAATAACAACACTTATTCAAATCTAAACTAAACCCACTACTTAGCGATAAAGTATAAACTCCAATCTTGGTAACAGGTATAGCTTTCTTATTCCCCATGATCAAGTTTATCCTTCCTTGCTCCACATCCTCACTTCTTCTTAGTCCCTGCAAGTCACAACAAATGTGAATACCACACCCGGTATCAAGGACCCAAGAATTAGAATGGGGTGAGTTATTAGAAATGATAGTGTAAATACCTGCATGGTTGGGTTTAACTTTCCCATCCTTCACATCTTGCTGGTATTTTGGGCAGTTCCGCTTCCAATGAGCTTTTTCATGGCAATAGAAGCATTCAGCCTCTTTTGGGTCAGAAGAAGGAGTAACGAAACCTTTCTTGGTTCCACTTGAAGAAGAGCCATCAAGGGTCCGAGCCTTGGTACCCTTAGAAGAGCTCTTTCTCTTCCTCCCTCGACTTTTCCCGATTGCCAAAACCGGAGTAGAGTTTTGAGTAGGAGTGATAGCAACCGACTTCCCCTTAAGACCTGTTTCTGCGGTCTTGAGAAGTCCCTGAAGTTTGCTGAGGGTGACTTCTTCCTTGTTCATGTGATATGTCATGCGGAATTGATCATAGCACGATGGTAAGGAATGCAAAATAATATCTATTGCAAGATCCTCCGGGAAGTTCACATTAAGCTTCAGCAAACGATCCACATACCTTTGCATTTTCTGCATGTGGCTCGTGACGGATTCCCCGTCCTTCATCATGGTTGTTATCATGGAGCAGATGATTTCATACCTCTCTTGTCTTGCACTTTGATGGTATCTTTCCATCAAATCTTGGTGCATGTCATAAGGGTAGAAATCCTCATAAGACTTTTGGAGTTCCGCTGTCATCGTGGCCGTCATGATGCAAGCCACTTTCGTAGCATCCCTTTCATGTGCCCGAAATTCAGCGATCTCCTGAGGAGTTGCAGTGGACTCATTAATCTCCTTAAGCTCCTTGTCAAGGACATATTCTTTGTCCTCGTAGCGGGTAATCATCCTGATGTTTCTGATCCACTCATTGAAGTTGGATCCATCAAAGGTGTCTTTCCCACACAAGTTCATAAGGGAAAAGGAGCCATTAGGATTAGAGCCAGAAGCATTGTTGAAAGACATCTGAAGGAGAGAGGACAAGATTAGTTTAGATATAAGAGAGTCCTTAATAAAACACCCAAATGTAATATTAAGGCTAGGATCCAATCACAATATAATATAACTTAGAAGAGGTATGCCGTAATCTAAGCTATATCATATTTGAAAGGTAGGTGAATGACGATTCACCAATTTCCACCACGAAAACCGCAATATTTTAGTATTAGGTTTTTGAATGGTTCTTAGAAATTCCTAGATTCTTTGAGATTCAATGAACTTTTTCAAAGGCATGTTTCAATCTCGAGTGTGCCCTCCAGGTTTTGTGACTGGGATGCCGAGGATCACAAAACGAGGTGTGAAGTAACCATGCAAATCACTTGGTACCCTTAAAGTTTATCACTCAATCGATGTGCCGGTTAACCACACACGCTCCACCGATACTATAATAAACCCTAAGTCACCCTTTACCTACCTTGTTAAGTCCAAGTTAGTGTGCCGGTTAACCACACACGCTCCACCAACGACTTAATCAAAGTGTAAAGTGTAATTTCATGGAATAGCACCTTATTCACATTTTTCCTAAAGTAACTAAGATTGGGAATTTAATAAAACATTTAGTTACTTTATAATATTCATCATACTTTGAATGAGAATTAATAAGTCCTTGTCTTACCCGTTCGGCTAACGACCCTCCACCGATCAAGCAAGCGGTGGGTGAGAGTGGACACCCATTAAGTCACCATTTTATAGGCAACAACCTTATACCCACCTTATAGACCGGCTTCGTGAATGAGGCGTACTAGCGGTAAGACGACTTTGTTCTTATACATATATATATAATTATTAAATCATAATAATATAAGTATAAGGGTTGAATTTTAACTTTTAAAATTCTAGGGGTTGGAACTAAAGTTTTAACTTAACTTTACTTGTTCCAAAACTTGAGGGCAAGTTTTGTAATCTTTCAAAACTTTTCATTTCTTGTAACTTATGAGTTTAATAGAGTAATAAAATGAGGACTTTTCATTTTTCTAACTCTTGTGTTCTTTTAATGGTTTTTTAATCCAAGGGACTTTTGGTTTTCCATAACTTGAGGACAAGTTATGGACTCCATTAAAACACATTATGATCATGAATTAATTCTACCACATAGGTTACAAATAATTCCTATGATCATCTAAACATCATAAGAGCAAGAATATGAATATGAACACTTTCAAGAATCAAAATCACATTTAATCTTTGTAATTTTGATAATTTGTTGTTGTAAATGAGTTAAAAAAGACATTACACCTTCTAAAATAAGTTTTCAAGTACCAAAACATTTTAGGGTAATGATTCTAATCCATTTCCAGCAACACAAGTCGAAATTCTGCACTCTGTCGACCCTACTCGCCGAGTGCATAAACCTACTCGCCGAGTAGGTTGAAGATACACATGAACTCGTCGAGTCCTCCCCATGGACTCGCCGAGTCCATCAGTCAGACAGCAAGATTTTCGACTTTCTTCAACTTTTAAGCACAAATAACAAACAAACAAGCCTAGGCTCTGATACCACTGATGGGTTTTGAGCATTCTAACACTTCCTAAGTGTACATGCAACCCTAATAACCTTGGATCTATGTTTGTCTAATTATCATGCAAAGTTGAATTCCAAGGTTATATTCCTATCTAGCATACATGGGGAACAATTTTAACTTGAATCATAGATAGAATGACTTACCTTGTTGTTGCTTGTGTTCCTTGAAACCTTGTGAGCCTAGCACCCCAAGTGTGATGCCTCAAATGCTTCACACAACACCAAATGCTCTTGGAAAGACTCTTGAGATAACACACACTTCTCAAAATCGGTCAAGCCCTCTTGTTTCTTATTAGTGCCGATTTTGGTGGAGAATGGGATCCTTATATAGTGTTGACACATCTAGGGTTACACCATGTAAACCCTAATGTGTCATGACTCTTCATTTTCATGACCCATGGGTTTGTAACTCCCATGGAGCATCCATGGAGCATCCTATGGGTAGAACCCAACTTGATAATCCATGGAGCCTCTTAGCCCACTATACAAGATATGGATGAACCCATATATTTAATTAGTTAACCTTTGATCACTTAATTAATTCCAAATTAATTCTTGATCAAACTAATCAAATAATATTATTAATATATTAGAACTTATAATATATTAATAATCTCCAAGTGTTATTTCTCTCATTTAGTCTAACCAATTGCATGGTGCCATGCAACCCAAATGGACCATGCCGGGTCGGGTCAAGTACAAGCCCGAAATAGTTATGGACTTAGACACCTTATCCAACAACACACTCCATTTATCTATGATTAACATTGAGCTACACATTGTCATCCTCTATTAGTCCGAGATTATTGTGTCGGTTAACCACACACGCTCCACTAACGACTAATAGGGTGCAATGTGCAATTTCACGGGTTAGCATCAAATTCACATTTTTCCTATGTAACTAAGATTGGGAATTTACAGAATTATTTACTTACTTGGTATTTCATTATACCTTTAATGAGAATTAATTTCTTATCCTACCCGTTCGGCTAACGACCCTCCACCAGTCAAGGAAGCAATGAGTGAGAATGGACACCCATTAAACCGTCATTTTATAGGCAGTAACCTTATACCCTCCTTATAGAATGGCATCGTGAAGGAGGCCTACTAACGGTAAGACTGACCTTTTACTTATGCATATATAATATATTCAAATTTTAATTTTATATAGTATAAGTGTGTATTTTAAACATTTCAAATACTTGGTGGTTTAATCTCTTAATAAATTATGCTTTTAATTTAATTAATCTTAAACCATGTTATTATGGATTCATTAAACTTCACTTTTAATTAAACACTTTAATTAATTTAATAAAGTCCATAAGGTGTAATTGAACTATTCAAATCATCTAGGTTATTAAAAATTCAAAATTAAAACTATATAATTAATAAGTTATAAACCCTAGAGATGCATCTTTTGAAACCTTTCAATTACTAGATGTTTTAGAATTCAATATTACAAATTAAAACCTTTTTAATTAAACTTTTCAAATTCCAAAACTTGATGGCAAGTTTTGAAACTCTTCAAAACCTTTTGGATTCCAAAACTTGATGACAAATTTTGTAACCATCCAAGACTCTTGAATTCCATAACTTATGAGTTTAATGTTATTTTAATGGATGAGACTTTTCATGTTCCAAAATTTGAGGACAAGTTATGGAATTCATTAAAAAAAACATTTAGATCAATTTCAACAAATAAAATTATCATATAATTCATGATTAATCAAACTAAACTCATATAGCAAGATAATATCAAATCAACAATTTTCAAGTAACTTTGTATATCATATAAAGCAACAATTATCTTACATACGTTGACAATTATCTTTTGATTAGATGAGTATAATCACTACCATATAAGAAAAATATGATTTTTTATGATTACAAAATAGTTTGTGGTAATGATCCTAATACAATAATGGCCGAAAACTCGAAATTCTACAACCAGAAGTCTCTACTCAACAAGTTCATTAGCATGACTCATCGAGTTGCCCTTTTAACGAGTGGAGTCGGCGAGTTCATCGGTCAGAGGCCAAAAAATCAATTTTTTCAGCTTTGAAAAATAACCAAGCATCAAATATAATAGAAAACTAGCCATGTCTCTGATACCACTATTGTGTTTTAAGCACTATAACACTCCTATGGTGCACACGCAACCCTAATAGCTTTGGATCTATGATTTCTCAAGTAATACATGCAATAAATTTTACAAAGCATGAAGCCTACAACTAGCATACAATTTTGGTACATGAATCATAAAATCGAATTAGAAGAATACCTCTAAATTGTAGCTTGTAGTTTTAGCCTTTCAAGAGCTTAGCACATCAACTGTGATGCCTCAAATGGTTCACAAGCACCATGAACAAAGGAGGACATTGAGAGAGAGGTTAATCACTACCAAACTCGGCTAGGTTTCTCTTAGAACTCATTAGGTCTGATTTTTAGCCTTAGGGAAATGCATATATAGTGTAGGATTCCAAGACTCATGGGCAAACCCTAATTCATGCACTTAAAATATGATCCATATCTCAAGTGGGCTAGCTCTTACATAAACTTAGCCCAACATGGATCAATATCCCAAACAATATATATATCACTGATTTACATAATCAGTCCCTGTTAATTTAATTAGTCACTTTTGATCACTAAATTAATTCCAAATTAATTCTTGATCAATACTATTTAAATAATATGATTTCACTATTAATATATTATATTTATACTATATTAATAAATCATAAATAACCTCTTTCTCAAATATCCATCCTATCAATTTGTTCTGGTGAAGGCAACCCAAATGGACCATGCTACTCTCGGGTCAAGTACATACCAATTATAGTTATAGGATTAGACACCTAATCCAACATATAGCAGATATGGATATATATATATATATATATATATATATATATATATATATATATATATACATATATATATATATATATATATATATATCTACTTAATCAAGCACAAGTCAGAAACCTTTGAAAAGTTCACAGAGTTTTATCAAGAAGTGGAGAATCAATTGGGCAGGAAGATAAAGATACTCCGATCCGATCGAGGTGGTGAGTATCTTAGTATCGAGTTCCATGACTATATTAAGGAATGTGTAATTATTTCGTAGTTGACACCACCTAGGACACCACAGCCTGATGGTGTGGCTGAGAGGTGCAATTGAACCTTGTTGGACATGGTTCATTCCACGATGAATCGAGCTTTGTTACCTATCTCATTCCGGGGGTATGCCTTAGAGAATGCCGCACATATCTTTAATCTAGTCCCAACTAAGAAGGTTGCCAAAAACCTCACGAAATATGGACAGGGAATGTTCCCTCGTTAGCACATATCAAGGTTTGGGGTTGCGAGGCTTTCATAAGACATGAAACTCACGAAAAGCTCGAACCTCGTAGTGAGCAGTGTATTTTCATCAGCTACCCGCATAAGTCTTTTAGATATCTCTTTTATAGACCGAGTGACAATGTTGTCTTCATTGCGAGTAGAGGATTCTTTCGCGAGAGAAAGCTCATATGCCAAGACGACAGTGGGAGGAAAATTGACGTTAAAGAGCTTCAAGAGTTAAGAGATGAAGGAACCTCTAACACTAGCGCCCAAGCTGAGGAGGAAACTCATGTTGAACCAGTTGATGAGTCATTACCTCTTCGACATTCCTCTCGAGTTAGGATGGCACTGGAGTTTTATGGTTTTCATATTACTATGGAAGGTTATATGTTTATCAGTGATAGTACCCTGGTAAATTTGGATGAACCATCTAACTACAAGGAGGACATGGCGGGCCCTGAGTCTGCTAAATGGAAAGAGACAATGGACAGCGAGATTCTGTCCATGTATGACAATCAAGTTTTGCATTTGGTTGAAAATGTATCAGGTCGTAAGACAGTCGGGTGCAAATAGATCTTCAAGATGAAGACCGACATGGATGGGAAAGTACACACATATAAGGCACGATTGGTTACAAAGGGCTTTACTCAAACTCCTGGAGTTGACTATGACGATTCCTTCTCATCAGTAGTGAAGATTAAGTCTATAAGGGTTATGCTATCCATAGTTGCGTTTCATGATTATGAAATATGGCAGACTGATGTCAAAACCTCTTTACTTAATGGGAAGTTCTCTTAGGATGTTTACATGAGTCAGTCAAAGGGTTTTGTAGACGCGAAGTACCCTAATAGAGTGTGAAGCTTGAGAAATCCATTTATGGATTAAAGCAAGCATCTCGCATATGGAATCTTTGTTTCGATGAGAAAGTCAAAGACTTTGGTTTTTTGAGAAGCAAGGATGAGTCCTACGTATATGTCAAAGCTAGTAGGAGTATAGTTTGGTATTGTATATTGAAGACATACTACTTATAGGAAACGACGTTCCAACCTTGCAGGAAGTTAAGTCCTGGCATGGGAAGTGTTTCGCTATGAAGGACCTTGGGGAAGCTGCTTATATTCTAGGGATAAGGATATTGAGAAATAGGAGTAAAATACTAATAGGACTTAGTCGAAGTACCTACTTGGACAAGGTGTTTAAACGCTTCAACATGGAGAATTCCAAGAAAGGAGAATTGCCTTTCCAGAGCAATACCAAACTTAGTAAGACTCAAAGTCCGAATACTGATGCTAAAACAGCATAAATGAGTCGAGTACCATATGCTTCTGTCGTTGGCTCGATCATGTATGCTATGACATGTACTCGCCCTGATATGGCTTTTGCTTTGAGCATGGTTAGTCGCTATCAAGGGAATCCTAGTATAGCACACTGGATTGTAGTAAAGAACATTCTTAAATACCTACGGAGGACTAAGGATTGGGTTCTTACCCTCGGTGGGAGTGATGACTTGAGACTGACAAGGTATAGTGACGCCAGTTTTCTGACCGATAAAGAGAATTTTCGCTCTCATTCGGTCTGGGTATTTACCCTAAATGGAGGATCAGTAACATGGAAAAGTTCCAAACATGAGGCTGTAGCTGATTTAACATGTGAAACAGAGTACAGAGCAGCAAGCTATCACAACTAGGAATTCTGATGCTTTGTAAACACTTAACAAGACTAACATTGTAACTAAAACTTGAAAGCATGAATGATGCTTATTCAATGACAATAAAATTTCCATCAAACACTCTATATAAACACTTCAAATGGTCGACAAATGATTGGAAACCCTAAAAATCCTGGTTTAAGTCCATTATGGAATAGGATTTCCTTAGTGGGCCTAATAGACCAATAAGCTTCCAATTTGACTATGTTGGGCTTAGGACCCTTATATGGACCCTAATTGAACCCACTTGCATGAAACTTAACATTTTGGTCCATAATGGGTCTATAATGGATTAGTTTACCTATAATGGGCCTTATTGGCCATAACAAATTCAATTAGCTTTAATGGACTCAAATCCATTCCTTTATGCTAAATTGGGCCATAAACTATCCAAAAGAGCCCAATGGGCTGAAAACCTTTCTAAGAACCTCATGATTTCGAACCTAGGCTAGATGTGGGCCAAAATTTATTCATACCATCTCCCACTAGGCCCATTTCGGCCCATGCGTAAAAAAAAATAGAAATTGCATAGGAAAGAGGTTGACACCTCATTTTTACATATAGGATTTCCATACTAATTATACCTCATGCATCTAGATTATGATCCTAATCCATCATCCAATAACCCACGTGGAAATCCTCCCCTCTCTCTTTATCCCTCTCGGTCGAAGGTAGTAACACACACACATATCAAACTCCATTCTAATACTATCAAATCCTCTCTAGAACATCTCCATTCTTCCTTCAAAATTTCGAGACTTGCTTACATGCCAAGAAGATCTTTCACTCATAACACAAATCTTTGGTAAGTTTTTACTTAAATCCAAATTTTAACTTCTATATCTCATCAAAAATCATCTTTTAATTCATTCAAATTCATGGTCATACTCCTTCGAAACAATCTAAGCCCAAAGACTTCTAAAGAAGCTTGTTAGGCCGAAAGATCACATCATTTTCATCCTTTCTTCTTCAAAACCATGAACATCAAATCAAGGTGAGTTCATACCCCTCTATTTTTGGTTTTTCACATGTTTTATGGGGGAGAATACAATTAAAATGTGTAGATCTATGTGTATTTCTATGTTATGTGTGATTTCTTGTGTTTATATGGTAAATATGTGCCAAAAATGAAAAATATTCGAGATCTATAGCTCATGGGGGAAAAATATGTGATCTAGGATGTGTTACGCTTAATAAGTTAAGAAGAATTATCATCTAAGGTTATAATAAGCAAGTTACAACATAAAACTCATTTTTAGACTACTTTTGTGAAATAAACAAAAGTTGGGAAAAAGTTGTCATTTACGACTTTTACAAGGATCAAAAGGGTCAAAACAGTTAAAATATAAGTTTTTATGTATATTATGCTTTTCAAAGGACTATAAATGTAAATTGTAGCCTATTAGGCTAAAATTTTAGGCTTTTCGGCCCATAGACCCAAACTTGCAAAAAAAATATGGTTTTAAGGGCTGAAATGGTAAATTTCTCAAAACAGCGGGTAGAGAGGTAAATAAATCTATTTCAGGGGTTAACATAACCTTATTGCCAAAAAGGATTAAAAATGTGAAGTTTTTGGATTTTGGGTCAAATTTGTAAAAGTTGCGAAAAGTTTGGGTTATAAATGAAAATCTTTTTACTAAAGGGGCTGAAACTGCCAAAAAGAAAACATTGGGCTGAAAACATTATTTAAATAAGTCTTTGGGCCAAAATGTTAAGAAATATAGTTTAAGGACCTAAAATGTCATTTTTTCTAAAAAGGGACTAAAATTGTCATTTTTATTAAAGAAGGGCTGAAAATGGTCAAACCAATATTTTTGAGTCAATTATTTTATTATTAAGATATTGGGTCAAAAATACCAAATTATAACTTATGAGTTTAGAATGAAAAATATACATATATTTTCATAAATTCAAATATCGTTACACAATAATTGACAAACTTCGTGCCTTTGCGATTCAACAATTGTTCAAACAAAATTCCCGACAATTATACTATACCTAAAACAAGTAAATATTCCAATTGTTGGGCTTGAAAAATTCTACTCATGCTTATTGGGCCTTCGTGACCCATTAATCTGAGTTTTGGGCCTAACAACAATAATACATGTTTATTGGGCCTACTGTGACCCAATTACATGCTTAAGGGACCCTCAATGGCATTTACGTGCTGTTGGGCCTTAGTGGCCCACTATCATTGCTAGTAAGGTCAAAATAAATCATATGCGAAGTAGAACAACACGCCCTTCGTATACTCGACAGCCTTAGACCTCGTGGTCCTCTACTCCTCATCTGTTACACTTATCTTCTATTTAAGTAAACCAAAAATCAGGTCGTTAATCAAGGGTAATCAAATTCATTTGGATTAATTGAGTAATAATGGGCGACACCATTAAGGGTCAGTCGTGGTCTGTAGTTATAATCAAAGTCTCCTGGAGGGAGAGCGAGAGTTTCTGTATAGATCTATACGGGGGTGACTCCCCCACACCCAAGTTGTTCGCTACAGTTAGACTCGGCCAGTCTACGGTGACAAAATCTTAAGATCAACTCTGGCGTTCACTAGAATGCCAAGACAGACGAACTAGTCATTATCATGCATGGTTATAACGACCCACATAAAAATCCAATACCATCTAAGTAATCAGGAGAATTCATATTTATTCGTTGTGACAATATAATAATCCAAAACGATCATATTATTTATCGGAAAACATCAGGTTTTTCGGAGGAAATCAACATTATTCACTTGTACTTTCAATAACTATAATGCAAAACTTCTCACTTATGCACGTTTTGAAATCATTCACGCATATACCTATGGATCTTCACACTTTTTGTATAAACAATTGTCGGTTCAGAAAATATCGGATTTTCTGGGTTTTATAAACTACACAAAACATTTTCATATCAAACCTGCTTATGAACTCACCAACATTCTTTATGTTGACGTTTTCAAAATAACTTGTATTCTCAGGTAACAGATAAACCGAAGAACGATACCAAGTGTATTAGGATGTTATGTTTTGAAAACTCCCAAACAATTTATGCTATGGAAAGGTAATATTTAGACAATGTACTTGATGCGAACAATGTCAGTTGTAATATATTAATGCATCGCGATGCTTATGTTATGTTTCATGTGTAATCATTGTGATGATATTTCAATTTAAGTCACGCGAGCCCTCGGACGTTTCCGCCGTCTGGTTCGGGGGTGTGACAGGTTGGTATCAGAGCACTATTTATAGTGAACTGGCATATCTAACCATACATTGATATGCAACTATAAACCAAAGAGGGACTAAACAACTCTGAACAAAACAAATAAAATATAATAATAAAACACCATTGCTTGTGCGACATAGGGAAAAGAACATAATACCAAATTAAATAAGATGATCCTGACATCTCGGTTAAGCCAGGACTGTTCACAGTTGTATTAAGGGGCGAAGGTAGCCTGATCAACTACATTTCCTCCGGAATACAACTATCACATGCCCTGGGGAAATCGTGATGGTCGGTAAACTTAAAACATACCCCTTTGTTACCCAAAAGAACGCATCAACCTAACCTTTTAAATATCTAAATAATAAACCTTAAGAATAACAGCAGTATATTTATATACACTCTTGCAGACAGTATGGCCGGTTTCCACCACCCTGGAGATCCATATTTCCCCAACCAGGGGAATAACGGATGGTCGGAAGAGGAACCTGAAGAAGACCCCGAGGAGGAGTCTGAAGAGGAACCTGAAGCGGAAGTCGAGGGCGGACCTGTCGAACCAGTGGTAGACCTGGAAGAAGAAGAAGCCGAAGGAGACCTCGAGGAAGAACCCTGTGATGACGACGACTATGATTCGGACGTGGAGTCCGAAGTCATCAACCCCCCTTACCCGATTAGGGTGCCCGCTCATCGGATGGGCCCAACTGGCCCTACACCCCCTGGGTATCGACATTTGGAGGTGGAGCAGGAAGCAGGGACAACGACCCCCGTTTGGCATGGCACGTGAGTTCTATGACTTGACGGAGGGAGGATTGGCTGATCGCGCACTTCCAGACGTGGTGAGACGATTGCGGGACACTGGCGATCTGGCTCAGAGCACCATCGATCAGATGCACCAGATGTGGACTAGGGTTGAGCGCGCGGAGCAGGAGACACGAGAAGTTATCCAAGAGTTCCACATGAGACAAGTGAGGTGGGAGAATCGACTCCACAACACGGAGCGACAGGTGGCTCGCCTTTAGGGAGCATCCACTTCCTCAGCACCACCCCCTGGCACATCCCACCGTGGCTAGGATTAGTCGTGTCCATCTTCAGTATTATGCTTATATGATCTATGCTATGTACCACCGACTCTATGTTTAACTGATTACACTACTCATAGAGTCGTTACGCTGCCGAACATTGTACCCTTTATGTATGCTCTTTCGAGCAAAATTTTCATGTATCAAAGTACGAATATTATTAGTGGAAAATAATATGTGGTCTATTGTGATGTTGTTATCTGTTCTGTGTTATGTTCCCATGATTGTATGTCAATATGTAAAAACTGCCCAAGTATATGCTATACACCTAGCATATAGGACCCAAAACTCACAAAAATTATAGGCTCTCAACATCTTTACGTTCCATGACAGAAAGATGCCTCAGCGACCCATCCTTGGAAACCCTGAACCGATACCACTAGAAATCAACTCGGTTGCATTTCAAGCAGTTGTATCTATGGCAGTCACGGTGGCACTGGCACAAATCCACAATGGCAACAATAGGGGAGGCAATGGACAAGGGGCTAGAAGCTCAAACAACGGAATGAACTAGGGGCCTACCAAGACTTACTGCTACAAAGATTTCACCAACGCCAAGCCACGAACCTTTAATGGCATAGGGGGAATGATAATCCTAAAGAGATGGATTGAAAAGGTGGAATCGGTGTTCGAGATATGTGAATGCCCTGAGGAGGTGAAAGTGAAGTTTGTGGCATGCACATTCGTTGATCAAGCTCTCACCTGGTGGAATGGACATGTGGAAGCCATGACTCTTCCCGTAGCCAATGCCATGCCGTGGGCGGAATTGAAACAAATGATGATGGCCGAGTACTGCCCGCGTGGCAAAATTCAGAAAATGGAGCAAGAGTTATGGAATCTCACCGTCCGAAACTCCGACATCGATGCATACGTATCAAGGTTTAGCGAACTCTCTCTGTTGTGCCCTGGCATGATTACTTTAGGGGGAAAGAAAATTGAACGATTCATCTGGGGGTTAACCTCCCCAATTCAAGGAAATGTGATAGCTGCAAATCCTGAAACCTTTGACAGTGCCAAGAGGTTGGCCAAGAAGTTGTACGACCACAACAACAAGATGGGCGAGAAGTCAGGGGAAACTGAAGGCAAGAAGGAGAGTGATAACAAGAAAGGAAAGAATAACAAGAGAAAGGGACGACAGGTGCCCCTAAGTAGTACTCTGGGAATCTCCCAAAGTGCAACAAGTGCAATCTCCATCACAATGGCAAATGCAGGGAAACGCATTGCACCAGTTGCAATGAAAAGGGTCACACAGCAAAATAAGGTAGGACCTATCCTCCCCAGAACCAACAGCAGGGAAACAACAACAACAACAACAATCGGAACTACAACAACAACGGAAACAATGTGGGGCCGAGCCACACCTGTTATGGATGTGGAAAGATTGGGCATTTTCGTCGAAACTTCCCCAATGTCAACAACCCTGGGAATGGAGGAGCAGGGAGAGTGTTGACCATGGGACAAGGAGAAGCAGTTCAGGATCCCGCTGTTCTCACTGATACGTTTCTCCTAAACCACACATATGCATGCATCCTATTTGATATCGGGGCAGAGCGAAGCTTTGTGAGTAATAAATTCAAACACTTGCTAAAACAACAACCCCAGAAGCTTAATGAAACCTTTACGATGGAAATGGCTAATGGGAACACAGAATCAACTGGGGAAATCTACGTAGGATGTACCCTGACCTTAAATCATCACGTCTTTCTAATAAACTTGATGCCTGTAACTATTAGGAGTTTTGATGTGATTATCGGCATGGACTGGTTGATCCCCCACCATGCTGAAATTATGTGTCATGAGAAGGTCGGGCTACAGACTCGTCGAGTACCCCTTACGAAATGAAAATACTTTATTTAATTTACATACCAGAAAATGGGGCGTTACAACTCTTCCACACTTATCTTAGACTTCGTCCTCGAAGTCCGCTGCTGCTAAATCTGAAAATAACTCTGGGTAATGCTCCCTCATCTCCCCCTCGGTCTCCCACATCCACTCTGAACCTTTTCGGTGCTGCCACTGCACCTTCACTAACTGAACCACCTTGTTCCTAAAAGTCTTTGCCTTCTGATCTAAGATCGAAGTGGCCTCTTGATATAATTCAGGATACTATCAACCTGAATATCCTCCAAGGGTACAACTGCTGACTCGTCCACCAAACACTTCCTCATCTGAGAAACATGGAAAGTGTTGTGGATCTGGCTAAGCTCTGCCGGAAGATCCAACCAATAAGCAACCCAACCCACCCAGGCCAAAACCCTAAAAGGACCAATGAACCTGGGGCCCAGCTTGCCCCTCTTCCGGAACCTGATAACACCCTTCCAGGGTGATACCTTCAGGAGGACCATATCGCCCACCTGAAACTCCAAGTCCGAACGCCTCCTATCGGCTTAACTCTTCTGTCAACTCTGTGCAGTCTGCAATCTGCTACGGACCTGTTGGATCAACTATGTGGTCTTGAGCACCACCTCGGTGCTCCCGATGACTCGCTGACCGACCTCGCCCCAACAAATCGGGGTCCTACACTTCCTCTCGTAGAGCATCTCGAAAGGAGGTCAGTCAATACTAGCGTGGTAACTCTTGTTATACGAAAATTCCGCTAGTGGAAGATACTTATCCCAACTGCCACCAAAGTCTAGGACACATGCCCGAAGCATGTCCTCGATAGTATGAATCGTCCTCTCGCTCTGTCCATCCGTTTGAGGGTTGAAAGCGGTGCTAAAATAAAGACGAGTCCCCATCTCGCTATGAAACCGCTTCCAAAACCTGGAAGTGAACCGGACGTCTTGATCTGATACTACTGATACAGACACTCTATATCGTGCTACTACCTTGCGTACATAAATATCAGCTAGCTTCTCAGCCGATATACTCTCCTGGATCGGTATGAAATGCACGCTCTTGGTTAGCCGATCCACTATGACCCAAATCGAATCAACTCCCCGTGCGGTCCTGGGAAGCTTAGTGATGAAATCCATGGTGATATCCTCCCATTTCCAGACAGGAATCTCTAACGGCTGCATCTTGTCTTGGGGTCTCTGGTGTTCTGCCTTGACCTTCCTGCAAGTCAGGCATCTCTCTACGTACCAGGCTACGTCCCGCTTCATGCAGGGCCACCAATAATTGGGTCGAAGATCTCTATACATCTTCGTCGCCCCTGGATGGATGGAGAACCGGGACCTGTGGGACTCATCCATCAACACCTGTCGTACTCCTCCCCAATACGGCACCCATACTCTCTCATGAAGGTTCAACAGTCCCCGACTGTCATAGTCGAAAGAAGCTACTCGGCCCACAATCCTATCACACTTCTGCCTCTCCTCTTTCAGGCCCTCGACCTATGCATCTCTAATCTGCTCCAGCAATGGAGTAATCACTATCATCCTCAGACATATACCTCTAATCGGTGCCGCCACTGCCTTGCGGCTCAGGGCGTCGGCCACAACGTTGGCCTTGCCCGGATGATAAAGGATCTCACAATCATAGTCCTTCACCACATCTAACCATCGACGTTGCCTCATGTTCAAATTCGGCTGGTCCATGAGGTACCTCAGACTCTTGTGATTTGTGTAAATGGTACAGCGGACCCTATAGAGATACTGTCTCCAAATCTTGATGGCAAACACCACTGCCCCCAGCTCTAAGTCGTGTGTCGGATACTTAGCCTCGTGGGGCTTCAGCTGTCTAGAGGCATAAGCTATCACATGCCCTCTCTACATCAACACTGCTCCCATCCCTGTGATCGAAGCATCACAATAGACTACAAAATCATCCACTCCCTATGGCAAGGTGAGAATCGATGCCTCGCATAATCGTTGGCTGAGGGTCTTGAAAGGTGCCTACTGCTCAGGCCCCCATCGAAACACCACCGACTTCCTAGTCAGTCGGGTAAGTGGAACTGCTATCTTGGAGAAATCCTGGATGAATCTCCTGTAGTACCATGTCAACCCTAGGAAGCTCCGAATCTCAGATGGAGACCTCGGGACCTCCCACTGCATCACGGTCTCAATCTTGGCCGGATCCACCAATATCCCCTTCTGGTTAACGAGGTATCCAAGGTATTGCACCTCGCGCAACCAAAACTCGCACTTGGAGAACTTCGTGAAACGTCTCTCCCTCCCCAAAGTCTCTAGCACCTCCCCCAAGTGCTCCTCATGCTCCTCCTGAGTCTTGGAATAAAGCAAGATATCGTCAATGAACACTATCACAGACCGATCCAGCATCGGCCTGCATACGCGGTTCTAGAGATCCATGAATGCGGCTGGAGTGTTGGTGAGCCCAAACGGCATCACCACAAACTCATAATGACCATAACGGATCCTAAAAGTTGTCTTCTGAACATCCTCACCTCTGACCCACATCTAATGATAACTGGAGCGTAGATCAATCTTGGAAAACCAAGATGTTCCCTAAAGCTGATCGAACAAGTCATGTATCCTCGGGAGTGGGTAACGGTTCTTCACCGTTACCTTCTTCAACTCCCGGTAATCTATACACATACAGTGCGACCCATCCTTCTTCTTTACAAACAGGATCAGGGCTCCCCATGGTGAACTGCTCAGTTTGATGAAAACCTTGTCTAGCAGCTCCTGCAGCTGCGTAGACAACTCCTGCATCTCTGGAGGAGCAAACTGATACGGCGCCTTGACTATTGGAGCCGCACCCAGAACCAGGTCAATCCGAAACTCAACCTGTCTCTCTGGAGGTATCCCAGGCAAATCCTCCGGGAATACATCCGGGTAGTCTCGCACTACCGTTACATCGTCAACGGTCGCCTTGCCCTTCTCCCGGGCATCCAAAACATAGGCGACGTACCCCGCGCAACCCTGTTGGAAGTAGCGTCGAGCTCTCACTGTCGAGCAAAGAATCGGTCCGCGTTGTGGCCTGTCGCCCTGAATCACTAACTCTCCCCACACTAGGGGTGCGGACCCTCACTAAATATAGCTCACAATCAATCACTGCCCCATTGGGGCTCAGCCAATCCATACCCACTATAACCTTATTCCCTCGCAAGGGAATAGGAACCAAACCCACTAAAAACTGCTCATCAAATAGCTGCAGCGAACAAGCCCTATGTACTCTCACGATCCTGACGGTCCTGTTATCAGCTATCTCAACCTTAAGTGGACAATCCAGCTCCCTCGGAGCACTACTAAACCTCTTGCTAAGCGCAAGTGAAACAAATGATCGGGTAGCCCCCGAATCAAACAACACTGTAGCTGATATGTCGTTCACTAAGAACGACCCTATATAAAAACATATAACCATAAGAAACAATCAACATTAATAAAAAGATGAAGGGAAGATACATACCCGTCACCACATCAGGAGTCGCTCGCGCCTCCTCTACTCTCATCTGAAAAGCTCTACTCTTCGCCACTGACGCCTCACTTCGGCCTTGACGGCCATCCGTAATCCTCAATGTTGTAGGGGGCAGGTGCTGCCACCTTCCCTGCTGCTGCTGCTGCTGGCAAACTTGGACACTGAGACTTTTTATGTCCCCTCTGATTGCAATGGAAGCAAATCAGATCAGATACCAAGGTATCTACTCATATGCACGGTCCGGCCGCACTTGTAGCAACCGGGACTCCCTGCCTTGCACGCCCCATCATGTAATCTCCCACACTTGCCACACCGACCGTGGCTCCGCTGACCTCTAGATCTGTGATCTGATACCTTGGGGTTTTTGCTCGAACTCCTAGTGCTAGATACCGCCTCTGGCTTCCTTTTCTTCTCCATTTCTAGATCAATCTCTCTCTCTCTCACGAGCCCTAGCAATCATGTCATCCTGCATTTTATAGCTGGACCGGCTCACAAACTGGCGGATATCACTTCGCAACATCTCATGATAACGGGCCTTCTTCATTTCCTCATCAGATGCGTACTGAGGAACGAGAAGAGCCCTCTCCCTAAACTTGGTGGTAATCTCTGCCACTGTCTCTGTAGTCTGAGTAAGATCTTGAAACTCTCTGGCTAACTGTTGCACCTCAATAACCACTGCAAACTCGGCTCTGAACCTGGTAGTAAAATCAGCCCAAGTCGTCGCATCAAGAGTTGCGTCATCCCCAATGACATGTCCAATCTCCTCCCACCAATCTTGTGCCCTGTCCTTAAGAAGACAAGATGCTAGTCTGACCTTTTCCCTCTCAGGACATCTGCTGGTGCGGAAAGCATTGGCGACATCCAATAACCACCTGGTACTCGATATGGGGTCCCGAGCCCCATGATAGTTAGGAGCTCCACAGGCTCTAAACTCCCTGAAAGTGAGCGTGCGCGACCCCATCATGGTCGCCACCTCAGCACGAAAGGTGCTCAACCTCTCATCCATCAGCTCCGAAATACCCTCCTTGATCGAACCAAAGATCACAGGAGTCTGCTCGAGTATGATGCGAGTAATCTCTGAAGAGAGGAACTCCCTGGTCTGATCATCCAAATGCTCGGCTCCCGACCCTAGTTCTGATCCCTCCCCGACACCTGAATTGCCGATTATTGGTCTAGGGTGTAAAACCACCATTCTGAAACACATAACGACAACATCAGAAATACTGATATATCTCAAGGGATCACTATTACTACAAGTTTCCTGGTTTCTCCTTGGCCTTCCTTCATTCAAGTACAGATCCTCTGCTTTCAGTAGTATGGCCTAACTACCTTCCACATCTATCTGTACCTTCCCCAAGAACTGCCTCGACTCCACCAAGTCCCTTCTACTACTACTACTACTGATCTCATACTAATATCATCCTAGGCTAGCCCTAGGGTGATCACCAACCCACTCTCCGTCATCAGCTGCATAAGAAGTCCCCACTTTCTTCCCCAAACTAGCTCGCGAGTACTATTACATGTCACTCAGACTAGATAATTCTTCGAATGTGGGATCCTACCCTATAACGGTTGGACTCAAAAAAGAGCTGCGAAATAGAGCTAGACCTAACCTTCTAAAATTATTTAGTCCTTGCAATATGTAACATAACACATTCGTTTACTAGTTAGTGAAAGACAACTAGAACTCCTAAAAGCACAAGCAAGCAGCTTTCGGGCATTGAGTACATAATCAAGCATATACCACTCTGGCTATCATTCTGCCTAATCTGCACTAGCATACAATGCTAAGCTCATACTATCAAGCATAACCTAACTAGGCTATCCTCTTGCTGTCTACTCAATACTAGCATGCAATTCTCATAAAGCTGAAACACATATAGAAGGCACATAAGGCATCCTCCTAGATCCTTAGTCCTATCCTAACATGCTTTTCTAATGAAACTGAAACTGATAATCATAACAAAAGCTTGTATGGGTAATTTGGGAGTACTTACTTGATCTTGGTTGATCGCATGCACCACACCCCTTTTTAAGAAAACTATTTTCCTTTCTAATTTCTTTTCAAAATTTCTTTTCAAAAACGTTTCTCTTTTAAAAATCTTTCACCATTTCCTTAGTTTTAGTTCAGACGCACTCGGAAGTATGCCTGAATCCCTCAAACCAAGGCTCTGATACCAACTTGAAACGACCCAAAAAAAATTATTTTAATATTACTAAAAATCAAATCCTCGAATATCATATATATATATATATATATATATATATATATATAATAAAATCATGGAATGAGTAGCTCAAATGTCATAGTACTGTGTCAAAACAAAACTATATCAATCATAACAATATCTGAAATAAACGCCCAGGATAAACTGAAGCTGTGGTGTGTGCGATGCCATCAACACGAGCTCTTCCCTTTGCTAGTGGAAGTACCTGAAACCAACACTGAAACTGTAAGCACGAAGCTTAGTGAGCTCCCCCAAACTACCACATACCATACAATAACACACAAGCAACTATTGGGCCTTGCCCACTGCATCGGACCGAAGTCCGGAAACTGCATCGGACCGAAGTCCAAAAACTGCATCGGACCGAAGTCCGGAACTAACTAGGGCCTTGCCCTCTGCATCAGACCAAAGTCTGGAACTAACTGGGAGTGTGTCCCCTGCATCGGACCGAAGTCCAGAACTAACTGCATCGGACCAAAATCCGGAACTGACCGGGACCGTGTCCCCTGCATCGAACCGAAGTACGGAAAATGACTGAGCATAAGATAGCATAAACATATCAACTAGCATAAGCACATATACTGCATACTACATCGGACTGAAGTCCGGAACACATAGCACAAAGACATGCTTGAATCACAAAGACATCATGCACACTGAACTACTGCATTGGACCAAATTCCGGATCTACTGCTAACTAGACGGGTCAGCATTGTGGCCGTAGACCCGTTCCTACTGGAAGGAAACTCACCTCGTAACGCTGGCTACCGAGATGTTAAATTTGAAACTACCTGACCGCTACTCCGAAACTCCTAGGCTACAAATCCCATAAACACTAAATCAAATACTGATACTAATCTCAGGGTAGAATGACTATTTAACCCTGGGCAAGTCAAAGTCAACTTCCTAGTCAAAGTCAACTTCCTGTTGACCGGAGTCGCCGATTTGGGACATCAACTCGCCGAGTCTCTATCATCCATTCTAGCCCTCTACCCGCTTCTACTCGTCAAGTTTGGCAAAGACTCGACAAGTTCTCCCTCGATGCTAACATCGGGTCTAACTTCAATCGAGTTGTATGAACAACTCGTCGAGTTCTCCTTCAACATAAGAACACGTATAGTCTGTGACTCACCGAGTTGTATGAAAAACTCGTCAATTCTGATGAACAACTCGTCGACTTAAAGAACAATCCGTCGAGTCCCAAGGATGCTATTACTATACAGTTGATTCTAATCGATTTCAGTGCTTCCAAAACATAGATCTGAGCTTCTAGGACTGGTTTTATATGTAAAGTTTCCAACATAGATCTGAGCTTCTAGAGCTTCTAGGAATTCTGATGCTTTGTAAATACTTAACAAGCCTAACATTGTACTAAAACTTGAAAGCATTAATGATGCTTATTCGATGACAACAAAATTTCCATCAAACACTCTATACAAACACTTCAAATGGTTGACAAAAGAATGGAAACCCTAAAAATCATGGTTTAAGTCCATTATGGAATAGGATTTCCTTATTGGGCCTAATGGACCAATAAGCTTCCAATTTGACTATTTTGGGCTTAGGACCCTTATATGGACCCTAATTGAACCCACTTGCATGAAACTTAACATTTTAGGCCATAATGGGTCTAAAATGGATTAGTTTACCTATAATGGGCCTTATTGGGCCATACAAATTCAATTAGCTTTAATGGACTCAAATCAATTCCATTATGTTAAATTGGGCGAATGACTATTTACCCCTAGGCAAGTCAAAGTCAACTTCCTGGTCAAAGTCAACTTCCTATTGACCGGCCTCGCCGAGTTGGGCCGTCAACTCTCCAAGTCCCTATCATCCATTATATTCCTCTACCCGCTTCTACTCGTCGAGTTTGGCAAAGACTCGACCAGTTCTCCCTCAATGCTAACATCGAGTCTAACTTCATCCGACTCGCCAAGTTGTATGAACAACTCGTCGAGTTCTCCTTCAACATAAGAACACATCCAGTCTGTGACTCGCCGAGTTGTATGAACAACTCGTCGACTCTGAAGAACAACTCTTCGAGTCCCAAGCATGCTATTGTTGGATTAATGTCTAAGTCCATAACTATATTTGGTATGTACTTGACCCGACCCGGCATGGTCCATTTGGGTTGCACTTCACCGACACAATTTATATGGATAATCTTTTGAGAATAGTATCTTTATGATTAATATTAATATATTATAGGTTCTAATATATTAATATGGAATCATATTATTTAATTAGTATTGATCAAGAATTAATTTATAATTAATTAAGTGATCAAAAGGAACTAATTAAATATGGACTCTTATATATATGGAATGGGCCAAGTTCATTTAGGTTGGGCTAAGCTTTCATGGATAGTCCATGGAGTGTTTAACCCATGGATCCTAGGAAATGATAGGTCATGGGTATTAGGGTTTAACCCTAATCCTCCATACTATATAAAGATGTCCTTGGTTGGTGAAATGGGCACTAGTGTGGTACACTAAGAAGGGCTAGCCAATTTCACTAGAGAGAACCAAGTATCCATATTCTCTAAAGTCTTCCAAGGTGTTTTGGTGATTTGTGATTCCACTTGAGGCTTCCACACTATTGGGGCTAAGCTCTTAAAGCATGAAGACATCAAGCTACATCAAAAGAGGTATGTATTCTATCTTGCTAAGTCATTGTTTTGTATGCTAGATTAGGATAATACCTTGGAAGTTCTTATTTGCATGTATAATAGAGAAAACATAGATCCAAGGTATTTAGGGTTGCATGTACACTTAGGAGTGTTAGAATGCTCAAAACCCAACAGTGGTATCAGAGCCTAGGCTTGTTTTCTTGTTATACTTGCAAAAGGAGCTGAAAAAACGAGTTTTGATGCTGTCTGCCCAGCAGACTCGCCGAGTCCATGAATGGACTCGCCGATTCCAAGGCAAAAAGCATCCAACTCGCCGAGTTGGTTCGTGCACTCGATGAGTTGGACCCCCAGACAGCATAAACTCGACTTTTTTGGCTGGAATTGGACTAGGAACATTACCCAAAGATGTTTTGGACTTATAAACTTGTTTTTGATGTGGTAATGTTCATGCTAATCCAATTTCAAAGATAATTGTCAATAGATTCATGTTTTGTATTAGTTTAAAGTGTTACTCTAATTACATGGAAAAGTTTGATTTGAATTATCTTGTTTATATGAGTTGCTTAGATTAATAGAACGTTGAGTGAAATAGTTGTTTTCAATCCAAATTAATCTAAGAGTTGATTCTAAAATGTGTTTTTGTAACTTTTCCTCAAGTTATATGAAAAGTCACATTTAAGTTTCATAAAACTCATAAAAGTTGGCAATGGTTACAAAAGAAGAAGAGTCTTGTCCTTAAGTTATGGAGGTTCAAGAGTCACTTCATTAATAAAAATAAATAAATAAAGTGTAACCTTAATTAATTTCATAAGTTATAAAATAAAGAAAAGTTAATTCTTTCATTAGTTTAAAGTCTTCCATAACTTGTCCTCAAGTTATGGAACTTGAAGAGTTTTTGGATTAAAACTACTTTAAACACATAAGTTATGGAATTAATTAGTTTTGAATAGTTTCAAAACTTGCCCTCAAGTTTTGGAATTTGAAAAGTTTTCACTTATGAATACTTTAATTCCAAGTTAGCCCTTAGAATTTTAAAGAGTTAAAATTCAACCCTTATACTTTATAATATTATAAGTTAATAATATATATATATATATATATATATATATATATATATATATATATATATATATATATATATATATATATATATATATATATATATATAAGAGTAAAGTCAGTCTTACCGCTAGTATGCCTCATTCACGAAGCCGGTCTATAAGGTGGGTATAAGGTTGTTGCCTATAAAATGGCAACTTAATGGGTGTCCACTCTCACCCACCGCTTGCTTGACTGGTGGAGGGTCGTTAGCCGAACGGGTTTGACAGGACTATAATTCTCCCTTCATTAAAAGTATTAATGATAAATACTAAGTAAGTAAACTCTTAATAATACCCAATCTTAGTTACTTAGGAAAATGTGAATAAGGTGCTAATCCATGAAATTACACTTTACACTTTGTCGAAGTCGTTAGTGGAGCGTGTGTGGTTAACTGACACACTAACCTGGACTTAACAAGGTAGGTAAAGGGTGACTTAATATTTATCATAGTATCGATGGAGCGTGTGTGGTTTACCGACACATCGATTGAGGGGTAAACACTTAAGGGTACCAAGAAATTTGCATGGTTACTTCACACCTTGTTTTGTGATCCTCGGCATCCCAGTCTCAAAACCTGAAGGGCACACTCGAGATTGAAACATGCCTTTGAACAGTTCAATGAATCTCAAAGATCTAGGAGTTTCAAAACCAATTAAAACCTAATAATACATTTCGTTTATCTTTGTGGAAATTGGTGAATCGTCATTCACCTACCTTCAAATATTTTATAGCTTGGATTACGGCATACCTCTTCTAAGTTATAAAATAGTTTGTTGGGTCCTAGCCTTAATATTTCAGATTGGGTGTCATATTAAGGACTTAAGATCAACTATCTTGAATGTCTCCCAAAAGATGTCTGGTTTAGACATTTATGATCTTCCCAAATCTCTTGAAACAAGCTTTCCTAAATGAAGATGATGTCCCTAGGAAATCATACTTCTTTCACCTCCTCCAATTATTCTCCCTAACCCACAAGTTCTTGAAAAGTTTAAGGTCACTCAAGCCCTATTGGCAAGGCAAGGTCTAGGTGTGGTCACATCTTGGAGATGTAGTCACATATTGACAAGCCAGGAGAGTTGGGTGTCAAAGTCTTGAGAAAGTTGGTGGTTCAATCACTTTCTAAGTCACATAGTGAGTTCCTTTGGGACACCTATGAAACAGACTATGACAAGACCCTTAATGATCTTATCTATTTGTTAAGATCAACTTCCTTAAAACTTGATGGACATTGACAATAGTGACACAGGAAATCCAGAAAAGCATTCTCTTCCCAATGGAAAGGGATCGGCCATAGTCAACTCGGTTGACCAAATGGTAAAGAGAAAAGCTAAGTCTGTGATAGTCCCATGTACCATTATCAAAGGGTCCATATGTTTATATTGCCAAAGGAAGGGGCATTGGTTGCGTAGCTGCCAAATTTACCTAAGGAAGTTAAAGTCAATAAGTTTGACTCTACTTCAGGTAAAGTCCACTATCTAACTCTGCTAAGTTTCGATTCTGAGATTCCTGATACATGATGTGACTGGGTCACATGGTGATGTTTTAAGAATCAAAGAAAGGTGAAGAAACTTAAAGAAAGAATATGTTGAATCTGATAGCGTAGATGGATTTCTATCGCATAGTTTGAAGATCGGATTCTTGAGCTACTTCTTAGGAGTTATGAGCTATTGCTTAGGAGTAGATAACAACAAGTTTTCATATGGATTGTAAGGATAAGTTTTTCCGCAAAGTTTTAAAATAAAAGAAAATTTTTGATTTTATTTATTTTAAAATATCCTTACAATGGCATTTGAGGGAAAATTGTTGCTTATATGATTCCATTAATAGCAAGAGTGGAAATATGAAATTGATTCATTCATTTGTGGTAATGTCTAAATTTACCAAATAAGGAAAGATTCCCATCACCCAAGTCTCAATTGGACCAGAACTTGGAATCATGCAAGCTGTATAGCATGATGAATGAGAACTTTCAAGTTTTGGAAAATTAAGACTAATTACTTGTTCACATGGATGTGTGAGTCAAGTAAAGGACTAAGGGATCGAGCACACATTCTTGTGCACTGATTAAGTCCACTACAAAAGTTTGATAAGACTATTCATCATAGTTTACTAAAGCTCAATAAATATGATTATACTTACAAGCTTAAGTGTAACTCTGAGACATTGGAAAAAGGTTCCAATGTAAGGCAGAGCGAATAAGAAGAATCAAATTAGGCAGAAGGATAAAAGTTTCTCAAATCTGAAAAGATGGGAGAGTACTTTAGTATCAGTTTTTGTGATCATCTTAATGATTAAGAAACCATAGCACAATTAGTTCTCTAAGGAAATCTTAGTGCATTCTTATGACTAAGAAGAGGAACTTGAATTGTTGAAATGGTTAAATCATGAAGATGAGTCATACTTCATTCCAAAAACAATTTTGAGAGTCATACTCCAAGATTGTAACTTGAGTGACATGTCTTAAAGAAGGTTTAAAACACTTGTCAAATGTAAGAGTAAAAGTTTTCTACTCTTGTACATTTGAAATTGGTAAGTTGTGATGTTTTGGATAAAACAAAGACCAACTAATACCAATTGTGTGAAGTGTTTGTCTTGATTAGAATCCACACTATCTCTTGGATATTTGACAAGGGAGACTTACAGGTCAAGAGGACAGTGGGAATCTTAAAGGTCTTGAAAGTCTCAAGAACTAATCAAGAATAGAACCTGAAGTTCTTCACTAGCACACGACTTGCGGTTTATAACCCATCGTGTTGACATATTTTGTGCCCATTCCAGTTAAAGTTGGCTTTGCATATGAGTTCTTAGAGTTCTCAATTTGTTGCACAACAACTTAGAAGCAATGGCAGGCCCTTGAGCTGCCAGGTGGCAAGAAATTAAGATTGCGTTCAATCCATATGAGTTTGGATTTGTCATTATCCTTGTCTTGCGACTATGGTTTTGATAATTCACATGGATAAGAACACATACACCATTAAATCTAAGTGTTATAAGGTTTCTCTCCGATTCATGAAAATGATGGTGAGGAAACACTTTCACTAAGTAGATTTTAGCTAGATAGCAATTGTGATATTTTCATTCTCAAAGTCGTTAGTGGAGCGTGTGTGGTTAACCGGCACACTAACCTGGACTTGTGAGAAGTGGCAAAAAGGTCTAACCATTATGATTACGGCATCCCTCTTCATAATTGTTTAGACACACAAGTGTGCTATCTAAGGGAAGGTGTATGATTTTGATAAAGTCTTATCAAAACAATCTAGTATCAGAAATCTGAACTTTGGTAAGAAAGTCAGCTGATTTCTGAGTACATGTCAAAGCTAGTGGGAGCATAAGTGGTATGCTAATAATCATCATGTTAGTGGGAGCATGATAATTATGATGAGTATTGCAAGCTAGCAATGTTAATTATAGAAAAAAAAGGTTTCAATTGGGAAAAGGTTGTTTTGCTATAATTAAGGGAGAGGAAATTATACTTCATCTCAAATCTATAAGCTTAGATCGTGAGGTTTTAATCATTTAGTCAAGGATATATATGAATTTCATGTTGGAATGGCTCAACATAAGGAAATTCTGTATACGGGTCCATTATTTGCGTTCTAAAATTCGATTATGATTACGGCATCCCTTTTCATAATCTGAATTATGAGAACTTGGCAAATAGAAATGGAAATGTTATAGCAAAAGACTGGTTTAGTCTTTATGTGAGACATCATGAATCGATTCTCATATGCTTCGGATATAGGATCGATTACATGTATTCATCCTTTCTAAAATTTTCCAAATGCCTAGGGCATTAAGAAGGGAAAAGGTTTAGAACTGGAAAGGACTAAAAGGATTAAACAATTGTCGAGGACAATCTAAGGTTTACCAAAGATTGGGTGCTCAAGGACAGTTGGAAGTATAGTGATAATTCTAGAAGGACCATATTGACATAGTCTGTAAGGAGGCAACTCTTGTTCAGAAGTGATAGTCAAAATGGAATCTGGAAATGTTTCAAAGTTAGAATTTTCAATCTGTTTAAGATTAGGAAACTTAATACAAGAAGGATGTTTCTAAGGAGCTGATCTCCTTTAGAATACTCTGTAATGATTGTTGTCAAGTCTTTCTGACTTTGTGCATAATCATTACAAGAGGTTCAATGCATATAAGTTTAGAATCTGACAGATTTTAGTAAATGGCATGAATTTGGAATTCTTGCATTTGCAGTAAGGATTTGGGAGTGTGAAAAGAGAATCATTGAAGTTATGTTCAATTGATCTAGTTCACAGATTAAAGATCATAGACAAACATAGTATGCATACTTGGTGTATGGCATGACTAGTGTTTAGAAAAAACATAGTGTACATGCTTGGAGTATGGGACAACTATTGTTTTAAATTCAAGAATAAAGTTGATAGTTGAAATAGTATACAATGAATAATGTGTAATCATATGGTGATAAATAAAAGGTGTTTTATTTATGTTCATAGGGTTTGATACCATATTGGATTCAATTATTCTTGTGTTTCATTTTGCATGTTTTGACTTCCCGAATAAACTAGGTTATTCTTCCAGAATGAATAAGTTATTCAAACCATCCACAGTCGGTCATATGTTGGAAGTAGATATGAATTAAGACTATCATGGGTTGGCTTGTAGAGGTCTAAGGTGTTGGACAAAGGGCTACAACACTCATGAGTGCTCATAAGTTCTGAGTATTGGATTCAACCCACGCTCATTGGAATCACTTCATGGATTTTATCACGAGTGATCATGAGACGATAATATCTTATATTCTTCAAACCTAGAGATATGAGTTGTTACTATGAGTTGGTTGTACATTGATTGCACGAAAACGCATTTGGTAACTCGGTGCTATAAAACGTGCCTTTGTGTATGATTCAACAAGTAGTAGAACAAGCCATATGAGTCGAAGTTTATCCATTCCTTTTACCTTCGGGATAAAAGCGATATATGTGGGCCCCTCGATGATTTGATGATGACAAATGGAAGTGCTCGGCCGGGCCAGGACTGATTTGATTTGTTCAATTAGTCAGTCGTCATAAATCGAAAATCGGGAAACAACAAATGGACAGAGAGAATGATTATAATCCATGTCTCAGTCCATATGATATCTAGAATGGAGGAATATATGATCCCTTATCTAATGGACAAGTTCGTTGACAAGATCAGAGTTCGACAGCAGCTTTAAGAGCTACGATTGCCAGTTAGGTTTGAAGTCATACGCAATAATAGTTTTAGACTTATCCAAGTGGGAGACTGTTGGATTAATGTCTAAGTCCATAACTATATTTGGTATGTACTTGACCCGACCCGGCATGGTCCATTTGGGTTGCACTTCACCAACACAATTTATATGGATAATCTTTTGAGAATAGTATGTTTATGATTAATATTAATATATTATAGGTTCTAATATATTAATATGGAATCATATTATTTAATTAGTATTGATCAAGAATTAATTTATAATTAATTAAGTGATCAAAAGGAACTAATTAAATATGGACTCTTATATATATGGAATGGGCCAAGTTCATTTAGGTTGGGTTAAGCTTTCATGGATAGTCCATGGAGTGTTTAACCCATGGATCCTAGGAAATGATAGGTCATGGGTATTAGGGTTTAACCCTAATCCTCCATACTATATAAAGATGTCCTTGGTTGGTGAAATGGGCACTAGTGTGGTACACTAAGAAGGGCTAGCCAATTTCACTAGAGAGAACCAAGTATCCATATTCTCTAAAGTCTTCCAATGTGTTTTGGTGATTTGTGATTCCACTTGAGGCTTCCACACTATTGGGGCTAAGCTCTTAAAGCTAGAAGACATCAAGCTACATCAAAAGAGGTATGTATTCTATCTTGCTAAGTCATTGTTTTGTATGCTAGATTAGGATAATACCTTGGAAGTTCTTATTTGCATGTATAATAGAGAAAACATAGATCCAAGGTATTTAGGGTTGCATGTACACTTAGGAGTGTTAGAATGCTCAAAACCCAACAGCTATTACTATACAGTCGATTCTAATCAATTTCAGTGCTTCAAAAACATAGATATGAGCTTCTAGGACTGGTTTTACACGTAAAGTTTCCAACTTTTCATGCATGCACAAGGGTATGAGGCTAAAATACCCAAACTCATCAAATTCTAAGGACTTAGGGTTTGGAACAAGGCCAAGATTGCATAAAGATGGCTATAATGAGCTCATGGAGTTCAAGAGAGGTTAGATCTGAAGTATAACTCGATCATAAGGCTTCATTACAAAGGATTTGGGGTTCTTGAGCTTCATATCAACAATTTGGGGACAAACTAGATCTATTTGATCAATAAGCAAGATGGATACTTTATTACCAGAAAAGATGACCACAAAGGAGTGTGTTATGGATCTACTTCCTCTTCCTTGAACTCTTCAACCTTCTCCTCTTCTACTTGCTCCAAAATGCACCAAATGCTCCTTCACAAAGCAAAAATCACTCACACGCTCTTTAAGATGGCTAGGGTTTGGTAAGAAATGCTCTGAGGATGATGGAGGCGAAGTTGGGGCGCAATAAGATGTTTAAATAGGGTGCAACCCTTAAAAATTAGGGCTTCATCCTAACAGGCGGACTCTTCAAGTCCCTGCGTATGGACTCGTCGAGTAGCCAACTCCATTTGCGTGATCATCCCGTCTCTACTCAACGATTCGGGCTACAGACTCGTCGAGTACCCCTTAAGAAATGAAAATACTTTATTTAATTTACATACTAGAAAATGGGGCGTTACACAAGAAGCCCTACGCTCCTAGCTACAAACCAAGACTTAAAACCTTTCAAATAAAACCCGAGACTCATAAAGTATCGAATCGTCAGATAATGCTTATACCCTTGGCCTCCGAAGGCACAATCGAACACTTTCCAAAACCAGGTGTTACAACTCTCCTCCACTTAAATTATATTCCGTCCCCGAAATCATTCTTTACCATCCCTCACACCAAATAACTAAGGCCTCATGGTCACAGCCCCGAGCGTACCATCGCCTTTCCAAGGCAATCGAAACCAACCCTCGTAGGGTTCTAGAACCCGAAGATAAACAAATTCTTTGCAACCTGATCACATCTGCTTAATCCAAATCCTAAAGTTCGAGATGATCTGTCTCCCTGACAGTCTGCCCATGACGAATCATCATCGAACTAATTTCTCAAGAAATCAGTCTAGATAGAATACTTCCTACTCGCAATACCTTGAGGCTTCCTAAAGAACAAAATCACCGATCAACTGCAACTACCGAATAACCAGCAATTCCACACACAGACCCCAAATCATTGAAGTCGCTCCTACTCCTCTTGCTGCCACATGGCTGCTTTCCTATAGAACACTCGGGGACCTCCCTGATCCCAACCTGCCTATCAGCTGATTGGAACACCGCACACATACTCGATTGTTGAGCCAAAAACACACTCAATAGTCCCCTATGACCTTCGACGGATACCTCATCGAACCACAACTGCCCTATATCCTTCAACCCATTGATCCATCCGATCAAGATAAGATAACAACCTATTGCTACTGGATCCAACACAAAAGATGAATACTACCAGAATAGTTGTAGACTTACATCATACCTGGCCTCCGTCGGCCCACTGTTTCCTGATTCCGAAATTTCATAGCTCTATTACGGATAGAACCACTTGAAACATATCACAATGGCTTAAACTACCATCAAACCAACATGTTCACCACCCTAGAATTCTGCCCTCGATACCCTTAGCATATAGATTTCCTCACGTCCCACTCACTGAAACAAAATCCGAATTGCTACTCCGCTCTTGTCCAGAGATCCTCAAATCGACATTTGCATAATGCACCATGACTCCCCGTCATCCTTTACTCGACCGATTAGCAAATACCCTTATCCGATTCCTAAGACTTCCAGTCTCGCACCCGGTCCAACCACCAGGTTCTTACAAGATCCAATATCAGGGCTACCCAGCCATAACCCTAACGAGACATGCACTATCCATCCACACGATCCTTTATCTCAAGACCTGACCCTCGACTCAACAGTCTCGACCAGATCCAACCTAGATTCCCATAACCACCCGGGCTCGCCCCCGGATAACTGATCGGTAATCAACTCTGGTCCTGGTCCTCATTACACTGTGGCTCCCCCACAACCCTGCAAACTAGCCTGTCCTAGTCCAAATCACTCAAAACAATCTGTGAATGCTACGACACCCCCGAAGTCTTACAACATTCTCTACTACAAGTGAATGTTACGTCTCCCTCGCAGTCTTACAACACTATACCCTAACTGACCATTAGTGAATGCTACGGCTCCCTTGTAGTCTTACATCACTTTTACCCTTGCTTCTGACTTGGATACCTGGACGGTTCTCCCCCACTTAGATTCTACTAAGTCCACTCAGCACACGAGAATTGAAGGATTCCTAATCCTCATTACGTTCCAATGTTCACCTTGCGGACGACTGGTGCTTACCAAAACTAGACACCATGAATAACCCTGCTCAAACAGTACACTTCCTGAAATTCAACTAACACTTCTTGTATCCAAACTACATCAATGACTTCAAACACTTAAAAGCGACATCACCCTCATATCTCGGAGTCCAACGAACGGATAGTCCAACCAAAACCTTAGCGAAAACTCTTTCTTCCCCCGGCAATCCCGATGACTCCTCCAAAACATAAATACCAAGGCTACTAAAAACTAGTCATACCCCCTCATTCAAGCCCGTGAACCAACCCCGAGAATGGATGGAGCAGGTGCACTCACTGCTCCTCCCTGATCATCAGACAGTCGACCTCCTTGTCGTCCACATAACAAAATGGTAATGGGCTTGCTCCCTATGGCCAATTCCTGAATACGTGGCAAAACCTACTATACCCGTAGCAACCCAGATCACTGAACAGATTCTGACAATGACTCAAAGCAATAACGGTACACGCAGAATCTGCTCCGCAAGATACATCCGCCTGAAGATCCTTCAAAGATTCCTCGACATGCTGAAAGGCATTTGTTAACCCTTGCTATCCCAGACAATAGCAGAAATCCAAACTGAGATCCAACTCATCATAATTCCCAAAGGGATACAAATACCCGGTATCCACCGGAAATGGCCGAAGATAGCAGATCCAAGAACATTTGAAGGGTTCCTGACCACCTCCTCCTGTGGTGCCTCGACCACCCTGAGAACATAATGTAGCACCTCATTCCGATCACAATGACAGTCCAACCCTTGGAACGAAACTTCATCGTGCACTTTCTGCAAGCGTCGCACTGGATCCGACCCTACTGGCCTCTCAAAAGCTGATCCAAACTCTTGGGTCTCCGCTCGAGACCCTCTAATAAATTCACCTGACCTGAACCTCTCTCATGAGGTACTCCTAATCAATCTTCTGTCCTTGACTCTGAGATCCATCTCATTCAGGGTCTCGCACCCTGATCCACTTACTAACTCAATCGTCACGCCTATACTGCAATAGATGGAGCAATCTCTGCTCTAAACCAGGCTACAAACTATCCCTGATACTTGGTCTCCAAACCCTAATATGGAATAGATCGCACAATCAACCTTTTCCGCCTGATACACGAGATCTGAGGCGAACTTGAATCCTGGCAGTCCCTTCACTAACTGGCTCACCACCGGAGCTGGGACCAAACCCTGTCCCATCCCTGCGTGCTCATCCTTATTCTACAAAGAAGTTATTCCCACGATCAAGGCATAACCAAGAATTCTCATTCCCATAAGCTTCTCAGATTCTCCATGACTCTCACTGATTCGAGTATGGATCCTGTGCTTTCAATAGTATAGGCCCAATACTACCTTCCACACCTATCCATACTTTCCTCATCAATCCTCCTGAATCCTCTAAGTCACTTACTCCACCAATATACTAAATATTTGCTAAACAGCACAACGCCTCTTAGGCTCCCCCTAGGTTCCCAACTCCACCGAATCACCCCACTAAGCTCACTGTAGCATATCCTAGGCTTTCCTAGGTTCCCGCATTCACCCAGTCCTCAATTGCTGAAAGATTCCTAGTAATGTAACCTAGCTACCTTATGAATATAGCCACATGCAACAGAGATCAGATAATCCTTTGAGTAATAGACTCATCCTTATAACGGTTAGACTCCAACGAGAGCTGGGCAATACGTTCATGTCTATCACTCTGAGATTATCCAGTCTATGCCACATGTGACTTAGCATATTCACTTAATATATAGCTCACATTACTAAGAGTCCCACAAAGTACAAAGCAAGCAGCATTCAGACAATGGAAAATCTAACCAGCATATACTAGACAAATCAATCTATCCACACATACATCCCGCAAGTAGGTAACACATGTCGCTAACCGCATCCTAGGCTTACCCTAGGGTAATCTCCGACCCGCAAACTATCATAGAACATTCGGCCCATATACCACAACCCCTGCTGACCACATCCACCCTCGATGCCGGCTGCCTTATGCATGGAAATTATACATAGAACAGGATCTAATAGACTGCCGAATAATAGACTTTACCCTAAGACCACAAGAAATAAGGTTAAATAAGCTATTATAAGGCTATAAGATCCTAACCGAATACAATTTTCAAAACATACACATTGCAGTTACAAATACCAATTATCATTCTCATTCCAGTATGACATCCAATATCCTCATGTCTACAACCACCACATATCAGGCCAACATATTGCTAACTACTCAGCACTAGCATGCAAATCTATCAGTTCATACAACATATAAAGGCATCTCCCCTAGCCCTAACTAGCATGCGATTCACAGGTTCATAATCAAATCATAACAAATAACAAATGTGGGTATTCTGGGGAAACTTACTCGAGCTCGGCTGATTGCATTCACCACACCCTTTCTTGTCTTAGAAATTCTTTACTTAAAACATTTTTCTTTTGAAAGCTTTACAGATCCTCAGTCTGAGTCCAGACCCACCCGAAAGTATGTCCGAATCCCTCAAACCAAGGCTCTGATACCAACTTGTAACGACCCAAAAATCAAAGGTAAAAATTTCATTTTTAATATAGCTACAACATTGATACCATTTACTCTAACAATTCATCATCATTAAGTAAAACATTTGTCAGAGTTTATCCCAAAATCATTCATTATGGAAATTATAAGTGTGTGCACTGCAACTTATCTGAGCCCTTCCTTTCCAAAACGATGATACCTGAAACCATAAACAAAACCTGTAAGCACGAAGCTTAATGAGTCCCCCATAGCATACCCACACACAATCCACATAACACATATCATATCAGCTATAAAATCCATATCTACCGCATACCACATATCAATTAGCTATAAAAGCTACCTCTACCACATAATACAGAACAATTAGCTACAAAGGCTACCTCTACCACATATAACATATCAATTAGCTAACGAGCTATCTCTACCGTTAGCCACAAAGGCTATCTCTACCCTTAGCCCCAAAGGCTAGCTCTACCGTTAGCCCTAAAGGCCATCTCTACCATTAGCCCCAAAGGCTATCTCTACCATCAGCCACAAGGCTATCTCTACCATCAGCCATAAGGCTATCTCTACCATCAGCCATAAGGCTATTTCTACCATTCGCCACAAAGGCTATCTCTACCGCATATCATGCATACATACATATCACACACCTCTACATAGCAAGTATACCAACTATCAAAAAATGGGTCGGCCTTGGTGCCTTAGACCCATTGGTATGGTGAGAAAACTCACCTCGCACTGTTGAAGCTTCCTGCACGAATTCCATTGTTGCTGCCTCACCAACTTCCCGAGTTGCCTCTACCAAACAATATACCTAATTAGCAATTGGGTCCCAAACCATAATCCTTAATCCATGCATGGGGTAAAATGACCATTCTACCCTAATCCTAGTACGATCCAAACTTAGGCCCAATTCCAAAACAAAATCCCAATACTAGGTAGGCTTTCCAAGCCCACTAATGGCCCAATGTGCCAAATTGGGCCCAAATCCTCTAATGGGCTTTACCCTAAGCCCGAGCATCTCCTTGGCACACATTATCTGACTTCTGATGGCCCACTAAGGCCCAAAGAACCAAAATCCCTTGCATGGCCCAAATTGAGGCCCAAAACAACCCAAACCCATATATGATAAGAACGTTGGGCGTACTCCTATGTACGCTAAGCGTATAAGCCAAATGGTGAGTACGCTGAGCGTTCCTGCATGTATGCTCAGCGTTAACCCCCTGTTAAGTCACTTTCTCATTAAGTGCTTAATACACTACACCAGAAGCTACAATTACAGATCCAAGTCTGTATTGACACCTTAAACCATAAAGTTGCTTACTTGATGGCTTCGCATGACCCACATAAGCTCAAACTCCAAAATGACAATCTACTTCCATGGAAATGGTCTTAACTCATGCATGAACCCATTAGGACATCAAAGGTGCCAACTTTCTGCCTTAGGGACTCATTTAGAATTGAGAGTAGCAACTCCAAGTCCTTGAAATCGGATTGAACCACAAAGCTTCAACCTTTGGACCAAAATGGTCCCAAAACTCAATCTAAGAGATCTAAGGAGATAATCATCATGATCAAAGCTTTATACCTTCATCAAGCTGAGAATGAGTTCCAAATGCTAGATCCACAAGCTCCTCCTTGATCCCCAATCTTTGCAACAAGTTCCATCTTCTTGAAATGCACCAAAAACCACCCAAAATGCACCTACCAAGCTCACAACACTCTTGGATGAAGTTACCACTCGATTTTAGGGTTTAAGACTCTGAGAATGAAAGGGAGGTGCACGCCCTTCGTACTTAAGGTGCTTAAATAGTGAGCCAACCCTAAAAATTAGGGTTTTGGAGATCCTGGACGTACGTTAGGCATACGTCTTCAGCACCCGCGATGCATTAATCAACACTACGTTGGGCGTACCCCTGATTACGTTGGGTGTACTCACCTAGCTGCCACCTTGCATGCATGGGCTGAAATGCAAGCTTTTCCATTCAGGGACCAATTCTGCCAACAACTTCAAATTACTATAACTTCTTCGTTCCAAGTCTGTTTCCAACGAACTTTATATCCACGAAAAGATTGCAAGAAGCCCTACACTCCTAGCTACACCCCAAACCTTAAAACCTTTCGAATAAAACCCAAGGCTCATAAAATATTGAATCATCAAATTATGCTTATACCCTTGGCCTCCGAAGGCACAATCGAACACTTTCAAAAACCGAGTGTTACATATGACTTATATGTTTATGCACTAGGATGCTATGTGGTAGAGTAGGGGTGAAATAGTCCCCGATACCATTCGAAAGGACCGAATGGGTTGGCCAGCACCCTGATATGCTAGGAAAGGTTACCGGCCGACAGGACTGATGAGGTATGCCAACACCCTGATATGCTAGGCAAGGTTACCGGTTGACAGGAGCGAAGGGGTAGACCAGCACCCTGATATGCTAGGCAAGGTACTGGTCGACAGGACGGAAGGGGTAGGCCAGCACCCTGATATGCTAGGCAAGGTACCGGTCAACAGGACCGAAGGGATAGGCCAGCACCCTGATATGCTAGGCAAGGTACCGATCAACAGGACCGACAGGGTAGCTAGTACCCATATATGTTAGACAATATATGTTATGTATGGTATGTGGTATGATGGGGGAAATCACTATGCTTCGTGCTTATAGTTTTCAGTTTTGTTTTAAGGTACCCCTTCATCGAAGGGGAAGTAGCCGGCACAGTAGCAACGCATCACACACACATGATTTCCGCATTATGAGATTCTTGGGATTGTACTCTGACATTATTACTATTTTATTTTATGGTTTTGAGACATGTGACTATAGTTTTATGAAATGAAGTGACTTGATGAGGTTTTCTTATAATTGTCTTTATAAATCGTTATATCAAAATGAAATTTTTGGTCTCAAAAATTGGGATGTTACAAGTTGGTATCAGAGCCTTGATTTGAGGGACCCAGACACATTTTCGGGAGTGTCTGAACTCAAATCAAGGGTTTGAAAGATTTTCACTAGAAAATAGTTTTTCCAAAAGTTAAAGTAAAGAGTTTTGAGAAAGAACAAGGTGTGTGATGCGTGCAACCGACCAAGCTCAAGTAAGTTTTCCCCAAGATACCCACACATTTATGTTATGTTATGATATGATTATGAGATTTGCATGCTAGAATAGGGCTAAGGCTAGGAAGTATGTCTTTTATGCCTACTGTATGTCTATGAGAATTGCATGCTAGAATAGGGCTAAGGATCTAGGAAGATGCCTGATATGCCTGTTTTATGTGCTTATTGAGCTGCATGATACTACTGTATGTGTATGAGAATTGCATGCTAGAATAGGGCTAATGATCTAGGAAGATGCCTGATATGCCTGTTTTATGTGCTTATTGAGCTGCATGATAGTACTGATTAGTCGGTGATATGATAGCCTGGATAGGATATGCTTGGTTTGGGTTACTCAATGCCCTGATGCTGCTTGCTTTGTACTATTAGGAGTTCCAATTATCTTTAATTAACTAGTAAACGAATACGTTGATTTACATATTACGAGGAATAAATAATTTCAGAGGGTTAGGTTTAGCCCTATTTCACAGCTCTCGTTTGAGTCTATCCATCGTTGGGAGAGACCTCTCATTCAAAGAATTATTTGGTCTTAGTAATATGTAATGGTATTCGCGAGCTAGTTAAGCAGAGATGACAGGGACTTCTTATGTAGCTGATGACGGACTAGGATGTGAATAGCACAGAGTGTAACAGTAGTAGAAGGGACTTGGTGAAGTCGAAGCAATCCTTGAGGAAAGTACGGATAGATATAGAAGATAGTATGGGCCCGTACTACTAAAACCAGGGGATCTGTACTCAAGTCAAGGAGGGCCGAGATAGAACCAGGGAAGTTATAGATTGTGTGAGACCTCTCTAGGTGTGTATGACCCTGATAATTATATGTTTTGTTTTAGAATGGTAGTGACACATCACGGAGCAGAAGGTTCAAGGTCGGAGTCTGGATTAGGTTCAAGTTCAGGAGCAGGTTCCGAGCCAGTTGATGATGGGCTACGCGAATTCATTGCATCAGAGATTACGAGAGGCATCCTTGAGGCGACCGCAGTGATGTTCGGGTCGATCAAGGAAGGGATCATTGAGGTGATGGAGGAGCATCTCAGGGCGTTCAGGAGCGACATGGCATCTGGACAGGAAGGGACACACACACTTTCCTTTAAGGGCTTCAGGGGATGTGGTGCGCCAGACTTCCACGGGGTGAAGGGCCTCATTGTTGCTAGGAGATGGATTGCAGGCATCGAGTCTACACAGTTGACGTGCTTCTTCCCGGAGAGGTCGAAGATCCGGCATGTTGCAGGTTGTTTGAGAAATAGAGCTAGAGATTGGTAGGAGTCAGTTGGTGACTCACTGGGAGCCCTAACCATTGAGGTTATGACTTGGTCGGATTTTGTGGCCAGGTTTAGGGCTGAGTTTGCACCGGCTGTGGAGCTTCAGCAACTGGCCACGTAGTTTCTTGACATGAAACAGACTACTGAGTCGGTGGCGGAGATTACCACCATGTTCAGGAAGAGGGCCTTACTGGTGCCACGGTATGCAGGGGATAAGGAGATGAGGAAGACTTGGTACCACGACATGTTGAGGGATGACATTCAGAAACATGTCAGCTACTCGGCATGCCCGACATTGGATGACATGATCGTGAGGGCGAGGGAGAGGGAGATTGATATAGAAAACCTCAAGATGAGGAAGGTAGGAACTGGGCAAATTATTGGTGTTTCGGGGAAGAAACCCAAGGGATCCGACACTAGGTCGAAGGGCCAACAGGGCTGGGGCCGTTGTGGGTAGTGCGACAAGACCCATGAGGGAGTTTATAGATTGGGATCATCGGGCTGCTACACGTGTGACAAGACCTAGCACTTTAGCAATGATTCTAATGGCCCTACCCCAACATTCTAGACGTCAGACTTGATTTTCTTCCATTGCAATCAGAAGGGCCATAAAAAGGAAGACTGCCCGAGACTAGTACTAGCAGTGCTAGTGGCAGCGCCAACTCCCTCGAACCTGCGGATCATAGATGGCCGACAGGGCAAGTCATATTCTCCAGTAGTGAAGAGCCGAGCCTTCTAGCTGGCCACCGAGGAGGCGTGTGTCACACGATGTGGTGACGGGTATGAATTCTTCTCCCTAACTTTTATGAAATATCAGTTATGATATTTATGCGTATGTTTTATGTGTTGTTTAGGATCGCTCCATGTGAACGTTATCCAAGTTCAAGTGTTATTCGATTTAGGGGTTGCCCGATCATTTGTCTATCTTTCACTTAGAAAGAGGTTTCCTGAGTCTTTGATCATGTTGGATTGCCCTCTAGAGGTCGAGATTGCTGATAACCGATCAGTACGAGCATTAACAATTTTCAGAGATTGTGTTTTGAGGCTGTATGAGGAGTGCTACCTAGTAGATTTGGTTCCCATTCTGATGCGTGGAAACAAGGTTATCATAGGCATGGATTGGTTGAGCCCTAATGGGGCGGTGATCGACTGTACATAGCAGTCGGTACGTGTCAGGACCTCAAATGGAGGAGAGCTGGTGATTCAAGCTAAGAGGCCACATCATGGACCAGCTTTATGCTCGGTAGTGAGGGCTAAGTGCTACCTTCAGTAAGGTTGCATAGGGTATGTCGCGTACGTTATGGATACTCGAGAGGCGGTAAGGAGACTGTGAGTGATGTGCCAGTTGTGCGAGAGTACCCAGAAGTATTTCCAGAGGAGTTTCCTGGAATACCTCTAGAGAGACACGTAGAGTTTAGGATCGACCTGGTCCCTGGTGCGGCTCCAATAGCCAAGGCACCATATCGGTTGGCTCCTCTTGAGATCCAGGAGTTGTCTACATAGTTGCATGATCTCTTAGACAAGGGATTCATTAGACCAAGCAGTTCACCCTGGGGAGCCCCGATTATGTTTTTAAAGAAGAAGGAAGGGTCACATCAGATGTGTATAGATTACCCGGAGCTAAACAAGGTGACGGTGAAGAACTGTTACCCCCTCCCAAGGATTGATGATCTCTTTGACTAGCGACAAGGGGCGTCTTAGTTATCCAAGATAGATTCATTGTAACGACGTGATTTTTCAAAACATTTTTTCATTTTTAAAACATAACATATCTCATAAAGAAATCCCAAAACTCAAATATATCAAATCATATCTCAGAAGAAAAAAAAACATATCTCAGGATCTCAAAATACATAATACATAATGCTCTATCAGTGTGTACAGATCATGTCGGCACCTTCCCGCGATCCTCGCTGGTACCTGAAACACATAACACATAACACACTAAGCATAAATGCTTAGTGAGTTCCCCAAAATACCACATACAACACATAAGCCACTCGAGGCTATAACTCGGTATGACCCTCCGGTCAATGTGTCTCAGTGGGACCCTCCAGTCCCGTAGCTCGTTGGACCCTCCGGTCCGGTCTAGCTCGTTGGACCCTCCGGTCCGGTCTAAATCGTTAGACCCTTCGGTCCAGTCTGATCGAGGACCCTCTAGACTCATGAGTCGTTGGACCCTCTTGTCCGGTCTATATAACACATAGCATACATATAACACATTGCACATAAATCTCAAACATAAACAAACACATAAGACCCTCCGGTCTGCACATAGATACCACTCTTGGTAATGTATAGTGAGAAGACTCACCTTGAAAGATGTCTGGAAAACTCTCGTGCTCGAATCCCCGATCTAGCCTCCGCCAATCAAAGTGATAACATCTCTAATCAATACTCACTTTATGTTCTCATCTCTAAAGAGTGGGTAGAAGGACATTCTACCCCTCCATGGCCTTTCTTGAATCAGTTGACCAAAACCCTAAGGTCAATGGAAGTCAACTCCAGCCAACGGTCCAACTTTGACCATACTCGTCGAGTGCACTCGAGTGATTCGGCGAATCTATGCGTGTCCTCTGAATCCTCCTAAGGCCTTACTCGACTCGTCGAGTTAACCTTTCACTCAACGGGTTACCACTGATCATGAATCGCGGGACAACCCGATCCGACTCGTCGAGTCCTCTTGTGGACTCGGCGAGTTCCCTCCATGGCAACACTCATTTGACCTTCTGAGGTCAGATCTGATTCTCTAACCTATAGATCTGACCTTCTAACACCCAAAAGTTATGTAAAGGTTCAATCTTTATGTCCATGCACCACACATCAAGCTCTATTTGACCAAATAGCTCTTAAAATGACAACCTAGATTCAAAACTCCAGTAGGACTGCATAAAGTTGGATGATTGGGACTCTCTGGACCTACAAGGGTCCAGATCTATATCAAAAACTTGCAAGAGGGGTTTGAGGCATCCAAAACCCCAAAAATGAAATGATTCAAGCCCTAACCCCAATAATGGAATCTACACAATAGGGAAGACGAGGGTTCGAATTGGTACCTCAGAATGCAGCTCTTTGGTTGAATAAATTAGAACCACAACCTCCTCTGGTCCTTGTTGCTGGAGCTCTTCTCCTCTCTTGAAAAATCACACTAAAAAGCTCAAGATGGCTCTTTCTCTCACTGTACACAGTCAAAATCGTTAGGGTTCTCTCTTCTGGGAAGGTAGCTGCAAATGAAGGCCATGAGTGCCTTTAAATAGGGCTCATGACCAAGGATTTAGGGTTTCTGCCAACATCGCGGAATCGTCGAGTCCATTCATTAATCCAAGTCATCAGTCGCGATCCTACTCGACGAGTTTAGGCGTCAACTCGTCGAGTCCCTCTTCTTAACTCGAAAGTAATACTTAAATTATGATACCTGGAAATTTGGATGTTACATTTACGTTCAGGATACCATCAGATGAGGATGTACAGAAGACTGCTTTTCGGACTCACTATGGCCACTATGAGTTCGTGGTGATGCCCTTCAGGCTCACCAATGCTCCTGCCGCATTCATGGACCTCATGAACCGCGTATGTAGACCGATGTTGGAACTGTCTGTGATAGTTTTCATTGATCACATCTTGGTTTATTCCAAGACGCAGGAGAAACACAAGGAGCACTTGCGAGAGGTGTTGGATACCTTGAGGAGGGAGAGCTTCTAGCCAAATTCTGCAAGTGTGAGTTCTAGTTGCGCGAGGTGTAATTTCTAGGTCACCTTGTCAACTAGAACGGGATTTTGGTCTACCCGGCCAAAGTAGAAGCCGTGATGAGATGGGAGGTTCCTAAGTCTGCATCCGAGACTCGAAGTTTCCTTGGATTGGCAGGATATTACCAAAGATTCATTCAGGACTTCTCCAAGATACTTGTACCCTTGACCCGGTTAACGAAGAACGTAGCGGTCTTTCGCTGGGGACCTGAGCAGTAGCCAGCGTTTGAGATATTGAGACATAGGTTGTGCGATGCACCGATCCTAGCCCTGCAAGAGGGCGTGGAGGATTTTGGGTGCGATATTGATGCAAAGAGGGCATGTTATCGCCTCCGCCTCGAGGCAACTGAAGCCTTACGAGGCCAACTACCCGACGCACGATCTAGAGTTGGGGCAGTTGTTTTTTCCCTCAAGATTTGGCGACATTACCTCTATGGGGTCCGATGTTCCATTTACACGGACCACAAGAGTTTGAGGTACCTCATGGATAAGTCGAATTTGAATATGAGGCAGCATCGGTGGCTAGATGTGGTGAAGGATTATAATTGTAAGATCCTCTACTACTCGGGGAAGGCCAACGTTGTGGCTGATGAGCTTAGTCGCAAGGCAACTCCGATCAGATACATTTGATTGAGGATGACAGTAGTGACTCCACTATTGGAGTGGATATGAGAGGTGCAAGTTGATGGCATGAAGGAGGAGCGCCGAAAGTGTGAGCAGATCGTAGGTCAGGTGGCCTCATTTAACTATGATAGTCGGGGGCTGTTGACCTTGTACATGAGGGTTTGGGTTCCGTATTTGGGAGGAGCACGATAGGTTTTGATGGATGAGGCGTACAAATCTAGGTTTTCTATCCATCCCTGGGCGACAAAGATGTACAAAGATCTTCGTACTGATTATTGGTGGCCCTACATGAAGCGGGGTATAGCCTGGTACGTTGAGAGATGCCTGACCTACAGGAAGGTCAAGGCCGAGCACCAGTGTCCTCACGGAAAGGCGTATCCATTGGACATCCTTATGTGGAAATGGGAAGATATTACTATGGATTTCATCACAAAGCTTCCAAGGACCGCACGAGGAATAGATTCGATTTTGGTCATCGTGGATCGGTTGACCAAGAGTGCCCATTTCATCCCAATCCAGAAAAGTATTTCGTCCGAGAAGCTGGTCAACATCTACATCAGGGAGGTAGTATCTCGTCATGGAGTGCCAGTTTTTGTGATTTCCGGCCGAGACGTGCGGTTCACTTCCAGATTCTGGAAACAGTTTCATGACGAGTTGGGTACTCGTCTGCACTTTAGCACTGCTTTTCACCTGCAGACGAATGGTCATAGCGAGCGGACAATCCAGACTTTGGAGGATATGTTGCGGGCATGCGTTTTAGATTTTTGTGGTAGCTGGGATACCTACCTACCTTGGCAGAGTTTTCCTAGAATAATAGGTACCATGCGAGTATTGACCGTCCTCCCTTCGAGGTGTTATACAGGAGGAAGTACAGAACCCCGATATGTTGGGGTGAGGTTGGATAGAGGGTCATGGGGAGTACCAAAGTGGTACTGAGGACAACGGATAGGATTCAGCAGGTCCGAAGCAGGCTTCAGACTGCTCAGACTCAGTAGAAAAGTTATGCCGATAAGCACCGTTCAGACCCAGAGTCCAGGTTGGGGATATGGTTCTCCTAAAGGTGTCACCTTGGAAAGGTGTCATCCGGTTCAGGAAGCGGGGCAAGTTGGGCCCCAGGTACATCGGTCCTTTCAGGGTTGCAGCCCAAATGGGCAAGGTGGCGTATAGGTTTGATCTGCCAGTTGAGCTTAGCCAGATCCATAACACCATTCACGTCTCCCAACTGCGGAAATGCCTGATAGATGACTCTGTAGTGGTGCCTCTAGAGGATATTCAAGTGGATGACAGCTTGAACTGCATCGAGCGACCAGTAGCTATCCTCGATAGGAAGTCTAAGGATATGAGGAACAAGAGGGTTGAGTTGTTGAAGGTGCAATGGCAACAGCGCAAGGGCTCAGAATGGACTTGGGAACCGGAGGATGAGATGAGGGAGCACTACCCCGAGCTTTTTCCGAATACAGCAGCAGACTTCGAGGACGAAGTCTAAAATAAGCGCGGGAGATTTGTAACGCCTGGTTCCTGGTACGTATTTAAATAAAAATTATTCATATTTGTTAAGGGACTCTACGAGTTGGAGGCCCCAAACACGTCGAGTAGGAATTGGATATGTTGGACACGGGACTTGAAGCCTACTCGACGAGTCGAGGAGCCTCGACTCGACGAGTAGGTCAGCCAGAGTGAAACCCTAATTTTCAGGGTTTGCACCTTATTTAAACACCTTATATGAGAAGAGTAGAAAGATGATTCCTTCGGGAATGTAGATAGATTATCCTAGGGGAATAAAATTGTATGTTGTTAGAGAAGGTTGAGAAACGGGTTGCATGAGTGGAACAAAGTATGAGAGTTCTTCTAAAGAATCTTAATAAATAATCCACAAGGGATTAAGTGTAGAGCATCTGTTAGGGATCATTAAAATCCACAAAGGATGCATGAAAAGAGATGTTTCCAAAGGATCCACGAGGGATCAAAGTGTTGGGACTAAGCCAGGTGATCGTGCTCCGGTAAGATAGAGTTATCTTGTTCCCCCAAATGATAAATATAGTATGTTATATGACTAGACCGATTGGGTCTAGATAAGAAGAGAATGCCAATGCATGAGAAGATGAGAATAAAGGGGTGGAAAAAAAAAGAGTATAAGAGTACGAGAAAGGTAAAGAGTAAAGAAATGAGGTTAATAAGAGTATGAACAAATGTAACGGCAAAGTATGAAATGGTTATCAAATGAGATGAAGACAGAGTAAGAATATGAGATGACGCACAGATAGAGTGTGAGAAAGTATGAAATAAGAAGAGCAAGGAAAAAATAGAGTAGATGAGACGAGAAGATATGAGATACATATGAGAAGAGATGAGAATAGAATAGATGGAATAAGAAGATGAGATTAGAGTTAAGGAGTATGAGAAGGAAAGAGGAGAATAGTATATTATGAATAAAGAAACAGAAGAGAAGTTGAGCATGATATAACTCACTAGACTCGTGGTTTGATGTTGTAGATTTTTAATTTTTGTTGGTCCAAGTAGTAGCCATTATACAAGAGGAGATAGAAGCACCAAGGATTTGGACTACAAGTAGATTTTATTTTAGGTATTTCATTGTTGCTTTAAATTGTGGTTATAATTTATCATAAACCCGATAACATCATATGATGTAAAAAAAAATTATAAAAGAAATTTGCAAATTTTGTAGAAAACTCTCATAAATCCCTAATATATTATATAGAAAACTTCGGGTAGTTACAATCAAGATGGGGGATGAATGCAAGTTCCTTCATTTTAGCAACTATTGTCCGGATTGTATCAACATTATGAACCATAAAATCACCTTTACCCAAATGTATATGAGGCTCTTCCATGTTTACGTTCTTCCTTGCCCTATTAATAGCATCGTCAAGTCACACACACACGCCTTGTTATTATGGATAAAAATGTAGGTATATCGCTACTATTGAAAAAACCAAAATATATTTTAGAAAATTTAGGTTAAATATCGTTATTATTAGTAAATAAATAGAGATGTGTCATTATTTTTGAATAATGGATGGAAAAATGTTACTATTTTGATTTAATTAGTTCTTGATCAAATCAATTTATGTTGGATAGTAAGAAAAAGAAATGAACTAAAAGATTGCACTGTTTTTTTATACTACATTAAAAGAAACAACTAATGAAACACGATTAAAATTTATGTATATTTATTTGTACTATGACCCACAGACCATTCACCGTATAAGTATATAACTAAAAACGAAAACCCAGTCATGTAAAATTCAATGATTTAATTTTAATAATCATTAATTTCTAGTTTCATAATTTATTTGAAACAAAACGTAGATTTTGTTTGGGCCTCTAATCAAGGCTAAGGGACTTTTAGTAGCAGAAACCGAAACATCAAGGGGCTAAATGTACATCTACATTAAGTTTTACTCCGAATAAAATGGTTACATTTATGGTTTTCATGCGTCGTATTATTATGGGGTTAGTTTCTCCATTCTGCTCTCTGTTCAATTCCTCCGATTAAAAATTTTACGTTCGCCGGTGAAAACGGTCATCATCGGAACACCTTAAACACATTCTGAATTGAAGATACAGTAAGCACAATCTGTGAAATTTTTTCTTTCATAATTCAAAATTTTGCAATATGTTACGATGATCGTGATTTTATTTATAATATAGGAAAATATGGTAGATCCGGCCGTCGAAGACAAGATAGTGGCGGCGACGGACAATAGATTTGAAGAATTGCCGGTGGAACAAAAGCGCAAGCTTAATATGGATGAGGAGGAGACACAATCTGGTTCCGGAAGACGCCACCTCTTTGGTCGCCGGAAACCTTTGCACGCTGCTCTCGGTTCTGGGAAAAGTAAATCTCCTCAATCTGAATTTAGTTTTAGATCAAATCATATCTTTAATCTGTTGTCGATGACAATGGAATTTCTTTTACATATGACATACCTATTTCTTGATAAAAATCATGAAAATATGTAATGGATTCAATTCAGAATTTCAGATATCTTGATCGGCTTAAGTCTCTATTTTCAGCTGCTGATATTTTACTCTGGCGACAAAAGCAAATGTCTGGTGCCATTTTGGTCTCTGCAACTGTCATATGGCTTCTCTTTGAGCGGATAGGCTACCATCTTGTTCCATTTTTGTGTCACTTTCTAATACTTGCTCTTGCGATATTGTTCTTGTGGTCTAATCTTTCTTCCTTCGTTAACAAGTGAGTAGCAATTTTAAAATCAAGTATAAAAAGGGTCTTTTGTTTAAGTTAATCTTGTACATGAATATATGAACATTTTTTCTTTTAATAGGTCTCCTCCAAACTTCCCTGACATTAGATTGTCACAAGAACTGTGTGATTGTGTTGCTCTCTTGCTGAAAGATCAGATCAATCAGGGGTGCTTATACTTGAGGCAAATGACCACAGGGAAGGATCTAAAGAGATTAATGAGTGTATGTATCTATCTACCCTCTTTTTAAGTTCCTTATGATTAAAATGGATGAATTTTATGCTACTTTTAACTACAAAATTATCAACTTGTGGGCATGCAGGTCATTTTAACCTTATGGATTGTCTCTGTCATTGGTGGCTGGTTTGAGTTTTTGACCCTTGTATACATACGTGAGTTAATTGCTTTCACATCCTTAAGGTTGCTTTTTGTTACATAGGACTTTAATGTAATAGGTTGGACAGGATTGGATGGGATTAGATAGGCTTTCTAAGTATGTTTTTGTTGATAAGAATGTCAAACATATTATAAAATGCATGTCATGGGATGTTATGTCATGTACTATAAATGTATTATATAGCAAACGTTTCTAATACTAAATACTGACAACGGTGAGTTGTCAGTGTTTGTGCTGTTTTTGACAGCACCATTATTGTACGAGAGGAACGAAGATCTTGTTGATGCTTATGGTGAAAAGGCAGGAGAGGAAATCATGGCAGCTCTTCAAAAACTCCCGCTGCCTTTTTTCAAGAACACCAAACAAAACTGATTCAAAAGCCGTGATTATCGACTGGTTTCGTTTTTTTTAATCTATTTTTAAGAAATATTTCTTTAATTAGGAGTTGACGTACTCATTTCATCCACGTGTCTTTTGGCTCTACTTTTTGCTATCTGTATTTATTAGATTCAAGCCTCTGATGATATTCCACACCAACTAACTAGAATTGTATGGTTTGGCAATGTATTTGTAGAACGTATGTTTTCGTATGGTAGTTGGTATGGTTTACCTTTTTTTAATTATTTAGTTTTTTTATCTTCTTATTAAATGTTTCTATGTTTAAAATTTTTGTTATATCATTTATGTAATTGATATATTTGCAATCATATTAATTGTATCATTAGTTTTCAATTTCAGTCTCAATATTTGTGTTCAACTCTATAAACTAGAAAAATTGGAATAACTTTTGTAACACCCAAACAACAAAAACACATCCAAAGCTTTCAATTTTAGAAAAAAAAATACATATAAACATTCACAAAATTGGATGCATCCTCAGATCATACATACTAAACATGAACGAGGAGCATGAACACGATTCTCTAATACAAAAATGTTTAGCAACTTCTAATCTTCTAAATCTCTTAACTAGGCTACTCAACTGCTCTTTTTCCCTTGTTACTACATCATGTTCCTCACACTCTTCGATATAGTAAACATAAATATATAGCTTAATGAGTAACCATGATAATAAATTATTATATAGCTACATTCTACAATAACACATGAAGGTATAAGGACTAAGGACATTTTTAAGATGTAATATGGGATGCAATGCTATGCAATGAAATGTGACCCATGTAATAGTCGGTATATTTTCCATGAAAAGATGTCAATAACTACACGAATATATACCGAGCATACAATACATGGGTCAAGGCCATAACACAATATAAGCCTAAATATATGTTCATTAATATGTCCTTGCAGTTTGAACAGGAGACTGACAAACGATCAAGCTTGTACAACACCTATAAATAAAGGAGATGGTTAACCCTTTAGTGAAAATGGTGACGTCCTAATAATGATATGGGACGTGGAGAATACGAACTTGACCGACTGCAAATTTGTCCATGACAATGTGAATATCAAACTCAATGTGTTTCATCTATTGTCCGTTAGTGTTGAACCAGGTTAGCCGAAATATAGATGACACTGACATTGTTACGGTAGACAATAGTGGTAGTACGGATCATGGCTTGGAGTTCTCGAAAGAGATTGTGAAGTCAATCATTTTTGGAAACTAATTTAGCTACGTGATATTCTGCTTCGAAAGTTGATCTAAAGACAATGTGGTAAGGTTTAGAAAACCATGAAATAAGGTTGTCACCAAGGAATACATATGTATCCGGATGTGGATCGACGTGTGTCAGTTCTACATCTAAGCAGGTAGTAAGAGTCGTGGTCAGTGACACATATAATTGTAGGTCATGATTAATAGTGTTGTGTATGTAGTCGTAATTCATTTGAGTCCATGTAGGTGCAACTCTCGAATATCATATATGTACATGCACACTTGTTGTACAACATATGACATATCTAGTCTACTAAATGTCAAGTATTATAGTGTCCCTGAAAGGCTATAGAGTTCAAAGAAGGGATAAAAATAAGGTTATCGTTGGTAACTATTTTGAATGCAAGATCAACCAGGGTCTTGTTGGGATTGCAGTCTAGCATATGGGTAATGGGTTTTTTGACATAAAATATAAGATAGTTCTTCATAAAACCGACAACGGATGCTTTAAAAATAACTAGTTTATTTTGGAGTTTATAACAAAACAATACCATCCAGGATCCATTTATAGAGATTAGAATGGTATTAAAAACAACCATAGAGTGTTTTAGAATGACAACCTTTGGAGCCTTTAAACCCACTTGATTTTGGGGTGTTGATGAAGATAGAAAAATCAAAGAGTATGATTTTCTCTACAAATATCCACCATAAAGATTAAGTCACTTTGAATGCTAGTTTCTTATTGTATTCTTGAGTGTCTTAAGCCTTTAAGAACTTAAACCAAATAAGCACTAAAGGAGACAACTTAATGAAGCTTTATTCACCAAAACTTAGCTGAGAGAGAGAGAGAGAGAGAGAGAGAGAGAGAGAGATGAAGAGAAGAAGAAACTACGATTCTCATCACTTCATAAGACCGAAGGAACCAATTTTTCTCATGCATGAGACCTTCTTATATACTCCCATACAAGCAAAATGATACACCTTATTATATTCAAAAGTAATATATTAGATAAGAGGCATGGGGAACAAAGTATGGAGGCTGAAAAGCAACCCCCATGCCATATAGAAAAAGTTATGGCCATATGGCCAAGGAAGAAGACAAAACTTGTTTCTTGGTTCTTTTCACTAAAATGCTAAACAACTAGTAAGTGCAAGGTTAAACAAAATGTCCAAAACTATGTACATGACTTATTAAATCATACCATATGATATAATAACTCGTTTCTCTTCTCTTTGATTATTATTTTCATAAAACAATAATTTTTCTCTATTTAAATACAAGAATTTATATTATTTATTAATAATCATAATAATAATAAATATACAAAATGTGTCAACTTGATAAAGGTGTGACCCTATAGGATCATATGTTATTCGCAATATCACTCAATAATGATTATTAGGCATATAGATTCAACAATCTCCTACTTCCGTAAGATTCATTACAAACTGATATAGATAGTAGTTGACGTCTAGCAATGACCTACTACCCCTAACAACATATGAAGGGTGTTATCTTATTAACAATCAATTTCATGAGCTCTAAGCTACAATTGTTACTAAAGGTGTGGTACCAATTATTTCGTTGTCACAGACATCCTGTTGAACATGAGATATGGATTGCCATCAATCTCATTTACTGTTAAAATTTTAGTAAGGCCTTAAATGTCTAATTCTCAATGAATAAGAGGAACAAATCTCATGTTGACGACATATGTTGATCATTATAGTTCATGTCATACCCAATTATGGCCCTTATTGCTACCTTTTATGGAACAATGTTAAACCATGTTAAAGCACAACAATTCCTACACTCCAAGTCCCAAATATATATCTCATGTATAAGAATATAAAGATAAAACCTTGATCAAAACATCACTCATGACTACGATCCATAAAGTGATTTTGATATGGGTCAAGGTCCAAAATGTATTCTCCTAATCAAGTACCTATGAAGTTGGTAGTAGCTCTTGCTATTCTCATCTCCATGAGAATCAACCAATCCACTTATATTAGTCTTACCTCATAGATGCTCCCATAACTATGAATTAATATGAACATTTAGAATAACCAAGTTATTTAAGGATTAAATATGCTAATATAGAACAATAACATTTATTTAATGAAATACTATATCTAGTATATCAACTCATTACAATATATGTTGCATGTACTGTTCTAATATCCAAATACAAAATTTTAATCAAATACATATACTTACATCAACAAGTTCCGATAGCACCAATATGACTTTAATGATTTAGCTAATTAAGGAGCTTTGTTAAGTAGATTTGAAAAACTTGATTTGTATAAACTTTACGAATACAAACATTTTCAGTTATATATATATATATATATATATATATATATATATATATATATATATATAGAGAGAGAGAGAGAGAGAGAGAAAACTATTGAGAATGTATTAGATGCTTAAATATGACCTAGATACCAATACTTACGTAATGGGATTACCCATAGTCATAATAAACTATACATTGAGCATATTAGTATGTGGTTCCCCGAACAACAACGTACTCTAACTCTGATGTGTAAGTATAATTTTAATCTACACAGAACTACTATCCATACAAGTTTCTTCTTCATTTAAAATGAGGACACACCCAATTGAGAAACATCTCAATTTATTTGCAAGTTTAGCATATGTGAAACAACTTAAACATAGATTCCTTTCAAATACTCCATAGATTAGGAATATCTTTCTAGTTCTTGCAAGTACGTTAAAATGTTCCTGTAATTCATACCATGACTTATTCTCGGATTATACTGTTATCATTCAACCTGCTCTAAGTATACAATTTATTTGGCCTCCATGCATCATCATGACATATATGATTACTCTAATTGAAATAGCATATGGAATACAATCATATTATCTAATTCAAAGCATTGTACTGGGATTTTGAAGAGTGCTCAAAATCATGTCATGTGGTATATGACAAGATGAATTTCTCAGAGTCCTTTATCTTAAGCTCTTTAAGATCCATTAATGCAATTTACTTAATCTTTTAAGTTGCCATGATCTATCTGTATAGAACCTTATTCTAAGAATCAGTATGTCAATCACATATAAGACTAGGAATGTTACTGTGCTCCTACTAGCTAGTAGAAAACACAAGAGTCATATTGATTTATAATTAAATTACACTATGAAATTAACTTATAAGAAATAAGTGTTGGGTTTTAGTTAAAAAATAGTTTCATAAACTATAAAATATGGAAACGGAAGACTTTAAATTTTGAACATAACGTAACATTTTATACGCACCAAGGATCTTCTTAAAAGTTATAGAAAGATTACAATACCAACAATATAAAGGATGAATAAATAACAACCTTTAGTGTTCTTTGGATCCTCTATTAGGAGGCTGAGAAGTTGATGAAAATTTTGAAACCTTTAAGACACCAACAATGACTCAACTTGATATAGATGCTAGTCTATAAACTCTTAAACCCTTAAGCTTCAAGTTCATAACCAATATGAAATTAATGAGAGCATGAGGATGCAAGTGACTTCAAGAAAAGATGAACATAAGAGAAAGAGAGAGTAACCTCCTCTTAGGAGGTTACGGTTTTGTGAAGCATCAATGAACACCAAAGATGCAAGCCTCATTTAAAGGTCATAAAGTTAAGTCTTTAACCATAAGGTCTTAGCACTTTAAGCAACCTTGTGCCTATTGTCATAAGAGTGTCCATGCATGCTTTTAGGCTTAATACTTTTGATTAAACAAGTCAAAAACCCATTCCTTTTGTTTCCTTTCTAATTCTCGGCCAAGCCATAAAAAAAAAATTTGTTTGAATTTTATAAACTCAAAGTTTATAAAATATAAACTTTGTCTTTAGGTCTATTTTATCCTATTCAAAAATTTGTATTATTGGACTTCAACCAATGGCCAGGTAACCCTATCCCAATAGAGAATATGAAGGCTACCTCTAGCATCATAAGACAGATCCATGTGACCAGGTGATCATGTGCCATAAGAACCATACTAATGACGAGTGAGTGTTTTTGACAGAATGAGTTGTGAATCGATTCCAAGACTCCTAGGACGTTCCAAGAAGACTTAGTTTACAAAACTCATTTTCTGTATCACAACGAATGGTTACTGATAGTCTCATTAAGTTGATTTCAATATTCACTATGAAAGAATTTGAGCAAATCAAAAGGTTTCAACAATAACGAATAAAATTCATCAGTGAAATTGATTAAGCATCTATCACCAAATTCATTCATGGGTTGAAAAGATTACATACATCACTTATGTATAAATCCTTGTCAAGCTTTTTATTCTTTAAGTACTAATAAACAAAGACACTTGTGAATCATCTTCCCATATAAATAGGATTCACATGTATCAAATGAATCAAGCTCGTTTGCCTTCAAACATTCCATCATTTTGAAGTTGGTATATGTGTTTCTTATTTATATAGTCATGATTATTATGAAATAGATAAGTTTTAATCAAATATCATTTTATTATTTAGGTGTTATCATTAAAACTATCAATTTAACGTAAGTTTATAGATTTACTTCATAAATGACATTATGAGAAAATATTCTTCAACACAAAATGCATTGTTTCAGATGATGAATATGAACATCCATTAAACGGTATGCAAATCTATATTTATTCATAAATTTACAACTGTTACATTTCCCTAAAAAATAGGTACAAAACATCTATTGTTCAAATACGGACTATAACAACACTTGTTATATCTTCAGCATGAAATACATTCGTTTGTAATCAGTTGATTATTTCTTTCAATCATCAGCACATAATATCAATTATTAGTGTCACATGCAATATGAAATACTCAAGTGAATGATAGAAAAATAAATAGTTTTATCATATAGATATATGAAGTCCTAGTCATGTCAGACTTCCTCAACTTGGTGAGCTAAGAAGAGAAGTTCCTCTTTAATGTCCAGTTAAATTCATAGTAGAAACAACATTAATCATTTAGGTCTTTTCTTGATTTATGGGTTTATGTTGTATTTCCCTTAACTGAACTATAGCTCTATTAGAGTACTTAATCTCTCATACTTTCCTTTTATTTAATGATTGAACAGTTTTGAAGCACGTTCTACTGTTCCGAATGAATATTTGCTTTACTTGATGAGACATCTGATATGTTTAATAATTATTCAAGACTTTCTACAAGTCAAGGTTAATTACTCCAGTATGATGTGAGACACATCAATATCATCATAATATTACTTCCATCAAAGCATCATCATCAGGCTGATTGGTTTGTAGAGGTTGTTCAGGTATGCGATCTTTCAGTATATATAATTTCTATTTATCCTTAAGGAAGAACCTCAACGTGTTATAGTAGTTATAGAAATTATAACCATCAAATGTTACTATATAGAAATTATAACCATCAAATGTTACTATCTCTTTAAACTCAACAACAGATAGGTTTTACAGGGCGTAAGAGTATTAGTAGTTATATACAAAAATTCATTTAGTATTTTCAATATTAAGTCTTTAAAAATTAATATATTTTTATTGTTTCTAAAACATTAATTTACTAAATTCTCGGATCCAAGTAATGAAACAAGTAAATGGTAGGTGACCATTTATGATATTCACTTAATCAAACTCGGTAGGTAGCAATTACCAATTGCATAAGATATGTAACTCATAGGTAATGGGATCCCAAACAACTATTGCCTAACTTGGCATGTTTGATCTCATATATGCCTCAAACCTCTCATGCTTAGGCGACTTTATCACACAAGATTTTGATCAAGTCACATTACTTGAAACAACTTGTACTATTCCAACTAACTAGTGACAAGGTGACCCTTTCATCACTAGAAACTACAAAACTACCCCGAACAGCAAAGACAACCCTAATGGTTAGGTGACTCATCGCCAATTAAGACCATACAGATGATACTAAGTGTTCTTCAAAAAGGCGGCAATGACTTGCATTTTTAAGAAAAGTTTATATATATATATATATATATATATATATATATATATATATATATATATATATATATATATATATATATATATATATATATATAGGTTCAGGTTCATTTGAGACCATTCTAATTTTGTGAGACCGTGAGACCAAATCTAAAAATAATTTTAAAATGCAAAATAAATGGAAAATTCCAAAAATTCTTTTTTTAAATATTATTTTCAGAACTTGAATTAACTAAAAATAATAAAAAAAATTAAAAAATCCGTTTTTTTTTTTTTTTGAAAAATACGTGAAATATTCTAATAGAATCTTACACTAACATATTCTAAAAAATAATTTTAAAATGCAGAATAAATGGAAAAATCTAAAAATTCTTTTTTTTAATATTATTTTCGGAACTTGAATTAACTAAAAAAAATAAAAAATAAATAAAAATAAATTCCATTTTTTTTGAAAAATACGTGAAATATTCTAATAGAATATTGCAGAATAAATGGAAAAATCTAAAAATTCTTTTTTTAAATATTATTTTCGGAACTTGAATTAACTAAAAAAAATATAAATAAATAAAAATAAATTCCATTTTTTTTAAAAATACGTGAAATATTCTAATAGAATATTACACTATACATATTCTAAAAAATTAATTTTAGAATGCAAAATAAATGGAAAAATCCAAAAATTCCTTTTTTAAATATTATTTTCGGAACTTGAATTAACTAAAAAAAATTAAAAAATAATAAAAATAATAAAAAAAATGCGTTTCATGGTCTCACAAAATATAGGTGGTCTCAAATGAACCTAACCTTATATATATATATATATATATATATATATATATATATATATATATATATATATATATATATATATACACCTATATATACACACACATACACACACACACACACATATATATATATATATATATATATATATATATATATATATATATATATATATATATATATAGGGCTTAGGGAATATGTAGCTATTATGTTCCTAATATTAGGTATAGAACCATCAAAAACTACATAATTGTAACAAAATTCAATCAAATATCTCTACCGTATTTCTTGTATCCTCTATAGAGCTTATAATTGGCTTTGTATATATTTTTTTATTGATTTTTATAAGTTTAATTTTTGCACCATAAACCGTATATAAGAATATTTTATCAACTACATGTAGTTCAGTATATTGAAATTTATTACAGAAACTATAGTGAAAGATTAAAATTGCTCATTAGAAACTCGATAAACCGCTCTCCATAATCCATCAAAAAAAAACAATACAAGTATACACAAGATAGGTGTCGGAGGATGTTATGAAGCTTCTACTAGAGGTTTAATAAAAAAACACATACAAAAAACACATTCAAAATACATATATGCTTGTGATGAATTACAAAATAAAGTTTAATTTTAGTTCAAAAGCAATAGGAAGAAGTTAACGGTGAAAGAAACTTGTGTTTTTTAATGAAAATGAAGTCAATTTAGATTGTTTTATACCTAATATTACATATATGACAGACACATATTCACTTTTCCCATATATATATATATATATATATATATATATATATATATATATATATATATATATATATATATATATATATATATATATAACAAATATTGTTATAAAAAACATGGTCTCATCAATATTGCATGCATCCAAAAATTCATGTATCCTTTTGTAAAGTTCATATCACTTTTTATGAGGTTCTTTAGGTACTAATTCAAACTTCTTTTAATTTACCATCATCCACGAACAATTATAAACTAAAATCCAATGTTTTAAAGTTTAGTCGTAGAGCGGTTAAGAACCTGTCATAGTTTTAATAAAATTTCATTTTATTATTAAGACTTTGAGTTTTGGATGAGTTCTAAAATCACTATTTTAAATCTTCTTTTAAAAATCAAAATCGTATGACTTTATAAATCTTCTCTAATAAATGAAGGTTTTTTTGCCACTTGTCATACTCATATTCATTTTGCCACATGTCATTTTGTGGTTATTTTGAATTAATTTTTATTCCACATGTAATTTTGTGGTTTTCTTATTTTATTAGTTCCATATGGTATTTAAATTTAATAATAAATGCATATCAATTCTATTAATAGACTTTCCTTATAATTTTATATTTCTTATAAATTCAAAATTTTCAAATGTTTATATATATTTAATTGTTTTAAATACACCCATGTAATACATGGGTCTCACACCTAGTTTGTAGAATAAACACATTTTATTTTTTTATAACTTCAATTTCATGCATCTTATCATAAAAGTCATATTTTGATAAACCAAAACTTGGGTAATGATACTTATGCTTTAAATCTCATTTGGCATGCATAAAACATTATATCAGTATGTTGTGTTAAGTTTAAAGAACTAATATCATATATTAAGTTTTGACACAAAAATAATCACTAGTTTTATCATTTGTCATTATAACGTTATAAACCGATTTTAGTCTTTTTAATAAAAAAAACTCCTTATTTATTATAAAGGCATGGAGTGTGGTTCCCAAAATACCCATATTCTTATGTTTTCTGAGTTTTGATTTTTGTTGATATATGGATTATTAGAAAACCATGCTAGTGGATAAGGTTCTTTAGAAACTATTGTATAGAAATGTTTGATTTTTATGATGCCTTATGATTTAGGGAGTTGCTTACCTGATATATGCTTTTGATTGTGTAATTGTTGTGTGTATGTTGATTAGTTGTATATGGTTGGGATTGAATAGCCTTAGAATGATTGACTTGGCCTTATTTCATGTTCCTTGTTTGGTTGTGGATTTAGGGCAGAGTTGATTATTCGAGAGTCTATCTGACCCCTTATTGTGTATAACAAGCATGCAAAAAAAGCAACCAGTGGTGCAGGAGTGAGGGTAATCCTAGGAAGAGTGCCTAGGAAGTTAGTTGTAAAACGCAGGAGAAGTGGGTGTTGTTAGCACACCTAGCAGTGGCTTAGTGCAATGATGTAGGACCTTGGAATGATTTCTGAATCAACTACGGATAGGTGTGGAAGGTAATATGGGCACGTACTTCTGAAAGCACAGGATTCGTATGAGATTCAGGAGGAATTTTGAGGTTGCTAGGGAACTAATAGCAGTAGGACCTAGTGTTTTGAGCATTATATTGTGATGTCTGATCTTTCCTTGATTTCTTTTTAGTATGGCGGCTATTAGAGGTTCAGGGTAAGGAGTCAGAGTTGGTGGCTAGGATGGACCAGGATTGTTAGAGGATCGGGTTAGGGAGATCATTCATGAGGAGGTTTTTTCCATTGTTTGGGAGCACATACCGGAGCTTTTGGGTCTATCAAGATCGCGATGATGGAGTTCTTCGATGATCATTATGCTACACTTTCTAAGGTTGATGTTTTTGCAACTACCGCGGCTGTTGCTATCGTTAGGACTAGAGGAGAGAGAGCTTTCTAGTATCGGGACTTCGATAATATGAATCCCCCGGAGTTTGATGGGGTCTCGGACCCGATTGTGGCGATAAGATGGATTTCTAATGTAGAGGGTTGTCTCTTCACATGTTCTTGTTCGGATGACCAAAAGGTCAAGTGTGCCATGAACCTTCTCAGGTTGGGGGGAAAAGGATTGGTGGAGACTGGTGACTAGTTCTTATACCCCTGAGCATAGGGTCGTGATGACTTGGGAGTAGTTCTCAGAGATGTTTTGTGCAAGGTATGTTCCTCTGGTAGAGAGGGAGAAACTGGCCCAGGAGTACCTGGATATGAGACAGACAATCGAGTTGGTGACAGAGATCACCAAGATGTTCACTGATATGGCCTTGTTCAGTCCTGATTTCGCTGCTTCGGATCAGGCTCAAATGACTCGATATTTGAGCATACTCAAGATGGATATTCGGTAGTTCATGTCCACCCAGCGCTATGGTTCTCTCGTTGAGCACCAGGATGTCGCGAGGAGGCTACAGATTGAGATAGTGACCAATTCGAGAAAGCAGAGTCAGACTCTGAATCAGTCCCACCCAACAGCAAAATGATTCAAGCTCACCGGCCAAAATTCAGGATCAGTTGGAGGGAGGCGCAGACCTTTTGTATGTCACCGGTGTGGCAAGGAGGGCCATTTTGTAGAGAGTGTAGGCGGAGTGCATGAGATTGTTTCCATTATGGTCAGGAGGGCCACATAAGAGCTCGTTGTCCTTTTTTTAGTATGGTGTTGGATCTTACACCCTTCGCTTGGCAATTACCCGACGGTTGTCATGGAATGACCATAGTCCCGAGGACTGAAATTTGAGTTGGCAGTTCTTCTATTTGGCAATTTTGGTAGTATTAGTATTCGTCTGAAACTTCCGTCTATGTTTCAAGTTCAGTTGTAATATTGGATGATCAGTTAAATGGAATTATCTTATTTAGCTTTGTTTAAATTTATCTTTTGTTATGTATGGATTAATTATCTTTTCTCTTGATTGTATGTGAGTTGGAATTTGTAAATATGGTGTGGGTTCATATTCTCATTTGTATGTGGATATTAGTAGACGGGATCAAGTGATAGAGGTCAAGTTGGTCTAGGTATCTAAGTATTTAGAAGTTGTCAGACCTTAGCATATATCAACTGGGGGAGAGTGGAACCACGCAGCAGGAAGACTTTGGATTTTCCCTTTGATTCGTATTAGTTTTAGTTGTGATAGCATTTGTAGGGCGTGATTGTGCTTAGACCCTAGGGTGTTAGGAGCTCAGGTTGAGGGTTTACTTGTATGTTATCGTCTAATTGGGGGTGAGCCCCAGTGTTGATAATTGATAGCTTAGTTGGGTTGTCGGAGCCAAGTAACAGTATAATCCAGTTCATTATATGATCAGTTAGTTTTCATTGTGGTGATGTCGTTTTGTACGGGACTGCATGTCGGCGTTGGGCCGATAAGCTCTAGAACCGATTAATTCCACGGATTTTCTTACATCTTGGTTGTTTTGGGGGAGTGCATCATGTAGTAGGAGCGAGAGTTGATTTCGAGGACGAAATCTAATTTAAGTGGGGGAGAATTATAACATCCCGTTCAAAATAAATAAAAATAAATGAATAAATAAATAAATAAAATTAAGTAAATAAATCAACCCTAAAACCCCAAGATGTACATTATACCGTTATTTTATTTTAGCCCTAAATCCATAATAATTTATCAATGTTAGCCATAATGAGTTAAATGCTCTAATTTCTAGAATTTTGGGTCTATTTTGTAACAATTTGTTGGATTAGGTGTCTAAGCCCAAAACTACAATCGGTATGTACTTGAATTGATAGTAGCATAATCCTTTTGGGTTGCCTTCATACTAGCAACTAGACAGGATGACCTATTGAGAAAGATGAAGAATTTATTATTTGGAATAACAAATTAATATATAAAATTATTTGTTATTGTATTATGAATGTAATATATTGATTAGAAATCATTCTATTTAATTAATATTTAATCAGAAATTAATTTGGAATTAATTTTGGGATTAAAGGAATTAATTAAAAGTACAGGGCTATTTAGCAATTAATTAATATTTGTGGTTTTGGGCTCTTGGACCTTCCTAGAAGGGATGGAAGAAAACTTCTAGGGAGGCCCTAGAGTTTTTGTCCAAGGCCTTAAGGATGGTGGGGGGGCATGGGTTGCTTAAGCCTTTAAGCTGGAAATTAGGGTTTCCTCCAGCAAACCCTAGCATTGGCTCTAAGCAACCTCAACTATTTAAGGAGCCTCAACCCTAAGGATTTTATCCTATGCTTCCAGAACCTTAAGAAGATTCGAATATTAAGCTTCTTCCTCCTCTCTCCTCTCATCCTCTTGTATAGTGTGTTTGCGAACGATTATAGGTGTTATACTTGTGACACTTGCTCTTAAAGTTCAAGATCTTCTACGAATCCATTGTTATTACAATATAACAATAAAGGTATGTATTCTAAACCTTGGTTTGTCGATTTCAAAAATTGTAGTACCTTCTAGGGTTTCTTGTTTTGTGTTCAATGTTTGTATATCTAATAGAGAAAACATAGATCCAACATATTAGGGTTGCATGCACACATAGGATTGTATCCTATGCTCAAACCCCATCAGAGGTATCAGAGGCTATTTTCAATTAGATTTGATGCAATTGGTTGAACTTGACAAAATTAGGGTTTATGGCAATTAAACCCTAGGCCTTGTGATATTCGCAAATTAGGGTTTCATAACCCTGGTTTGCGAAAATTTGCTATGGGTTTTTTAACCTTTTCCTTTGGCCTCTTAAATTTCGAGATCTAAGGTTTCCTAACCCTGGGGTTTTCAAAAATAAGGCAAGGATTGAAAGCCTTGCCTTCCACCCCAAGTCACAATTTCGAAAATTAGGGTTTTGGGTAAACTTGTTATTTTTGGTAATTATCTTCCTAATTGCTTAATTAGATAATTAAAGGTTTTTTGATATATCCCTCCCATATTTTCGAGATTTGAAGGATAAGGGATTAGGTTAAATTAATTTGTTTAATTTAATGGATAATCGTTAATTGATTTAATAAATTAATTAAAGGTGTAACTAATAGATAATTATTAAATCAAAGGTTTGTGAATTTTAAAATTTAAATTAAAACTGGTTTTAATTTTAGAAATTTGAAATAGATTTAAAAACCCTAGTATTTTGAAATGTTTAAAATACACCATTATACTATATGTAAAATTAAGCGTTTAATATTTACTATACGTATAAGACAAGTCAGTCGAACCGCTAGTACACATCATTAACGAAACCGATCTATAAGAGAAGTTTAAGGAAGCGGTCTATAAAATGACCGTCATTGGGTATCCATTCTTACCCACCGCTCCCTTGATTGGTGAAGGGTCGTTCGCCGAACGAATTTGACAGGACACTTAATTCTCATTAATAAGTATAATGGAATAAATAAAGTAACTAAAGTTTTCATTAAATTCTCAATCTTAGTTACTTTAGGAAAAAGTGAATTTGATGTTAATCCATGAAATTGAACAATGCACTTTATATAAGTCCTTAGTGGAGCGTGTGTGGTTAATCGGTGAACTAATATGGACTAATAAAGGGTGGAAATGGGTGTCTCGTAAATTATCATTGATTAATGGAGTGTGGGTGTGGTTAACCGGCACACTAATTAGGTGATAGATGACATCGAGAGTGCCAAGCTAATTTTCATGGTTATTCACACCTTATTTGTGATCCTCGGTATCCCAGTCACAAATGGAAAGGGCATAATCGAGATTAAACATTCCATTGAATAGTTCAATGAATCTCAAAAGATCCAGGAATTTCATTTAAAACCTAATTCATTTAAATTTCATTTTTTGTGGAAAAATTGGTAAATCGTCATTTACCTACCTTTAAATAATTTGCAATTAGATTATAGCATCCCTCTTCTGAATTGTGAATTATTTAGTTGGATCCTAGCCTTAATATTTCATTTGGGTGTTATATTAAGGATTTTCTTATCTAATCAAAAATTTTCCTTCTTCTTTTTCAAATGTCAACTTCCAACAATGCTTTTGGTTCCTCCAACAACAACAACTCCTCCAACCACTTTTCGCTCTTGAGCATCTACTCAAAACTCACTTTTGATGGCTCGAATTATAATGATTGGATGTGTAACATCAAGATGGCTTTGCACATTAAGGAAAAGGAATATGTACTCGAAAAAGAGTTGAATGAGATTGATGAAACAACTGCTACTCCTGAAGAAATAGTTGAGTATAGGAGACATTGCAATGATGCTACCAAAGTGGCATGCATCATGGTGGCTACTATGACTCTTGAGCTGCAAAGGTTTTATGAGGACTAATGGTCGTATGAGATGAACAAGGACTTGATGGAAACGTATCATCAACGATCTCGTTAAGAGAGATATGAGATAGTCAAGTCCCTTATAACCAACAAGATGAAGGATAGAGAGTCTGTCACGGCCTACTTGCAACGCATGCAACGTTATGTGGATTGTTTGTTGAAACTCAATGTGAACTTCGATGAGTAATTGGCTATTGACATAGTCTTGCACTCATTGCCTAGATGTTATGATCAGTTCATTATGACTTATCATCTGAACAAGGAAGAAACCACATTAAGTCAACTTCAAAGCTTGCTGAGAACTACTGAAAGTGGAATCAAGGGAAAAAGTATTGCCTCCACTCCTGCTGATGCTGCTCCTGTCTTGTCCATTGGGCAAGGGAAGGGGAAGAAGAGGAAAGCTCCTCCGAAACACACTTAGAAGGGAAAGTTCCAAGCAGTTTCCTGAAGCAATGGAGTGAAAGGAAAGGCTAGTTATGATGCTCCTCATGCCTCTGTACCTAAGGAGGCTACTTGCTTTTACTACCATGACAAGGGGCATTGGAAAAGAAGTTGTCCCGAGTACTTGCAAGACATAAAGGATGGCAAAGTTGAGCCAACCTCGGCAGGTATTTACACTATCCTATCTAAAAACTCATCACATTCAAATTATTGGGTCCTTAATACATGATGTGATTTTCACATTTGCTCTTACTTGCAGGGACTAAAAAGAAGTGAGAATGTGGATCATGGGAAGATGAACCTGATTCTGGGCAATAGGAGATCGTCACCTGTTACCAAGATTGGTGTTTATTATTTAGTGTATAGTAGTGGGTTATGTTTAGATTTGAACAATTGTTTCTATTTTTCAAAAATGATAAGAAATATTATTTAATTTCATTGTTGATACAGACAAGGTTTTAGATATTCTTTTGATAATGAGAATGGATCTATTTATGCTTATTATAATGGTGTATTTTACTTTAAAGCATTACCTTGTGATGGCGTGTATGAAACTGTGATGGTTGTAGATAATTTTGGTAATAGTGTTTTGCAAATTAATTCATCTAATGGTTTAGACAAAGCATGTTTGTGGCATTTTCATCTTGGACATGTCAATAAGAAAAGCATTGCCCAACTCCAAAAGGATGGAGTGTTGGAATCATTTGACTTAAGGTCAGATGATACATGCGAATCTTGGTTGCTTGGAAATATGACTAAATCACCTTTCACTAGCTCTTGTGAAAGAGGTGAAGGATTATTGGATCTCATACACACAAATGTGTGTGGGCCCTTCAGATCCACCGCATGGATGAAAATCGATTCTATGTGACTTTCACTAATGATTATAGAAGATATGCATATATCTACTTAATCAAGCATAGGTCAGAAACCTTTGAAAAGTTCAAAGAGTTCAAACATAAGTCGAGAACCAATTGGGCAGGAAGATCAATATGCTCATATCTGATAGAGGTGGTGAGTATCTTAGTATCGAGTTCCACGACTACCTCAAGGAATGTGGAATTGTTTCACAATTAACACCTCCTAGGAAACCACAACTTAATGGTGTGGCTAAGAAGCATAATCAAAACTTGTTGGATATGGTTCATTCCATGATGGGTTGAGCTTCACTTCCAATCTCGTTCTGGGGGTATGCCTTAGAGACTGCCACCCACATTCTTAATCTTGTCCCAACGAAGAAGGTTGCCAAAACACCTCATGAGATGTGGACAGGGAAGGTTCCCTCGTTGGCATATATCAAGGCTTAGGGTTGTGACGATTTCGTTAGACGAGAGACTCACGAAAATCTTGAACCTCAAAGTGAGAGATGTATTTTCATCGGCTACCCAAAAAAGTCCTTTGGATACTTGTTCTATAGACCTAGTGAAAACATGATCTTTGTAGCACGAAGGGGAGTCTTTCACGAGAGAGAGCTCATATGCAAAGAGGACAGTGGGAGTACAATTGATCTTGAAGAAATTCAAGAGTCAAGTGGTGAAGGAACCTCTAACACTAGCACTCAACCTGAGGAAGAAATTCCTTGTCCAACCAATTGACGATTCATTACCTCTTAGGCGTTCAAGTAGGGTTAGCATTCTGCCTGTGTTGTATGGTTTCCATATAACCACAGAAGGTGATAGATTTGTCGGTGATAGCACACTGGTAAATTTGGATGGAGCTGCTAACTACAAGGAAGCAATGGTGGGCCCTGAGTCTGCCAAGTGGAAAGAGGCAATGAACAGCGAGATCAAGTCCATGTATAACAACCAAATTTGGAATTTGGTTGACAATGTACTAGGTCGTAAGACAGTTGGGCGCAAGTGGATCTTCAAGAAGAAGACCGATATGGATAGAAAGGTACACACTTTCAAGGCTCGACTGGTTGCGAAGGGCTTTACTCAAACGCCAGGGGTTGACAATGATGATACATTCTCACTAGTGGCTAAGCTTAAATCTATTAGGGTTATGCTAGCCATAGTTGCCTTTCATTATTATGAAATTTGGCAGATGGATGTCAAAACTGCTTTCCTTAATGGAAAGTTGGTCGAGGATGTTTACATGAGTCAGCCAGAGGGTTTTGTAGATGCTAAGTATCCCAATAGAGTGTGTAAGCTTGGGAAATCAATCTATTGATTGAGACAAGATTCTTGCAGATGAAATCTTTGCTTTGATGAAAAAGTCAAAGATTTTGGCTTCTCTAGAAGTGAAGATGAGTCTTGTGTATATGTCAAAGCTATTGGGAGTATAGTCACCTTCCTGATATTGTATGTTGATGACATATTACTTATAGGAAACGGCATTCCAACCTTGTAGGAGATTAAATCTTTGCTTGGAAAGTGTTTCTCTATGAAGGATCTGGGAGAGGCTGCTTATATTTTCAGAATAAGGATTTTGAGAAATAGGAGTAGAAGACTAATTAGACTTAGTCAAAGAACATATTTGGATAAGGTGTTGAAGCCTTTTAGCATGGAAAACTCCAAGAAAGGAAAGTTTCCTATCCAAAGCAATACCAAACTGAGTAAGACTCAGAGTCCGAGAACCGATGCAGAGATAGCAGAAATGAGTCGAATTCCATATGTTTCCACCGATGGATCGATCATGTATGATATGACATGTACTCTCCCTGACGTGTCTTTTTCTTTGAGCATGGTTTGTCGATATCAGGGAAATCCAGGTAAATGTCATTGGATAGTGGTCAACAACATTCATAGATACCTGTGAAATAACGATTGGGTCCTTGTGCTTGGTGGCAGTAGCCCTATCAAAAATACCCGTTACCCAAATTACCCGCCCGATTTTTTCAGGTATCGGGTAAATCAGGCATCGGGTTAATTTTTTTGGGTATTTGGGTAACCTGATTTTTTTTCGGGTCGGGTAAAGGGTAAATTTTTTGGGTATTCGGGTATACCCGATTACCCGAAATATATTTAACAATATAATGTCCCTTTATTAATTTATCTATAATCTATCCGTCCTGATTCAGCAACAATAGTGGTGTATGAAAAGAATAACAATAGTGGTCTTTGATTCTCCATGCATGTATGTAACTGTAACCTACTATTGGGACAAAAGTACTTTGAGAAATAACAAAATGATATAAATCTTAAAGATACAAGAAAGGAAGAAAGGAAGTCTTATCATATACATCAGATATCACTTGTGCATAAGCAAACTAGATGCTCTATGAATTGATTGGATTTTTCTTAATGTAAACAACCTTAAATTTGGTGATCAATGAATTGTAAAATAGTTTGCGACTTGAAGGCAGTAGCATGCAAGGTTTACTATGGATGAACTAAACTATTACCAGTTAAAAGGGCATAAGACAACAAAGTACACATGAAACAAAAAGCTTTATCTGTGCCATTCATGATAATCACCATAATTAAGACAGTGGAGTGCATTAGAATTTAGAGCTAAATAGATCTATGTAAATGAAAAGGTTATTCAGCAACAATAGGTTCTATTCTTTATTTCTTGAATTAATAACAATCATTCCTTGTTCCTAACAATCATTGTTTCACCTATTATATAATTATCAAGGATTATGTTTCTATGTGTTAAAAAAATAAAAATAAAATAAAAATAAAAAAAATCGGGTAATACCCGAATTACCCAAACCCGACCCACTACCCGAATTACCCAAACCCGAATTACCCGATCCGAATTACCCGAAACCCAAAAATTTTACCCGATCAACACCCCTAGGTGGCAGTGATGACTTAAGAGTTACTGGGTATAGTGACACCAGCTTTCAGACAAATAGAGACAACTTTCATTCTAAATCTAGATGGGTGTTTACCCTTAACGGAGGATCGGTGACTTGGAAAAGTTCCAAGCAGGAAATGGTGGTTGATTCAACCTATGAATCATAGTACATTGCAGCAAGTGAAGCATCGAAAGAGGAAATATGGTTGAAGAACTTCATTCGAGACCTTGGAGTTGTGTTGGTCATTAAGGAGCCAATGGAGATTTACTGTGATAATGAAGGAGCGGTTGCCTTAACAAAGGAACCAAGAGATCATGGCATATCTATACATATCGACACAAAATACCACTTTATCAGACATCGAGTAGAAGAATGACACATCATCGTAAAGATGGTATCATCTGAAGAGAATCATGTTGATCCCATCACAGAGGGTCTTAGTAGGGTTAAGCACGTTCAGCATGCGAGGAGCATTGGTCTGAAGGATGATATTAGTTTTAGTGATTAGATAGATAGATAGATAGATAGATAGATAGATAGAAACTTGTAACAAATAAATTTAATTGACATTTGATGCTAAAATAATTGAGATTTATTTATGAGTATCATTTACTATCTTTTGTCAATTGTTTATCATTGTGTTTCACTTTTGCATGTTTTACTTCTCGAATAATTAGATTATTTAAATATCCACAGTCGATCATACTATTAAAGTAAGTATTGAATTAAGGCTATCATGAATTGGGTTGTAGATTGTCTAAGTGTTTAGACGTAGAAATGGTTTGCTGCAACATTCATGAGTACTTTAGAAATGGGGATTTAAGTATTGGATTAAACTTACACTCAGGGAATTACTTCATGGAATTTATCATGAGTTATTCTGAGATGATAATATCATATAATCTTTAAATCGAGATATATGAGTTGTTCTTTAGGAGTTGGTTGTGCATTGATAAGCGTAAACGCATCAGTAACTTGATGTTGTAGAACGTATTGTTGTGCATGATTTGATGAGTAAATAGTGCAAGCATATAATTCGAAGTTTATCTGTTCCTTTTTCCCTAAATGGGAAAAGTGATATCCTAGGACCCTCGATAATTTGATGTTGACTTATGTTTCGGGCCCGGTTAGGACTTGATTGATGTGTTCAATTGTAGTTCTTTATCATAACAAATCAGAAATCGGTAAACAAACGGTTGGACAATGAGAATGATTATGTTCCATGTCATTTTTCCACATGATATCTTGCAGAACGGAGGGTTATATGATCACTTATCTTAAGACGCGTTACTGACTAGGTTAGAGTTCGACAGCGGTTTTGAGAGCTATAATTTGCTAGTCATTTTTTAAATTTATACTAACATTTATAGTTATTAGACTTATCCTGGTGGGAGACTATTGGAGTAGGTGTCTAAGCCCATAACTACAATTCATATGTACTTGAGTTGATAGTACCACAGTCCTTTTGGGTTGCCTTCATACTAGCATCTAGACATGATGACCTACTGAGAAAGATGAAGAATTTATTATTTGGAATAACAAATTAATATATAAAATGATTTATTAATGTATTATGAACATAATGTATTAATTAGAAATCATGTTATTTAATTAATATTTAATCAGAAACTAATTTGGAATTAATTTTGGGATTAAAGGAATTAATTAAAAGTGTAGGGGCTATTTAGCAATTAATAAATAGTTGTGGTTTTGGGCTCTTGGACCATCCTAGAAGGGATAGACGAAAACTTCTACGGTGGCCCTAGAATTTTCGTCTAATGCCTTAAGGATGGGGAGTCCATGGGCTGCTAAGGCCTTTAAGTCGGAAATTAGGCTTTCCTCCAGCAAACCCTAGCTTTGGCTATATGCAACCTCAGCTATTTAAGGAGCCTCAACCCTAAGGATTTCGGCCTATGCATCCAAAACCCTAAGAAGAGCCAAATCTTGAGCTTCCTCCTCCTCTCTCCTCTCATCCTCTTAAATAGTGTGTTTGTGAGCCATTAGAGGTGTTACACTTGTGACACTTGCTCTTAAAGTTCAAGATCTTCAAGGAATCCAATGTTATTACAATATAACAATAAAGGTATGTATTTTAACCCTTGGTTTGTCCATTTCAAAAATTGTAGTACCTTCTAGGGTTTCTTGTTTTGTGTTCAATGCTTGTATGTCTAATAGAGAAAACATAGATCCAACATATTAGGGTTTCATGCACACATAGGATTGTTGGTTATGCTCAAAACCCATCAGTGGTATCAGATCTGTTTGTTTTTTTTTTAATTAGAGTTGATGTAATTGAGTGAACTTGACAAAATTAGGGTTTATGGGAATTAAACCCAAGGCCTTGTGATTTTTGCAAATTAGGGTTTCATAACCTTGGTTTTTGAAAATTTGTTATGGAATTTTTCACCCTTTCCTTTGGCCTCCAAAATTTCGAGATCTAGGGTTTCCTAACCCTAGTGTTTTCGAAAATAAGTCAAGGATTGAAAGCCTTTCCTTCCACCCCAAGTCACAATTTCGAACATTAGGGTTTTGGGTAGGCTTGTTATTTTTGGTAATTATCTTCTTAATTGCTTAATTAGATAATTAAAGATTTTTTTGATATATCCCTCCCATATTTTTGAGATTTAGGGGATAAAGGATTAGGTTAAATTAATTTGTTTAATTTAATGGACTCTAACTCGAGACCGTCATCGCCACCGTGTATGGGTGGCTGCCGCCACGGACCGCCGCCGACCACTACTCTTTGAGGTCGTTGTGGGTGGTGCTCGACTTATTAAACACTAAATTACCTAAACATCTAAATTTAGTCCGAGTGGCACGTGTTTGGGTTGGAAACCCTAATTAGGGTTTAGAAAACCTTAATGTCAAGAAAACCCTAGTTTTAGAGTTTGTCGGGTCTCGCGCTTAAACTATTAATTGAACTTTAAGTGATACTCAATAATGCCCTACGATTAACTTAATGCAGTATTGGACTTAATGAATTAAGTCCTTAAGGGGTTAAGTGTGGAACACTAACCCTATTTATCATTTTATATGGAAAACCCTAGAATCGTGGAGCTCTATTTTGGACAATGACCGGGCGCGTATTTGTGCTATTGCTTGGATCATTATTATACTTGAGAATGGCTAAGTCAAACCTTAGTCAGTCCTACACTTAGGTGATTAGGTTCTTAATGGGTTAAGTGTTCTTACTTAACCATAATCGTCATTTTATATGGAACCCTAATTATCATTTCATGTGAGGTAGTTACTATTGCAAGTGACTATGACCTGTGATCGGGTATTGACTCGAGTATCTTCCTGTAAGTGATTGGAAGTGAGTTGAAGCTGGTAGAGTTCTTCGTTACTACAGTGGTTACATACATGTATATCGAGGTGAGTTTCGCCTCACTGTACCCATGGGTCGAAGGCACCAATGTCGGGCCACTAGTTTTGGTTATCTTTTAGTGGAGGGATGCCTTAGGGACTATATAGAGTTATGTAGGATAGTCTGAGGACTCTTGATCTAAGATTTATTACCTGTTCCTTGTTTGGTTGTGGTTCCAGAGTTGGATCACCTATCCGGGTGACTATCTCACCTCTGAGTATATACGGACATGCATTCCTTGGATTGTTGATATTTAGTATGCTACTATGTTGTAGTGATATGTTAGATCTGTGTTCTGGTATCGAGTATTCTACTATGTTGTAGTGATCTATTAGATCGGTGTTCTGGTATCGAGTATGATGCTATGATATAGTGATATGTTAGATTTTTCTCCTGGTATTGAGTATGTTGCTTTGTTGTAGTAATCTGTTGAGATGTATGTTATTTGTGCTTGCTGGTTGTCATCTATGGAGTGCCCTTAGGGACTATCTGTAGTCATGTTGGATAGCCTGAGAACTCTTGGTCTGGACTCTCTTGCATGTTCCTTGTTTGGTTGTAGCTCTAGAGTAGGATCATATGTTCGGGTGGCTATCTCACCTCTGGTCACTTATGGTTACGCATTCTATGAAGGTTAGTTGGTAGTGGGACTTTATGATATGAGAGAACTAGTAGGCGGTAGTTAATTGTATGATTGTTGTTTTCATGTATTATGTGCCTACTTGATCCTAATTGTTTATATGTCAACATGTTGTGTTTGGTTTGGGTTGAGGCGGTCCTAATTTGTGTTGTAGGCCAAGATACCATGTGCGGGCCAACTGTAAGTGTTGGGTTATGAGCAAAGCATCAATCTTATGGTGTACATGCAAACCCTAAAGCTTTGGATCTAGGTTTTTCTATTTGTACATGCAATAATCATCCAAAGCTCTCAAACCCTAATCTAGCATACAACAAAATCGAAAATACATCTAATGAAGAGTTAAGATGATACCACTGATTGTAGCTTGAGGATCTTGAGCTTTTGAGAACCTAGCACATCAAATGTGATGCCTCTAATAAATCACAAACACCAAAACGATTCGAGAATCTTAGAGAGAGAGGGGAGAGGTAATTTTCTGCTCTTGAATCCTTTTAGGGTTGTTGTAGCTGAAAATTGGATGCCAAGGGTGTCTTTATATAGTTGAAGAATTAGGGTTTCAGTCAAAGACCTCATCCAGTTGCTTAGGCTCTAAGCAGCCCACAAGAATCTTCCGGAACCTAGCCCTTGGACGAAATCCTTATGGGCTCCCATAAGATTTCGTCCAACCCCTTTCCAAGGTTTCCTTGGCCCATTATGCAATTATCTTATAATTACAAGTTTAGTCCCTTTAATTCAATTAACCTCTTTTGACAACAAAATTAATTCTGAATTAATTCTTGACCAATGTTAATTAAATAATATGATTTCTCCTTCAATATATTATTCAAATAATATATTAATAAACCATAATAACCTCTTTCTCTATTATTCATCCAGTCAAGTTGCTTTGGTGAAGGCAACCTAAAAGGACCATGCTACAACCGGGTCAAGTACATAGCAAATATAGTTATAGGCTTAGACACCTAATCCAACAGTCTCCTACTTGGATAAGTCTAATAACTATAAATACAAGTACGACTTCAAAATCCGGTTAGCAATCGTAGCTCTTAAAAGCCGTTGTCGAACTCTGACACGTCCTTTAGACAAGGGATCGTATAGTCCTCCGTTCTCAAGATATTGTGTGGACAATTACATGGAACATACTCATACTTATTTCCAGCAGTTTGTTTCTTGATCTCTGATTCGTCTGACATAGAACTTAATTGAACATATCAACTTAGTTCTGACCAGGCTCGACACATAAGTGAAACCAAATCATCGAGGGGGCCAAGATATCACTTTTACCCTCGTAGGAGAAAAGGAACAGATAAACTTCAACTTATATGCTTGTACTATTTACTCATCAAATCATACACAAGAATGCATTTTATAACATCAAGTTACTGATGTGTTTACGCATTATCAATGCACAACCGACTCGTAAACAACAACTCATATATCTAGGTTTAAAGATTATATGATATTATCATCTCACAATCACTCGTGATTAAATTCAATGAAGTGATTCATGTGAGTGCGGGTTTAATCCAATACTCAAATCATATTTCATAAGTACTCATGAACGTTACAACAAACTTTTTCTATGTCAAAATGCTTAGACAATCTACATGCCAATTCATGACAATCTTCTTGCATACTTACTTCCAATGTATGATCGATTGTGGATGGTTTAAACAATCTTATTATTTAGGAAGTCAAAACATGCAAAGTGTAACAATAGTAAATAATTGACATAAGGAACTAACATTACTTATAAATAATACACCTTCATTTAATCATCAAAATGTAAATTACAAGTTTATAAGGCTATCTAATCACTAACACTAATATCTTCCTTCAGCCCAATGCTCCTAGCGTGCTGCAAGTGCTTAACCCTACTCAGTCCCTTCATAAGGGGGTCTGTTGGGTTCTCTTATAACGATACCCTCTTTACCACAAGGAGTCCCTCTTCTACCCGATGTCTAATGAAATGATGTTTCATGTCAATATGTCTGGATCTGCCATGATCTCTCGGTTCCTTGGCTCAGGCAACCGCACCGTCGTTATCGCAGAAAATCTCCATATGCTCCTTTATGGCCAGTACAAATCCAAGGTCTCCAATGAAGTTCTTTAGCCACATTGCCTCCTTTGACGCTTCGCTCGCTCTTATGTACTCTGATTTTCATGTTGAATCAGCTACAGTCTCCTGCTTGGAACTTTTCCAAGTCAGTGCTCCACCATTCAGGGTAAAGACCCAGCCCGACTGCGAGCGGAAAGTATCTCGGTTAGTTTGAAAACTAGCGTCACTATACCCTCGCACTCTCAAGTCATCACTCCCACTGAGGATAAGAAACCATTCCTTAGTCCTCCGAAGGTACTTAAGAATATTCTTCACTGCGGTCCAATGTGCTCTACCAGGGTTCTCTTGATATATGCTAACCATGCTCAAAGTGAAGGCCACATCAGGGCGAGTACATGTCATAGCATACATGATTGAGCCAACTGTGGAAGCATAAGGTACTCTTCTCATCTTTGCTATCTCGGCATCGGTACTCGGTCTTTGAGTCTTACTCAACTTGGTATTGCTTTGGCTTGGTAACTCCCCCTTCTTGGAATTTTCCACGCTAAAATGTTTTAACACTTTGTCCAAGTAAGTACTTTAACTAAGACATATTAGTCTTTTACTCCTATTTCTTAAAATCCTTATCCTAAGAATATAAGCAGCTTCTCTGAGGTCCTTCATAGCGAAGCACTTCCCAAGCCATGACTTAACCTCCTGTAGGGTTGGGACGTCGTTTCCTATGAGCAGTATGTCGTCCACATACAAAACGAGAAAGCTAACTATACTCCCACTGGCTTTGACATATACACAGGACTCATCCTCGCTTCTCGAAAAGCCAAACTCTTTGAATTTCTCATCGAAACAAATATTTCATCTGCAAGACACTTGTTTCAATCCATAAATGGATTTCTCAAGCTTACACACTCTATTAGGGTGCTCTGTATTGACAAAACCCTTTAGCTGACTCATGTAAACATCTTCAGCCAATTTCCCATTAAGGAAAGCGGTTTTGACATCCATCTTCCATATTTCATAATCATGAAACACAGCTATTACTAGCATCACCCTTATAGATTTAATCTTCGCAACTGGTGAGAAGGTCTCATCATAGTCAAGTACGGGTGTTTGAGTAAATCCCTTCGCAACCAATCGCGACTTATACGTGTGTACTTTCCCATCCATGTCGGTCTTCTTCTTGAATATCCATTTGCACCCGACCGTCTTACGACCGGGGTTGTCAACCAAGTTCCAAACTTGATTGTCATACATGGACTGAATCTCGTTGTCCATAGCCTCTTTCCATTTCGCAGACTTCAGGCCTGACATGGCTTCCTTGTAGTTGTTAGGTTCATCCAAATTTATCAATGTGTTATCACTAATAAACATATCACCCTTAGCAGTTATATGGAATCCATATAATACGGGTGGAAGACTAACTCTACTGGAACGTCTAAGAGGTAAGGACGTGTCAATCAGTTCAATAGGAGTTTCCTCCTCGAGTAGACCGCCAGTGTTAGAGGTTCCTTCATCGCTTGATTCTTGAAGCTCTTCAAGATCAATTTGCCTCTCACTATCCTCTTGGCATATGAGTTCTCGCTCTTAGAAAACCCCTCTCCTCGCAACGAAGACAGCATTGTCACTCGGTCTGTAGAAGAGATATCCAAAGGACTTCTGCGGATAGCCAACGAAAATACAATGCTCACTACGAGGTTCGAGCTTGTCGTGAGTCTCTCGTCTTATAAAAGTCTCGCAACCCCAAACCTTGATATGTGCTAACGAGGGAGCTTTCACTTTCCACATCTTGTTAGGTGTTTTGGCAACCTTCTTAGTCGGGACTAGATTAAGGATATGGACGGCAGTCTCTAAGGCATATCCCCAGAATGACATAGGTAACGAAGCCCGACTCAACATGGAACGAACCATGTCCAACAGGGTTCGATTGCGCCGCTCAGCTACACCATTCAATTGCGGTGTCCTATGTGGAGTCAATTGCAAAACAATTCTGCATTCCTTGAGGTAGTCGTGGAATTCAATACTAAGGTACTCACCTCCTCGATCGGATTGGAGCATCTTAATTTTCCTGCCCAGCTGATTCTCCACTTATTGTTTAAACTCTTTGAACTTTTCAAAGGTTTCTGACTTGTTCTTGATTAAGTAGATATATCCATATCTACTATAATCATTGGTGAAAGTCACATAGAAGCAGTTCGCATCCCTTGTGGTGGATCTAAAGGGCCCACATACATCGGTATGTATGAGATCCAATAAACACTCGCCCCTTTCACAAGTGTCAATGAAGGGTGACTTGGTCATCTTTCCAAGAAAACAAGACTCGCACGTGTCATCGTCCCTAAGGTCAAATGACTCCGACACTCCATCCTTTTGGAGTTGGGCTATGTGCTTCTTTTTGAAATGTCCAAGACGACAATGCCACAAGCATGCTTTATCCAAACCATTGGAAGAATCGATATGCAACACATCATTTCCTAAGTTCTCTACAACCATCACAGTTTCATATATTCCATTACAAGGCAATGCTTCAAAATAGAAATTACCATTAAAGAAAGCATTAATAGAACCATTTTCATTATAAAACTAAAATTTAAAACCTTGTTTATACAAACCATGAAAAGAAATAATGTTTCGTGTCATTTTTGACGAATAGCAACAATTATTCAAATCTAGACCTAACCCACGACTAAGCACTAAAGAGTAAACTCCAATCTTGGTGACAGGCGACGTTTCCCTATTCCCCATGATCAAGTTTTTCTTCCCATGCTCCACATCCCTACTTCTTAGTCCCTGCAAATCAAAACAAATGTGAAAACCACATCCTGTATTGAGGACCCAATACATAGCATGTGATCAGTTATTAGATTGAATAGTATAAATACCTGCGAAGGTGGGTTTTATCTTCCCATCCTTGATGTCCTACAGGTACTTTGGGCAGCTTGGTTTCCAATGCCCTTTCTTGTGGCAATAATAGCACTCTGCTTCCTTCGGGTTGGAAGAGGGAGCAGCAGGACCAGCTTTGGTTCCACTAGAAGAGGTACCATCGTAAGACTTTCCCTTGTGGCTCTTAGAAGGAGCCTTCCTCTTCTTTCCTTTTCCTTGCCCAATAGCCAAGATAGTGGCAGCAACAGTAGGAGTAGATGCAATAGATTTGCCTATTAGACTACTCTCATCAGTCCTTAGCAGGCCTTGAAGCTTGCTTAGAGTGACCTCCTCCTTGTTCATGTGGTAGGTCATACGAAACTGGTCGTAGCAAGGAGGTAACGAGTGTAGAATAATATATATGGCCAGCTCTTCATCAAATTTAACATCTAACTTCAGCAAGCGATCCACGTATCTCTGCATTTTCTGCAAGTGGGCCATGATGGACTCTCCATCCTTCTTTTTGGTAGTGATCATCGCAGCGATGATCTCATACCGTTCCTACCTAGCACTTTGATGGTACCTTTCCATTAAATCTTTGTGCATCTCGTAGGGATAGTAGTCCTCGTAGGACTTTTGGACTTCTGCAGTCATCGTTGCGAGCATGATGCAATGAACCTTTGTAGCATCTCACTCATGAGTTTCGTAAGCAGCGATTTCTTCGGGAGTGGCAGTGTTCACATTGACCTCTTTCTTCTCCTTGTCAAGAACATACTCTTTGTCCTCGTAATGGGTGACCATCCGAATGTTGCGGATCCAATCATTGAAGTTGGACCCATCGAATATCACCCTCCCACACAAGTTCATGAGTGAGAATGAGCCGGAAGGGATCAAGCCAGAAGCGTTGTTGTTGTTCGAGGTAGACATCTGAAACAGAAAAGGAACAAATTTTAGAGATAAGAATCCCCAATTAAACACCCAAATGAGAAATTACGGCTAGAACCCAACACAATTATTTACAATTCAGAAGAGGGATGTCGTAATCTAATTGCAAATAATTTGAAGGTAGGCAAATGACAATTTACCAATTTCCACCATGAAAAACGAAAAAGACAATTAAGTTTTAAATGTTTGAAATTCCTAGATCTTTTGAGATTCATTGAACCTTTCAATGGCATGTTTAAATCTTGATATGCCCTTCAAGTTTGTGACTAGGATACCGAGGATCACAAACAAGGTGTGAATAACCATGCATATGTACTTGGTACACTCGATGTCATTTACCACCTAATCAATGTGCCGGTTAGCCACACACGCTCCATTGATCTATGATACACATCGAGTTACCCTTTACCACCTTTGCTAGTCCCAAATTAGTGTGTCAGTTATCCACGCACGCTCCACTAACGAATTGGCAGGGTGCAAAGTGTAATTTCATGGAATAGCATCATTTCACATTTTTCCTAAAGTAACTAAGATTGGGAATTTTATAAAAACATTAGTTACTTTATTAATCATTATACTTTTAATGAGATATTAGTTGCCATATCCTACCTGTTTGGCTAATGACCATCCACTAATCAAGGAAGCGGTGGGTGAGGGTGGACACCCATTAAACTGCCATTTTATAGGCAACAACCTTATACCCCCTTATAGATTGGCTTCATGAATGAGGCCTACTAACGGTAAGACTAGCTTAATCTTATACATATATATAATTAGTAATCTTATAATATTATAATAGTATAAGGGTTGAATTTTAAACTTGTAAAATTCTACGGCTTGGAATTTAAATATTTAAAAATCAAAACTTTTAATTAAAAATTTTAAATCCCAAAAACTTGAGGGGAAGTTTTGAAACTTTTCAAAACATCTTTTAGATCAAATTTGAAAAATAATTAATTAATTATACTATTAATATTTATCACATAATTTTACCTAATCTATTTTATTGACATGATAATTCAAATCACAATACAAATAATTAATCTTTATCATATAAAACAAGTAATTCTCTTATTTATGACAATTATCTTTGAATTACATTAGGATAATCCATACCTTATTGAAAAAATCGGATTTTAATAGCCAAAAACGTTTTTGGTAATTATCCTAATTCAATTTCAGTCAAAATCCCAAAAAATCAGCCTCCAGACTCCCTGACTCGTCGAGTTCATCAGGTGACTCGACGAGTTCATCAGGCAGAAGCATGATTTTTTGATCTTCAGCTTTGAACAATTTTAACAATGCATCAAATACAAAAGAAAAATGAACTAGGCTCTAATACCTCTGTTGGGTTATGAGCAAAACATCAATCATGTGGTGCACATGCAAACCCTAAAGCTTTGGATCTAGGTTTTTCTACTTGTACATGCAATAATCATCCAAAGGTCTCAAACCCTAATCTTGCATACAACAAAATCGAAATCTACATCTAATGAAGAGTTAAGATGATACCTTTGATTGTAGCTTGAAGATCTTGAGCTTTTGAGAACCTAGCACCTCAAATGTGATGCCTCTAATGAATCACAAACACCAAAATGATTGGAGAATCTTAGAGAGAGAGAGAGAGAGGGGATCGTTAATTTTGGATCTTGAATCTTTCTAGGGTTGTTGTAGCCGAAAATTAGATGCCAAGGGTGTCCTTATATAGCTGAAGAATTAGGGTTTCAGTCAAAGACCTCATCCGGTTGCTTATGCTCTAAGCAGCCCACAAGAATCTTCCAGAACCTAGCCCTTGGACGAAATCCTTATGGGCTCCCATAAGATTTCGTCCAACCCCTTTCCAAGTGTTCCTCAACCCATTATGCAATTATCTAATAATTACAAGTTTAGTCCCTTTAATTCAATTAACCTCTTTTGACCACAAAATTAATTCTGAATTAATTCTTGACCAATGTTAATTAAATAATATGATTTCTATTTTGATATATTATTCAAATAATATATTAATAAACCATAATAACCTCTTTCTCTATTATTCATCTCGTCAAGTTGCTTATCTGAAGGCAACCCAAAATGACCATGCTACAACCGTGTCAAGTACATACCAAATATAGTTATGGACTTAGACACCTAATCCAACAGTAAGCCGTAGGCACGAAGGCTCAGGAGGAGCGGTTGGGTTGAGGCGGTAGGCCAACAAACCCTGGTATTCTAGTCTGGATAGACTGAAGGCCTGCAAGGCGGTCTCGTCAGACTGAAGGCCGAAGAGTGGTTGTTATGCACACTTGTATGATTATTAGTATATGGTATTTTGGGGGAAACTCACTAAGCTTTATGCTTACCCAGTTGTTTATTGTTTTAAGTATCATCGGTGGCTATGGGAAGGCAAAGACGAGACTATACACACTCAACGGCAGCATTGAGGATTTAGCATTTAGTATGATACTAAGATTGTTATTTAAGTGTGTTTGGAATAAAGAATTTTCTTAATAATGGATTTATAAATTGGGAAGTTTTAACTTAATTAAAAAAAAATGAAAATTTTGGTTGTGAAAATGGGACGTTGCACACGGAGTTGGTTGGGTCTGGTGAGTTATGTCTTAAAAGGCATGAGGAAGTGTGGTGGTATGATATGGGCTTGCTAGGTTGTTGTCTAAGTACTGACTAAGAGAAAATGAGGGATGCATGTTGTTGGATGACTTATTATTGTCATGATGGGCTTGCAAGTCGACTTGTAATCCAATTTGACGATGGTCGTTAAAGGTAACTTGCCTAAGGGTGTTGATGTGGTGCGATCCAGGCCGATGCATCCAGTGTGTAGGAGGATCTCACAGTGGAGGGCAGCAGCATATCAATTGGTCCACATAACATGGGGATGTTGACCGCTGTCTGGCAGTGGTCTTGTTGTCGGCTATTGTTTCCATTATGCTGATTTTTGGTGGTCACTCCTATGGCGTTGATTATGATTGTGGTTGTCACCTCATTTTTGTTGTCAATCATGAAGTTGATCATTATGTCCAACATAAAGAGCGATATGGGGAGAAGCATTGTCATGGTGGATACCTAGTTGAGGATGTGATCGGGATAGACATATCTCTTCAATATATAGATTGGGTTTAACGGGATGATGGCATTAGAGAACGATGGTGGATAATGTTAGCCACTCAATCGAATTTTTCATTGAGGCCATTAACCATATGAGTGACAAGCTTCTTCTCCAAGACAAGCTCATTATTATTTGGCATAATATCGAAATGGTCTTTATGTTTTTTACAATAATCGGTGATCAATAAATTGCCAATCTCATTGGAACGAATCTTATGGTTAAGCTGTATAGTACGGGCATCCTTATTGCCAAGAAAAAGATGTGCAAGGCTTTTCTAAACTTTATACACGATCACACCATTTTTATAATCATTTGGAGAAGAGACTTGTTAATTGTAGTGTATATCCATATCTTGACTAAGGAGTCAATTTTTTGCCATCCGGGTGTGGTATTTGTGATGGAGTCCTCTTCAAGATGATTATAAATGTCGAAGGTTACATAACAAGCCTCAAAAAGCTCACAACACGCATCATAGTTCAACTAAATTAGTCGAGATCATGAGTGAGATGGACATAGGCACGAATGTTGGTGATGTCAAATAGTTTTTCCGTGGCATCCTTGTTAATGTCGTAGTTGCCCATGGTAAACGAAGAAGATGCGTTGAGATGAATTTAGGGTTTAAGCTGTTGGAAGGCACTCGGGCCTGCCATGAAACAAAGAAGCATGAGATAGAGTGGCAGATTGGAAAGAAAATGTGGATATAAGATTTCAAAGGTTTGATACCATAATAGTCAGTATATTTCCCATAAAAAGATATTGCTTCATTACGAACGAATCTCCCTAATCTAATATAAGAATAGTTTTATTCTCTTTTTGACATGTGTCATCGTATTAGGTCTCATAATTAATGCATATTTTATTTTATTTTTTGTCATGTGTCACCTTATTATGTCTTATAAATAATACATGTCAATTGTCAACCTATTGATTCTCTATTTCAAATTTTAAATTTCTCACTCTAATTACATTAAATTAATAACATCAGAATAAAATTAAAATAGATTTAACACAAATTATAAAGTGGTATAATTTTACATATTTATTTAAATCAATGATTATAATTTAATATAACAAAAAAAACCTTTTAATTAATAATTTATTTAAAATAAGTGATTAATAAGTTTAAGATTTTATTATTAAAATTTAATTAATTTTATAACCATGATTTCCACATATTATAAACTAGTATATACATAAACATAGAATACATATGCCAATGCCATAATACAGTAATACATGTGCCTAACTATATGTCCACCAATATCATGCTCTAAGACTCACTGGGTTACTCACTAAGCTCAATAATCAATACCCATTCCAACTTGGTCCTAATATTCAAACTCCAAAGTCTTTTTACCTAAGATAAAAGGTTTCGTTTAAATTTCACAAACATCTTTGGGGTTCGCTTAGAGCACACACAAGAGGAGATTTTTCAAAGCTTTTTCACTTTGAAAAAGCTATGAAAAAAACTCTTCCTATTGTGACAGCTTTTTCACTAAAAGCGTTTTCAAAAGAAATTGTTAATTAACAAGTTTTTTCATAGAGCCTTTCAGTTGAAGTGGTGGGTTTCATAGACATTGAGTTAAAAGTTATCAACTTATAAAAAGCATTAGAATAATATAAATATCTTTAGTTAGTCATATGAAAAAATAAATGGAAAAAAATAATAAAATAAAAACTCTCGGATTATGAGTATACGTTAAAGCTTGTTGAATTGATGATGCAACATTTACACTAAAAAGCTTCGTGAAAAAACTTCTTTATTATCAATGTTGTTAAGCTTGCCATGAAGGGACTTGAACAAGATTGTTACATCATCTTCATTGATGAGCAGTTCAATAAAAAAATACTAATATATTATTGATAAAAAAAATTCATTCGTATAAAACTATCACAATTACTTCATAAATTTATAGCTATTAGAGCATCCACAATGGTGAGTCCAATTGGAGAGTTGAACGAGTTGACAAGTCCATGTGTCATTTAATAGATAAAACTCAATCATTGTGAGATGTCACATTAGCATTCAATGGATTTAGAGTTCAATGGTCATTAAACTCTTCAATGGAAAAAAGAAAAGTATTAATCTTTAAATATTTACTATAAATTACATTTTATAATATTCTATTGAACTTTATAGAGTTCAATGTATTATAGAGAAAACCATAATAGAGTTGTATGGATTTTAGAATGATGATATGGCGATCCATTACATTCCATGGAGTTCAATGCATTGTGGATGCGTTAGTTTGAACCTAATACCACGCGCAAACCCACCTAAATATCATTTGTTTTCTTTCTTGGTTTTGTTATCTTAATGATTTTTCGTAGACTTGTAACTCATATAATCGTAGTTAAAGACCAATGAGGCAATGACCATTTCATTATTGGTTATGACAAAATACTTATATCATATAAAACAGAAAAAGCATTTTTATGATATAAAACAGAAAAAGTTGGTTGAATAGCATTATTTTACATATACTCGATCACCTCCTACCCGCCTTCTACTTCAACTTCCAATTCCTCCGTCAAACTCCAGCCACCACTGCGGATTATCGTTTCCAAATTGCAAGATCTTCATCCTGTCACTTGAAAAATAACATCAGAATTAAAGCAGTTAAAGTAAATATTCTCTCTTTCAATCTTCGGTTTCAATCCAGCTTGTGTTCTTTTCATGTTAATTTGAAAATCGATCTGCACAGATGGCCGATTATACTTTCGGACCTCACAAAATCGATCACAACGACGTCTTCTACACCACAGATCTTCTTTACGCTTTTGTGAATCTACGCCCTGTTCTTCCTGGTAATTTATCATCAGCTACTTGTTAATGCGTTCATTAATCATGATGTTAGGTTTTCGTTTGGACTTTCGTGCCATGATTATCGAGTTTACAACTTTTATGCATCGATCCATCGGAATCTTCTGTCTATTGCTTACACGATTCTGCTTTACATAAATCTGAATTAGTTTTTGTTTTTTTCTTCTACAGGTCATATCCTTAATTCAAGTATTAGTAGTTAGCAAATCTGAAATCTCTATAGCTAATCAATGTTACCATTATCTCAAAGCTCGTGTTCTTATTTGATTGAAATCGTAGATCACTGAAATGAATTTGGATTTTTTTTTCTTTGATTCACTTGACGATAAACACATGTGTTGGTATGCCCAAAGCGCGAAGTAAAGCGATTTGGTGAGCTTACGACAGAGGAGACTAGTGAGATGTGGATTACAGCTAAGAGAATTGGTAATATGCTCGAGAATTATCACAAAGCATCTTCTCTCACCTTTACAATCCAAGTAATTAAGCTTCCATTGGCTTTCTTTTATCGTTCTTTTGACATTATATAATATTTATATGGGTTACCTTTTTTTCTTTCAGGATGGCCCACAAGCAGGACAATCTGTTCCACATGTTCATATACATATCGTCCCTCGAAAAGTTGGAGACTTTGAGAATAACGATGATATATATGATGCTGTAAGTTCTCAAACATGATCAATCATATATAATCACAATAGATTCATTATTATGTATAGTAGTTATTGTTTTGATCTTTGTAGATCGATGAGTCGGATAAGAATTTGAAGAAAAAACTAGACTTGGACAAGGAGCGGAAGGATAGAAGCTCGGAGGAGAGGGTTCAAGAGGCAGAAGAATACAGAAAGCTTCTGTCATTCGAGCCAGAATCATAATATTGTTAAAACTCTTTTGTATATTTATGTATGTATTTGGAATAATTCATAATAAATATGATTGTTGCATTTTGTCATATAAAATAATAAAATATGTCTATCAAATTAATAATTGTAGGTGATGTTTTATCCTAAATTTGTTAAAGTTGTAACATGATCTCTAATTGTCTATATATAGTTCATATCCATATAAAGGTAAAATATTTATAGAGAGATGAACATACATTTAACTTTATGTTCAATTGTGGCAGAATTTCCATCACATAATGTGTCTCAAAACTTACCAAAACATCATCACTAATCGACGAATCAGTGAGGGAATAATACGTCACCAAGCAACGAGTTTTAACCATTGTTATTTTTGGGTGGTTTTTTTAACCGCATAAAGAAATTTTAAAACATCTAGGAAGATTTTAGAGAAATAAGAATATTACAAAGAAGATAAAGCTAAGTTTGGGTTCTAAAGATATCCGATGCAATTCATTTTAGTTTTTGTTTTTATTGTAAAGCCAACAATGCGATTGTATTACAATTTTCTCCAAAACAAAAGCTTTCTCCGCTTCATTAGATTGCAACAAAATGACATTCTAAAATCTCCAAAGAAACAAAGGAATTGACAATAACCACCTCCAAACCTTTTCTAGAGTCATTTTGAATATTTGGGTTATCCGACCACAAAAGTAACTCACATAAACCATTAAAATTGGGTGTGTTCAAACCCCATCACAACATAATTTGATTCCAAATGTCATATTCAATCGACAATCTAAGAATAAGCTATATGTATATGCCACATCCAACTCACACGAGGGGCATAAAGAGATTAAACTTTCAAGCATCTTCTTTGTAAATTATTCTCTAGTAGGTAGTCGTTTCAAGAGAACCACCCAAATTAAAATGTTCACTTTAATGAGTACAAATATTGTCTCATCTAGTGACAACATTTATAACCACCAACAAACCACTATCGATGAACAGTCTCTCTCTCTCTCTCTCTCTCTCTCTATATATATATATATATATATATATATATATATATATATATATATATATATAACCTTGTAGGGTTTTGTTTGTTTACACTGGTAATCTGTTATATAAATTCAGAGATTACACTAAAAGGGGAAGATTGTTGCTAATTGAAATTTATACAAGTGTCAAAGGAGTTTTAAATGACGATGTGATATAAGTCAGATGATACGCTTATATAACTTACATAATGTTAGTTTGAAGTTTTAAATGACTATATGATATAAGTCAGATGATACACTTATATAACATACATAACGTTAGTTTGATCTCGTACATGATAAATGATGTGGTCAAGGGCCAGTACCCTTTGCTAGTGGGTTAAGGGGAAACACCCCAAAACAAAAGCGGATTTTTGGACTACAAATGTAGCAGATAATGATGGAAAACGGTTTTCTAAAAATTATTAATACTATTGACGACTGTGAGTGGAAAAACCGTCGTCTAAATCCTAGCCCTTAAAACTCCTACAACTTTCGATCCTGACCGTAATAACTCGGTATTTGCAGTTAATCGGAGGTTCCAGCCGTCTTCATTCGCACGTTCCTTCTTCTTCTTCCCCACGTTTGTAGTTATGTAACTTCTGCTTCGATTCCTCCCAGGTTCTTACAGTTATTGACCCATTAGTCCTACAAATCAGCCTATTGAGGCCTATATAAGAGTACTCTTTGAAGTAATTATGTTAATCGGTTCTATTGCTTCACCGAATCATGGACCAGGCGATGTTCTTCATCGACAAACCACAATCAGCCAAAATTGCACCCTCCTTCTTCTTTGCGTCAAGCTCCAGGTTCGCTCTTTTTTCCTTTTCTTTCTTCTTCTGCTTCGATCACATTGATCGTAGGTAAGTTTCAAGGAATTCGAATTGGTATACCCCCTCCTCTCCTTTTCAATCGATCATATGTTCCTCTTCACCCTTATTATTATTGTTATTATTTGGCAGAACTAGTGCAGATCAAAAGATGTTGAAATGGAAATGGATATCTTGGAACAATAAGGTAAAACCTAGAAGCTTATCAAGCTAATTACCCCTTTTGACAGATTATTTGTTCTATGTAGTTAGATTTGTAGCTTAAGAAGTTGGAAACCAAAAGTCTAGCAGTGATTCTGCTATGTTTTGATAGATTCATGGGAAGTGGATATCAACTGAAAGGTATGAACTTAGGTTAGTAATTAAAATTGTCATCAATATCCACATGTAACATCAAAGTTGCTGATTTCGTTGTTGTAGAATTTGAAATAGTTGAACATGTTGCCCTATTGAGGTAATGGCTTTTCTTTTTAATAATTATGTCGATTTTTTATACTTTGTCTTTTTCATGTTGATTGATCTTGATGACCTTTATAGATTAAGAATAGAAATTGTTAGCAGGTATGCTGAAACCAATTAATTGAAGGAAATAAGCATGAAGATGAACTTGAATAAATAAAAGAATGACAAAAAAATACAAGCATCTGATTCCACGCCTAAATGATGAATGAACCCATCTTGGAAGAACTATATCAGGTAAGTTCATTGTACTTTTTTGTCAATTTTTTTTGTGAAACATCTCCTTATACAAGATCATACATTTAATTTTGCCGAATTCCAGTAAAGTGATATTAATATTTAGTGTGAATATGAGCGTTTTCTTTCAAGGGTATGTGCACATAGTGTCATCTGTTGGGTGGAGAAGATACAATGTTTGGAGGCATGGACATGGTGGAAGCAAGGCATGAGGTTGCATTTTTAAGGCGAAATGGTTACAGCTTCATGACTTCCCCTTTTAGAAGACTCTTCACCTAAATTGTTGATATAAGTCTTCATTTCCAGTTGTTGCCATTGGATTTAGACTCAAATTTCTCAAGGTATGTTTTGCAAATCCCAAACACTACTTCAAAGTTCAAAGTAGGAAGTACTTGGTATTCATTATATCTTTTGGAGCAAATATAAAAAGGGGTTTTAGATTTTCTTTTCTTAATTAATTATTTTGATTTCAAGAATTACAATCAGATAATAATTTGATAAATTTAGGGATAATATGATACTTTTCCATTTATCCTGCAATAAATCTGATTTTGGCACTAAAGATTTTGTCATGATGACTTCTTATATTGGAATTGTTCTGAAATACCATAACCACTTTTAGATGTTATTATTGAGAAGAAAGTATCTCTTTTTGATGCAACAATACTGTAACATCCTAAATTTAAGATTATATTATTAAATTAATAAGATAAAAGGCAAAATGGTAGAGAAAAGTCATTAAATTTGCTGGGAAAATTCCCCTAAGTCAAGGGGAATAAGGTCATTTTCGAAATTTTACCAAAACTAGGTGGGGTTTTTTCACATGATGTTAATAAGATAAAAGGCAAAATGGTAGAGAAAAGTCATTAAATTTGCTGGGAAAATTACCCTAAGTCAAAGGGAATAAGGGCATTTTCGGAAATTTACCAAAACTAAGTGGGGTTTTTTCACATGATGTTAATAAGATAAAAGGCAAAATAGTAGAGAAAAGTCATTAAATTTGCTAGGAAAATTACCCTAAGTCAAGGGGAATAAGGGCATTTTCGGAATTTTACCAAAAATAGGTGAGCTTTTTTCACATAATTTTAATTTGTTGTTGCCCACGTCTCCCCAGAAAAGCTACAATATGGTAGACCATCACCATCCATTTGAACTTTGAAGAAGATGACAATGCAATGTAAGTTTATGTTAATTATTTTCTCTTACTATTTATTTTTAAATTTATGACACTTTGGTTGCATTGAATCTGATCTGGTGGGAATAAAAGGATGAGTATTAAGTTAACTAACCATTTTTCTTACTTTTAAATTGTGTTTAATTATTTACCAATTTGGTCTATCAAATGTCATGTTTTTTCTTTGGGTTTGTCCATGTGATCGAATTTTGAAATACAAATTGAATTCAATCTTAAAATTAATTTTCTTTAAGTCAAAAAAAATATTATATTCTACTGGTTACATCAGAACCAAACAAAATTAATTTAGATATGGATTTAGTTCAGTAATGATGTTTATTTGTCTTATGTTTCATTTTTTTTTTTGGTGAAATTTAGTGTATAAAGTCGGTTAACATATCTGAACATGCAGAAGAATAGACATGCAAGAAATAGAAAGGTACTCCATTCAAATGTTTAATATAACATTTTTTTATTTATAACGTTGCATTTTCACTTTTTTCCACATTAACACATTGCTATTATGAGCAAAATACACATACAGAAAGGAAAAAATGTTATGGAACAGTTACTAGAAACTAAACATTAATGTTATTGCAGGATATGGTGAAGGATCAAGTGATTCACATTTTACTGTGACAACCGTCAATTTTCGGTCAAGTCAAAGTCAACTAAAGTCAACAAGTCAAACTGGTCGACTCAACTAACCCTTGTGTACTAGGGCTTACGTTAGGTAGTTACTATACAACTCGATATTCTAATGAGAAATCATCAATTGAAAAGTTCGTATATCTAGCTTTCCTTAACCTAAAATTGTGGTAAGTAATGAACCAAACCGATAAAACAATGTTGCATACTCATCGGGAGTGTGTAAGATCCTTAAACATGGCTTAACGGGGCTTACGGACCTTGTGTTGCAGAGTCAAGCACTCAAGAAGGTCACAAAAGAAGCCTCGCCCAAATCTCTCTAGGTATGAGAAATCTCCCCAAGTATGTGAAATCTCTCCAAGTATGTGAAATCTCTCCCAAATCTCTCTATATATGAGACATCTCTCCAAGTATGTGAAATCTCTCCCAAATCTCTCTAGGTATGAGAAATCTCCCCAAGTATGTGAAATCTCTCCCAAATCTCTCCAAGTATGTGAAATCTCTCCCAAATCTCTCTAGGTATGAGAAATCTCTCCAAGTATGTGAAATCTCTTCTAAATCTCTCCAAGTATGTGAAATCTCTCCTAAATTTCTCCAAGTATGTGAAATCTCTCCAAGTATGTGAAATCTCTCCCAAATCTCTCTCAAAATCTCTCTCAACTTTTTAGAATCACTTGGGGCATCCCGACCCTCGAATTAGTCGAAAACAACTCGAAAACGGAAGTCTACGCGAAAAACAGCCTTAAAGAGTCGAACCCTCTTAAAGAGTCGAACCCTCTTAAGGAGCCGAACTTGTCATAAGCGAAGGTGTCAGAAGCGAACTACCCTATCTCGGACCGAAGTCTCGCATAGACCGAACCCAAAGGTCCCTTCAGACCGAATCTCGCCTGAGCACCGAACCCTACCTTCGCCTTCACCTCCTACCCCTTTCGCTCTATTTCGCCTTCGGCCCAGCAGCAAAAGGGACCGAACCTCGGCCCAGTACCGAGAGGTCTCGCAGGTAGGCAAATTTCACCCGATTTTCGACTAGTTTTGCATTTTAGGCCCGTTTTTAATTATTTTAACGCGGGATTTTCACCCAAAACTTTATTTTAACATATAAGGCCCTATATTTATTAATTAATCACGTTTTGGGGGATAAATCTTATCCAAGAAGAGTGGATGAAATACAAGAGGTGGAGTGTTGACTTTTCTTTAGTTAATGACACAAGCAACCACCCCCACACCCACTCCGTGACCAACCACACCTCCCCACCGTCCCTAGTCACTTCATTGTACTTTTTCCATCACACTCTAGCCATAACCACGTTCTAGAGGCTGGGAAAACCCCACCTCTCTCCTCACTTCATTCATTTCCTCTCATTCCACTAAAAGATCAAACTCTTTTCTCTCAACTCTTCTCTTTCAGTTTCGAGATCTCCAAGGCATTTTCCAAGGCTTTCCTTCTACTTTTGGTAAGTATTATCATCCTCCATGTGATTATTTCACTCCTTTCTACTCAAATCATAGATTTCTTACACAAACTCCTTCATATTTGTGTTAGATTCTCGAATCATCAAGGCATCTTCTTAGTGTTCTTGAGTGGAACACTTCTTTTCTTCGACATTCATCCACTGAAATCACACAAAGTGAGTTCATACCTCTATCTTTTCATGTTTTTCTTAAGTTTTAAGAGGGGGGGGGGGGGGGAATACAAGTTAAAACACCAAGAACATAACTAAATTCATCCAACAGCTTTCCTCAGAAAAGTTTAACTCCATTCACGGACTGTTTTGGCCAACTTAAACATTTTAGTTTTCAAAATTGTATTAGGTGCAAGTAGTTCAGGTTTATACCTTTAAAATAACTACTTGCACACCTCCATATTATTTTTCTACAATTTATGGTGATTTTTACAAAACTGTCTATCATTTCAAGAGCAAATCCGGACCAGTCTGTGATTATGGACTTTTTCATACAAGTTGGAGGTTATTAAAAATCATAATAAAATTTATGAACAAACTAGACTCATTTCCCAAACTCTCAGAATTTACAGATTCTGATTTGGACCTTTAATGATTTTTCTATAAATTTTCTAAGAACAATAATAGAAATGTTAACACTAGAAAAATGCTATCAACTTCATTTGCACCTTGTAACTTGTTGAGCAAGGTGTGTATCGTTATGTGAATATATGTTTTTACATTACATGTCATTTCGTCTTGGTGTATTGGCATACATCAGAAAACAAATGGATTTTTACCTTCATAAGTATGGAAATTAATTAGTTGTTATATTGCATGTTATTTCACTTTAGTAAAAGGTATATATACTTATCGATAAACAAAAGGGTTTTTACCTTCACAAATACAGTAGTTAACCATAGTAAACAAAGTTATAACTATTACATTTAAATGTTTTGATAAACTATAATAGGTATGGTTTATCTCTCCATTAACACAACAAACACATTTCGGAAGGTTTTATTCCCACAGAAAAAGGTTTTACACTCACGCACACCACACGTAAACTTGTTAACTTAAATTGTGAGACATTTTTCTCAGTACTCCTAGAGTACGGGTTAAAATTCCTGGTAGTTATAACCAGAGTCTCTTGTAGGGAGAACGTGATAGTTGTGTATAGATCTATATTGGGTTTGACACCCCACACCTTGTTGCTAGCTACAGTGGGACCTGCAGGTCTACGGGTGACAAGTGTTATAACATTTTTCGACGCCTAAGAAACGCCGTGGCAGGTTCATTCAGTCATAGTATGGTTATAGCGACTCACATAGGGAGTTAACAACACATAAAGTTTACGGGGATTGCTATAAATCAAAAAGGGTTTTATGTCGATTTAAAATCACTTTTTATATCAATAAGTACATATATTATTGTACACTTTCGGTCTTGGTATTTAAGACTACACATCATTCTTGTAAGGAAAATATTGGATTTTTCTTCGTAAGACACAACACATTACAAAGAACGGTTTCCAAACTCTTTATCTAAAAAACTTATGAACTCACCAACTTAATTGTTGACACTTTTTCAAAACTACTTGTATTCTCAGGAAGTAAACGAAACCAACTAACCACAAGCTTTTGAGGATGGAACGCTACGGCGTTGAGCAACTATTTTTATATTATGTCGTGATCAATCATTGAAATATGTAATACTTGAAACCATGTAATTCTTTTCTGATTATATTTATGATTGGTTGTATTTACTTTGAGCACTATTATACTCGTTGTTATGATACAATACATGAAGTCCGCCACCCCCGGACGTTTCCGTCATCCTTGGTTTGGGGGGGTGACATTTACTCCTGAGAAACCAGTTGTGATGATAGAAGTTTTGTACTTTTTTATCATACCGTAGTCGCACAAATGGCAAAATAGAAATAATTAAAGTAAAAAAAAAAATTATGTTTGTGTATCATTATGATGTTTTGTTTCTAGGACTTGTGGTAATAATTTATTAATGCCCTTATAATGTTTTTGTTTTACCTTTTCTCTGTTAAGTATAGCCATAATTAGTTTTTAAGAAAGATCTTAAAAGAGTGTCAGCTGAAAGTTTGAAGAATTTGTATAATCATTACGTGGTTATTTGTAAAGAATGTGAAAATCTTTTTATAATAATTTTTAATCATTTATTTTTTAATTGGTGATTAATATCCTTTAATGACACTCATTTCAATATCTAAGATTATTTGTATAAGTTGCATAAATTGGTAAAAGAATACAGGAACATTGTTACATAAATAAACATTTAATTGGTGTCAACTAGTGCATGGTTACCGGTGAAGATGATAATGTAGGGTATAAAGCTTTGTTTCACAATCAAAGATTGAGATTTCAGTATACTAACCTAACCTAATACAAGAGTGTATAAAACTTAATTTTTTGATATTCTTTTATTCATTCGTACGAATGTAATATAATTAGGTATAGAACAAAAAAAATGATGTTATAGAAAAATTTTAAATCAATTTATTGTTTTACATTTGTCTACCTGTCTAACTAAATGATTAAGATTATAAATAAATAAATAAATAATTGAAGTTCGTGACCAACCTTAAATTCATCAAATATCTTCCATTACATTTGTAGTGGATAAGGATGAAACAAATGGTTTTTAGAAATTAGGAATAGTTACCAAACCATTAACATTAAAAAATAAAATAAAAATAAAAAATGGCGTTTACAAAGTGACACGCATTCATAATACATTTGTAATAATAAAAAAATCACTTAAAGGGTAATATAGTTTTCAATTTTTATAGATCAGGTCACTAAGTTCTTTTTCGTCCATATTTACTTCTTTCAACTTGTTAAATTGTACACACATTCAATCCTTATGGCTGGCTGCTCCAGGTTAGCCGATAAAAATAACTTAATCGGGTAATATATTTCTCACTTTGTACATATTTAGTATACATTTGTGTTGCAAAATAAGTTGTTTTTGTTTTTGTACTCATTCAGTACTTATAAATGATTTTGTTTTCGTATGAAGAAGTTACGACGTTCAGAACACAAGACCTAAACCAAACCACAAGACATACGCAACCAAGCAGTCGAGATCGTGATGGATATAAAGATCAACAACCTAACTAAACCATTTATAAGTATTGAATGAGTACAAAAACAAAAGAGACTTATTTTGAAGAAAAAAATTATTAAGGACTAAATATATACAGAAATATTAAGGACTAAATGTGTACAAAGTGAGAAATATATTACCTGATTAAGTCATTTTATCGACTAACCTGGAGTAGCCAGCCATAAGGACTGAATGTGTGTACAGTTTAACAAGTTGAAGAGGTAATGTGGACAAAAAAAAACTAGTGACCAAATGTGTACAAATCGAAAAATATATTAACCTTTTAAGTCATTATCTCTAAAAAATTTGCTTTTATTTTGGGGTGTTGCTCTTTAGCCTAGTAAGAGGTATTAGTCTAGCACGAGGTATTGCCCCTTCATAATACTATAATTGATTTTTTGCTTGAACCCCTAACAGACATGTAGTGAACACTCGATCCGGCTTTACTACCGTTTGTCCATATTGTGTGATTCCTCCTTAATTTGGAGGTGTTTCAACAGATAATCCAAGGAGTAACCGTCATACTTGTGCATCATCCTCTTGGAGAAGTCTTTCCAAGATGGTGAAAACTTTGTGATAATTTTAACCACTTAGAAGAGCGTTGATAGAGAGATAAAAAAACATGGTCAACTTGCTGACTAAGACCTACAGCTCATGTGCCTGCTCCAAGATTGGTATTTCATTGACCATTTGGAAGTATAAATACTTGTATACAAGTTACTTGTTAGTCACTTCCTCGTGTGTCTTATACTTAAGCTTTAAGGATTTAAAGAGCTCTTTAGGATTTATGACTGACACGTAAAGATCGTAGAAGCGATCAAATATAGAATTTTTTTATGTGGCCAAGACATAAGCCCTCTGACTCTCTACGTAAGACCTCGGCTTTTCTAGATCAAAGAATTCTTTCAGGTTTGGTTCCTAACCCGCTTCGAGGCTTAGATCAATTAGAATAGGGAAAATACAGGGTCTATAAACAAAACCAAGCTTAAGCATAACAAGCATAAAATTGGCCTTGTGAGCCCAACAGGTGTAGTTATGATCGTCAACGCAGTCCAATTTGACAAACTCTTGATTCATGAATCAGAAGTTGGCGGAAAATATTTTGGTGTCCATTTGTTTGAAATTTATTCAAGTGAAAACAAACAAACAATCTGATGATTAGAATTGTGAACTAATATCGAATTGTTATTAATATAAAGTAAAACCTAAGGATTTAATACATATTATTATTCTTTCCAATAGCTATGGAAGAACCAATAAAACAAAAAATATATAGTTAAAAACTAGAAGAATGCAAAGTCATAGAGGGATATAGAAGAGCATAGAGAATTCTCGATTTTTGTGTGTTGAATATGACTCGAGTAGGGTTGTATTTATAGTTGCAAAATACGGCAGATACTTTATCATGGTTAGGCACATATCAAGCGATCTGACCAGGTCAAACCCTAGTTGTCGTGCATTGCTCTCCAAATAACGTAATTTCTAGAGGCTTCTAGAAGTTTACTAAACCATATATATGAAGTCAACGTGTAGTCAACACAAATCGGGTTGATCCAATTCGAACCTTACAAACAATAAAAGATCATCGGCTAATTGCAACAAATTGGCCCTAAATCATGTCATTATGCAAATCTCATGTCCACTCTTGACGTGCATGTAGGCTTGGGCCGTCGTTCACATATACCAAAGCTTTTGGAGGCTAAAGATAATAAAAGCACAACCTTTCATATTCTTTCACACACCAATATAGAATAATAGTAGGAAAGTAACCCGACTTGTTATTCCTTTCACAATATCCGATATAAATTAAGTCCCATAGTGGATGCTTTTATAGTGGCACATAAATTAATTTTGAATAAGAAGTATTAATAAATTGTTTTGCATATTTTGTTTTGTACTTTTCTAACTTCTAAGTATCATCATGTATATATGATTAGGATTACTCTCTATCTATCTTTTTTTTCTAATATCTCTTAGGCTTATAAATAGTTTTTGTATTATATTATTTTATAACTAAACTCAACCGATTCAAATTAATACATATGTTCATTTCTTAACAACATCTTCATTGGTACCTTTATTAGAACTTTTTTAGCTATTTGAAAAAACTTTTGAAATTATTTTTACAAATAAAGTAGTTTGCCATTAGTAATTGAGCCCGTATTTTGCAACGGGTTTTTCGTATTTTTGTTCCGTATTTAGGAGTAAAAAACAAAGGGAAAAAAGTAACAATTTACAAAGTTTAAGGTGTAAGGGGTGAAAGTAATATTTTAAAAAGTAAAATGATGAAAAATATCATTTTACAAAATACAGAGGTTGTAAGTAATGGATTATACAAAGTTGATGGATTAAAGTTTCCTTTTACACATTGAGGGTTGCAAGTAACAAATTATACAAAGTTTGGGGATTAAAATTGCATTTTATACAGATTAATATACTTGTATATTGTGCATTAACAATTATAGTATTTGCTCTAGTGATTTTCTTTGTTGAGATAGTCAAAGTGACATTTTAAAAAAGAGGGATAGAAAATGCATTTTATAAAGTAGATGAAAGAAAATCGTATTTATATATACTATAGGATAAGCATAAAAATTTAGAAAACAAAAGGATAAAAGTGATATTTTACAAAGTTAAAGGTGGATGGGATGAAAATGATATTTTAAAAAGTAAATAGATAGAAAATTTTCATTTGATAAAATAGAATGGTTGAAAATGCGTAATATACAAAATTGAAAGATTAAAATTATAATTTAGGCATCTAGGCATATACAATGTACATCACTCCTTATACTATTAGCAATAGTAACTTTGTCCCGCAACACAAAAACAAATGAGCATTTTAGTTATATTTATAATATGTGATTTCAAGTACTTATTAATATTCTTCAAGGTTATAAAAATCGTTCGACGATTGCTCGACGATTATTAATTGGTTTTGACGGGGATTAATCGTGGATCATAGATTATTAATAAAATATTAAAATTAATCAAATATTAATATATCTTAAAAAAAACAAGTACTTCAAAATTAGAAAATAAAAGAATTAGTAATTTCAAATTTTGAAAATACGAAAATATGAACATTTTAATATAATATTTGAAATTTTGAAAATTTTAGAGTAAAAAAAAGTTGATTTTTTTTTTATTTTTTTTAAAATATTTTTGACTTTTTTTGACATTTGTTGACCGATTAATTCCGCCAAGACCGATTACTCCTGTCAAACCCGATCAATCCAAATTTCCGATTAATACATTAATCATTGACGATTGGAGAACGACAAACGATTAATCCATAATTAATCGCCGATTAATCCCGATTTCTGTAATCATGGTATTTTATTCTCTAAGGTTTCAATTATTTATAAGTTTTATTCATTTTCATACATTTTTTTAAACGGCAAATATAACCTACTCATAAACTACACCTTAAATCCACTTATGTCCACGACGGGACTTTAACCCTCAACCTCAAGAATGGATGACAACACCGGATACCGCTGGGCTAGAAGCCTTTGGTTATCATTTTCATACATAGTAATTTATTTTACACCTTAGTTATATTTAAATATTCTTTTATTCATTACTTAATCTATTTAATTACATATTCAAGATATATTGAAATTTATTTTATAGAGATCTATACTATTAAAAAAAAGTAATTATTAAAATTTTCAAAATGATATATATACCAATGATTAAAAAAAACATTGTTGTAAGATACTTTCTAATAAACTAATCATTTTTTATTTATTAAAATATAAATATCGACTAATACTATTTTTAGAAAAATATGTCAAATTTAAAAAAAAAATGAAAAATAACGTGACGGTGGTTTTTATAACATACAAGAAATATAAATTAATTAATTAAAAAAAATAGTTTTTTAAAAGATTAACCATTGAAATGATTTTATACCAAAAGTTTTTTGATCAATACAAGTTATTGAAATGATGACAAAATATTAAAAAGATTTGAAAGGATAAACATTAAAGAGGTACCATTCACGCTTCTATATGTAGAATTATTATGTTTTCTTTTATAATGTATTTATCTTATCACATTCGTTTATATATAGTTTTTTCTCTAGTATCTCTAAGGCTTTTAGCTTAAACCTTTTGATGTAAACAAAAATTTCTTAATCCAAAATCTACTTCAATTAGTTTAAGTTTTTAGCTTTTAGATTTGATATCATTTTACATTTTTTAAAATCTTACAACTATTTTTTTTCCAACACTTTTACACAAATAAGACTACATGTTCAAGCTTCAGCATATTCATACTGTTCTCCACACTAATTTTGCCAAAGATACTCTTACTTTTATAAATATATTTATCTCCAACTTGTGAAAGTTGTAACCAAAAGCATGTAAAACAAAAGCAATTTCCACAAAATATGACCGAGAAAATGAGAACAAAAAAATTGAAAGGAAAATGGTGCCATTTACTTATAAATGGAATTCAATCCATTACTATCCTACATCCTACCCTTACCAAAAAAAAAAGTAATCGGTATTATGAAACATACCATTTATGTCAAATGTCAATGCCTATGCAAGAGAACCCGATTTTCCAGCACCACCACTGCAACCCGAAGCTGAGCTAAAAGATGTCGATTTGCATTTATTCTGAAGCTCCATGAATCTTTGAACATCAAAATTATGCTTCTTGATAAGCTTTCTTTGACGTGACAAAAAAAGCCTCTTCATGAAATCTTGATATGTGGGGTCTCTTGAAGTGACAAGAAAGTAAGCGTAACCTATAATTAAACCAGAAGATCCACAGAAGAATGTTATTGGTTCCATAACATCCCATGAAAATTCCCAAAAAGTTAGACGGAAAAACAGCGAAATATGTGCAAGTGAGACCCCTAGCCCAGCCCAAAGGATTCGTCGGACTTGCTTGTGTGCTAACACGTCGATTTCTTCATGTTTTGCTTGTAACGTTTTCAGTTCTTCCTTACTCGGATCGTTTTCAGGCAACAGGGCAAGAGGAACTGCCTTTCGAACCATATCCATCACCTGATTATCGACTTTATATGATTAGTTTGATAGATCATTAGATCTACGTGATTAATTTGATTTCCGGAACAATTCAAATCAATGGAGAAAGTTTTATGAGTGTGTTCTTATCCAAACACTATTCAGAGCAATCGAGATGAATGAATGTGTTCATAACAGACAAGGCAAATCGAATACTTGAGAAATAAGACGATTAATCAACAAATGTGATCTGATGTTCAAATTCACTGAATAATCAGACGATTCAATCAAAAATTTGGGGAAATCGGGTAAAAATATTGTCAGATGCATACCTTATGAGGATGAAGATATGCTTTATCTCTGAAGATGAAAATAACACCAGCGTCATCATAAACTTTCGCGAGCATCTTCGCTTCCTCGGCAGATTTCGCTAGGCCTAAACTCTCGCACGCCTGTAAAAGCTCCGAATAACGAACCACCTCATTACCTCCTGCCCCTAACTTCGATTTCAAAGCCTCCACGTCCACCAATTTCATCAGCTTATTCGCCTCCTCAATTGATGCACGATTACCACCATTACCTCCACTCCCCACTCCGTCGCCTCCGCCGACCGAACTCGAGAACAAACAGCCACACATTTTTCCATTATTCGATTCAACGAAAGCAGTTATTGTTGGTCCAAACGATGCCGGATTACACCTACCACTCGCCGTCGCCGACGCTACGCCCTGTTTCAGCAACGGAAACGATGATCGCCACATGTTCTCTTGTTTTTTTCCCGATGTATACGTATAGATCAGTGTGAGTACATGTCCATGAATTTCGATTGTGTAAGGAGATTTGGCATCGCTGATCTAATAAGTGAAGAATGAAGAGCGTTCATGGAAGGTGGCGCCAACTTTAGTGAGAGAGAAGGTGGAGGAGAGTTGAGGAAGAGAGTGAAAAACGGGGGAGGAGAGAGGAGATCGGTTAAATGGAGTGACACGATTTTTCGCTTTTAATGACAGAATAAATATTACATTTATTCAGTTTTATCCCATTTAAATTGCATGTAGTATGTAACAGTAAAAGCATTTTAATGGAATAACCACCAAAGATGACCAAAATAAGCGAGTACTTTTTGACGTAGAATATAACATAAATAGCTTTTTTCAAATAAAATATATAAATCTTTGAAAGACACGTTCGAGGCATTATGTTTTTCTAGAAATTGTCAATGGAAAATAAAGGTTATCATATCTTAAAGTATTGGTCTTTTTACAAGTTTAAACATTTGAGGACTAACACACTTGTTTGAAAAACCTAAATCCATCTCAAGCTTGGATTACTCAAATGAATCAATGAAGATGAAGAGAGGTATGTGTACAATAGTTCATTTACTTGAATTTTAGGCTAACCGATTTAAATGAGATTGTTTAAAAAGACATCACATTTTACCATACAAACACACTAATTAAATTTTGAAATATTTTTATTGGTTGAAATTGCATTGTTTTCCGAAAAACTGATTATAAGTAGTTAATTATAGATTGACTTTTTATAAAATGATAAATAAGATGTTTAAAGGGTGTTTTATTAGGCTCACCCATTTAAATATAGACATGTGCACAAAATATTAACTTAGGTAATCCAGGTAGATATAGCCATGGTTGAGACCACCTCTAACTTACCTTACCCCCACCTATATGAAATCAATATAAAGCTTCTTGAATCACATTGATTTTATTTTTGTTTAATGAAAGATTTTTCAAAAATTTGAGAGTCTAACGGCTCAATTAGTTTGGGGTTCTCAACAAATCAAAATTTCGAGACTTTTTGGTATTTACTGTAAAAATATAATAAGACAGAACAAAATGTTAAAATGATCATATTATTCTTTTGCAAAAAAATATTAACAATTATTTTATCTACCAAACATATAACTTGCTTAGAGATACCCATTGACGTATAAACCCAACATAAAAATGTCAATGTGAGCTCAACTCTTTATGCCCAAAAAAAAAAATTGATCGGTGAAAATATTGAATTAAATAATTACTGTCAACAAGATTGCCATGCGTCATTTTTTGTTTTGGTTGGTTTTCTTGCCAATTTTGACTTCAAAACTTAACAAGCCATTGAAATATGTCAGGACCATTGTTACAGTAAATTAGTTTTAAGATGGGCTTAATAAGATGATCATTTTTCTACTGGTGAGTAATCTTCACATAAATAAAGTTAAAACATGTCTCATTTTCACAAAAATGAATGAAATTCAATATTTCAATTCCTTTATATTTCGTTATATCTAGCAAACCAAATATATACCTTGCTTAGAGATGTCCTCTAAAGTACAAATCCAACATAAAAATATCAATGTGAGGGCCAAGGTTACAGTAAAATAGTTTTAAGATGGGTTTAATAAGATAGAAATGTTGATGATCACTTTTTTACTTTTTTACTTGTGACTAATGTTCACAATAATATAAGCAAGAATATCTTTAACAACCAAGTCTCATATAGAGGTGGGTTCAATTGAGAAAATAAAAAATGTTGAGAATGGGGGAATCATTCTTAGCCACTCATTTTATTCAAGCATAAAAAGACACGGTGACAAACTTGTAAATATGAGAACAGCCTTCAATCTCAAATACGTATATGTAGTTTAAACTCATTCATCGTTCATCATCCAAATTTCTTCTCCAACTTTCAACAATCATCCAAATTTCTTCAATTAAACCATCATCAACATCATCCAGTGCTAATCAATCATCGATCTTCGTCAATAATTAACACGATTCAGCAGTTAACAACAAAAATTCGTTTTTGGTTCTTTCAATTCAACCTTCAATTGTGCTTGAATACGATCAGATTTTCAACATTTATGATTAATTATACTCCCAGCATTATTAGATCAACATCATCGATAATCAACAAAAATTCACTTCATATCATTCATTCAACATCGATTATCAAATAAAACTTGAAAATTGAGGTTAGAAAAATATCAAATCGTTTTTTTTGAAAAATTTCATATAATTTTCTATCAATCTACTATTTTGTAAGATTTAAATAGTCAAAATATCATGTTTTTAACATTTTTAAAAAAAGTTAAATTGTATGCACTCCAACTGTTTGATGAAATGCATGAACTAAATTACCACGTTATATTCATATATGAATATGTTTTCTCAGTATATGATTATTAAAACAAAAAAACAAATATGCAAATATGTATGTTATTCATATGTGAATAACATATAAAAATTATATATATTTGTGAAAATACATTGTAATATTCATATATGAATATATTATGTAATATTCATATATGAATATGCTGTGTAATATTCATAAATGAATATATCATCTAATATTCACAAATGAATATACTATGTAATGATCACATGTGATATACCATGTAATACTATGTAATATTCAGATATGAAAATATTATCTAATATTCATAAGTGAATATACCATCTAATATTCACAAGTGAATATACTATGTAATATTCATAAGTGAATGCATCGTCTAATACTTAAATATGAATATATTATGTTTATTATATGCTATATTCATATATGAATGATACTTCAATTGTAAAATAATAATAATAATAATAATAATAATAATAATAATAATAATAATCATAGTTTTTATTAATAGCTGAATAACAAATGTACTATAATAAAAACTTGATTCATTTTTATTCACTTATGAATAACGATAGCTGAAAATATAAAAAAAATAAATTTTTTATTTTATCTTAAAACTATATCAATATGGATATCTATTTGTAGAGAATAAAAAATCATGAATTTTGGTATATTTAAAATCATTTTTCGATAAAAATAACTTCTTAAAAATTAAAAAAAAAAAAAAAAAAACGAAAATACTATGTTTTTGTATATATTATGGTAATGATTATCATAGTTTAAGGAAACATGTTTTGTTGAAAAACAAATGTCTATTTCCCATTTCTGCAGGTACCGCGGTATCTAATAAGTTCTACCTACTATTGGATTTGAACCAATGACTCCCGCCGTATGAAAGCAATACTCTAACCGCTGAGTTAAGTAGGTCATTTATCTTCACAAAGAAAACCAAAAGGGACTCATCCCATCGATGGATTATAAATATCATATTACTTAGAAGCAATACCGATCAATATGATCTTGGATCATGGAATAGTCATCTTGAGAATATTCATCTTGACAAAAAATTATCGACATAATAAAATATATATTACAAGCACTAAGGGCTATAGCTCAGTTGGTAGAGCACCTCGTTTACACGCGCGCCGATGTTTTTCAGGGGAGTCCATCATGGAATCAAAAAAATTGATCTTATTGACAAATCGATGTCTGACGGAGGCTTTTGCGGCAAAAATAAATGAGTGGCTGAGAATGATTCCCCCATTCTTAACTTTTTTTCTCAATTGAACTCTCCTCTCTCATATATATATATATATATATATATATATATATATATATATATATATATATATATATATATATATATATATATATATATATATATATATATATAATAGGAATGTGAAAAATTTTAAGAACAAGTCTTAAAAACAAGGAGGTTAAATTTGAACCATTGATTAAATTTAGATGGTTGTGATTAAATGATAGTGGTGATCCACATGAACCAATTTTGACCAATAGAGACATTATACTTCATAGAAATCTCACTATAAATCACATGAAAATCCTTCTAAGCCAAAATTCGAATTAAGATATGAATTTGTGCTTCCATTATACTTCAGAAACATTTTTTTATTCTTCCCTTTCTTTTTTTGGTTTTCCATCATTTTTTCTCTCCTCATCTAGAACTTACAGAAGAGACAAAAAAAACAGTACTTTTTTTGAGATTTTTTGTTCGTTATATAGATTTAAGAACAGATATGGAAATATCATCATCTTCACTTTCTCATATATTAAAGATTTGTTGGTTTTTGCTTATTTGTAGTGTTTTGGTTTGTTTATTTTTGCTGCAGAGATCGTTAACATAGGCATTTTTGCAAAAGATGTATCACAACCGTTCTTATATTTTTATATGAAAATATTTATTTAGATGAAGATAGTCGGTTATAGATTCAAAAGTCTTTACATATTTCTGACATATGTAGTAATTTTATAGATCTTTAACAAAATTTAATGTATTTATGTGGTATTTGAGGAAATTATTTCAGAAATATTGTGTACGTGTGTATATCAGAGCTAATGAGAAAAAAAAATCATATGCTCACTGTAAATACCGTTCTAACAATGATTATGGTTGTTTGTTGATTTAATGGTTAGGTTATTGTTTTACTTGTTTAATCGTGTTGTGTATGGTTGCTTTGATAAATTTTTTATGTTTTAAACAATTATTTTATGTTTTTGGCTTTTTGAATAGGGTTAATGTCATAAAAACCCTTAGGTTTTTAGAGTTTTGTCGGTTTTACCCAAAGTTGAAATTTATGTCCGTTTTTACCCAAACATTTTCGAAAAAATGTTCGGTTTTATCCTTTTACCAGTAATAACAAATTTTTCAAGTTACCATTATATATTAAATTCGCAAAAAAAAACCCTTAAGTTTACCATTTTTTTGCGTTTTTACCCTTTAGTTTATAATTTTTTTTACATTTTTACGCTAAGTATATTTTTTTCATAATATACATATTCATGCAGAAAATTCGTATTTATATACGAAAAAATATTTAATTAAATATTTTCTTTAATGTTATATATATATATATATATATATATATATATATATATATATATATATATATATATATGTTTGTGTATATTTGTGTTTTTGCATGGTTATATCATTTAGAAAGGTAAATAATATTTTTATAACTAGAAAAGTGTCCCTCGCTTTGCGAGGGTCGTAAGCCTTCAATATCCTTTTTTCAGAATCCTTCATTGTTGGTTTTTTTGTTATAGTTAAATGCTACTGCGTTTAATATTCATTATTCATTAGCTTGATTATTACGTTTCTATCAACCGCAGAGTAAGAACTCAATTTCTTTTCAAACGAAACTGGAAACCAAATTGAAAGCCTGCCATACCATATCAAATATATAGCATACACAAATAGTAATGAAAAACATAAAAAAGAAAACTATAGTCCCTTAACGGTTCATGAATGAGCAAATAAAACCGTTGATTCAATAATGTGTATGTAACCTCACAACCTCTTTGTTCTCCAATCGATCCAACATCCCTTTACCCTTGTGAGAAAATTGACGACCACCCTCTTTTGCAACCTCTCCTTAGCCCTGCACAAAAAATATGCCATTGACCGAAAGAAAGTAAGTATACTTACCGCATTAAACATCGTTTTGAAGTGTTCTTTATATATATGGTGCAAATTTGCCAATCAATTATCTTTATTACTTTTATTTTAACAAAATTGTCATAAAATATTACACAGTAAAAAATGTAATGTTTTGCAATTTTATATTCTATTCTGTGAAAAAAAAAAACTGAACTGCTAACAAAGAAAGCTACCTTTCAGGGAGATGTTAACCAGTGGAAACGACCCATAAAATTAGCAAGCTGCACATAACAAACGGGGAGAGAAAATGTTGTCATATTACATAATTTGAAATTAAATAATAACAATAAATGTATTCCACAATTTAAAGGAGAATTTTGTCACCACAAAGGGAAAAGGACATGTTTTGCCAATTAGAACATGGCTAGTAATTGATCTAACATTCTCAACAACCTTTACATACCATTTAAAAACGTTAACTGAGACAGAAAAAAAAAAAAAAAAAAAAGGAAAGACAAATACGTATATGGTTTGCATCTGAATGCATTCATTCGGGCTTTAAAAAACATTAACTTCAAACCAATTGCTAGCTAGCCAAAAGTGAAAAACAACGGTAAGCAGAAAAATAGCACTTTAGTGAAAATGCCCCTGATCCATTAAATGATAATTAAGAGAAATGAACAGCCCAATGATAAACTCAGAAAAAACTTGAGGAGTCAAGAAAGAAAAATGCCCTTGGAGCATTAACCAAACCTGTCTAAAAGTGTTTAAAAACCTTTTACTTCTTTTGTTGTTTCCCTTTTTCATTTGTTATTCTAATTTTGCCCTTTCATGGTCACAAAACTATGTAATAACTTTCAATCTTTAAGGTTGAACAAAGATTGACCAAATTGCCCTTTAATAGCATAATACAGGTTCCTGATTTTGAAGAAAAACCTGCACCAATTCCAAATATGGAATGATGTCAAGTTAGTTGTAGGCCTAAAAACGGAAAAAAAACTGGGCATCCGTTAAAATCAAGAATGAAAACACTTGCTTCAAACTGCACATTATGTTTAAAAACCAATTAAAATGTGGAGAGTAAAACATATAATTGTCTTAAATGGCTCAACATGGTCAAATTGAAAGAAATGCTTCTCGTTAAGTTCCTTCCAGCCCGTTTTTTACCATTAAAAAAAAAAGCATACACACACGCACACACAAATTGATAAGCAGATCAATGTTGTCAAAACGATTTTTTTTTAAGTTGAAAACTACTCACTTATACTGTTATTCATGAAAAGGGTTTCAATACCTGACCAGAATCACAATTGATAATCTTCGTCAAATTTGAAGATATGATGCTTAAAATTTATGTAGAGATAAAAAAGTTAAAAGAACATACACTGAGATAAAGGGATCTGAATTACAAACCAACATTAATCAGAAAGTACATTGCTCTTTTTTCACTTGAAAATGTCAATCTTAACCTCATGATTTCGGCTTATAAAAAAAGTTATCTTAAATCAAACAACCTCGAAATTTCGCCTTACAACTCTCAATAAATTAAAATAGAAGTCAAAAAAATCTTATGCACAAATTTGTTCCTTAGCAATTGCATGAAAAAGACACTTTCACATACACAATGAATTAACGCAAACTTGGTACAAAAAGAGCATACTGACATATATACAGAGAAATAAACGAAAAACTAACCTTTGAGGAAGAGCAGATGAGCAGGAAGATGATGAATGCTTGTCAATTCTTTTATGTATGTACATTTATTTCAACAATTTATAATTTAAAATTGGAAGTTGTGTATTAAATAACTACCTACAATCCACCAATAGCACCAAACAATTTGTGTATATGATCAGTAACTTTAAAACAACTTGTTTTTTTTTGTTGATACATACCAGTGGAGAAACTTGCAAAAAAAATATCAAAGACATAGACAATAAGCAAAAGATCAAACACCTGGTGTGCATCATTTCGTTATGTGATTGAAATGCTTAACTGGACAGATGAGATCATAAAGAACAAAATGAATAAGCTTCATATCATAATCTTCACTTTTTGACATGAGAAGGAAGTTCTGCACACAACCCACACAATTTTAAAACAGGATGGATAATGTTATATTGTATATAGATTCATCTGATTGTATTCAAATTGAATGCACAAAAGACTGTAAAGTATCCAATTGACTGTAACCTTTACCTAACTTTGTTTTGGATAGTAATGTCCTTCACCTTTATATTTGAACTTTGATGAATTGTTAATGTCTGCATCAAAATCCTTCCTCTTTTAAACATCATTCATAAATTTGAAAAAAAAGGAACTGTTACCGTGTTGCTGGAAGGATAGAGTGATAGGTCTACCTGCTGATGAAATCACTGATAACATATCAACCTGTACACTATAACCTACACCAGCCAACAAACATACATTTTTGTTAAGGTCGTTTTAGTTAAAAAAAAAACCAATAAATGAAGTAAGGAAACTAACATCTTTGGTTTGACCCAACCGATGAGCCCTGTCCATAGCTTGTAAATCAAGAGTTGGGTTCCAATTGCTTTCATAAAAAATGACTGTCAGCAAAAGAAAAGAATAATAATAGTAATAATTTAGTTGATGATGCTATACCTCGATAATATTCAACATCTAATGGAAAATTGCGAGAAATAACTTCTTTATTCACAACATCAATGTCGAGACTACCGACGCATCAAAAGGATCAGTTATCAAAGAAATCCCAGAATTCGGCGCCAACCAACACACACCTTTTCGAAGAACCCTTGCGGATGCAGGAGATGGTCACCCGAGCGCAGTACACAAAAATTAGATGGAAGACCAGATGAAATCGAAAGTACAGTTCCACATACCGTATAAAATCAGTTTCATGGAGATCAAATTGGTATAAATGTCACTCTAAACATTCGATTGGATGACACTGGAGGTAGGGGAGACGGTAAGGAGGAAACCGAATCAAGACATCGGAAGCTATGATGTCTTCAGATAAGCAATCAAGACGAAAATAGTCGGAGTCGGTGGTCATAATCAGTAACCGGGGGTCGCCATCTCTGTTAGTTGTGGTTCTTCGATGGAAGAGGTATTGATTAAGCAGATGGGAGAACCGACATAAACATTTATGGGTCGATTAGGAAAAACACATATCAAAAGCACTGTTGCATATTTAGGAGAGAAAATGGAAGCGACGAAAGGAAACGGAATAAAGGAGTAGTAGGCAGTGGAGGGGGAGGCATCTAGAAGTTGGAAGAAGTAAGATAAGAGAAACAGTGGGAATCGGTGTGTTAGGTGGAACGTCAAAACCATTGAAATTAGCGGTGCTAAAGCAGAAGACGCCCCGTGTATAGAATGAACAATATCTTTGACTGTTGGAGAAAATATATATAAAAATGTTCCAAAATAATAATATATACAATGAACAGAAAGTTCGTCAATCCAATGAAAGTACAGCCAAAATGAAAATACAGGGACGAAAATTGAGGGACACTAATTGGAATCTCATTGGATCGCAAAGCGGTGAAGGAATACAAAAAAACACGTGCCCACCAATGTTATAGAAAATGACATAAAATACCCATCTGTAAAGATCAGCCACAAAAGAGACAAAATCAAACAAACAAAGGGACCATTTATGCCAATACCTTAGCTACTTTACTCTAGCTAAGGTTGGAGAACTTTAATATATTGTATAATTATGAATATGTGTTTTACAGATATAGTTTTTATAAATATAAATACATATTTTTATATTTTTATATATTAATATGTATCTATCTTTTAAAATATATTTATACTTAAAAAAACATATATCAACATACATATTTATACTTCTAAAAATATATGTATATACTTATATAAACATGTTTATGAATTAAAAAGTTTTTTTATTGATATGTATATTTTTAAATACATAAAAATACGTATTTGTAGTTCTAAAAACATATTAATTTGTTTTTTTTACATCATAAATGGTTTATCCAAGAAACAAAACCCATACACACATATAATTATGAATATATATATATATATATATATATATATATATATATATATATATATATATATATATATATATATAAGAATTAACATTAAAAATGTAAATACAATATTTAAATAAATTTTTTTCGTTTATAAATATGATGTAACGCCCGTAGATCCGGGCTAGTCAATTTAGAGACAATAAGTGTCGAAAATAACTTTTTGGAAAAAGATTATTTATAATAAATAGTCTTAACCAAGTTGTAGAATATGTCTCAAGGTTTCCGTACATATAAAGAACACTGAAATCCGAGTATAACGAATAAGTTATGGCCCGTCGAAGTTTTACGGCAAAACCGGCACGACACCGGGAAGCGTAAATAGCAAATTTATGATGGAGTGACTTTTACCCTTAGAAATCTAAACGAAATTTGTAGTAGATGTTAAACTGAGAACAAAAAAAAGAACGCCTAAATCTGACTTCGTATGAGGAAGTTATAAATTTTCTAAGATTTGGCTTAGCAGTGCACGACCCGAAACTCGAATTTTAGTTCGAGTGGTTTTTGGCTTACGCGACCTAAATTAGATTTGAAGATCTCATTAATAGGAACTCAACGGTAAAAAGATAGACGAAAATGGAGTTCGTATGAAGGAGTTACGAATTCTTCGCGGTCAATTAACAGTCTAAACGCCTCCTACTGTTAAATTTGAGATCGGTCGAGAATTAGCCGATGGAGTCTAAACGAAAGTTGTAGATCTTGATGTTACCTACGCGTTGAAAAAAAGAATGTCGAAAATGGAGCTCGTATGTGAGATTTATGATTTTTCTAAGTTTGAAGGCTGATACGCGATAGGGGGTGACGTGGCACCACCAGAATTGGACACGTGGAACCACCAGAAGGCTGGCACATGCCCCAACTCGGTGAATAGGTCCTCTTAATCGGCGAGTCCATCAGGAATTCAGCCTATAAATAGAGGTGTCGGGCATTCCAACTTCCTCACACCTCACCCTTCAACTTTCTCTCTCTAACCTCCCTTAAGCCCCCTAAAGTCTAAGTAAACCCCCTAGCACCCAAAGGAAGCCCTGAGGCTCCTGGAGTCCCGAGAAAAGAGCCTTTCGTCTCGGGAACGCTGCTCCAGCGAAGCCCGGTTTTGCGAAAAACCCGCTGTAAGTGAGTTGTACCTATCCTATCTTTAGTATAGCTTATGTTACAATATAGTAATGTTATTAGGTCCTTAAAATAATTACTTAGGCTATTATTATGAGTTATATTGAGTGTTACTTAACGCTTATATAATAATAATAATAATAATAATAATAATAATAATAATAATAGTCAGACTATTAATTTGTCGCGGTTATCGTTAGACTAAACCCTAGTGGTATTGATACTGGGTTTTATCAAAGGAAATTGTTTTGAGAGTATCGAAGCATTGTCCGAGTGCTGAGTCACCACCTTTCAAGTGAGTGCATAGTTACTTTCATCTTACACATAGATATGAAGTATTTTACATAAATTACGTGCTATGTGTACATATTATCTGAATACTTGTTGTCTATGTTGGATGAATGATTTTATACATGTTTTAAATGATTTAAACTGTATGTTTATTTTATATATTCAAATATGTTGGGATAAAACATGGGTAGATGAAATAGTTTGTGTGTGATGAAATAAAATAATGAGAGATAGGTGATGATAGGAAGGTGGTGATAATTAGGTGAGGATAGATAGGTGATGATAAATCGGTGATGTAGGATACTACAACCTTGTCCGACAATTTGGAGATGTAGTCATCTACCAGAGTATAGATGGCGACCACGAACTATTATAGACAACCCCGTGGAAACACCAGCAGACTCATAACCTGTAGGTGATGAATTACGAGTTCAAGCGATGTTGTAACTACGTATTCATGTGATGATACTCTAACCCCCTTACTATGAATTACGAGTTCAGACAATGTTGTAACTACATATTCATGCGATGATACCGTAACCCTTGGTGGGCACGTATTGAGGGAGTAATCCCTGAATCAATATTGTCTAGGCGATGTAGGCGATGATCCTTAGGGAAAGTCCTTAGGAACAAACATAAAAGGAGATGTGATGTAAGGAGATGAGAGGTAAAATATGATGTAGGAGACGACCCTTAGGATAAATCCTTAGGGAGGGTACTTAGGAATAAAGAAGATAATGGGGATGGGTAATTGGGTTAATTGTTTGATGATTGAACATAATAATTATATTATTGTGGGTTGAAAACACTATGTACTCACCAGGTTTCCCAACCTGACCCACTCAGTTTATTTATATCACAGGTGTTGTTATGAAGTCACATTACACTGAGAGATTAAAGAGATGTAGATCACTAGTGTAAATAAATGTTAGTTCTGTTTATGCTTATGTTTTTGTATTGACGATGACATCCCAAACGTTTTAAAATGAATAAAATACGTTTCTTCGAAAATGTTTTGATAACATATTTAACATGTTTTTCTGGGAACAAATTCCGCAACATTTTTATGAAAAGAAGTACTCTGATTTTTACAAAGCATAAACAAAATCGGTCTATTATGGCCGTGAAAATGGGGATGTCACAGTTGGTATCAGAGCATTAGTTTAAGCGAACTAGGAATTTGTAGGAAATTTCTAGACTTAAACTTAGAATGCTAAGTGATGATTGTGAGGAGTGTGTCTAATAGATTCAGGTAATACACCTGAATAGACACAAGCACTAGCTTATTTTTGGAATGATGCCTAAATTGCTTTTATGTGCTAAATGATTTGTTATGCTTTATGCTATAGTTTGATCGGATCTATGGTCTGTTGCCAACCGGATCTGGAAACCTTATGTGTTTAGGATTCTAAACGTACGAATACGACATATAAACGTTTCGGAGTGATAAGGTTGATTTAAATGTCAATCCTAAATTAAGATCTAGATTCACCTTATTCGATGTATAGATCAAAATGGCAAGAACCAGCAGTGGATCTGGGAATGCAAATGGGAATAGGAATCAACCCCCGGTGATTCAGCAAATACCTATCGTAGTAGAAGATGTACCCGAGCCAATCACCATGGCTGGTGTACAAGCCATGATTCGAGCTATGTTAGTTGAACAAAGGGAAGAAATGAGGCAGATGTTGGATACGGACAAACCTACTATTCCCATTGAGCAACTCAAACTGATTCCCGAGTAGTCGGAGGAAGGGAACTACAGTCACCAAGTGAGTCAAGTGAGGACTCAAGGTGAACGAAGGGATGACCCGGAAAGGAGAAACGACAAGGATGGCGAATGTACAAGAATTTCTTAGGTGTGAAACCTCTAAGTCTCTTAGGAAGCCCAAAGCCGGTTGAGATTATGGATTGGATCTCTGAGTTGGAGATGGTGTTTCAAAGCTCCGGCTGTAGCGAGAAACAGAAGACTGTCTTCGCAGTAAGACAGCTGAAAACAGGAGTCTTGAGCTGGTGGAAGCTATTGGCAGATATGATGCCACGAGGAGAAGCCTTAAGGATTTCATGGGAAGAGTTCTTGGAACAGTTGAAAATGCAGTACTGCTCAGAGATAGATCTGATAGACCTAAACAACGAGTTTCAGAACCTGAAGAAAGGGAAGATGAGTGTTGATGAGTACGCCACCGCATTCACCGAGAGGATGAAGCTATTTCCCTACTTGGTTCCTACTAAAATCTCCAAGATTGATAGGTTTGCTAACGGATTGCCCACTGACTTTGGCCCAATGGTCAAAATGGCAACTACCTTGAAAACAGTTGTTAGGGAAGCTAAGAACATAGAGACCCAGATAAGAGAAAAAGTTCTAGAAAGAGATAAGGCAGGAGAGAAGCGGAAGTTTGAAGGATCTTCAAGGTCCAACAAGGAGAGCAAATTCTCCAAGCCTGTAGGAGGAGGTGAAGCAAGATGGTGTGATAAATGCAAGAAGAAACACTTTGGAAAATGCGGTGAAGAGGTGACATGTTTCAAGTGTGGAAAGTCTGGGCATTACGCCAATGAGTGTACATCCAACAAGAGGTTGTGTTATGAATGTAAAGAAGGGGGGAATCTTTCAAAGAATTGCCCAAAGAAGAATGAATCAGCAAGGCCAAACACACCACCAAGGCCAAGGGCATTCCACATGATCCTCGACGAAGCAGAAAACCATGCGAGGAATCAAGGATGAGGACTTCATATCCGAAGATCAAGTCATGCAGTAACCATAGTATCGTATGATGTAGCCTATTAGAGGCATAGTCTAGGGTGAACTTGAACACCTATGTAATAATTTCGAGAAATAATAAATCCTTCGTTTTGTTATCTGGTGTGTTAAACTGTTATGTGATTTTCTTGTATGGTGACTTGGAGACTGCGAGACAATACTTGAGACGAGTATGAGTAGGTGTGAATGGTAGTAGAGGCCTATACTACCGGAAGCACAGGACTCACACTCGGATCAAGGAAAGTCACAAGGTTACCAAGAAGCCAATAACTGATTCCGTTTTATTCAAGAATGTTGTTACCATCGTTTCGATAAATGACTAAGAAGACAATTGTTATTCCGACCCTAGTGGTCATATCACATTAAGTCTGACTACGATGAGTAGGTTACGTGGTTCAGAGAACCAAGTTTGATGTAGCATCCGACTTAAACCAAACAATTGAAATCAAAGTGATCAATAGAAGTATCGCGCTTGTTGTTAAATAAGTTGGTAGCTAGAAATGCTACATGTTAAAATGTGATTATATCACATTAGACCATGAAGGAAGGCATATTCCATTCCGCAATTTGACTCTAAGAGACCTAAGTCTAAGCGTTGCAACATACGATGATAGGTCATTAGAATATGACACATCGATCCATAGTAGTAATAAAAGAACTTATCTCAAGTTCATATCCAGTGAGGATCGAGATTGTGACTTGAAGGTCATAATTTGGAGTCTAGCTTGAGGTAGAGAGCAGGTGCACGATCAAGTACTGCTTACAGTCAATAAGTCTAAGAGATAGACTTGAAGGAATATAAAAGTTATAATTATTACCTAGGATGAAGAGATCATGTATGGAGTCATTATACGAGCCCTGTTTCGTTGATGATTCTGGGACGTAATCATCCTAAAGGGGAGATAACTGTAACGCCCGTAGATCCGGGCTAGTCAATTTAGAGACAATAAGTGTCGAAAATGACTTTTTGGAAAAAGATTATTTATAATAAATAGTCTTAACCAAGTTGTAGAATATGTCTCAAGGTTTCCGTACATATAAAGAACGTTGAAATCCGAGTTATAACGAATAAGTTATGGCCCGTCGAAGTTTTACGGCACCGACACGACACCGGGAAGCGTAAATAGTAAATTTATGATGGAGCGACTTTTACCCTTAGAAATCTAAACGAAAGTTGTAGCATATGTTAAACTGAGAACAAAAAAAAAAGAACGCCCAAATCTGACTTCGTATGAGGAAGTTATAAATTTTCTAAGATTTGGCTTAGCAGTGCACGACCCGAAACTCGAATTTTAGTTCGAGTGGTTTTTGGCTTACACGACCTAAATGAGATTTGAAGATCTCATTAATAGGAACTCAACGGTAAAAAGATAGACGAAAATGGAGTCCGTATGAAGGAGTTACGAATTCTTCGCGGTCAATTAACAGTCTAAACACCTCCTACTGTTAAATTTGAGATCGGTCGAGAATTAGCCGATGGAGTCTAAATGAAAGTTGTAGATCTTGATGTTACCTGCGCGTTGAAAAAAAGAACATTGAAAATGGAGCTCGTATGTGAGATTTATGATTTTTCTAAGTTTGAAGGCTGATACGCGATAGGGGGTGACGTGGCACCACCAGAATTGGACACGTGGCACTACCAGAAGGCTGGCACATGCCCCAACTCGGTGAATAGGTCCTCTTAATCGGCGAGTCCATCAGGAATTCAGCCTATAAATAGAGGTGTCAGGCATTCCAACTTCCTCACACCTCACCCTTCAACTTTCTCTCTCTAACCTCCCTTAAGCCCCCTAAAGTCTAAGTAAACCCCCTAGCACCCAAAGGAAGCCCTGAGGCTCCTGGAGTCCCGAGAAAAGAGCCTTTCGTCTCGGGAACGCTGCTCCAGCGAAGCCCGGTTTTGCGAAAAACCCGCTGTAAGTGAGTTGTACCTATCCTATCTTTAGTATAGCTTATGTTACAATATAGTAATGTTATTAGGTCCTTAAAATAATTACTTAGGCTATTATTATGAGTTATATTGAGTGTTACTTAACGCTTATATAATAATAATAATAATAATAATAATAATAATAATAATAATAATAATAATAGTCAGACTATTAATTTGTCGCGGTTATCGTTAGACTAAACCCTAGTGGTATTGATACTGGGTTTTATCAAAGGAAATTGTTTTGAGAGTATCGAAGCATTGTCCGAGTGCTGAGTCACCACCTTTCAAGTGAGTGCATAGTTACTTTCATCTTACACATAGATATGAAGTATTTTACATAAATTACGTGCTATGTGTGCATATTATCTGAATACTTGTTGTCTATGCTGGATGAATGATTTTATACATGTTTTAAATGATTTAAACTGTATGTTTATTTTATATCTTCAAATATGTTGGGATAAAACATGGGTAGATGAAATAGTTTGTGTGTGTTGAAATAAAATAATGAGAGATAGGTGATGATAGGAAGGTGGTAATAATTAGGTGAGGATAGATAGGTGATGATGAATCGGTGATGTAGGATACTACAACCTTGTCCGACAATTTGGAGATGTAGTCATCTACCAGAGTAAAGATGGTGACCACGAACTATTATGGACAACCCCTTGGAAACACCAGCAGGCTCATAACCTGTAGGTGATGAATTACGAGTTCAGGCGATGTTGTAACTATGTATTCATGCGATGATACTCTAACCCCCTTACTATGAATTACGAGTTCAGGCGATGATACCCTAACCCTTGGTGAGCACGTATTTTGGGTAGATTCTTAAGACTAAAGAAGATAATGGGGATGGGTAATTGGGTTGGTTGTTTGATTGTTTAAACATAATAATTATATTATTGTGGGTTGAAAACCCTATCTACTCACCAGGTTTCCCAACTTGACCCACTCGGTTTATTTATATCACAGGTGTTGTTATGAAGTCACATTACACTGAGAGATTAAAGAGATGTAGATCACTAGTGTAAATAAATGTAAGTTCTGTTTATGCTTATGTTTTTGTATTGACGATGACATCCCAAACGTTTTAAAATGAACAAAATACGTTTCTTCGAAAATGTTTTGATAACGTATTTAACATGTTTTTCTGGGAACAAATTTCGCAACATTTTTATGAAAAGAAGTACTCTAGTTTTTACAAAGCATAAACAAAATCGGTTTTTTCTGGCCGTGAAAATAGGGATGTCACATATGATTAGTCTGCTTGAATACGTATAATATGAAAAAAAAATACATAGGGTAAAAGTGTTAAAAAATTATAAAATTAAGGGTAAAACGTAAAAAAAAAAACTGTAAATTTAATGGTTTTTTTTTTGCGAAGTTAATATAATGGTAACCTGCTATCACTGGTAAAAGGGTAAAACCGAATATGTTTTGGAAAATGTTAGGGTAAAAACAGACATAAAATTCAACTTTGGGCAAAGCCGACAAAACCCTGAAAACTTGAGGGCTTTTATTGTTGGATTAGTGTCTAAGTCCATATCACTTAAGGTTTGGTAATATACTTGACCAGACTCGGCATGGTCCATTTGGGTTTCATGGCATCATGCATTTGGATAGACTAAAATGAGAGAAATAATACTTACGGTTTGGTAATATATTATAAGTTCTAATATATTAATAAGATTATTTAATTAGTATTTATCAAGAATTAATTTGGAATTAATTAAGTAATCAAAAGGAGACTAATTAAATATATGGGTTGATTGTGTAAATCATTCGTACTTGTATAGTGAGCTAATGCTCCATGGATTATCAAGTTGGGCTAAAGCCCATAGGATGCTCCATGGTGTTTTTTTACCCATGGATCATGGAAATGAAAGTCCATGACAATTAGGGTTTACATGGTGTAACCCTAATTGTGACACACTATATAAGCATCTTATTCTTGTCAAAATTGGCCACCATGTGAGACTATGAAGGAATGGTGAGGGCTAGCCGATTTCATGAAGTGTATCATTTCTCTATAAGTTATTTCATCTGTATTTGATGTTGTGTGAACCATTTAATGTGTCACACTTGGGGCACTAGGCTCTCGAGCTTCATGGAGTTAAGCTACATCAACAAGGTATGTATTTCTATCTAGTTTATTATTCAAGCATCAAAAGATTGTATGCTAGTTAGTGTAATACCTTGGAATATTCATATTTGCATGTATAATAAAGAAAACATATATCCAAGGTATTTAGGGTTGCATGTACACTTAGGAGTGTTAGAATGCTCAAAACCCAATAGTGGTAATAGAGCCTAGGCTTGTTTTCACTATACTTGATGCAAACTTGTTTTTTCAAAGCTGAAACTGTCCAGACCATAAAACTCGACGAGTTTATGCAAAAAACTCGATGCGTTCATCATTTTGGGCATCAAAATAGACGAGTTCCTCAAAGAACTCGACAGGGTTTGGGTGCTGACAGCTTGTTGATTTATGTTTTTTTGCTGGAATTGGACTAGGAACATTATCCTAAGCTGTTTTTGAACCTATAAACCTATTTTTGATGTGGTAATGTTCATTTTGATTCAATTTCAAAGATAATTGTCAATAGATTCATGTTTTTTATTAGTTTAAGGTTTAGGCTAATTACTTGAAAAAGTTTGATTTGAATTATCTTGTTCTTATGAGTTGCTTAGATTAATAGAAAAGTTATGTGAAATTCTTGTTTTCAATCCAAATTAATCTAAGAGTTGGTTCTAAAATGTGTTTTTGTAACTTGTCCTCAAGTTATATGAAAAGTCACATTTAAGATCCATAAAACTCATAAAGATTTCCATAAGTTATGAATAGGGAAGATTCACATTCTTTTAATACTTTAAAGTCTTCCATAACTTGTCCTCAAGTTATAGAACTTGAAGTGTTTTTGGATTAAAACTACTTTAAACACATAAGTTATGGAAACTGAATAGTTTTGAATAGTTTCAAAACTTTTCCTCAAGTTTTGGAATTTGAAAAGTTTTTCCTTATGAATACTTTAATTCCAAGTTAAGCCCTTAGAATTTTAAAAGTTAAAATTCAATCCTTATACTTTATAATATTATAAGTTTATATATATATATATATATATATATATATATATATATATATATATATATATATAAGAGCAAGTCGTCTTACCATTAGTAGGTCTCATTCACGAAGTTGGTCTATAAGGACTGCCTATAAAATGACAGTTTAATGGGTGTCCACTCTCACCCACCGCTTCCTTGACTGGTGGAGGGTCGTTAGCCGAACAGGTAGGACAAGGACTATATTTCTCCCTTCATTAAAAGTATCAATGATAAATATAAAGTAACTAAATGTTTTTTATAATTCCCAATCTTAGTCACTTTAGGAAAATGTGATCAAGGTGCTAATACATGAAATTACACTTTGCACTTTGTTTAAGTCAGCTAGTGGAGCGTGTGTGGTTAACCAACACACTAGCTTGATTTAACAAGGTAGGCAAAGGGTAACTTAATCTTTATCATAGTATCAGTGGAGCGTGTGTGGTTAACCGGCACATCAATTAAGGAATAAATATTAAGGGTACCAAGTAATTTGCATGGTTACTTCACACCTTGTTTTGTGATCCTCGGCATCCCAGTCACAAAACCTGAAGGGCACACTCGAGATTGAAACATGCCATTGAACAGTTCAATGAATCTCAAAAGATGTAGGAGTTTCAAATCCAATTAAAAACCTAATAATTTATTTTGTTTTTCATGGTGGAAATTGGTGAATCTTCATTCACCTACCTTCAAATATTTTATAGCTTGGATTACGGCATCCCTCTTCCAAGTTATAAAATATTGTGCTGGGTCCTAGCCTTAATATTTCATATTGGGTGTTATATTAAGGACTTTAAATCAACTATCTTGAATATATCCTAAAAAGATGTTTGGTTCAGACATTTATGATCTTCCTAAATCTCTTGGAACTTCACTTCCTCCACCTCCTCTAATTATTCTCCCCAACCTACAAGTTCAAGGTCACTCTAGCCCTATTGGCAAGCAAGGTCTATGTGTGCTCACATCTTGGAGATGAAGTCACATATTGACAAGCCGGGAGAGTTGGGTGTCAAAGTCTTAAGAAAGTTGGATGTTCAATCACTTTCTAAGTCACATAGTGAGTTCCTTTGGGACTATTATGAAACAGACTATGTCAAGACCCTTAATGATCTTATCTATTTGCTTGGTGTTGCTGAATCAGAAATGATTTGAGGACTAGTAAAGCAAATTTTATTAGAAGATCAACTTTCCAAACCTTCAATGGACATTGACAATGGTTACATTGGATACCCAGTAAAAGCTTTCCCTTCCCAATTGAAAGGGATTGGCCATAGTCAACTCGGTTGACCAAATGGTAAAGAGAAAGGCTAAGTCTGAGATTATCCCATGTACCATTCCCAAAGGGTCCATATGGTTCTACTGCCAAAAGGAAAGGGCATTGGTTGCGAAGCTGCCAAATTTACCTGAAAGATCATAAGGCTAGTAAAGTCAATAAGTTTGACTCTACTTCAGGTAAAGTCCACTATCTTACTCGGTTAAGTTTCTATTATGAGATTCTTATTACATGATGTGACTGGGTTACATATTGATGTTTTAAGAATCAAAGGAAAAGTGAAGGAAACTTAAAGAAAGAAAATGTTGAATCTGACCGCGAAGATGGATTTCTATCGCTTGATTGAAGATCGGATTCTTGAGCAACTCTTAGGAGTTATGATAGATTGCTAGGAAACATGTAATAGCATAGTTTTCATTTAAAGTTTCATTGTAAGGAAAAGTTTTTTCCGCATTTTATAAATAAATAAAAGTTTGTTTTACTTTATTTTATATCTCCTTGCAATGGCTGCACAAGGAGTCCCCACCACCTCCCCCTAACTAGCTTGCGGATACTGTTACATATCCGTTCCTTAGTTAGTTGAAGTTGGCCAAAACCCCCATAGCACAAAGCAAGCAACATTCGTGCATTGAGTAACCAAACCAGGCATAACCTACACAGACCATCCTACTGCTGACTAATCAGTCCTAGCATACAACTCATACAACAGGCATATAAGGTATCCTTCCTAGACCCTTAGCCCTAACTAGCATGAAATTTTTAGAATCATATATCAGGCACACAAGGAATCCTCCTAGATCCTTAGTCCTATTCTAGCATGCAGTTCTCTGAATCAAAACCATATAACATAACATAGCAAGTATGGGTATCATGGGGAAAACTTACTTGAGCCAGGTCGGTCGCACGCATCACACACTTCGTCTTTCTTAAAATTTCTCAATTTAGATTTTAGAAAACCATTTTCCTTGTAAAAATATTTTAGTCCCTCGGTTTGAGTCCAGACACCCCCGAGGGTGTGTCTGAATCCCTCAAACCAGGGCTCTGATACCAACTTGTAACATCCCAAAATTCAAGCCCGAAAATTTCATTTTTGAATTTTAATATGTTTAATAAATATTTTACCAAAACATTGTCGATAAAACAACATCTTACAAAATCATATTGTTGTGTCTCAAACCATGACATCAAAAGTAATGAAAATCAGAGTACAATCCCAGAAACTCAATGCGGAAATCATGTGTGTGTGATGCGCTGTTATACCGTCAGCTCCTTTCCCTTCTACGAAGAGATGCCTGAAACCAAAACCAAAACTGTAAGCACAAAGCTTAGTGAGTTCCCCCATCATACCACATACCATACAATATCGTCGGTATCTTTCAACCGGTAACCTTCATCGGTATCTTACAACCGGTAACCATCATCGGTATCTTTTAACCGGTAATCATAGTCGGTATCTTTCAACCGGTAACTGCCATCGGTATCTTTCAACCGGTAACTGGGGACTATTTCACCCCTACCACTAGCATGTAACAACAGATATAAGCATACAGTCAGGCATATCCGGGTACTGACCTATCCATAGGTCCTAAGGACCACTGTCAAGGAAGCTAATCCCTACTACACACATAACATGTCATACAGTTAAATCTCATGACCAAAACACATAACCAGACCAAGATAATTATCAAAAAGACAATCATATTCTAAATATCCCTTTTTGGTGGGTCGACATTGTGGCCTTAGACCCACCCCTACTAGAAGGTAACTCACCTCAATGTCGTGTAGTGTTTGAATTATCCTCAGCGCACAAGTCGACTCCCTTTGACTCCTCGATTCCTACACGACAGCCTTCAAGTCAACACACAACACGTGCAACCCTAAACAGGGTTAGTCCAAGTCCAGTCAAAGTCAACTTCAAGTTGACCCGACTCGTCGAGTTGGGCCATCAACTCGTCGAGTCCCTAACCCTTTACTCGTCCTTATCCACATCTCGACTCGTCGAGTTTGGCATTGACTCGACGAGTTCCTCTCTTGTATGAACATCGCATGAAACTCATCCGACTCGCCGAGTTGTATGAACACTCGTCGAGTCCACCTTCATCTGATGAACAAGTCCTGTCCTCGACTTGCCGAGTTGCATGAACAACTCGTCGACTTCATCTTCAGTCTTAAGAAGATTGCCTTGGAATCGCCGAGTATGTTCTAGTACTCGTCGAGTCCCATGAACTCTAGGTCTAAAATTACGTCAAATGCATTGGGTCACTCTTTATATCCGGTTACAACCCTTCTAACACTCAATTGAGTTCTTTTGACCTTCAACATATATGGGACTCAAAACCCTAGGCTCGTCGAGTCCCAGGAACGGACTTGCCGAGTCGGTCACGTCCATACTCTAAATCCTCGATTTCTGATGTACA